>NC_142435.1:139245000-139870000 GCF_059453495.1 Arachis ipaensis | reverse complement strand
TTCTTATATTTTGGCATTTCACTTTAGGTTTTATGTTTTTTTTTTTGTCTGCTGTTGGAACAAACCATTTTTTTGCAACAAATGGAGAAACTCTTTTTAAATGCAGTGTTTGCTTGCTTAAGCATTTTCCTTTCATTGTAAGTTAAATATTATTAACAAAAGGATATTTCTAAATTTTTATTCTCAGTTTTTATTCATAGGTATGTACAATGAACTAATGCTGATACAATGAACGTGTCGTCTTATTACTCTGAAACAAATCTCACTGGATTAGTATACTACAATGAACTAATAATTCTACTACCCCTTTTCATCGTGTGGTACGATTATTCATTATTCTGGAAACAATAATTTCTGTACAGAGTATACTGGCATATATAATTCAAATTAAACATATGTACAAAATGCATTAGTTAGAAATGGTCAGAATTGATTCTGTCGATTGTGGTTCAATAAATCAGGAATTCTGTGGCAACTTTTAGCACTGATGGTAGGAGCTGAAGTAAAGTATATAGCTATCATTTCATTATCCATTCCCTAAACACATTCATGCACGGTTATATATATATGGTGATCCAATGCATTATTCAATATTCCCAATGTAGTTATATATATAAAACCTACTTTCCCTCAAATCAAGTTCTGTAGTCCACTGTTGGATGTAGTCCAATTTCATTAGCTAATCCATCAACTAGAATTCTTGATTTTGTTAATTTATTTTGACTATGCCACTTGTTTAGTTATTATTTCATCATCATCATCACAAGCTTCATTCTACTATGCCACTTGTTTAGTTATTATTTCATCAGTTTTCTTATTAGATTCTATCTATCAGTCTTTAGCTATGTTGTACAAATTATTATTATGTATAAATTTTTAGTTTGATACTGTTTTGCTAGTTTTGCTTTTCTAGTCATTTAACTTGAGTCTTGTCTTCTTCAATTGTTCTTTTGCTATTTCTATTTTTTATATATCTTTGTTTCTTGTTAATTTATTTCTAATTTTATAATTTAATTTATTAATAATTCTGAGTTGCTTTTGAGCTGCTGGGTTTAATTTATTGTGGCTTGTTTTAATTTATTGTTTATGTATTCATTTTTAATTTAGTATTTCTGTATTAAAAATTACTGTATAGGATGGATAGCTTTAGCTCAACTCCTATTGAAAATAATAATGAGATAGAACCAACTCAAGATGATGAGGGTCAAGCAATTGAAGCACATATTCAAGGAACACAAGAGGAAGGACAAGAAGAAACACAAGAGGGAGGACAAGAAGTTAGCCAAGAAGTGCAAAACAGTCCTAACAAAAAAGGATTAACATCTGAGGCTTGGAAACATTTTAGGAGGGAGAAAATAGATGGAAAGTGGAAGGCAATATGTAAATATTGCGAAAGAAAGATTGGAGGTGACACGAAGCAAGGAACTAAGCACTTGCATGATCACATTAGAATTTGCCCGATTCGTACTGTTAGGGGACCAAAGCAGTCAATATTAAAAATAGTGCAACAATCATCAGGTTCTGGAACGGGAAGGCCAACATATTCACTTTTGGTTGGAAACTTCACATTTAGTCAAGAGGCAGCACGACGAGCACTCACAAAATGGGTTATTAGGGATGAACACCCTATGTCATTTGTTGAGCAAGTGGGTTTTCATGAGTTTATGGCTGAGACTCAACCTTTGTTCAAATTTTATACAAGAAATACATTGAGAAATGATGTTGAGAAGATGTATGAAGCTGAAAAGGCAAAGCTTCTAAAATTGTTGGAAAAAAATTCAAGCCGCATTGCTATAACTACTGACATGTGGAGTGCTGATTGTCAAAACAAAGGCTATATGGCGATTACGGCTCACTTTATTGATGATGATTGGAACTTGCAATGTCGACTTATAAGGTATTATTTATGCTTTTAGCATCTTTTAAATATTTGATTTTTTAATGTCATGATTGTTTATTATATTTACATTATTCTAGGTTTGCATATGTGCCTGCACCTCATACTGCTGAAGTTCTTAGTGATGCTTTGGTGAATTCCTTGTATGATTGGAACATAGATAGAAAATTATCAACTTTAACGGTTGATAATTGTAGTACAAATGATGCCATGATTCATCTTCTGCTTGATAAGATTTCACCATCTAACTTTGTTAAGAGAGGGGAATTTTTTCACATGCGTTGTTGTGCTCACATTGTTAATCTGATTGTGAAAGATGGCATGAATGCAATATATGGTTCTATTGAAAAAATCAGAGATAGTGTTTCTTTTTGGGTTGCAACACAGAAGAGGGAAGAAAAATTTGTAGAGACTTGTAGGCAATTGAATATTAATTATAGGAGAAAGCTTGCACTTGATTGTAGAACTAGATGGAATTCAACTTATCTAATGCTTGCTTCTGCTTTACCATATAGAGAAGTTTTTGAGCGTTTAAGACACCGTGAATCTCTGTATAAAGTTGTACCATCTGATGATGAGTGGAAAATGGCAAATGAACTTGTTGATAAATTAGAAATCTTTTATAGTGTGACTGAATTATTCTCTGGCACTTTATATCCAACGACAAATTTGTACTTTCCCAAGGTGTGTGAAATGAGATTGACATTGAATGAGTGGTTGTGTAGTTCAAATGAGATAGTTCATAGAATGGCAACAAATATGATTAGTAAGTTTGAAAAGTATTGGGATCAAATTAATGAAGTCATGGCTGTGGGAGCTATCTTAGACCCTAGGTATAAGATGAAGTTATTGAAATTTTTTTCCCTAAAATATATGGATCTCAAAGTGAGAATCATCTGAGCAAGGTGAAGAAAATGATGGAAGAATTAGTATGTGAATATCAACTTAAGGCTAGGGTTAAAAGAAGAGGAACAAATGATGATAATTCAGCTTCTACTTTGGATGTTGGACATGATGAAGGATCTTCAAAGAGAAAATTTAACTCTATCTATTTGCAATTTGTGGAAGATACATCTGAAGACTGCGCCGCAAAAACTGAGTTGGATTTCTATTTGGAAGAGAGTGTTATGGTAGATAAAACAAATTTGGAAAAATTTGACATTTTGGGCTATTGGAAAAATATTGTAGTGAAATATCCAACTTTACAAAAGATTGCAAGAGATTTTTTAGCCATTCCTATTTCTACTGTTGCCTCAGAGTCTGCTTTTAGCACCGGTGGTCGAGTTATACATCCACATCGCAATAAATTGGATTGTGAACTTGTTGAGGCGTTAATTTGCACTCAGCACTGGATACACTCTTCAGGTAAAAGTACTAATAACTCAAATTTTATTTCGTATTAAATTTCAATTTCATGTTAAATTTAACTCTTATAAATTGTTGGTTGATATAATATAGATAAATCAGGGTCAAAAATTCCAATTTCTTGGGACTATGTGATGGATATGGGGATTTAGGAGTTTAGGTAATTATTTTTTTATTATGTCAAATTCATATTAAATATATGATATTCTTGTTTATGATGTATGTTAACATATTCATATTTGTGTTGTATTTTAACAGAGAACATGGAGTTGTTTGTTGGAAGTTGAAGACTTTATTTTATGGCTTTTTTTAAGAATGGAAGTTGTATTTTAAAATTTCGTTTTATGGATTATGATTTCTTATTTTATATTTCTTGATTTGTAAGTTGTAATCTTGGATAAGATATGTATGTTTGTGTGTTGTAATAATGTTTTGTCATTTTTTTTTATATTTTTTAAATTTTTTATTGTAATTTTCATATAAATATTCAACATAAAGAGATGGGGAATGGAGACCCGCGGGGAACACGGGGAACGCGGGGAATGGGGATGGGGGCAATTATCTCCCCACGGCAGGGATCGGGGTGGGGACGGGGACAAAATCTGAGGGCGGGGACGGGGAGCAGGGAGGCATCCCCTGCCCCTGCCCCGCCCCATTGACATCCCTATGAGAATCAGTAACAAGATTGTAAGACTCCAGACAATCTGTTTCACAAATCACATCTTTTTGCCCCAAGTCCCAGACTAACAGAAATCCTCTCCAAATAGTAAGCAACTTTCCTTGAAGAATATTACAGTTCTCAATTGTTCCCAAGCAGCCACCTTGCCAGTTTCCCTTCCAGACCCTGCTAACACAGGCAAGACCAATTCGATCACCAGAACCAGGATAACTAGCATCATAATTTACCTTAAAAGTACCCAACGAAGGAGAACCCAAGAGACACTAATCATAGAAGGAATAGAAATTCGTTGCAATTAAAAAATATTCTGAAGCTCTTTCTCCAAGGCTAACAACATACGCACCACTTTAAAAGGTGTCCAAGGCTCTTGATGATTAAAAATCTTATTATTCCTAACTCTCCAAATCCACCAAAGACCAAAAAAGAATCTAAAAGGATGCTCTTTGCTGTGGAACAAGAACTAATTTTTCAATCGAGAGGATGACAGAAAATCTCCAGAGACTGCCAAACAAGCTTGGCTTTTGGGAAATTCCGAATACAATGAGAAACTGTTTCCTAGCAAATCAAGCAACTGGGGCAACTATCTGAAGGAGTCAAGCCTCTCCTGAAACGAGCAATGGGCAGTGCCTCTGAAGACAAAGCCAGGCCAAGAATTTGATCTTTTCCGGAACAAGCTGACGCCAAAGCCAAAACCAATTCCCTCTCTCCTCCCATCCAAACACCTTCTTGCAGAGCCAAAGGTAGCCATTGCGAGCATTATAAACCTTAGACACCGCCCCAAACCAAGTCCAACCTACCACTGAACCCGCTTGCACATCCAAATTGTAAGAGAGAATGTTGTCATGCAAAACCTGGTGAAGAGGAGAATAAACCTTCTCAAGCTGCCACTTTCCAGCTGACCAAAGATCTAAAATCCGAAGATCCGAATCAGAAATGTGAACATAATCCATCTCATTGCAAAGCTGCCCCTCTTTCCTCCATTTAGAATACCAAAAATTCTTATCCAAATTCCCAATGCACAATTCAAAACCATCCTTCAGAATATCTCATGTTTTACACAAACTCCTCTAACATAAGATCCTTTAGACGCCGAGTGGTTGAACTCATCACCAGAAGAACAATGATATTTATCTACCAGCAGCTGAAATCAAAGCTTGTGAGGGTGATGAAATAGTTGCCAAACTAGCTTACCAAAAAAAGCAACATTAGCACAAAATGGATCTCTAGTTCCCATACCAGCCACCAAACTTTTTTAGGGTGACCAACACCTTCCAGCTAACAAGATTTAGCCCCCGACCATTGGCATGGCCTTTCTAGAGAAAAGTCCTCATCATGGATACTATAGAGTTTGTTATTCCTTTGGGAAATAGAGAGACTTGCATGCGGTAGGTAGGAATAGCAGCCACAACTGAATTGATCAAACAGAGCCTACTCGTCCTGTTAAGTAAACGCCCTTTTCCAACTAGCTATCCTTCCCCGGATGTTATCCAAAATCTCATTGAAAGAAGCTCGGGTCACCCTAGCATGACTAAGAGTAATTCCAATATATTTGCCTAAGTTTTGGACAAATCTGATGGATGGCACTCCCGTAAAGATTTCTTTTCTTGTTGAGGAAACATTACGGGAACATAACGCCTTAGATTTCTCCAAATTAATCTTCATCCCAGAAGCTTTACAGAAACTCTCCAATCCTGCCATCATATTTTGGACTTGAAGCTTCTCCATTTTACAGAAGAGAAGCAAATTATCGGCAAACATGAGATGTGATATTCTCGGCCCCCTCTAGAAATAGCAACCAGCTTCCACCGGCCCATATCAACTTGATGGCTAATCAAGCAGGACAATATCTCCATACATAACACGAAAAGGTACGGTGACATAGGATCACCTTACCGAAGCCCCCGACGAGGAATAAAACTATGCAATCTATCACCATTCCAGAGAATAGACAATGAGGATGAAGTGACACAGCTCATGATTAATTTGACTGTAGGGATAGGAAAACCAAATTTCACGAGTGTCTGATTCAGAAACCTCCAATCGACTCTGTCATAAACTTTCTTCAAGTCAATCTTAAACGCCGGAGTACCTTTCTTCGACTTAGTCTTTTTGATGAAAAGAAGAACTTCCTGTGCTATAATGATATTGTCAAGAGCTCCCCTTCCTGGGATAAACCCCCTTGGAGAGGGCCAACAATATTTGAAGATGAGGCCGGAGTCTGTTGACCAGGACTTTAGTGATGACCTTGTAGATCACATTACAGAGACTAATAGGTGTAAAATCCTTCATTGATACTGTCACTCCACCTTGGAAATTAGAACCAAAAGAGTCTCCATCATCCTCGAATTAATAGTACCCCCAGAAAAAGCTTCCTTAACCATATTCCAAACATCAGACCCAATAATCTCCCAGTATTACTTGAAGAAGTAAGCTTGAAATCCATCTGAACCCGAAGCCTTAAAGGAATTCATGCTAAAAACAACTGCCTTAACTTCCTTCATAGTCACAGGCGCAGTAAGATTACATCAGGCTTCCTCATTCAAAGAAGGAAATGGAACTTCATCCAGACACCCTAAATCAATATTCTCCAACTGACAGAATAAGTTCTTGAAAAAAGATTCAGCTTCTCGGCTAAGAATTTCTGGGTCCGTCTCCCACACTCCGTCCTTGAGAAAAAGACCATGAATCTTATTTATCTTCTTTCCCATAAGAGTCTGAACATGGAAGAAGCTGGTATTTATGTCCCCAAATTTCACCTACTATTCTCTGAATTTTTAAAACCAAAGGAGTTCCTCTTGCACAAGACTGTTATTATAATCCTTAATCAACTGTTGCTCCCTTTGATGCATGTAAGAATCTTCCCTCTCTTCTAAACGCTTCTGAAGATAATTAATTTGTCGCTCCAGTTCATATTTCCTAATAAAAATATTACCGAACACTTTAGAATTAAAGTCAAGAGAGTTTCTCTGCACCTCCAAGAGCTTGCTTTGCACCCCTCTAAAGTCAGACCACCAAGACTGTTTCACAATATCTATGTAACTAGGATGAGTTGCCCACGCTGCCATAAAACGGAATGGTTTGTTCCTTTTCGGCTGCGGGAGCCCTTTACAGCGCACCAAGATAGGACAATGATCAGACTGCAGTCTATTCAAAATTTCTGCATAGGTCTCAGGAAAAAGAGATAGCCATCCAGTATTAATACAAATCCGGTCAAGTTTTTTTGCCACCTCAATACTGTTTTTCACCCTCCTGTAGCAAGAAAAACGTCTCCTTATAGTCTTCAAGTCAAACAGAGCACTATCCCCTAGAGAACTGGCAAACTGATCCGCATGTCAACTCGAGAAATGGCAACCCTTAGATTCATGAGAAAATAAAACTTCATTAAAATCATCGAGGGCAATCCAAGGCCCTTGAAAAGTTGCCGAATGAGCTACCAAATAATCCCAAAGTAGACTTCTGGTATTATGTTGAGGGCTACCATAAGTAGCGCTATACCTCCAAACCACACTCTCAAATTGAACTTCGATCGTAACACACTGATCGCAAGCATCAACCAATTTGCAGCAAGTACCTTATAGAGAAGAAAGGAACCATATACTACCCTTATATCTTACTGCCTCTTCTATACTAATAGGATAGTATCCAAGTCTTTTCCAGAATAATTTCAAATATTAAAAGGGAACATGAGTCTCAACCATAATAAAAAAAAAAAAGCAGGTTTAAATTTTCTAACAAGTTCTTTACAATTATTGGAAGCACCCCTAATATTTCAAACTAGAATATTTAAACTATCCATAAAAAAGACAAGAGAGTATTAAAATTGGTGAAAATTAACTTGCACCACCAACCTCACTAGAAGATTTAACTTCCTTTTGATTCATTGATAAAACACGGTTCTCCCGAGACACACTTGCAGTATCAATCAATGTCGCAACTCCCTCAGGACCGCCATGTGCCCCTTCCTTGTGGAACGTTGTTGCAACGTCATCCTTCCGATCCTCATTAACAGAAATCGGTGGCGATGGCGCCACTCCCATACCCAACAAAATCTCAGGTTGACCCTCAAGCACCGGTGCTTCCCCGTCGCACCTCCAATCGGCGAGGTTTGCAAGTCCGCGGACGTTTCCTTATGGCTGGTCCTTGTGTCATCGGCGTCTGAAGGGAAGATGGTGCACGCTGCAGTGCCTCCCACCCGACCCGGTCTCCATGCCCTCTGGATCCACATAAAGACTGAAGATTGGGCCTTGTTTAACCACATGAACCTGTGTTGGAATGTTTTGTTCCTTGAGCCTTCAATGTTGGTTTGTGACCCACCTTTGCTTTTCCTTTCTTTTGGACTTGCTCCCAGCCCGCATTCCCCTTTCTACTTTCCTTAATGAAATTAGCGCCGGTCCCATGCAGTGAACCACCCCCGGTCTCATGCAAAGAGTCACACTCAGGTTTAGCATGCAGATTATTGCAATCATCTTCGCCTACAATGTTGGCCACATCACCAGCTTCCGTTTCGATTACTTTTTGAATTTGAATTTCTGGATCCAACGAAGCGCCCCCCTTCTCCTTCCCCTGCCCAGAATCATTCATTTTCTCTTCCATGGGAACCCTTTCCAAGCATTGGAACTTATCATGGCCATATCTTACGCAAGCTTCACAAAATAAAGTTAAACTTTCATACTCCACATTGTAAGCGACACCCTCAACAATAATAGTTTTTTATCACCGGCAATCCCAGATTTACTTGAACACAGGCACGGGCATATCTTCCCCTCTCTGTCAGTTTGGTGGCCAAATCAATTTTTACCGGACTCCTATCGCAGCTGCAATACGTAGCATTGCCTGTTCCTGATAACACCAGATTGGGAGACTAGAGACCCGGATTCAGACTAGCGTAGAACCGAAAGATTGTTCACTAGGACGGAAATCAACATCCCATGGTTTTACTGCAATGTAGTGGCCCTCGATCAACCAAGGACCACCAAACATGACCTTCTCACGATCCTCAGTGACATCGAATTTCATCAGGAAATACCCAAAACCCCCCATCTAGCAGATTGAAACCTCCTTTGATGCGCCATACTACTCTCAGCTTATAAGAAAGAGCTGTGTAACTATATTTCTGATCCAAGACCTTGATCACTAAGCCTTCTCTATAAGATTCGGCCAAACATGTCTTCGTCTCTTTCATAAAGCTTACACACGATGGCTGAGAATCACCCTACTTGCTAACTACTGTCGCAAAATCATCCCTTGATAGAGATCTAACGAGTGCAAAGGCCTTCGACTTTGCTGCAAAATGACCTTATCTCGAAAAGAGACCTTAGGGACTTTCTAAAAATCATCCCGAAAATGACCTTCCTTGTCACCGGATGCACACCCACCCACACTCTCCCCCTTAATTTTTCTGACGACTTTGCCGTCATCCTCCCTATGTTTTATCCTTAAACCCTCACTCCCGCTCTCTCTTTCGCTCATTCTTTTTTTTTTTTCGCCCAAGTGATTCGTAATTTTTTTTCCTAAAAATAATTTAAATCATGACAAATTACCGAAACTTCTTATGTACTATACTGGGAACAAAGTTGCAAAAAATGATTATGATTTGTCTATTTATGCAAAAAATGATTATAAACGTGGCTACTGGCTTGATGAAATTGAAAAATCTGTTGCAGTACAAAAAGCATTATTTTCATTTTCATGAAAATTGAGCTTGGAAGAAATAACTTCAACGCTTGTATGCAAATAACTACAGTGCTACTTAAAGTTAAAACTAACCCTAATTCCCCATTAATTATCCATCCTACAATAATCTCCTTTAATTAAATTATTGAGAAAAAAACTTTACAATTATCTCGAAATACAACGAAATTCTCAACAAAAATAATTCCCTTTCCGGTCCTTGATCTTTATATTTATGAGACTAATTAATCCTCTGTTAATATTTTTTAAAGATTAATCAGTCTCATAAAAATAAAAATCAAGAGTCAGAAAGAGTATTTTTTTTGTTTGAGGATCTCGTAGTCTTTCGAAGAAATTATCAGGAGTCAAATTGAGTAATCACTGTAAATTATTTTTGTAAGTCAAATTGAGTAATCACTCTAAATTATTTTTGTACAAGTTACCAAAAATACCCGCCCTCCCTCTCTCCCGTACACCCTCGAAACCACCTTCTATCGTTAGACATAAATCCATCCATTTGGGAGAACAAGTATCTACTGCGGAGCTACCTTCCGGAGAACATGGCAATCCATATATGTATCAGCTTCTTGAAATATGCACAAGATTTTATAATTTCTTGTAAAAGCTTCCTCCAAGTAGGATTTGATTAAACAAATCCAATCCAAAATTATCGATGAGTATATTATTGAGAAACGTAAGATGCTAAAAAAAATTACTCTAAATTGTGAAGCCTCCACAAAGGGTTAATCTAACAGGCGAATTTTTTTTTTTTTTTTTTTGAATATTCAAGGGATAGCCACTTCTTGCGGCAAATTGTGAAGGGCATTCAAGCTTATATGACAGACAAAATGTCACATAGGTTGCACGCCAAAATGAATTTGGCAGTGGAAGACAGTAACACATTGTTCAAGCAAGGTAGCGGTACAGTTTTCTGTCCACTCTGTCCCTCTCCAAAAACTCACGCTCTATAAGGGATTCAATCCGTTTTTTAATAACAACTGGATTAGGCAAAAATCTTGACTGCAGCTGCTTTGTGACCTCGGCGACGATGTTGTTGTGATCTAGGGTCCTCCTGGATTTCATTATCCTCACAATTGCCGCCTCAATCTGCGGTTTTCTGTCTTCTTCCACCCTTTGCCTAGTTTCAAGATTTTCAGGTTCAGACTCCCTCTGGGCAACAACAGTACCTATCTTTACCTTGAAGAACTTGCTTGTGAATTTGTCATTGAAGAAGAATGTATCATCCTCAGCTATGTCCTTGCTCATGGGCTCTTTTCGAAGAACATTCTTTCCTTTGACACAGGCCAGAGACTGAAGGCACCTCTTCAGGTCCAGTAAGGGTATCCCCGTTGCTTGCTCAATCTCCTTACAAGTCAACCGATCAGCATTGTTAAAAAGCATCAGTACGCACATCTGGTATGTGGAAACATTAAGCTCGTGCTTCTGGCCCTTACCAAATGTTGCCTTTAAATCAGCAGTCCCCATATTTGTTTGCCAAGACAGTCTTCTACCATTGTGTGTGCCAAGATAATAAGCCCGAAACTTCTCACATACGCCCAAGAGTTCTGATGGAAGATTACACTGAGGGCTAGGTTGAGTTGGCCATGAACCTGTCGTAAGCACGTGTACAACTAGAGAAGGGCTATCTCCCACATCAGATTGGGATGCATAGAAACCTTGCATTGTATCATAGGAAGTCTTCATGTCAGTAAACATACCCTCCAACTTAGAAGTGAACTGATATCCACACTCTGTTTTGAGCTTGACAATCAAACTCCTCTCTGCATCATCGGATATGGTCTTTCCAGAAAGAAGCCTTTTTGCCAAGTGTTGCTTGTAATACTTTTCAAACACATCCTTTTCTTGAAGGTAACGGAATAGCATCATTACTTTGTCCAATACAATCTCCACATCCTCCTCACCAACTCCTTTCAACCCTCTGCGGAGTTTGTCATCCACAAACAAGGAAATGAACTCTGGAGACCGAGCATTCAAATTGATGAAATGTTCAAAAGAGGAATTCAAGGCATTCTGGAATGTCTTGTCGTTGGTAAATGACATGTTAATAATCTTATCATACTTATCCTTCAAATCCAAGAGACGCTGTACAAAGTCCACAGGATCTCTCAACCTTTCAGGATCCATGACTAGCTGCTTACCTGTATCCCGTACAAAAGCAGTCATCACGTCTTTAACAACTGTAAGCCCAGTAGGCACTCTACGAAATAGACTATACATTCTTCCCAAGTCCTCATATTTGTCATCCACAAGCATATTAACTAGGCCTGAGTTCTCCATATGTACTAGCGTGTGCATATGACTGTCAATCATCTCCTTCTCCACCACATTGGTTATCTTTATCTCACTTCTAGGATCTAGGTAGTGAGACACTCTTTCAATTTCTTCATTTAAGCGTCTCTCAGCCTTCTTCAGATAATCCCCACAATCACATGTTTCAATGAACTTCTGGGATTCAAGACAGTAAAAATTTGCTGAAACACTAAGAAAATGCTTCTCAAAGTCCTCTTGGTAAACAGACAAACCCAAATCCATTAGCATTTTTATTATGTTTCTCATCAAGCCTCTGTTTATTACTTCACCATTCCTCTCTCTGAGCACAAGCTCAAGAAGTGTATCTCTAAGCCTAGCTTGAGTTTTGCTGGAGTGGATCACAACATCCCTCCACAGATTCAACCCAAGTTCATGAACAGGAGTTTTATGGCTGCTTGGTATGAAAGTTCTGTCCATGTACATCAATATGTCTCGGATCATTTGCAAAGCCTTGTTATGATCGATCCACTTCCGGTTAAGCTCTTCCAAGAAAATTTCTCCTTGGGCAGATTCAATTGACTGAGAAATTTCTTTAAGATGAGAAGTCATGGTCGTCACAAGTCCTGAGTAAAGTTTCTCCCCAAATTTGTGTAAAACCATATTGTATGCATTCCTGAAAGGACAGATCACAATGAACAAAAATTTCAGAAATGAAGAGCAGCCAAGTGCAAAACATCCCGCGTTATGAAGGGGTCAAGGCAAGCCACACTCAAAGGGTGTAATGTAGGCAACCTAACTTGATGTAATAAACCTCCAAAAGAATGTTGGTTGGAAAATCTATAATAGTTTCGAACTCAAAATAAACTTAGGAAGTTAGTTAATTCAAAGAAAACTAAACCAACAGGCTATAGCATAATTTTAGTTATGAACAAGTCCTGACTTTTGTTCTACAATAAATACCGACAAATTTAATGGGAGATTGAAGCATAATTTCAAGTATAGAGTGGCAAATGGCATGATCTGAGCTAATGATGATCAGCATATCCAAGGGGGAATGTCATCATAGTCTTAAGGACATGGTGAACCCTACATATAATATATCAACCAATGGTGACATGAATATACTTATAAGTTAAAAATATGCTGTAAATGGTTGATATGCTGCCATATGTAGTGTTCAATAAACGCAAGGAAATATATCAATATTATTTATTTCTTGCCATCCAGTGGGAGTTAGCCAATGCCAGTAAACTCACCGAACAAAAGGCATATTAAGCTAGGACACAAATAGCAATAAAGATTCTTTTTCAACATGATACTACTGAGATATGGAGATGGAAATGCCCAAACTAATTTAAATAATCTAATTTAATTCATACACAGGTAGACAACTGAAAAGGATACAAAAGACAGACTTCATGATTATTAAGTACAAGTTGTGAAGTCCTTGCCAGGGTTTGGGAGTTTTATAGATGATTAAATCTCCCAGTCCTTTTATGTGTACACACATTTCCTTGAACACCAAGCCACCTCACTATTCTTGCACCATGGCATGAATTGATGAATCCTAAATAGTGTGTGTTCCACACACCCCATCCAGTGGCAGAGGGAGTGACTGAGTGAGTTGGCTGAGTGTCAAGGAAAAATCACTACAATTATCATTTCTCTAAATATAACTAGTCATCAATTCTTAATATATTCAAACAACCAGTTTACCACAATTCTTAACCAAAAATAACTAAATAAATAATAAAACAAAGAACCTATGCTGCTAAAGCTAAACTACACAACAGAAACACACTATTGAATTATCCATACTAACACAATTATATATCTAAAATGAAATTCTAAACGAGTAAGCAGCAATTTAAAGAACAATAAGAACAAGTGAAAAACAGAGTTGAATTGAACAAAATAAATCAACCTATAGAGCTCTTCGAAGCTAAGGCCACTAGCATTATGGTTATATATTTCGTGGATTGCATGTTCCAGAACCTTCCAGGTCTTCTCAGCGTACTTAGGATCCACCACCACGCGGTGCTTGAACGCTTCTATCTGAAAAGTCCTCTTCTTCTGCGAGCTCATCGTCGCAAATCGACGTCGTTTTTGTCCACCACCTGCGATTTCCCACACCAAAAAAAAAATCCGAAAAAAAGAACAAAAGCTATAACCTAAGAAAACGCTTCAATCCAAATCCAAGAGAACAAAAGAAATGGAATCAGAAAGGAACCTGAATCAGAGATCGTGGAAGGTGAGAGAAACCCTACGAGGTGAAGGGAAAGGGAATTGAAGTGGTGATTGGAGTAGCTAGGGTTTTGGATTTTGAGGAAAAGGGAATTTTGAAGAATGAAAAACGTGAAGATTAAATTAGATTTTTAGATTATAAGAAGAAAAGAAGAAGAGAAAGAAGAAATGGTGGTGTTACTGGCTGAGCAAGGAGTGGGTGACTAGGGAGGACTACAATTTTTGAAAAATAATAATTTCAGAAAAATAATACTACAAGTTTATTTAATTAGCTATGCCACTTTAGATGGTAGGTGAGTTATTGTTATTTACGGATTTTATGGATTTGATATTTGTATATTATTGGGATAAATTTTTTTTTGTTAATATGGTTGAATTTTGTTAATAGTCAGAAAAAAACCCTTCTAATAGTCAAATTCTTTTTTTCAACCATACATCAAAATTTACAAACATTTCATTACTCTTTTTCATTTATGTTTAACACATCAATTCAAAATAAATAATATTATATATTTAAATTTTTTATTAATTATATTCAATTAAATTAATCTAATATAACAAAAATTAATTATAATTAATATTTTTTTAAAATTTTATTATTTAATTTAATTAAATTTAATTTATAAAAAAATTTAAATGTGTATTATTATTTATTAAAAATATAATATAAAAAAAAGAGTTGTCACAGACGAAGATAAATATCATAAGGAGGAAGGACAGAATAGAAAATAAAAGAAGGTGGATAAAGAGGGAAGAGCATAGTATTGAACTAGGAATGACGAAGGAAGGATTGATAAAAGAAAAGGACGGTAATGTTATAAAATAACTAAATAAATAAATAAGGAAGAGGTAATATAAAATAAAATGTAAATAGAAGACTCTAATATTAATATAAGTAACTTGATAAAATACTTTATATATTTATATACAGTAACATAAAGATAGATAAAGAGAAATTATTAATAGTGTATAAAGAGAGAAGATAATTTTATTGTTGTAAAGAAAAAGAGAAAGAGAAGTATTTGTAACTCTGTAAAATCCATTTGCCTCGTTCATGCTTTTATAGGCAAATAAATTCAACTATTCAAACTTTATTAATTGTACTTTTCCATGAGAATTTGCTCCTTACATAGGAAATTAGATCCACCCTTAAATGAGCATTCATCTTTATCTATCTATGCTGTAACACTCCTCCTTGGATGCTCATTTAGGATTATTGTCTCATTAAAACCTTACTAAAGGAAAACCTTGTGGGAAAAACCTTAGTGAAGGAAAAAGAGTACAATATCATTTGTGATGGGACTGCCTCATTAAAAACCTTGTCAAGAAAAACTCAATGGGAAAAAAACTTGACCAAGGAAAAAAGAGTACAGCCTCCATCTCTTGCTGACATTATTTAATGTCTCGAAATCGGCGCATCCCAATCTCATGTACCAGTCTTTCAAAGGAGGATTTCGGGAGTGACTTTGTGAATAAATCTGCCAGATTGTCACTTGAACGGATCTGTTGGACATCAATTGTCCCTTGATTTTGAAGGTCATGAGTGAAGAAGAATTTGGGAGAAATATGCTTTGTTCTATCGCCTTTGATGTATCCGCCTTTAAGTTGAGCAATACATGCTGCATTATCTTCAAACAGGATAGTTGGAGCTATCTTATGATCAATCAGTCTACATGATGACAGAATGTATTGGATCAGACTCCTCAGCCAAAAACACTCGCGACTAGCTTCATGAATCGCCAGTATTTTGGCATGATTAGAGGATGTTGCAGCAATCGTCTGTTTCGTGGACCTCCATGATATAGCTGTTCCACCATATGTAAACAGGTATCCTGTTTGAGATCTCCCTTTATGTGGATCAGACAAGTATCCGGCATCTGCATAGCCAACTAGTTGTGACTTGGATCCATAGGGATAAAACAATCCCATATCAACCGTCCCATAAAGATATCGAAAGATTTGTTTGATTCCACTCCAATGTCTTCTGGTTGGAGAGGAACTATATCTTGCTAGTAAATTCACAGCAAATGATATATCGGGTCGTGTATTATTAGCAAGATACATTAGTGCTCCAATGGCACTAAGATATGGTACTTCAGGACCAAGGATATCTTCATTCTCTTCTTTGGGACGGAATTGATCATTTTCCACATCCAAAGATCTTACGATCATTGGTGTACTTAATGGATGTGACTTATCCATATAAAATCTCTTCAAGATCTTTTCTGTGTATGTTGTTTGATGAATAAAGATCCCACTTTTTATATGCTCGATCTGCAGGTCGAGACAAAATTTAGTTCTTCCAAGATCTTTCATCTCAAACTCTTCTTTTAAAGTTTTTATAATTGTTGGAATCTCTTCAGGAGTCCCAATGATATTTAAATCATCAACGTACACAGCAATTATAATGAACCCAGATGTAGTTTTCTTTATGAAAACACACGGACATATATCATCATTTTTGAATCCGTTTTTGGCCAGATACTCAGTAAGACGATTATACCACATTCGTCCAGATTGCTTTAGACCATATAAAGATCTTTGCAATTTAACTGAGTATAACCCTTGCGAATATTCATTGGATGGTTTAGATATCTTTAGTCCTTCATGGACTTTCATATAAATATCCCGATCTAATGAGCCGTATAAATAGGCTGTTACCACATCCATTAAATGCATATGCAGTTTATGATATGCAGATAAACTGACCAAATAACGCAATGTTATCGCATCCACTACAGGGGAATACGTTTCTTCATAATCTATACCAGGCCTTTGTGAAAAACCTTGTGCCACAAGTCGGGATTTATAGCGCACAACTTCATTTTTCTCATTTCGTTTTCTCACAAATACCCACCGGTATCCAACAGGTTTTACATCTTCTGGTGTACGGACTACAGGTCCGAAGACTTCACGTTTTGCAAGTGAGTCTAATTCAGCCTTCATGGCTTCTTTCCATTTTGGCCAATCATTCCTTTGTCGACATTCTTTGACTGATCTTGGCTCAAGATCCTTACTTTCATGCATGATATTTAATGCCACATTATATGCAAATATTTCATTGACAATTGTCTTATTTCGGTCCCATTTCTCTCCTGTAAAGACATAATTTATCGAGATCTCGTCATTTTCACAATTTTCAGGTACCTGAACGTCTTCTGGCGTTATATCAGAATTTTGGACAACTGCAGGTGTCTTTACTATGTCTTTTTCCACAGGAATATTTACCTCTTTTCTCTTTCGAGGATTTTTATCTTTGGAACCGACAGGCCTGCCGCGCTTCTGGCGTGTATTTGCTTCAGTGGCAATTTGTCCAACTGGAACATCAATTCGAATTGGGGCATTTTCCGCCCTGCCATGCTTCTGGCGTGAATTTGCTTCAGTGGCTACTTGTCCTACTGGGACATCAATTCGAATTGGAGCATTTTCCGCTGGTATATAAGATTTGGTTATCCTCTTTGTATCGGAAAATGCATCAGGCAATTCATTTGCTATTCTTTGCAAATGTATAATCTTTTGAACTTCTAGTTCACATTGCCTTGATCGAGGATCTAAATGCATCAACGATGATGCATTCCAATTAAGTTCCTTTTCAGGAAGCTTATTCTCTCCCCCTATTGTTGGAAATTTTGATTCATCAAAATGACAATCCGCAAACCGGGCTTTAAATACATCTCCCGTTTGTATCTCAAGATACCTCACTATAGAGGGAGAATCATATCCAACATATATGTCCAATTTTCTTTGGGGTCCCATTTTGGTACGATTAGGTGGTGCAATGGGAACATATATCGCACACCCAAATATTCTTAAATGGGAAACATTTGGCTGCTGGCCAAAAGCTAATTGCATAGGAGAGAACTGATGGTAACTCGTTGGCCTCAAACGAATAAGTGCTGCGGCTAGGGGTGCACATGACCCGGCCCGGCCCGAAGGCCCGGACCGGTCCCGAACACTTTAGGAGCTAATTTGGTGTGATTTCATCTGGTTTAGGGTCGGGTAAGGGTCTCAAAAATAGACCCGGTCATTATTTCGGGTCGGGTCCGGGCCATAGCTCGGATCACCCGAAGTCGGCCCGGTCATCATACACAATTAATATTTTATGTTATTAGTGATGGATCATGACTATTCTTATGTGGAATTTAAGTATTGTAAACCTTAATATTTTGTGTTATTAGTCATTAAAAGACTATAAGTTAATGTTTTATGTTTAGAATGCATAAGCTTTTAGACTAATGCATAATATTGTGTTACTTGTATTGATTTAAATATTTAGTATTATTAGACAATATTAGTATTGATTGTGGTTATGCTTTAATTTTGAAGAAGGGTTGGTTCTTGTTATATTTTTCTAAGTGAATTTTACCATGTTAAATAATGGTTGGAGTCTTGAAAATTTGGATATTTTTACATGCTAACTTACAAGAAGGTATCAACGTAATGTAATATTAACGACCCGGTTTTCACCCGGTATAATTGTGGCCCGAAAGTGTATTGGTTTCATCGGGTCTAGGGCCGGGTTTGGGTCTAATAAATAAACCCGGTGTATATTTCAGGTCGGGTCTGGGTCACAACAAACCCGGCTTCACCCGACCCATGTGCACCCCTAGCTGCGGCATGTAAAATAGCATGCCCCCAAACCGAGGTTGGGAGATTTGTTCTCATAAGCAAGGGTCTAGCAATTAATTGGAGGCGCTTAATAAGTGATTCTGCTAACCCATTTTGTGTGTGAACATAATCTACTGGATGTTCAACACTTATTCCATTAGCCATACAATAAGCATCAAAAGCTTGGGAAGTAAATTCACCAGCATTATCAAGACGAATTGCTTTAATTGGATTTTCTGGAAATTGTGCTTTTAATCGGATAATTTGAGCCAATAATCTCGCAAACGCCAGGTTGCGAGAAGATAATAAGCACACATGTGACCATCTCGAAGATGCGTCTATTAGGACCATAAAATATCTAAAAGATCCACATGGTGGATGAATAGGTCCACATATATCACCTTGAATCCTTTCTAGAAATTCAGGGAACTCAAATCCAATCTTTACTGGTGATGGCCTTAAAATTAACTTTCCCTGAGAACACGCAGCACAACAAAATTCACTAGTTTTAAGAATCTTCTGGTTCTTTAGTGAATGTCCATGAGAGTTTTCAATAATTTTCCTCATCATGGTTGTTCCCGGATGACCCAATCGGTCGTGCCAAGTTATGAACTCATTTGGGCTAGTAAACTTCTGGTTTACAATGGCATGTGATTCAATTGCACTAATCTTCGTATAATACAACCCAGATGAAAGTGAGGGTAATTTTTCTAATATAACTTTCTTATTTGAATCATGAGTTGTGATACATAAATACTCATGATTTCCCTCATTCATTGTCTCAACATGATATCCATTTCGGCGAATATCTTTAAAGCTCAACAAGTTTCTACGAGACTTGGTAGACAACAGTGCATTATTTATTATTAATTTTGTTCCTCCAGGAAACAAAATTATAGCTCTTCCGGAGCCTTCTATCACATTGCCTGAGCCAATAATAGTATTAACATATTCCTCTTTTGGCACAAGATGGGTAAAATATATATCACTTTTGAGAATAGTATGCGAACTTATACTATCCGCAAGGCATACATCTTCATTACATATCCTTGCCATTCTCTTCAAAAACAAATAATAATAAAATGAGTAGTATGCACAGTTAAATTGAATACTTGATCAGAATTATTTTTCTAAGAAACACTGTACATAAAATAATGTCATATACTAAAATTTTATTTTAAAATTTGACACATTTAATAATTTCAAAATTCATAAACATTAATGTTTCATTATTTATGTACATCACATTTGAAACTTAAATACATAGAAAATAAAACTTAACAATAAGTTCTTTACATTATTTATTTATATATATACTTCACAGTCGCACATATTAAACTATTCCATCATTGATCAAATGACCAATATTTCCTTCAGGATCCTCAAAGAAATCAGATACATCATAATGAGTGGTGGAGTTCTCAGCATCATTTGAGACAAAATTTGTTTCCTTTCCTTTGTCGTCCTTTTTCAAAGATGCCTGGTAAAGATCGACTAGGTGCCTTGGGGTACGACAGGTACGTGACCAATGGCCCTTTCCACCACAATGGAAACACTTATCCTCTGTTGATTTATTCTGCCCGATATTCCTTTCTCTATCCCACTTCTGGTGAGATCCTCTCTTTTGAACATAATTCTTTTTCCTTCCATAATTTTTCTTATTATTAAAACCTTGCCATTTACCTCTTCTAGGGTAATTTGCCACATTTACTTCACGAAATGGGGCAGCGCCAGCTGGGCGCGCTTCATGATTTTTCAATAACAACTCATTGTTGCGTTCAGCAACAAGAAGGCAAGAAATTAACTCAGAATATTTTTTAAACCCTTTCTCTCGATACTGCTGCTGCAGGAGCACATTCGAGGCATGGAAGGTTGAGAAAGTTTTCTCCAACATATCATGATCAGTTATTTTCTCCCCACACAATTTCATTCGTGAGGTGATTCAAAACATTGCAGAATTATATTCATTTATAGATTTAAAATCTTGTAAACGCAAATGCGTCCATTCATATCGGACTTGAGGAAGTATCACCGTTTTCTGATGATTATACCTTTCTTCAAGGTCTTTCCAAAGATCTGCAGGATCTTTTAATGTAAGATATTCATTTTTCAATCCTTCGTCAAGATGACGACGAAGAAAAATCATGGCTTTAGCTTTATCCTTCTGGGATGCATTATTTTCAGCCTTAATGGTATCTCCAAGATCCATTGAATCAAGATGGATTTCAGCATCTAATATCCATGATAAATAATTGTTTCCAGATATATCAAGAGCATTGAATTCAAGATGAGAAAGTTTCAACATAATGAAAATTTTGTTACCTGAGTCTTCCTAAAAATTTGATCAGAATCTCGTGCTGATAACGTGTTATAAAATAACTAAATAAATAAATAAGGAAGAGGTAATATAAAATAAAATATAAATAGAAGACTCTAATATTAATATAAGTAACTTGATAAAATACTTTATATATTTATATGCAGTAACATAAAGATAGATAAAGAGAAATTATTAATAGTGTATAAAGAGAGAAGATAATTTTATTGTTGTAAAGAAAAAGAGAAAGAGAAGTATTTGTAACTGTGTAAAATCCATTTGCCTCGTTCATGCTTTTATAGGCAAATAAATTCAACTATTCAAACTTTATTAATTGTACTTTTCCATGAGAATTTGCTCCTTACATAGGAAATTAGATCCACCCTTAAATGAGCATTCATCCTTATTTATCTAGGGGTGGCAACACTACCCGAACCCGCGGGTACCCACCCCGCCCCTACCCGCTCGGAGTGGGTAATTACCCGCCTCCGCACCGGGGCGGGTTTTAACGGGGCGGGGCGGGGTCGGGTTTAGGTTAAACCCGCCCCTACCCGCCCCGGTATATATAATATATAATATATGTAACATATATAAAATAATTAGTAAAATGATTAATAATATTATATCATATATAAATTTTTACTTTAATTTATGTTATGTATGTAAATGGTGGTTATATAATTTTTAAAATTTTATTTTATTTGTTGGATTTAATAATTATAGGGGCGGGTAGGGGCGGGGCGGGTACCCGCAGGGGCAGGTTAGGGTTTAACATTTTACTACCCGCGGGTATGGAGGGGCGGGTTTTATACGGGCTTTTTGTCAGGCGGGGCGGGGTCGGGTAGAGTAAAAACCCGCCCCGTTGCCACCCCTATTAATCTATCCATGCTGTAACAGGTAACACTATGTTTAGTTGGAATGGAAGAAATAGACAAAAAAAATTGAATAGATTCTTTTTTTTTTTAATGTGTTTAGTTAGAAAAAAATAAGAAGAAAAAATTTTTTATCAAAAATAATTTTATTCTTGTATTATAAAATATATTAAAAAAATAAAGAAGTAAGATTGAAAATATATTTTTTTTTTAATTTTGGAGAAAAAAAATTAGTAGATACCATTAATTTTTTAATCTTTTTTTTAATTATTTTTTAACCAAACAATGAATAAATGAAGAGGGAGGCTAGGAAAAAAAAGGAACAGGGAGGGCCGGAGGGGAGGATTATGGTGATGATAAAATTAACAGTTAAAAAATAATTAGAGATAAAAATATCAAAATTTGTGTTTTATAGATTAGGTTTTAATGTCCCAACATTACGAAAAATTATCGAACATATGTATTTTGTATATATTTGTATGTCATCATATTTATAAAAATTAGCGGCTCAACAGGCATAACTACTTTTTTATTATTTTTTAAAAAATTAATTTTATTTTTTGTTAATATATTATTTATTTTTTAAATTTATTAAAGAAGTTTTTTTCATCATTTTAATATTAATGTGACTTTATTTATATTATATTTTGTTAAAATTAAAATTATTATAAAAAATCTTTAAAATATTAAATTATGAAAACACACAATAAAAAAGTATATATGTTATCGGAAAAAATGTAGTTCAAAAAATAATGATAATAATATTATTCTGATTCAAAAAGAGAATATATAAACCAAAATACATGTTAGTTATTTACAAAAGATAAATTTTGCTTAAATGTTATAAATATTCGTATTTGTCTTCATCTTTTTTAAATAATAGACCAAAATATAGATCTAAATTTGAAGAGACCTTCATTTTTTTTATAAATAATAAAAAAATAGAAAAAATGAGAATGCTTATTTTTTTTTTCATTTTTATATATCAAACTATAAGAATAATTAATAAACAAAATAGGAGAATATAAAAATTGTGTACCTAAAAAAATCCTTCATAATTCATCATACATCTCCTTATCAATAACTTCTTGAGTCATAAAAATAACTATATAAACGTTTCAAGATTATTCAATTAAATTAATTCCTTATTATAGAGATGAATTCAATTAAAACTTGTAGAATTGAGATATCTTGTTTTGTACTGAAATTTTTTAAAAGACAAAAAAGACGTTAATCCTTGTTTATCAATGACATAATATAAATTAAATGATATTACATCTGATTTCTTAAAAATTTATATTTAATAACAGTTACCTCCAATAATATTGTTTTTTACCAAAATGAATTAGTTGTTTTCTTATGAGTTTATAGATGAAAAAGAAAAAGTTAAATTCTTAACATAATTAGTATATACGTCTAAATAG
Source organism: Arachis ipaensis (assembly GCF_059453495.1). Taxonomy (NCBI): domain Eukaryota; kingdom Viridiplantae; phylum Streptophyta; class Magnoliopsida; order Fabales; family Fabaceae; genus Arachis; species Arachis ipaensis. The sequence goes on along the minus strand of NC_142435.1, from coordinate 139,846,653 downwards.
ATGGTATTATTATATAATATAAAAGTTTATTTCATTACCTTTCATTGTTGTGATCTAATATTTTTTTTTTATCATCTTCCATAACTGAGTTTTGTCTGCTTTAACTGTACCTCCTTAATCAATAGAATAAATTTTGAGTGGATGAATCTGATTTAAATATCACGTTTGATTAATAATATTAAAATAAAAATACCTATCATCAATACAATTGTCATAGCCATTAATATAGTAATACTTTATATCGATTGATCTCATTAATCCAATTAATTGCTCATCCTTCTATATACTCCATAACTGTTGGAAATTTGGAATCCTTCTTCCTGTAATTTATTATATATATGTATCACAATATATTTAAATAATGTTTTGTATATTACTTTTGAATTAAATAATGATACATCCCAAATTTTATTTTTTAAATTATGAAATTGATATTAACATTTAAAGACATAAAAATTTGAATTTTTTTCACAATAACTATAAACATTGCATAAGTTAGTTTCTTAAAAAAATAATATTGATATATTTCAATAATGTATCATATCATTTTTATAATTTAGAGAAAATATCACTTTTTTTTTCTGAGAAATGTTAAAATAACATTCTACTCTCCTCTATTTGTAAAATGTACATTCTCCATCCTTATAACTTTTAAAAAACCTCCTTTTTAATCCATTTAAAATTTTTTTGTGTTAACTAACATTAATCTTACCCATTTTGAAAGAAAAATAAGTTATTTTTTTATAAAAATATTTTTTAGCAAAAATTTTATTTTTTTTGTGATTAAATTTTGTTTACCAAAATATCCTTTAACAAATTATTTTTTCCTAAGATACCCTTCAATAATTTTTTAATTATTAAGAGACTTACTTTGTAAAGATGTGAAGGAATGATATTTAATTTTTTAAATTTTGGATTTATCCATCTCAACTTATTTTTAAGTTTTAATAAAATTATTAATAATTTTCAATAATTCTATAAAACAAATTATTTATTAATATTAATTATTATACATACTAACAGTGGTAAGATTTTTTAATATAATGTTAAAATAATATACATTGATATCGAAAATTAATAGTAAAGTATAAAAATAATTGTTAATAAAAAATTTGATAAAATCACAATTTAATAATTAAAAAATTATTGACGGGTATTTTAGGAAAAGAATAATTTAATCATTAAAAAAATTTTAAAAGAATATTTTGGTAAAAATACAATTGAATCATTAGAAAAATAATTTGTTAAAGAGTATTTTGACAAACAAAGTTTAATCACAAAAAAAATAAAATTTTTGCTAAAAGTATTTTTGTAAAAAAATAATTTTTTTCTTAAAAAGGGTAAAATTAACGTTAATTAACACAAAAATTTAAAATGAATTAAAGGAGATATTTTTTAAAAGTTATAGGGAAGGAGATTGTATATTTTACAAATAAAGGGGGAGAAAAGTGTCATTTTAGCATCTCTCAAAAGAGAGAAGTAAAATTTTCTCTATAATTTATTTATGTGAATCTTAGTTGATGCGTACCTATTGGGTAAAGCAGATGTTCTTTCTCTTATCTCTTGACATATCTTGATGAGCTCTTATGATATCAATTTATCTGTTCAAAAATCTTAGTTATTAGTTGTTAAAATTAATGAACAAAACTATTTATTTCAATATTGATATTATAATGATAAAATTATATAATACACATTTTATATCAAGAAAAATGCTCACATATTTACTAAGCACATAAATTACCTGAGGTGTTAGGTAACAAAATTTCTTTGAATACCACATTCCTTGTGTATTGTCTGTTTTTTTCATCTATTTTTCTTTTTTTGACTAAAATTTTTGTAGTTGACTGAGAAACACTTCGAGATAGAACAACATATAATTGACCATGGCTAAATACATGTTTAGGGAGATAGATCTCTACCTTAGGAATAGTTTGTCCTTGTGATTTATTTATCGTTATGGCAAAACTCAGCCTTACAGAAAATTGCTTCCTAATAAGCACAAAGGATAATCCTGAGTTCTCATTTGTTTTGTGTTTTATCCGAGGCAGAAAAGCTCCTTGTCCAGAGTGATGGCTAGTTAAGATTTTCACGTCTAACATGTTTTGAAAAGTTCCTCGACACAGTAATCTTGTACCATTACATAAGCCAACCTTAGGATATATGTTTCTCAGTAACATCAAAGGAGCACCTTTTTTTACCTTCAATGTATGAGGTGGCAATCCACCTGTGAAAATTGAGTTAAGATATTCTTGTTGATACAGATTATTGGTATCTCCTTTTACTTCATCAAAGGATGCTAAAATTTGCTCGTCTTCCGAAAATTTGTTGATAATTATATCATTGAGCTACTGTACATCATTATTTTTGGGTGTCAATATCGCTCTCTCCACCATGTAAGATGCATCCCACACATGAGCTTGTAAATTTGAAAATGTTTCTTCTATTAATTCATGTAATGATGCCTCACCTTCTCATGGTATTGCCATGTGTACTTCTATTTGTACCAAGTTCTCAGATTTGGTAGGCTCAATCTCATCCTCTATGCGCATAAGATACTTCGCAAAATCATGATCATTAAGAGATCGCATATTTTGTTGTAAGTGGAGAATTTTGGTGAATGCCCACAAATATGATTTAACAATAGAAGCTGTAATCAATTGCAACTTACTTCCTTTCGACATAACAGGTAGTACTTGGCAGAAATCTCCTCCCATCACCATCACTTTTCCTCCAAATGAATTATTATTTTTTAATATGTCTCACAATATATGGTCTAATAATTCCATTATCTCTTTATTAGCCATTGGTGCTTCATCCCAAATTATCGTTGTTGTTTACCTAATCAATTTTGCAAGATCACATTGTTTACTTATGTTTCATATGGATGATGGCTCTGCATTAATTGGGATCTTAAATCTAGAATGAGCTATTCGACTCCCAGACAATAAAGTTACAGCTATTCCTAATGACGCAGTTACTAAAATAATATGTCCTTTACTTCTTAAGTCTACAATTATAGATCTGTAAAGAAATGTTTTGCCTGCTCCCCTGGCCATCAACGAAGAACACTCCACTTTCTCTCCGATCAACTGTATTTATAATGCACTTAAAAAATACAAACTAGTCATGATTCAATTTTTTTATAGAACACGTCTTCTTGAGGTACTTCGATGGACAACTCTTCTTGGATAATTCTAAGCATCAAGTTGTCATTGTCATTATCCGAAATTAGAGTTGGTAAATTGTATTGTGCAATATGTTTTCTGTGTTGAAGGAGGATGTCATTTAAATGCCTAAGCAGGCGATTGTCAACCCATGGCATGTTGTAGTGCTTATTGATAGATAATCATCCACCATATATGAAAAAAACTCATCCCATAATCTTCTTACATCTGTTGGCTCACAAAATATTAAGATGGTCGCAAATAACCTTCTTAAAACATGGCATTCTTAAAATAGATTCCTCAACCAAACATGCTCTTATGTTGTTGTCACTCTCTAACAGTCCTCAATGCTAAGCGGATTGCTTAAAGGACGAATATTGGATACTATTCACCATTAGCAAGTCATCCCATCCAGTTGGTCCTCTTACATTTGACAACAGAATGCACAAATAGAATTTTTCTCCTTCTATTGGTAAAAATAGTATAGATCAGACTGATAGTTCTCTTTTGTGACCTGCGCTGATGCCATTCTTTTTTCTTATTGTTCCAAGTATAATATTCTGGAATTTTTCTATACAAAAGATGCCTAGATTGTTGGTCATCTATCCGATTAAGTGCAAAGAATTCAGTGAGCATTGTTTTTGAAAAATAGTCATCATTAACTATTTCAGAAATAGTTTGGTGCTTATAAAATCTCACTTGATATTGGTTTAGCAAATGAATTTGCAACCTTTTAACTGATGGGTACATTCAATAAAGGTTGAATTTACATATTCTCTAGCATGTCTCTGGAGCGGCAATCCATCTTGCATCAATAAAATGTTTTGCCTTATCATAATGTGAACTTCTGTGAACCTCCATTGCAACACAGTCTGGTCCTTTATAGCAATATTTGTATAAATACTTTATACTCTTGATACTACTACATATCTCTACATTGATATGTCAATCATACTTTAGTAGTAGTCAAAGATTGTACAGAACTACCCATCTGTTGTCAATTGTGATATTTTGGTTTATAGAGATTGGAGTATCAAATCACCTCCTATATTGAGGATATGAGTCATCACCTCGTCATGTATCTGTTACAAACTCTTTTGGGTAGTTGCATTTACATTGACCATTTTTCATGCATGGTGAATATTGATTAAGTGTTCCGCAAGAACCATGGATCATATGTCTTAGCACTGCCTCATGTAAGTGTGGTTTTACTTCTTTAGATGGTATTTTTGCTCATACCAAACTATCATATTGGTCGGGATCACTCAACTTGTCATTATTTTTTAAGATTAGTAACATATGTACGTGTGATAATCCTCTTTTCTAAAACACAGTGACATAAATATATCTTTTTACCTTTTTCAATACACCTTTAGTAATAACATCTTCCTTTAATTATTCAAATTTGGCTCTGAAAATTCCAGTTGTTAGATCCGGACGATCCTGTGGAGCTTGAATAGGATTGAGTTCTGAAGTTATTTCTAACCATAATGGATTGCATGTCATAGTGAGAAAAATATCCGGTTTACCATCTTTTAGAACAATAGCCATTACATTCTCGTATCGTTGGGTCATGTCTCGACGATTGCCTACGAACGATGATGGTAATATCGTTCTTCTGCAAATATTTTCTGAAACGAATTATAGAGAAAAGTATTATTAGTTTGGAATTTTAACTTCGAAAATACGTAATGATCTATGGTGTAGCCATTAAATCGAAAAATATTTACTAGCGCTAGTCTCTCCTGTATGCAAAGCATCTTGTAAGCCTTGATATAGTTCAACTCGAAGCTTCGGTTGATTTTGTCAAACCCATCTTAACTTGTCTGTTCTGATTTTTACATAGTTGTCAACAACATATTATTGAAGAAGTCGCCCCACTTGCAAAACTGTTGAGTGATCATTGGGGCAGATCTACTAATTTTAAGGATATTTGAAAACTGTTAGAAATTATGAAATGATATATTGGTACAAACTATTATCAAAGGAAGTTTATAAAGTATGAGTATGTACCTGAAGCATATAGCTATAATATGTCCGACATGATACTTTGTTCCCACTTTGAGTTCGAGTATTGATATCCCACACATAGGTTCTAAATGAAAAAAGAAGAGGATATTGTAGTAGATCATAATAGCCAACAAATTTCTAAATCCTTCTTAGGTTACTAGCATAAGTTTGAACCTTGATATCTCGTCTTCGCACCATCGTTTCAATGTCATCACCAACTATTTATGGCTGATTAGCAGGTCATTCTCTAATTACCAAACTATACTCTTGTACATCTAGTCGTTATGCAAGCTGACAAAATACATGGATAAAAGGATTATATCGGTGCAACAAGTGTTGTAGCTTCAAAATCAAACTTTCATGGAGTTGTGTGTTCTCCAGCATCCTATTTTATAACTCGTGTTTAGTATTGTATATATACAATTGCAAGAAGCGTGGTCATGTCCCTTGTTTTGGATAAAATCTTCCTATACTATGATATATTGGTCCTTGAGCAGGGAATGTATATATAGCATGGCTTGCTGTAGCTAATTGTTTGTCTATGTGTACATTGCATGAAGTGAATAAAAAAATATAGTTGTAACCACGAATGTATTTCTTGAAATGGTTCCCTTCTACAAAAGGGTCTAAGAAGATTTCAAGTAATTCTTGAGGAGTATTTACTTTTGGCAAAGAGACTATTCCCCCATTGCAACACATGTCAAATGTTTCATGGTGAAATAGACGTGCATTACAGTGGGTACATGTCCTTGGAGTGAATAGTATACTTTGAAGCATTGATGTATTTTCTTGAGAATCTCGAGCATAATTGTAGGATGTTCGGAGATGATATCTAATCTCTGTACTCACATAGATAAATAAAATATTATGTTTTAGATTTTTTTTTCAGCATAGCATGTGCCAATAAATATATAATTAGGTACTCAGGAAGAATTCATTAATTATTTCATATTTTTCAGATAGTGGAATGAAGAGTGATTTACATATAAATACAACTTTTCAATTGAAGAAGTTTTTTAAAAAATAAACGTAATTTTCAATAATGTACTGTCTTTTCTAAAATTTTCTATTGCCTAAAAATTTTATAAAATTATCATAGTTTAAAGTTCTAGATATTATATGAGATGAAATATTCAATAGAGTAGATTTTTATTCTCAATTATACTAAAATATACAAAGAATATTTTTAGAATGATATGTTTCTATTGTATTTCTTTGTTATTGATTTTTTTGAAAATTTTAAATGTAGTCTATTAATTTGTAATATTTTAATTTAATTTTTAAAATTTATTATGATAAATTAACAATATGATGAGGATTTTATTCATTAAAATTGCATAAATATTTTTAAAAATTAGTTTATTTATTGTACTTTATTTTGCTATTTTTTGGGTGTTTATGTTAATATTTTTTACATTATTAAATTTTAATTTGATAATTTTTTTTATCATCAAGAATTTATTACCTAATTACTATAACTTAATTAAGATTTGTTTTTCATCATTAAATAACATTATGTGTATCATGGTTATTGTTATTGGATAATATTTGTAATAGCATTTTTTTAATTCGTACTTAAATTAGTTATTTAATAAAATTTTGTCCAATAACTCATAAAAATATATATGTTATCTATGTTTTTAATTTGAGGATTTCTAATTTAATTACCTATTAACTTGTAATATTTAATATAGTATTTAGATTTTTTTAAAGAAATTAAAACACATTTTGTCATGACCAAATATTATCATTTATTAAATTTTTATTTGAATAAAGATTCTATAATAAAAAAAATCCATATAATTTGTACAATACATTAATTAATATATGAAATAAACTATCAATATTTTTGTATTATTTTTTAATTCTTATTTTTGTGTTTAAGTTAGATCTTTTCTGGTTTTACTCTTAAATTTTAAAAAATATATGTTGTTACTAAAATTTTATTACAAAGTTATTGTTATTATTAATCTTATGAATGTATTGCCTATTTAAAATTTATAGTATTTATTAATTATTTATTTTAATTTTTTTATTATAGAATTCATAATTTTATTTCTCATTAGGCATTCTATATAGTACTGTACAATAACAAACCTTTTAATTTATTCAATACAAAGAATATTTTAAATGAATATTATATGATGAAGATAAAATATTAAAAATATAAATAGAGTACTAACAACCATTCATATTTATATGGCTTCTAACACTGTTTGTAACTGTTCATTATAAGAAATTGATCGAGACATTGAATTAGTAGCATTGGTATCTCGATCTACACTTATACACAAAAAAAATACAAACTTTATATATTGTAGATTATTTTAAAAGAATTAAAAATTAGCATTCAGAAATAAAATAAATTGTGTAAATTAAGTTAATTAATTTTGTTAATCTTGTATATTAAAAAAATTTAAATGTGTAGACAAAATGTTATTACATGTTTTATAAGCATATAGGGTACTAACTAGTTACGTCATCATCACTGTCTTTTGCTTAAACTAGCTCCATTATCATGTGTTTCTAGAGAACTGTATTTTTAAAGAATAATATACATAATAAGCATAATTTAAATTCATGAGAGTAAAATTAGTTATCATAATAAAAGTTATCTTTTATGTTGCGTAAAATAAAATATCGGTGATTTTAATTATTTAAATTTATTTAATCTTTAATAGGTTCAATAGAGAGACTATTTTATTGATACTCTAAGGATACATTTGTTTCTTGAATATGATAGAAAATTAGAGAAAAAATTATTTTTAAAAGAAAGAAATAAATAAAAAATAATTAAAAATATATTTGTTTTTTTACAAAAAAGATTAATATATATAAAAAATAAAAATAAAAAATATGAGATTTTATTATTAGTTATAATATTATATTCTTTTAAAAAAATAGTAATAGATTTGTTTTTTATTTCTAGAATTATGATTTTAACTTATTAGCATCTACTACATTATATCTTAATGACATTAATATATATTCAAAGTATAATTATTCAAGATTTTTTTTCTATATTATATCTTAATGACATTAATACATATTCAAAGTATAACTATTCAAGATTTTTATTTTTCTATTGTATGACTGAAGTTAGAGTTTCTGTCCATTTTTATTATTGAATTCAAAAATTTTGAAAGATTTAATTTAAAAAATTTACTCTAAAAAATTATTAGGAATATTTAATTATTAAAAAAATTAATATAAAAATTACTAAGTAAGATTAATTTTTATAATATTTATAAAAAATATTTTTTTTGGAATTTAGAATGCATGCGTAAAACTATAGTTCACTTTATATCAACATAAAATATATTATTATTATTATTATTATTATTATTATTATTATTATTATTATTATTATTATTATTATTATTATTTCTTTATTATTATAATTATTTATACATATTTTTAAGTTAATTTTGTCACTTTTTTTAAGGATTTAAATTTTATATTGTTGTTAGATAATGTGAATCTTTTCTTTGTTATTAATCTTGTAAATTGAATTTGATTATAGGATTTTACGACGACAGATAGAATTAGTACGTTATAATTGAATGGAGTTCTTTTCATAATTTTCTAAAACTAATAAATATATATTTTGGGTATAAATTTTGAATTAAAAAATACTTTATTTAAAATTATAAGTTATAAATTTTATTATTAATATATATTATCAATACTACTATCTTCATTCTACTATCATTATATTTTTTTATTAGTATTTAATGATAAATTATAATATATTTATCTTTATTTAATTTTAAAATAAATATATAATTAAAATTATTACTTTATGTACTCGCAGAGCCGATCTGCAGGTCCGTATATCCGCACACTTAACAAATGAAGAGTAAACTGCCATTTATACCTTAAAAGATAAATTTTTATTGACAAAACTACTCAAATCCTAAAAAAAATTCAAAAATAGTATTTTACTCCTTTGAATATATAATTAAATAATATATGAATAGCTAAGTTCCGATATGCATATATGCACATTTAATAAATAAACAAATTATTTGTACAATTATAGTATAATTTATATTTAGTATAATTAGAAATAAATTATAATATTATATTTTTTCTAATAGTATAAGAATTTATCTATCTTGTGTCCATATTAAGGTTACAAAATTGGAAAGAAAATCAAAATAAAATCATATTTAATAATTAATTTGTTTAGATATCCAAATATCACACAATTTAATATAATTTTATTTATTTAGTATTAATATATTAATTGGTAAAATAGTTGATAAATAGGACAAGATTATTTAATTTAATTTATTTAAAATTATAAGTTTTAATTTTTTTTATCATCTTCATTCTACTATCATTATATTTATTCATGAGCTCGAGAAGAGAAGTGAGGCCTTCAGTCAAGAGAGGTCCGACCAAAAAGAAAAAAAAAGACAGCTCCTTAGTAACGGTGGAGATTCTTTGAAGCAGTCCACTCCCGCAACAAATGGTAAATTATAATTTGAATATCAGATCTTCAATTTGACTATAAAATCGTAAATTGGATTATCTTAATTATTTTGTAGGACATCTTTATAAAAAAAATACTAGAATGACTTTGAATTTGAATATCAGATGAAAAATTAGAATATTTTTATTATTTATTAGGATATCTTTACAAAAAAAAATAGATTTTTTCGTTATCTTTGTTAGTTATCTCTATAAATAATAGTGTTTTCCGTGAAGTTTTAAATTTAAGCACTCTTTTTCCAAACACCGCAAACCAGAGGAGCAAAGAGCATGAGTAAGGTAATCATGCTTATTTTTGTTAAATGAAAATTGAGATTATTAGTCTTTTGTAATATATTTTTATTAGTTATTTTTTTAGTCCAATATGAATAGTAAAATATATTTGGTTTTACCAGCACACACCGGATGCTTCTGTAACTTCTAAGGGAGAATCGAACATAGGCTTTTCCGTCATGGACGAGAAGGTAACCTATTTTTTTGCTATAATATCTGATACCTTACTTTCTTAGCATACCTTTTTAACACATCTTTAGTTATCTTTTGGGATGTTTATATTTGTTGTGTTGTTACCTTATTATTTAGTAACGCGTGTCTTATTTTATGGCATCTTGAAGTTTGGAAAGGGTATTGTCGAGGCACTGTCGATGATGATACGCGAAGCTGTTGTGCATGAGATAACAACAGTTCTGCCAGAGTTTGTAAAAATGGTTGGTTCCTCATTAAAAAGTGGGAGTCACGGTATAAAGCTTTCGAATACTACTCCAGCTGTTACACTACTATCGAACACTTTGAAACGCTTACTTGACGCCAACCCCTCAATGTGTTTGGGTGACAAACCAGTAACGAAGAAGAGAACTCCGAGGTGCAAGGGAAGAAAGTGTGGACTACCGGTCTCCGAAGTTAAGGTTTTATATTTTTTTTAAAATAACAACTATTAAAAATATAGTTATAAACAATTTTCTAAATTAAATGCATAATATTTTTATCATAAAATTTCTTTTTCTGGCGAGTGACAGATAATTTGGGGGCAATTTTCTGTGCGTACGGAGGGAATATTTTTGGATAACTAGCTAATATTTAGAGACTCTCATTGGGTTGTTAGTAAAGAGGTTATTAGGGATTTAAAATATGAATTGAAAACGTGAAAATTGCTATGTTTTTAAGCAATCTTTAATGAAATAGATATTAGTTTCTATTTAGTTCATAAACTCTGCAACTACTAGACACAATCACACAACTATATTGCTGTGAAAAGTAAAGGAAGCTTACAATAAATATTTGTTAAAATGTGTACATGACAGATAATTTGAACTAAAGAGAATATTCCTTTTTTTTCTATCAATGAATTAATTTCTTATATATTACATCAAAATAATATCAAAGTGGATCTAGAAGAAGCCGCAACTATAAAACAGGAAAAATGAATTAAGAAAAATTTTCATTCTTATGAGAATATACAAGTATATTATATGATTTCAAATTTTTTGCACTAGTTACCTAGCATTTAGCATTATGACTGTGACTTGATTCATACTCCATAGTTTATGTTGATTACTTGAACATGAATCAGTCTCTAGATGATTCTTTGTTAGAGAAAAGCTAAATTTTTTACTTTAACCAATACTAAAATTTATTTGTGCAATTTTGTGAATCCATTATATTTGTAATATTTTTAACTTTAAATTACACTCAAAGCCAATCTCTCTGCCTACTTGTTGTTTACTCCTAACTGATTAAGTTGGTGATAGTGATAGACAACATCTCTCTCCCTATTTTAAATGTAATATTATCTTTAGTAAATAAAGTCTAGCAATGCTTAAAATAATTATCATATTTTTTGAATTTACAGAAAGAATTGCATTTTGGGAAGAAGCTTTTTCCGAGTCATCCATAGCTTTACTACAACAATTACAATTCAAATATGGATGGGAATGACATGCCACATGTAAGTGCTTACATTTTAGGATAATATTAGTATTAGCAAAATTTTTTATTTTTTATACATAAAAAGTATTATGTATAATTTTTTGTATATACTTTGATTAAATAATTAATGTTCACATTATTGTTATGGTGTTTGGATCTTTTATTTTGGCCATCTAAAGAAATAAAATTTTTTGATAAAAAACTGGCCACTGTTGCTTACATATTTGGATGTAACTTGGATCCAGAGTAAATAATATTAGTTTATTTCTCATTTTAATTGCTAATTTGTCACGTAATTATTTTTTTAATCTTTTCTAATATTATAGTATAATACTCTAATTTTAGAAAAGTGCTTGTTCCAAATGATCATTATCATGGCACACGCAAAACTCTTCTGACTATTATACCCGTGAAGTCAATAATTGGTGATGTAAGAATTATTTTTGCAGTATTTATTTATTATGCTTGTAAAATTATAAAATGTGGATTAGTGCAGCATAACCATAATTGTCTATGCTCCATAGGTCCTTATCTTAGTTTATTCGATATTCACCAAAAGGCCATTTGGGCCCAGAAAAAACAAATATGGCAACCAATGGTATTTGTCACCGGCATTCTTCGTAAGTTGATTAGCAGTTCAAAATCTAGTCTTCAATATTAATATATCTTTCTAGATATACTAGAAATATAATAAGATTCCTCACTTAGTTCAATGTTCAATGTAGCAAATTGTTTTAAGCCCGAAACAGAACTGTTTCGGCATAATGAAATACATCAAGGATAACTTCATGGGAGATCTCGACGGTTTATGCAAGGTTTGTTAATTTTGGTCAACATTCAATTAATTAGTATAGTAATATTTCATGGTTGTTTTTATTAAAAATTATCTTTTGAATGTTGTTATAGATTTTTGTACCAATTTACCTAAATGGCCATTGGTTTCTCATAGTGGTTGATTTGCTTCATGAGACCGTGAGATATCTGGACTCGTTCAATCGTTGCGCATTGATGACAGAGCGTCATTGACAATGTGTTAAATTACCTTGAGAAGTTTTTATCCGACAATAACTTTCAAGAAACACTTTCATTTAGAAACCTTTAATTTTCTAAGTATAAATTCAATGAGACAGTTGTCCCGCAATAATCTGCCAAATCGTAAGTTTAAAAATACGAATTTTCAAAGTACAAATTCAATTTTTGGGCTGTTTGTTCTTTTATTATATTGCTTTGTTAATATGTGCCTTGAATTGTGGCGAAGAAATGACTGTAGTGTTTGGGTCGCTCAATGGATGGTCCTCAACTATTATTGGAGACCCGATAAGACATGGGTAAGAAAAATGTCATTATTAATGAAGTTAAGTTTATTCCATTATCTAATATCATTGTTAATGTCTGTTAAGTTGTCAATGATTACTCAAGGATGCGACTGACTATTCATTTGGTGTATGACAAGCACAACCCAAAGCGATATAATAAAGGAGCTCGCTGTTACTGACTGGAATAAAAAGATGTAGCACTCTGTCCTTCAAACTTAGGATTTTATGATGCTTCTTATTAGAACTTTATTAATCGTAATAGTGTCTTTTAAGGACACATTTATTTAGTTAAAATAGTTATGGATTGAATTAGACCATTTTAATTTCGTTTAAAGAACAGTTTATCTTTATATTTTGGACTATTTAGATATATGTTAATTTTTTTTTATTTATAACGATTTATACATTATTTCTTAGAGTAACAATTTCAACTCGAAAGTTATAAAAAGTGCTCCGCAGAAAAGGGTACACTATCCCCAACATACTACACAAAAATCAAACCAAATTCTGAGGACAAATAAATTATGACATCATATAGATAATATAGATAAACATAACACATACTCTAGTTCATTCAATCAAAACAATTGATAATGATGGAAAGATCAAATAATCATAGTCAAGATGTTGAATCCATGTCCATAGTTATGTACAGATGCATTACTGAAGCACTCAAAGTCAATATACAATAAAATGGAATTCAGCGAGAGAGATCAAATTTGAACAGAGTTTAATTGTTAAACATCCTAGTATAGCATCAATATATGCATAACAGCTGCAGAGTATGCACTTTCTTGTAATTAAGTATCCACTACTTAATTAAACCCTATCACTTTTTTTTATCATCTGAATTGTACAACACTTTTCCACTTTTTATGAGTTCAACCATGCAATCACATGCTAAAAAGAAAAATTATTTCACTTTATGATATTCTAAACTCCTTTATAGCAGTTATTTTTCAATCCGCAATAAAAAAAATTGTTTGCAATCATGCTAAGTAAAGGCAAATTAACAAGGTTTAACGTTTCAACCCATCCCATGGCAAAGATTTCGCATGATCTTCTGTAAAGTTTTGGATATCTATGTCGATAAAAATTTATTTCATAAACTAGCTTATAGCTACTTCTAAAGACTGTAACACTAAACAGACAGGATGAGTGGATGACAAAAATTTAATTTCTCCTAAACAAATCGAGAAATATAGTTCCCGACGAAACCTGCACCCTAATGAGCTCAATAGCTTCCTCAATATGCAATTTATCATGGACAACAGATATAGCAATAACTATAGAATGCGCTGCAGCAGCAATAACATCAATTGCTGCCAATTTCAGTGATCTGATCTCTTTAGAAGAGTTCTCTATAGCTTTTACTATACCATCTTCCTGCTTTCCACCAAAAAAGCTTGAGTACACAACTGGCTTGAATCCAAATTCTGATTCCACCCAGCAAAGCAGAGGGTTCAATTTTTCTACTTGGCGATCTGCAAAGTTAGAAGATTCAAAAATAAAATCTCTCAAGTTTTTCCCATGCTAGTTATTTTTGGTTATTTTTGTAAGAGACTGGATTCTTTTTAACCTAAATAACATTGCAACAAATGCATGTCTAATAATCATCACTTTAAGAAGCATTGAAATCTACTTTTAACAATGTTGTACTCCTTTTGTTTCGCAATAAGTGTCATATTATAAATATGCACATGGATTTGGGATATAATTGAAACTTCAACATGCAATCTCCTCTTCTTTTTCCAAATAAGGAGATATAAGCATTATCTATAATTAATTGGGATCATATTCTGAATATTCTAAATCAGCAGAAATTGAAAATATAGAGATCCTTATATGCTCTAACTACCTGCTCTCTAGATTAGTTATGTAATTCACAAATTGCTGGACCCTATAATCTCTTGAATAACCTGAGAGCAAAAAGTAATAACTATTCCTCTTAAATCATTTTCAGTATTGATCCAAAAAATACAAAGATTGGGGTTACCCAATAAAACGAGCCAATGCCAGCATTTTGACGAAGGATTTAGTTTATGCAATAAGTTATCAGGCTAACTAGTTCTTTGTCAGCACCAGTTTTAAAATCATTAACAATTTTAAATCTATTTTTATAATATTCAATCACTCAATCTTTGAAATAGTATAGAAAATCACCTCAAATTAATCTAGGTAATAACAAGAACCGAAGAAGCTAAGAGCACAAAATAGGTTCGAGCAGAGAACATATCCGTCTGCAAATAAGCTGTTGTACTAGCTACCTATTTGTAGCAGTAGCAAAATCAGAGAAACTCTCCAAATTTTTAATTAAAGGATATATGAATTTTGTAATTGAAGTACTCACAGTTAGAGGAACCAAAGCAACAGAGTAAATTGGCAACTTTGATTGCCCTCCAAATCAAGGTTCTCCTTGAAACAAACTTTTCAACTTGTTCCTCTTCAAACCTATTGCCTACCTATTTGTGTCACTAGATTTACATACAACCAGTCTTAATTCAGCACATGGTTACCTTTCCAGGAGTGCCTTTGGTAAAACAAGAAGTTACAGAAGTTATTTGCCTAAGCCAAATAATTTACAGAGTTCTTATTAGACAATATACTTCTATCAATTTACATAAGACTAGGATATATATTCATTCTAAAAAATTGAATTGAAAACTAAATTAAGAAATTCTAAAAAAATAACCAACAGATAGGATTGTAACAAACTTCCTATTACTAAAGCAGTCGAAACATAGATCAAAATCTACGTCTCAGACACATCACACGACTAATGAAATATATAACATGAAACAAAGATGCAAATAAATAATCATCAATTGAACAAGTAGTCCAACAATGCATGTTTTTCATAATAGAAATTTTCCATCAACATCAATGCACTACTTATTAAAATTCAAAAATTTAAATAGCATCTCAAACTATACTTTCATTATGCTATATTAGGTAATGCTACTATATGCCGTTGCACTTCGGTTATTGTCCTTGTTGTACAACATGTTCTTCACGGTACAAACAAATTTGAGAGAAAAAGAAAGGACTTCAGCGAATCATAATGTGATCTCAAATAATTTAAAAAATTACTAATCACTAAATTTTAACGATGCAATACTTCATCATGATTATTTATACCTGTAATAACCACTGGTGACTTCCATATGGTGGGATGGGAGCCCTATGGCTATTATTCAATCTTGAATCACCTAGCCCAAACCCTAGCTGCACAGATGCATCTACTTTTGTATTTGGCACTGCTGATGTCCCTTGGGAAGCCACAAGGTCTCTAGGAAGCTCCTATAAAAAAAGAAGACATGGAGTCAAAATTGCTATCAAGTATAACTACAATATAGAATTTACCAGTTTATTTTTATTCAAGTAACCCCTACTATAATGTTGTATCTTACTGACCTCTTCTGTACCAAAGCTAGCTGGCGTGCCACTACCAGTCTTATCACCCGAATCATCACCGTCATTCCTCACAGAACATTTCTTCTTTACATAATTAGCACTGTTGCATTTAGTGCACCTCCGTTTACCTCTCTCTTTTCTTTCCTTGGGTGCACCTTTTGTCTTGACTACTAAAGGGTCACCAACAAAGTTCGGCATGGGAGAATCTCTTGTTTGTATTTTCAAGCAAGATTTTTTCTCTAGTGTTTTGGTCAACCGACAAACTTCATTCATAGCGTCATGGAAAGAAGGACCATCTTGAGCTCCTAAGAATACCATCCATGTAGTTGCAACTTATGGCGCATTAAAAATTCTCTTTCTCTGTCTTGCGCAGTGCCTCCAGCAGAACTTTCGTCCAGATACTTCTTGGCATTCATAGACCATCTTTTCAAAAGAAGAGTTTCTGAAAATTTCTGTAAACCTACCCTTTTCATGGCACAAAACATGTGGCTACAAAGAATGCCTTCACTACTCCACCGACTACATTCACACTCCATATTCCCAGTATTGAGATCATAAAGTACGTTGTATATATGTTGCCTCCTTCCACACTCCTTAAATTTTAACACAACAATAGTTGATATGTTTTTCTCATTAACTATATCCAATGTGACCACTCCTTGAATCTCTGTTTTTACTTTTTCAAAAATCTCCCTTGTGTAAAATTTGCAGCATAAAACTCCAATACTTCTAACCCAGTAGTTAGAATGGGCTCCCCATACACCGTCTTAAATTCAGAAACTAATTCATTGTGTCTATATTCCCT
This sequence comes from Arachis ipaensis, assembly GCF_059453495.1. NCBI lineage: Eukaryota > Viridiplantae > Streptophyta > Magnoliopsida > Fabales > Fabaceae > Arachis > Arachis ipaensis. The sequence continues at coordinate 139,829,518 of NC_142435.1, read as the reverse complement.
AAGAGCATGTTCAAGATTTTGGACCAACTCTAGAATACTTTGGCGAATGCAAATAAACCTCTTGATGACGTTGTTTATTACCTCACACCTTGATGTTGTTCTAAATCTAGTACAAAATTTATCCCTCAAGTAAGCGCTTGCCCAACTTTTCCTCTTTTCATATTCATTTAGAACCCAATCATTTTCCTCCAACCCATATTTTTTTATCATATTCTCCCAATATTCTTTAAATTCATTTGGATGCCATAGAGCATACAAACATCTTCTGAAGTCTTTGAAAAAATCTTTGTTTTTTATGTTTGCCATTACATTCTTCCGAATGTGCCAACCACATAATCGGTGAGTTACATTTAGGAAGATTTCTTGAATTGCTGCCTTTATTGCCTCATCACCGTTTGTGACCACAATACTGGGACACTTGTTCAGCATGACTTCTAGAAAGTTTTGCAACAACCATGTATATGTTGCCGTTTGTTTCTCCTCTATCAAGGCAAGCCAAATATACATATTTGGTGGTGATGGCTACAACCCGAGAAGATTACCAATGACCTTCTGTACTTATTCTTCCGATAGGTTGTATCAAATGCAAGCACATCTCTAAAGCATTGATAATCGACCCTACAAATGCCCTCTGCCCAAATAAATTTGTCAGCCGACCTTCATCAGTAGCACTGTACCTTGCCATGGCCATGGGGTCAATATCGGCTTTCCCAAGTAGATAGCTAATTATCGCATTGGAATCCCCACCAATGAGCTTTGCACGACGAGTTCTTTCAATGTGGTTATCCAGGTCCTTCTTTGTGAATCCGACATTAGCATAACCACCGGCTTAGCCTACCATTAGTCCCATTATTTTAGAGGTTGGTAGACCATGATCATGCATGGTGTTCACCTAAGCTTTTTGAGCCTCAGTCAACACTCGGTGGTATGGAATTAGGTGTACCAAGCATTGGGGGACAAGATCATGGTTGTGCTTCTCAATTAATTTGTTAACCCTCCAAGTTGAAGTTTTGGTGTCAAAGTACACTGCAAGCATGGCTTCACAACCAGTATGAGTCAGCGCTTTATGCTCCCTCTTCTTATTCGAATTAGAGATGTATTTCTCGGCTCTCTTTCCTTCCTTATTGCAAAAAAATCGCCTTCTGCACTGTGTTCTATATTCTCCACACGTTGTATCACCCTTGCGAACTCCAAACCTGACAACCTTGCATACATACAAGTTATAACCTGCATCCGACGTTTCAAATGTCTTGTTTATAATATCATCAGCCGTCACAAAAACACACTTGCTACTGCTGCCACCACAATCACAAGTTCAATTCACATTCTCTTCCACACCAGTCATCATGCAATCTTTAACATTGTCTTGTGAACTGAGTAGTTCCGAATCAACATCCATTGCATCCAGAGTCGTTTCTTTCTAATTCTATATACGTAAAAGTTAAAAATTATCCAAGAAACAAGAACAGGTAGAAGTAGGATATAGTTTCATAAGACATCTTAACCTAAACTAAAGAATAGACTAAAATGGAAGTTAACAAGAGCATTGTATGCAACTCAAATCTTAAAGAAAAAATTGATAAATTAAATCCAAGTTATGGAGAGAAAATGCAACATACCAAGAGGAATTGTAGCCCAAGGGGGGTAAAAGTAACAAATTCAAGGTTCAATCGCTAACAAATTTAACTCAGTGATGGTTTTCAACAACAAAAAAATTATTGGTGCACGAATTCCCACACTCTGTACAACTGCACCAGCAAGTACACTGGGTCGTCCAAGTAATACCTGAGCGAGTCAGGGTCGATCCCACGAGGATTGTGGTTTGAAGCAAGCTATGGTTATCTTGTAGATCTTAGTCAAGTGAGTAGGAGATGTTGGTATGTTGTTTAATTGCATAAAAAGAATAATGAGAAAAGGTTACTCAGAACTCAGAAGTTGTGTAAACTATGATAAGAAGGTGGTTAAGGCTTGGAGATGCTTTGTCCTTCTGGATTAACTCTGGTCTTACTGTCTTCTTCAATTGTGAATGATTTCTTCTATGGTAGGCTGTATGTGATTGTCGCCGGTTGAGAGGTCGCCAATGCTCCTCCAGATCTGAACCCCAGTGTTAGCGTGGATCCATTCTGATTGAGGGTGAAGCTCCTGCAGTCGATTCTCCTTAATGATCCTACTCAAAACGCTACAGACATGGTCGGATCTTCCGGATCAGATAATGTTGTGCCTTTGGGTTCTAGCCTCTACCACAGAGACCCTAATCTCCCCATACCTTGGCTGAACTGGTGTCTCAAGAAGTCCCCAACGAAGTCGTGGATTAACCGTCTAAGAGATGTATAATCAAGCTAATGGTTCGATGCTTTCCTGTTACGTATTCACACGAACCCAAGAAGCACACGGGTGGTTATTAGGCACGCAGTCTTAGTATGAAGAACAAGGATGATTGTCACGGGTCATCCCATTCATCAAGTTGAAGAACGAAGATACATCTTAGAATTGAATCAAACACCGATTGAAGAGAAATAGTAATACATTTATTAATCCATAAAACTCAGCAGGGCTCCTTCCCTCAATCTAGGAGGTTTAGAAACTCATACTGATAGAAAATACAATGTGAAAAATGAAATATGGCAGATCTCTTTGAAGATCGTGTAAAAGTGCTTTAAATACTAAGCTAATGACTAAGGATTACATAAGAAAGGATAAAATAGTCTTTTAGTGCTAAAATCCACTTCTGGGGCCCACTTGGTGAGTGTTTGGGCTGAGATTTAATGATATCCACGTGCTAGGAGGCCTTTAGGGCATTGAACGCTGGCTAGGGGTCCTTTATGGGTGTTTGAACGCTGGTCTCTTCTCCTTGGGCACTAGATGCCTGGTCTAGGGTAGATGGCTGGCGTTGAACGCCAGTTTTGGGCCTTCAATTATAAAGCAAAGTATAAACTATTATATATTTCTGGAAAACTCTGGATGTTAGCTTTCCATATCCATTAAGAACGCTCCATTTAGACTTCTGTAGCTCCAGAAACGCTCTTTCGAGTGCAAGAAGGTCAGATCCAGACAGCATCTGCAGTGCTTTCTCTGTCTCTGAATCAGACTTTTACTCCAGCTCCTCAATTTCAGCCAGAAAACAGCTGAAATTGCATAAAAATACACAAACTCAAAGTAGAATCCAAAAATATTAATTTTGCACTAAAACCTATGAAAACTTAATAAAATTGAGCAAAACATGCTAAAAACTATATGAAAATGCTGCCAAAAGGCGTATAAAATATCCGGTCATCACAACACCAAACTTAAACTATTGCTTGTCCCCAAGCAACTAAAAACAAATTAGGATAAAAAGAAGAGTAAGATACAATAAATCTCAGAGTTTCCAATGAAGCTCAGTTTCAATTAGATGAGCAGAACTTAGTAGCTTTTTGCCTCTAAATAGTTTTGGCATCTCACTATCCATTGAAACTCAAAAATATTGGTCTCGTTAGGAACTTAGAATCCAAATGATACTATTGACTCTCCTAGTTTAGTTCTTTTTTATTCTTGAACATAGCTTTTAGAGTCTTGGTCGTGACTCTAAGCACTTTGTTTTCTAGTATTACCATCGGATACATAAATGCTACAAACACTTTAACTGGGTGAACCCTTTCGGATTGTGATTCACCTTTGCTAGAATCCTTTGATAGAGGTGTCCAGAGTTCTTAAGCACACTCTTAGGATCTTTGGATCCTTTTACCCTTGCCTTTTGGTTTAAAGGGTCATTAGCTTTTTGTTCTTGCCTTTTGGTTTAAAGAACTATTGGCTTTTTCTACTTTTTATTTATTTATTTATTTTGCCTTTTTTTTCGCATGCATATTTATATTATTTTTTCTTTTGCAACATGCTTTTTTTTTTCTTTTTGCTGCTTTTTCTTGCTTCAAGAATCAATTTTTGGATTTTTCAGATTACCAATAATACTTTTCCTTTTTCATCATTCTTTCAATAGCTAACATTCTAAAATTTTAACTTCAAATATGCACCGTTTATTCATACATTCAGAAAACTAAAACAATGCTACCACATCAAAATAATTGATTATTCTTATTGTAGAACTCAAAAATTCATGTATCTTTAATTCTTCTAAAAAAATCACTATTTTATTCATGTTTAATGATGATAAGAGGAATATTTTATAGCTAATTAGAAAATAAAAATTAATTACTACTAATGCTTATGTAATTAAAAAAAATAAAGACTTAAATACTACTAGTGATCATGTAAACCTAAATATGAAAGACAGGAATTAGTATAACAGAAATATGAGAAACAGGAATTGGAATAGTCACAGGGTTGAAACTCAACAACCTTCAGCTTGAGGGGCGCTGGGCTCTTTAGGGGAGAGCTTCTGGCACTTCAATTCCTCTATCTCATGCCGTTGCTTCTCTTGTTCCTTGATCAGTTTGTAAATCATGCTAGTTTGATCTTTCTGCTCCTCTCTAGTTGATCCAAGGTGGTTTGCAAGTGCATCACAGACGCCTTCAGCTGATCCCAATACTCAATTGGAGGGATCTCTTGGGGAGGTTCAAGTGCCTTCCTTTTGGGATGATCCTCTGGTGCCTTGGAGCTTTGCATCACCTGGTTGGTGATTGGGCTTTCCACTGGAATAAAATTGTCCACGTGGATCAGGACCTTAGCCTCTTGGCATAAGCAAAAAATAAGGTTTGGATAGGCCAGCATGGCATGAGTAGACATCCTGTTTGCCAATTTGTACATCTCACGGGAGATTATTTGGTGAACTTATACCTCATTCCCCAACATGATACAGTGAATCATCACAGCTCTCTGAATAGTGACTTCAGAGCGATTACTTGTAGGGAGTATAGAACGCCCAATAAAGTCTAGTCATTCTCTAGCAATTGGCTTGAGGTTCATCCTTTTCAGTTGGTTTGGCTTGCCTTTTGCATCCTCAATCCATTGAGTTCCAGGCAGGCAGATGTCCTCTAGGACTTGATCCAGCTTTGGGTTGGCTACCACCCTTCTATTATAGGACTCAGGGTCATCTTTTTGTAAAGGTAATTTAAAGATCTCTCTCACCTTATCCAGATGAAAATAGATGATCTTTACCCTGACCATGGTGCAAAAAGTGTGAAATACTGTTCCATCTTTCTTTTGCTTATCTGTTATCCACATATTTGCATAGAATTCATGGATCATGTTGAATCCAACAGTGATCTCAGGATTGGCTAGAATCTCCCATCCCCTCTTTCGAATTTGCTCTTGAATCTCCGGGTATTTATCTTCTCCTAATTTGAATCTGACCTCAGGGATCACTGGCCTCTTACTCATTATCTTGTGATAATGTTCTTCATGTTGCTTGGTGTAGAATCTAACAGGTTTAAAAATAACTGTTGGGTCATCTTCCTTCTTATTTCTTGGAGCGGTCTTGCCACTTCTTGGAGCCATGAAATTCGAATCTCAATGAGAGGAAAGGACTTCTTCCACACTAAACTTAAAAGGTTTGCTCATTCTTGAGCAAAAGGTAAGAAAGGAAGAAGAAGAAAGGGAAGAAGAAGAGAAGAGAAGAAGTAAATTCGAATGAAGAGGGGGTGAATGGAAGGGGGATTTTCGAACTCAATCTTAAAAGAAAGATAAAAATTTTGAAAAAGATAGAAAAAGATAAGTTGTTAAACTTGAAAGATAAGAAAAGGATATAAAAGATATAAAGGTAAGATAAGAAGTATGAAAAAGAATTTAAAGTTTAATAAAAGATGGGAACAAGAATTTCAAAAGATAAGAAAAGATTTGAAAGGATTTGAAAACTAGTTGAAAAAGATATGAGATTTTGAAAAAGATTTGAAAAGATTTGAAATTATTTTAAATTTAAAATTAAATTGAATTTGAAATATTTGAACAAGATTTGATTTAAAAATCAAAGAAATTCAAAATTGAGTTTGAAAAAGATAGATTGAATAGAGAAAAGATAAGATTTTGTAAAATACCTCCCATGTTGTCTTGCTGGAGTTTAAACGCCCAAAATGGCTACATTCTGGCGTTTAACGCTGCTGCCTCTGCTTGCTGGGTGTTGAACGCCCAGAATGGCACCCATTCTGGCGTTCAACACCATATTACCCTCCTTTTTGGGCGTTTGAACGCCAAATTTCCACCCTTTTCTGGTGTTTAATGCCAGAGAGATGCCCTCTCCAAGGTGTTCTGCTTTCTGTTCTGCATCATTCTGTCTCTATTTAAACACTATTCATGATCACTAACATTAAAATTAACCTAATTAAAAACTAATTATAAGGAAAACTAATTAAAATAGAAATAATTAGAAAATTAACAAATAATATACGATTAATCATTGGGTTGCCTCCCAACAAGCGCTTCTTTAATGTCATTAGCTGGACGTCACTGTACTTAACTTAGTAGCAGTGTTGAGCCTCCTGGCTCAATATCTCCTCCAAGGTAATGCTTGACCTTCTGTCCATTGACAGTGAATCTTGCGTCAGGATCTTTACCTTGAAGTTCTATGTGCCCGTAAGGTGATACACTAGTAATCACATACGGTCCCTTCCAACGGGATTTGAGTTTCCCAGGGAATAGTTTGAGTCTTGAGTTGAAGAGCAGGACTTTCTGTCCTGGTTTAAAGACTCTGGAAGATATCTTCCTATCATGCCACCTTTTTTCCTTTTCCTTATAGATCTTTGTATTTTCAAATGTAGCTCGCGGAATTCGTCCAACTCATTTAGTTGGAGAAGCCGTTTCTCTCCTGCTGTTTTAGCATCAAGGTTAAGGAATCTAGTAGCCCAATAGGCCTTGTGTTCTAGTTCCAGTGGCAGATGACAAGATTTCCCATGTACCAGCTGATAAGGTAAGGTTCCAATGGGGGTTTTGAAAGCTGTTTTGTATGCCCACAGAGCATCATCAAGCTTTCTAGCCCAGTCCTTTCTAGAGGCACTTACTATCCTCTCTAGGATTTGCTTTAGTTCTCCATTTGATACTTTAGCTTGCCCATTTGTTTGGGGATCATACGGTGTTGCTACTTTATGGTGAACTCCATAATGGCTTAAGATAGAATCCAGCTGTCTGTTGCAGAAATGAGTATCTCCATCACTAATCAGTGTCCTAGGGACACCAAATCTGCTGAAGATGTTCTTTTGGAGGAACTTCATCACTACTCTGGTGTCATTAGTGGGTGTTGTTATTGCTTCAACCCATTTAGACACATAATCTACTGCTACAAGGATGTAGGTGTTTGAGTATGAAAGTGGGAAGGGTCCCATGAAATCTATACTCCATACGTCAAATAACTCAATCTCTAGGATTCTTTGTTGAGGCATGCCATGACCATGAGGGAGATTGCCAGCTCTCTGGCAACTATCACAGTGACGGACAAACTCTCTAGAATCCTTGAAGAGTGTGGGCTAGTAGAAGCCACTTTGGAGAACCTTGGTGGCTGTCCGCTCACTTCCAAAGTGTCCTCCATAGTCTGAGCCATGGCAATGCCATAGGATTCTCTGTGCCTCTTCTTCAAACACACAATGTTGGATTATTCCATCCGAGCATCTCTTAAAGAGATATGGACGATTCATCCCACAAGTAGTACTTTGCGTCATGCATGAGTTTCCGGGCTTGCTGCCTGTTAAACTCCTTGGGAATGAACCTTATAGCCTTGTAATTTACAATATCTATAAACCAAGGTGTTGTCCGGATGGCAAAGAGTTGCTCATCTAGAAAGGATTCGGATATGTCAGTGGAGGGAGGAGAATTCCCTGCTACTGGTTCAATCCTAGACAAGTGGTCAGCCACTTGATTTTCTGTGCCTTTTCTGTCTCTAATTTCTATATCAAACTCTTGCAGTAGTAATACCCATCTTATAAGTCTGGGCTTAGAGTCCTGCTTAGTGAGTAGATACCTTAGAGCGGCATGGTCAGTACAGATAATGACCTTGGATCCTACTAAGTAGGACCTGAACTTGTCAATGGCATAAACCACTGCAAGTAATTCCTTTTCTGTAGTAGTATAATTCTTTTGCGCGTCATTTAGAACACGACTGGTATAATAAATGACGTGCAGAAGCTTGTCATGTCTCTGCCTTAAAACTGCGCCAATGGCATGATCACTGGCATCACACATCAGTTCAAATGGCAAGTCCCAATTGAGTACAGAGATGACAGGAGCAGTGATAAGCATGGCCTTCAGGGTTTCAAAGGCATGCAGGCATTCTTGGTCAAAGATAAATGGAACATCAGTGGCCAAGAGATCACACAGGGGTTTTGCGATTTTAGAAAAATCTTTTAGGAACCTCCTGTAAAATCCTGCATGTCCTAGGAAACTTCTGATTACCTTGACATTAGTTGGTGGTGGTAATCGTTCAATCACTTTCACCTTAGCTTGATCTACTTCTATTCCCTTATTTGAAATCTGATGCCCAAGAACAATGCCTTCAGTCACCATGAAGTGGCATTTTTCCCAGTTTAGAACTAGGATTGTTTCTTGACATCTTTTTAGGACTAGGGCCAGATGATCAAGGCAGGAGTCAAATGTGTCTCCAAAGATAGAGAAGTCATCCATGAACACTTCAAGGAACTTCTCTACCATATTAGAGAAGATGGATAACATACATCTCTGAAAGGTGGCAGGTGCGTTGCACAAGCCAAAGGCATTCGCCTATAGGCAAACACGCCACATAGGCATGTGAATGCTGTCTTTTCTTGATCCTGTGGATCCACTGCTATTTGATTGTACCCGGAATATCCATCCAGGAAACAATAAAATGCATGCCCTGTTAGTTTCTCTAGCAGTTGGTCAATAAATGGTAAAGAAAAATGATCCTTCCTGGTGGCGTTATTGAGCCTTCTATAGTCAATGCACATACACCACCCTGTAACTGTCCTTGTAGGAATCAGTTCATTCTTTTCATTATGAACCATTGTCATGCCTCCCTTCTTGGGAATAACTTGGACAGGGCTCACCCTGGGGCTATCAGAAATGGGATAAATAATCCCAGCCTCCCAGAGCTTAGTGACTTTCTTCTACACCACTTCCTTCATGACTGGATTCAGTCACCTCTGTGGTTGCACCACTGGTTTGGCGTCATCCTCCAACAGGATTTTGTGCATGCATCGGGTCGGGCTAATGCCCTTAAGGTCACTTATAGTCCACCCAAGGGCGGTCCTATGTGTTTTGAGCACTTGGATTAGTGCTTCTTCTTCCTGTGGTTCTAAGGCAGAGCTTATGATCACAGGATAAGTATCTCCCTCTCCCAAAAATGCATATTTCAGGGAGGATGGTAATGACTTGAGCTCAAGCTTTGGAGGCTTCTCCTTTTCCTTAGGAGTTTCTAGAGGTTCCTTTAAATCAGGCTGGGCATCTGTAAGGATGTCATTCAGCCTTTCCTCGAGTCCAGCAGCCATGTTTACTTCTTCCACTAAGGAATCAATGAGGTCAATGCTCATGCATTCCTCTGGGGTGTATGGATGCTGCATAGCCTTGACAGCATTCAGTACGAACTTTTCCTCACTGACTCTCAGGGTTACTTCCCCTTTTTCAACATCAATAAGGGTCCGTTGTAAGGCCCACATCGGTTGGAGAGGGGAACGAAGCATGCCTTATAAGGGTGTGGATACCTCTCCCTAGCATGACGCGTTTTGACGAGTGAGTGTGGGGGGGCTTCGGCTAGCATCCCTGTTACATCCGTCCTGTAACTAGAAAAGATCTCCCTAGGATAACGGATGCACTCTTGTGCCCTTCCATATCCAACACCACAAAGTCAGTGGGAAAAGCAAAGGGTCCAACTCTAACAATCATATCTTCAACCACTCCTGATGGTATCTTAATGGAACCATCAGCAAGTTGAAGGCATATGCGGATTGGTTTGACTTCATCAGTCAAGCAAAGCTTCTTTATTAATGAAGCATGTATTAGGTTAATGCTTGCTCCAAGATCACATAGAGTTGTCCTTGTGCAAACATTCCCTAGAGTGCATGGTATCATAAAACTTCCAGGATCTTTAAGTTTTTCTGGTAAATTATTTTGAATAACTGCACTGCACTCTTTAGTGAGGAGGATTGTTTCTGTCTCTCTCCAATCCTTCTTATGACTTAAGATGTCCTTCATGAACTTAGCATAAGAAGGTATATGTTCAAGAGCCTCTGCAAAAGGGATCTTGATCTCTAATGTTCTGAGATAATCCGCAAAGCGGGCAAACTGTTTATCTTTTTCCTCTTGACAGAGTTTCTGAGGAAATGGCATCTTAGCCTTATACTCATCAATCTTGGTTGATGAAGTCTGAGTGTCGTGTGTATTGGAAGGGGGGTTACTAGCTTGCTTAGGAGGGTTGCTATCAGTATGTGACTGGCCTCCTTTGCTTGGGCATTCAACGCCCATATTGCTGCCCCCTTCCTGGCGTTCAACGCCAGGAATACTATTTCCTTTTGGGCATTCAACGCCCTTGTTGGTGTCCCCAATTGGGCGTTCAATGCCAGGGATGGATACCCCTTCTTGGCGTTGAATGCCAATGACATTCCTCTTTGGGCATTCAATGCCCTCAGAGACGTCTTGGACATTAGTCTGGTATTCCTCTGTTAGCTTTTCTTTCTTGTTGTACTGAGGTTAGGTGTTTATGGATTTTCCACTCCTCAGTTGAATAGCCTGGCATTCCTTTGTTATCTGCTTAGATAATTGCTGCCTTGTTTGACTCAGCTGGGCTTCTACATTCCTGTTAGAAGCCTGAGTTTCTCGCAAAGCCTCTTGCAGTTCCAGTAGTTGCTGGGCAAGGGCATGCAGTTGCTGAGTCAATGGGCCATCCTGTTTTTGAGGGTTAGGTTCAGTAGATATTGCCTTAACCTTTCCTTTCATAGAAGTCTCAGCAGCTGAGTACAGATGCTGATTAGTAGCAACTATCTCAATAAGCTCATGAGCCTCTTCAATGGTCTTTCTCATGTGTATGGAACCACCAGCAGAGTGGTCCAGAGACATTTTAGCCATGTCTGAAAGTCCATAGTAGAAGATGTCTAACTGTACCCATTCTGAAAATATTTTAGTGGGACATTTTCTTAGCATCCTTCTATACCTCTCCTAGGCATCATGAAGAGGTTCATTATCTCCTTGTTTGAAGTCTTGGATGTCTAGTCTCAGCTGGGTCATCTTTCTTGGAGGGAAGTATTGATTTAAAAACTTGTCTACTAACTGTTTCCAAGTTTTCAAGCTAGCTTTGGGCTGGTTATCCAACCACCTCTTTGCTTGGTCCTTTACAGCAAAAAGAAAAAGTAATAATATGTAGACATCTTGGTCTACTCCCTCATTGTGTACTGTGTCAGCAATCATTAAGAAATCTGCCAGGAACTCAGTAGGTTCTTCTTGTGGAAGTCCAAAATACTAGCAGTTTTGCTGCACTAGGGTAATGAGATGAGGGTTTAGTTTAAAGCTACTTACTCTGATGTGAGATATGCTAATACTTCTTCCATAGAAGTCAGCAGTGGGGTTTGTATAGGACCCCAGAGTTCTTCTAAACTCTTCATTCCCATTTGAGTTCATGATGAAGAAAGGTAGAAGAAGAAGAATTAAAGAATAAGATGTAAATTGTAATTAAAATATTTTTATTTTTATTTTATTTATTTAATTAATTCAAAAATAAAGGTTAATTAATTAAAAATATTTGAAAATTAATTGATGAATTTTCGAAAATAGAAGAGAGAGAAGAATTAGTTAGAAAGTTTTGAAAATGAAGAGAGAGAAAAGAAGTAACTAATTAAGAAAAGAATTGAAAACAAGATAAGATAGAAGATTAGAAAAGATTTGAATTTTAAATTTGAAATTTGAAATTTTAAATTTTGAAATTTGAATTTAAATTTTGAAATTTTTAATTTTGAATTTTGAATTTTGAATTTGAAACAAGATAAGATAAAGATTTAAAAAAGATTTGATTTTTGAAAAGGTTTGATTTTGAAATTTGAAATTTAAATTTTGAATTTTGAATTTTAAAATTTGAAATTGAAATAAGATAAGATAAGATTTTTGAAAAAGATATGATTTTTGAAAAGATTTGATTTTGAAAAGATTTGAATTTTGAAATTTAAAACTAAGATAAGATAAGATAATGATTTTGAAATTAAAATTTAAAAAATTGCTTGTGATTTTCGAAAATTGCAATAAAAGATAAGAAAAGATATTTTAATTTTTTTTATTTTTTAATTTAATGAAGAAAGAGAAAAACAACAAAAAGACACCAAATTTAAAAGTTTTAGATCTAAGAACACCTAATGTGCGAAAATTAGAAAGAAAAACACAAAGAGACACCAAACTTAAAAATTTTAAGATCAAAACAAAAAGAAAAACAAGAACACTTTGAAGATCATGAAGAATACTAAGAACAAAACTCAAAGAATTCAAAGAACACAAGAACAAGCAAAAGACACCAAATTTAAAAAATTTTGAAAACCAAAGACAAAATTTTCAAAAAATTAAAGAAAATACACAATAAGACACCAAACTTAAAGGTTGGCACAAGACTCAAACAAAAGACACTAATTTTGAAAAAAAAATTTGAAAGAAAGACTCAAAGAATTCGAAAATTTCAACAAGAACAAAAACAAAAGACTCAAACAAAAAACAAAGATTAAACAAAGAAAAGAAGAAATTTTTTTTTGAAAAAGTTTTTGATTTTTCGAAAAAAAAAAAGAAAAAAGAAAATAAATGACTCTAACAAAATTAAAGACAATACCTAATCTAAGGAACAAGATAATCCGTCAGTTGTCCAAACTCGAACAATCCCCGGTAGTAGCGCCAAAAACTTGGTGCACGAATCCCCACACTCCGTACAACTGTAGCAGCAAGTGCACTGGGTCGTCCAAGTAATACCTGAGCGAGTCAGGGTCGATCCCACGAGGATTGTGGTTTGAAGCAAGCTATGGTTATCTTATAGAACTTAGTCAGGCGAGTAGGAGATATTGGTATGTTGTTTAATTGCATAAAAGGAATAATGAAAAAAGGTTACTCAGAACTCAGAAGTTGTGTAAACTATGATAAGAAGGTAGTTAAGGCTTGGAGATGCTTTGTCCTTCTGGATTAACTTTGGTCTTACTGTCTTCTTCAATTGTGAATGATTTCTTCTATGGCAGGCTGTATGTGATTGTCGTCAGTTAAGAGATCGCCAATGCTCCTCCAGATATGAACCCCAGGGTTAGTGTGGATCCATTCTGATTGAGGATGAAGCTCCTGCAGTCCATTCTCCTTAATGATCCTACTCAAAACGCCACAGACAAGGTCGGATCTTCCGAATCAGAGAATGCTGCGCCTTTGGGTTCTAGCCTTTACCATAGAGACCCTAATCTCCCCATACCTCGGCTGAAATGGTGTCTCGAGAAGTCCCCAACGAAGTCGTGAATTAGCCATCTAAGAGATGTATAATCAAGCTAGTGGTTTGATACTTTCCAGTTACGTATTCACACGAACCGAAAAAGAACACGGGTGGTTGTCAGGCATGCGGTCTTAGTATGAAGAACGAGGATGATTGTCACGGGTCATCCCATTCATCAAGTTGAAGAACGAAGATACATCTTAGAATTGAATCAAACACGGATTGAAGAGAAACAGTAATACTTTTATTAATCCATAAAACTCAGCAGGGCTCCTCCCCTCAACCTAGGAGGTTTAAAAACTCATACTGATAGAAAATACAATGTGAAAAATGAAATATGGCAGATCTCTTTGAAGATCGTGTAAAAGTGCTTTAAATACTAAGCTAATGACTAAGGATTACGTAAGAAAGGGTAAAACAGTCTTTTAGTGCTAAAATCCACTTCTGGGGCCCACTTGGTGAGTATTTGGACTGAGCTTTAATGAAATCCACGTGCTAGGAGGCCTCTAGGGCGTTGAACGCTGGCTAGGGGGTCCTTTATGGGCATTTGAACACTGGTCTCTTCTCCTTGGGTGCTGGACGCCTGGACTGGGGTAGATGGCTGGCGTTGAATGCCAGTTTTGGGCCTTTAATTCTGAAGCAAAGTATGAACCATTATACATTTCTGGAAATCTCTGGATGTTAGCTTTTCATAGCCATTGAGAACGCTCCATTTGGACTTCTGTAGCTCCAGAAAAGCTCTTTTGAGTGCAAGGAGGTCAGATCCGGACAGCATCTGCAGTGCTTTCTCTGTCTCTGAATCAGAATTTTACTCCAGCTCCTCAATTTCAGCTAGAAAATACCTGAAATTGTATAAAAATACACAAACTCAAAGTAGAATCAAAATATGAATTTTGCACTAAAACCTATGAAAACTTAATAAAACTTGAACAAAACATGCTAAAAACTATATGAAAATGCTGTCAAAAAGTGTATAAAATATCCGCTCATCAATTATCTAAGTAATTATTTGAGTAGAACAACAACAAATTCAAAATTCAGTGAATGTTATCTATATCAAATTCATCTCAATGATTTTTCAACAACAAAAAAAAACTAGCTCAGTGAATTTTCATCAACAAATTATTTAAGGTTGAGTGAAGTAACAAATTCAAGGTTCAATTACGAACAAATTCAACTCAGTGATGGTTTTAACAACAAAAATATTTAGCTAAGTAATTATTTGAGTAGAACAGCAACAAATTCAAAATTCAGTAAATGTTATCAATAACAAATTCATCTCAATGATTTTTCAGGAACAAAAAAAACTAGCTCAAAAAATTTTCATCAACAAATTATTTAAGGTTGAGTGAAGTAACAAATTCAAGGTTCAATCACGAACAAATTCAACTCAGTGATAGTTTTCAACAATAAAAAAATTTAGCTAAGTAATTATTTGAGTAGAACGGCAACAAATTCAAAATTCAGTGAATGCTATCAATAACAAATTCATCTCAATGATTTTTCAGCAACGAAAAAAACTATCTCAGTGAATTTTCATCAACAAATTATTTAAGGTTGAGTGAAATAACAAATTCAAGGTTCAATCACGAAGAAATTCAACTCAGTGATGGTTTTCAACAACAAAAAAATTTAGCTAAGTAATTTTTTGAGTAGAATAGCAACAAATTCAAAATTCAGTAAATGTTATCAATAATAAATTCATCTCAATGATTTTTCAGCAACAAAAAAAATTAGCTCAGTGAATTTTCATCAACAAATTATTTTAGGTTCAGTGAAGTAACAAATTCAAGGTTCAATCACGAACAAATTCAACTCAGTGATGACTTTCAACAATAAAAAAATTTAGCTAAGTAATTATTTGAGTAGAACAGCAACAAATTCAAAATTCAGTGAATGTTATCAATAACAAATTCATCTTAATGATTCTTCAGCAACAAAAAAAAAACTAGCTCAGTAAATTTTCATCAACAAATTATTTTAGGTTAAGTGAAGTAATAAATTCAAGGTTTAATCACTAACAAATTCAACTCAGTGATAATTTTTAGCAACAAAAAATTTAGCTAAGTAATTATTTGAGTATAACAACAACAAATTCAAAATTCAACTCAATAACAAATTCATCTCAGTGATTTTTTTACAACAAAAAAATTAGCTCAGTGAATTTTCATCAAAAAATTATTCAAGATTCATAATCAGTAACAAATTCATGCCGGCGTTGATTATTTTCAGCAACAAAGAGACTAATTCATTGATATTTTCAGCAACCAAATCAAAGACAGCAACAAAATAGAAAGGGAAGAACAGGAGAATTTGTTAGAACTCACCAAATCGGGACCAGCTTCTGGTTGCGCGATGGAAGCCAACGGCGGGGATGAAGCTGACAGCGAGAGTTGCTGACGGCGATGAGGAAGCCCCGGGACCTGCTGCTTCTGCTTCCGGCGATGACGGGCACAACGATGGTGCGGGACTGACTGCGAGGCGGAGAGAGAGACGAAGAGCTTGTCGAAGACAGTGAGAGAGACTGGAGCCGAGAGAGGGAGAGGTTTTGGGTTCGATAGCAATGAGGCACAGTAAGATAGATGAGAGAGCAGCTTCGAGAGTCGGGTTGAGGGAGGAGAAGGGAGATGTTAGGAATTAGGATAGTTAAACGATGTAGTTTCACAATTTTTTTTTAAGCTTGACCCGGACCGGTTTATTTAAATCGAACAGTCGAACCGAATTTAAAAAACCGAATTTAGAGAATAAGTTATTAATCGGTTATAAAGAAACTATCAATCACAGTGTGACATGTCAGCAACTTTATAAAAAGTTATTTTGGACATCTTGATGTGAGTCTCCCTTAATTGTTTTATCTTCCTCACCTAACATATTCTATCCAAGTGGGTTGACGTTGATGTGATTGTTGATTTGTTGAGTTTTTCATTTCTATTTGTCTATCAGAACATAAGGTAGTATCCAGACGCAAAGAAAAAAAAACAATGGTAAGTAGAGCAGTTTTTTAATCTCTTTCACAATTAAAAGTAAAACAGGTATTTAACTCTTTCGGGATAAGTGGAGCAGTTTTTTATTGAAAGTGAATTAGTTTTTAAATTCTATCGTGGGATAAAGACATTTTTCTAATAAAAAAACAAAAAGAATTGAGTATGTAATTTTAGATTATAGAAACAGGAATAAAATAGGAAGAAGAAATTGAATACCAAACTCCGATATCTCTATTAGGGAGCCACTTAGATAAAGACGCTTAAAACGTCTTTTTTTAAAGGTGTTTTGAAGTAATTAAAATTTAATATATATAATTGATTAAATTATGTTATTTTTATCAAAATTAGATCAGATAAATTAATTTGGCCAAAAAATCGATAAATTATACCTTGAATCGGTCTAAATTAATATTTTTTTATAAAAAATAATTACAATATTTTCATTATAAAAAATGACTAATATATATATATATATATATATATATATATATATATATATATATATATATATATATATATTAACAACCCTAAATTCTAATCCTTTTCTTTTCTTTGTGTTGTTATAGGATTAGAATTTAGGATTTTTAAAATTAAAAAATATATATATAATAAAAATATTTTAGTCATTTTCTATAATAAGGTTATTGTAATTATTTTTTATAAAAAAAATATTAATTTAAATCGGTTCAAAGTTTGGTTTACCAATTTTTTGACCAAATTAATTTGTCTGATCTAATTTTGACAAAAATAATATAATTTAATCAATTATATATATTAAATTTTAGTTAATAACAAATATTTTTAAAAAAAGACATTTTAAGTATCGGAGTATCTCTCTCCATTATATATTAGTATAAATTTGTATCTAAACAAATAAATAATAAATATGTACTAATATGTTGATGTCTCTAAAATGAATATAGTCACTAACCAAAGTCTACCCTCTTTTCAATCATAGTTGAAATTCCACACATAAATGCCACCAGAACATACTATGTAACTGAAGTCCCAATAAGTGATCATTGATATTGGACGCATATATTAAAATAGTTTTAATATCCCGTAACGTTATTTACGTCTCGATTGACAAAATTGCACTCCAATAATTTCTCAGTTCTTTTTTGTCTAAGACTCATCACACTCTCTATTAGCTCATTGTCATGGATTACTGGATTAGAATTCTTAATCCAACATAAGAACAAACCACCAATATTCATTTATCATGGCCCTCTATTATTTTGGAACGTTCATATCCCTCTAAATTTCCTGTTTAGTTGGGCGTCCAAAAACTACTCAATATTGTTTACATTAACACCTATCTAACCCCCCAAAAACGGTCATCTAAATATTGTGACTAAAACCGTGCCCAAAATAATCACCAAAAAAAAAAAAAAAAACGTGCCCAAAAGAAGAAAAATACTGTAAAAAGAAAAGAGAAAATGTAGTATTCTCTTGGAGTGATGTTGTGGCTGGCGTTATGCACTGATTGTCTGAACTCTGAACCCCCTTACCAAAAAAAAATATATACCATTTGTATACAAAAATTAACTACTAAAATTAGTTACTAATGTATTTATATAAAATATTTGTATAGTTTAGTTTTTTTCAATGTGTATTTATATTTCAATATATAATTTATACTGGTGGTTAATTTTAATATACATTTAACATAATTAAAAAAAATATTATGCCAAAGACTAAAATAATGCCACAGCCAAAGAACCTGAATTTCCCATTGCCTTAACGCAAAATTTAATTCTCTTATACTTTCTAAATTTGTTTGCTGACCAGATAATTTAAAAAAAGAATAAAAAGACTCCAATAGTTGAATAAGATCAGAATTAGTCTCAAGAGTAATTGAAATAACTGATGTAATGTGAACAACTTGTAGTTTCACCAAAAGAAGAAAAAAAAAACTTGTGCACAAAGTACAACAGTTATTTAATCTCTGAATAAAAAGTTACTATTTTGAAATTCAGACTTTTGCATGTTGTCACCCTAATTGGTTACATTATTTCAAGACCTAAATTACAAGTTGCAAAATATTGTATCAACTCACATTTTATCTCTTTGTTTATTAGATAAATTTGTTCACTATCTAGACAATAACCACTTTAATTATAAATTATTCAGAACTAATACATTAATGGCAAATATTATTACGAAAAAAAATTTTTTTTTCTACACACAAAAAATTGTATAACATCTTTTAAGGTAAAGCACTAAAAAGGCGCTTGGAATTTTGTTAACAATTAAAATGTCTTCATTTTTTTCTGTTGATGTAGAACATTTTAATTTACACAAATGCATTTTTAATACTTTTCAAAATGTTTTGAAATATTTTTAAAATGTGTCAAAAATACACACTCATAAATTGAGATATTTTATATCAACAAAAAAATAAAAATATTTTTATAAATAATAAAATTTAAAAATATTTTTATCAGCATTCAAAATAATTCCAATGTATTTATAGTGATTATTCCATCCTTTATAGATTTTTGCATGTCTAATTGAAGGCCCAGCTTTTACGAGCCATATAGGTTCAATATTGTTTCCTGTAAAAACTGTTAGGTACCAGAGTTAATGGGAACAAAAATAAAACAATTAAAATTTGTGGACAAAAAATAAATGAAATTAAATAAGAATATAGATAATAGTAAAAATAATACGATAAAATGGTAAAATTATAATTTCTCATAATAATAGATAAGTCTATAATACTCTCTTACTTATTATGAAAATTTATACAAAGATATTACACATATGAGAGGTTTTACTATTTTTTTTATTAAATTTCACTCACTAATTCTATGCGAAACATATCATACATTATTAAATGCCTTAACCCCTATATATAGTATTTTGTGAAAATGTATTTGGTTTACAAGTTAATCAAGTTGTATACAAATTACACAAGTGCGTGTATTGAAATTTTCTTTCACATTCATTTTTATCAAGTTATATGACAAGTTGATAAATATCAACTTATATAACAACTCATTCTTTGATTAAGTCAAAGATTGTAACTAAGCTAGTTTATCTTCAGGTTACAATTTTTTACTAGAATTTTGACTAAATTCGACAACTTACAAATATTTTCATGAATTTTCTAATTTGATAACAACCATTTGCATCATACTTGATTCTAGACCAAACTTAAATTCTATAATATTCTTTAATTTTCTTAAAACTTTATCCTACTCCACTTATATCAATTGTAACCTTTAACTATTTTTGTGGACTTCAAACAAAAAAAAAAAAATACTTCTTCTTTTCACAATCTCTCACTCAAAATTATTGTTTTGCTTCTTCTTTTCACAAAAACTAGACCTTAAATTAGACACGCAGAATCTCATAAAACTGCCAACAAAGTTCCTAGCCTTAAAACAATTATTAGGTGCAACATAGTGGCCAATAATGTTTTATGTCTTTTAGATAGAATAATAAGTGTTTATTATGTGTACGCAATCAATTCCTTTTAGCATGAACAATTGATATGTGTTCCCATTTTTTTCATCATAGAAGCTACCAATTTTGAGTCTTTTCAAAAGACTACACAGAATAACTCAACTTCTAAATTTAGAGCCATTGTATCATTGTATGTGTTTTTGTGCACAAGTAAAATATCAATAGACAGATCAAAAGCATAAAGAATACACAATTAATAAGAAGTTCCAATAAAACACTTATATCTCCCTAATTTTTCTACATAATATGAATGTTAGAGAATCACTAGAATCATTTTAAATCAGTTAGTATCGTTTATATTTATATAGCATATCTGTATATTAAATGTAGGATTTTATGTTTTTATTACTTTGAGGCAGTTCCGTATGCGCTTCCTTCAGACAAGCGGCAGTTCCGTCTGCGCTTCCTTCCGGCAGTTTCATCTGCACCCGTTTTAGAGAATTTATGCATTTTTTCTCTTTATTTCATTGTTTTAAATAAGTTTCAAACTCAAGTTATCACTTGAGTTTGAGGGGGGATATTAGAATATAATTAGAATCAATTAGTATTATTTAGTATATCTGAATATTTATTATAGGAGATTACGTCTTTATTATTACGATTCTCTTAGTACCTATAAATGTCATTTTATATTGTATCATTCCAGACAACTTGAATACACTCGATAATATACAAATATTTTCTCTAGTTTAGTCTCTTGTTTCTAGCAACGAAGATCCAAAAGTGTGTTTAAAAATGGAGAATACACAATGTTTTTTTTATATAGTAGAATAAACAAAGAATAAAAACATTTTTTGCATGCCAACATATATACACACAAAGAAATTTGAATTTTGTGTTTGAAGTTTGTTGCAAGGTGCAAGAGCATGGTTTGATTTTCACTCATGAAATTAATTAAAGTTGTATAGCTATGGTGTTTAATTTCAAGCCACATGCTAAAAGCTATATCATGGTGCCTTGGATCATTATTCGCCGTTATTGCTTAAAATAGTATTTTTATTTTTTTTCTTTTCACTTAAAAAACAATCATAGCTTATAAAGTAGGATAACATAATAGTAAAGTATGTTTGGTCAAATCATTAAGATGATGATGGACTCAAAGGAGGAGTGACATGTTCTTTATAAGATATGGGTCAAAGGCCCATTGGTCAGTATCATGATTCTCATATACAATCATGGATATTTTCAAAGCAATATAATTGTTGGGCCATAATTGTTTCTTACCTTATATAATTAAAAAAAAAAAATGAGCTCAACTCAAATTGATTTAGTGGTTAGTTCACTAGTCTACTTAAATAAAAATAAGTATTACAAATTTGAATCTCGTTTTATATATATAATAACTTATTGACCAGCAGTAAACTTTTAAATAAAGCTTTAATTCGCAATAGATTAGTTATTGACCTGCTGAATTATGAAATATCGTGAGAAACTAAAAAAAAAAAATGAAATTTGCAGCTTATATAATAACTTAAATTCAAAAATCATTGTCATAATCAATATACTAAAAAATTCTAATATATAATCATGCTTTGGAAGTGTTTATTAAAATTGAGTTATAAAAATCACATTATATGATTTAATAGGTTTAGGCTTGTGTCAACAATCCTATAGTTTTCTTCTATCAATTTTTGAATGGTATAATTGCGTCTATATTATTAAGAAGTTTAATTTCTACTAAATTAAAGCATTATTATAGATCTTATTAATTTTCTAGATAATTTACTAGCTAGGCTTAATTCCTTTGTGCCAATATATTCTGTTGTACCTTTTTTCATATCATTATTTGGTTTTGTCTCTTATTTATTGATCAATGAAAATTTTCCAAAAAAAATAGGAAGAAACAAATAAAAGGAGAAAATGTTGATATTAGGAACTATGAACAAATTTGGCCATGTTCTCTTCTATTTCAAAATAATGATAATGGCACTTAGAAAATTATATTAGGATCTCAAGCTTAACAGAGAAGTTAGAATTAAGTGCATGGAAGTAACATTTTTCATAATCTTGTAGGGCACTAACTTAAAGTAGAGGACAACCTTTTTTCCCTCTTAACTGAATCCATAGTAGAGGAATAAAAGTACTAAGTGAAGAAAATGAATGAGAAAAATGGAAAATAAGCCCCCAAAAAAAAAATTAATATACATTAAAAACAAACACAATTAGAGCATATGGGACAGAGGGATTGTACAATTTTCATGGTGTCTTGAACTAATAAACAAAAGCAAGCATTATTATATAGGAATATTATTATTTTGATGTGAATAAAAGCAAGTAAGTACTACTGCAGCTAGTAATAATAATAATAAATTGCTAGTAGTGGGTTAATAATTGATGAAGATTGAATAATTTTGTATTTAATTTGACCCTTTTGTGCTGCCGTTTAGCAAAAAAAGAAGGGCCAGCATGATAATCATTTAATCCAAGCTGCTACAACCAATTTGAACTTGGGGATTCCATTTATCAAAAGTTCATTATACAATTATGATGCATAAGGTGGTAAAGAACAACTTACAGCTACTAATCTATTATTAGTATTTAATTAAATAAACATAAAGATTTGTTAATATAGGGTCAGCTAATAACCTATACATATAAATAGTATCCAGATTCCAAAGTTTGTGGTCCATGCATAAACTTTATTTAATTAATTAGCCTCTAATTGACCATATTGAAATAATGCTCCTTTATTATATTAGTCCTATAGATTGTGGACTACAAGAATTATTTGATCTAAGTGGATCAGAAACATATATTAAAAACTATCTTTGATATCAATTACTTTAAAAGTACTTGATATATCTTTTTAAGTTTTAGATTATATGAACACAAATTATATATTAGACTATTAGATTTATTAATGTTAAAATTTTATAAAACTTAGCACAGATGATTTTTGTAATGGGTGGTTATAATTTGATAGTTGAACTAATTAAATTTAATTTTTATAAAAAAATATGTGTGATGTACTTTTACTTAAAATTATATTTAAATTGATTTCTAACAAATTCCAGATCAAATATTTTAGAATAGTGTAATTTATATTTATATTTTTTTAGAATTTTATGAAAGAAAAAATAGTAAAAATAATAAAATTATATTTTTTGTTTTTACTTTTTGAAAAATTTTCCACAAAATTCTTAAAACATAAACTATTAAAAAATACAACAAAAAATAAAAAATACAAGCTAAACACACTCTTAAAATTTTAATATTTTTATTAGTCTAAAAATTTTTGAAAATTAATATTAGGATTAGAAGGACAAACATGGAATCCCAATTAAGAAAAAAAAAAAAAAGCATATCACATGGTGCATTATTATATATAGTGTTAGTAATACATACACAAGAACTTAACTTAGTTCACCAAAACGGATCCCATGTTCCCAAAAGAGACTACATCCACACCCAAATACACTCACTTATAAATTATAAATTAAATTTCTACATATTTTTTCCCACTTCAATTTAGTAATTAGTTTCTCATCATCAAATCAAAATTGGTCATAGTTTCATTCCATTGCACTTGTGACTATAAACAATTTAACTCCTAAACTTTTGAGCATTAGAGGCCCCAAGAACAACACAAAAGTACAATTCACTGTTTAAGAACAACCGACCAGTTCCAAATACTTTGTGAACTTTATTTATTTTTTGTTGTTCTTAACATTATAAAAATCTTACTATTTCATAAACATTATAGATACTTTTAATTTACGAAAAAATATTCAGTCAATTCTAATATTTTTTATATTAAAAAAGATCTAATTATAAAATTAAAAATAGTGTAGGGAACTAATTAAAATAAAAAATATAAAATTTAATTAAAAATTTAGTAAAACTATAAAGACCAATAGAATAATAAATTTTTTTTATTAGAATATTGATTTAATGACTAGGGTGAACCGTTATAGCTATAATTTGTCTAAGAGAGAAAAAGCTTAATTTCTTTGTTGTTCTCATCATGTTATTAGTGGACTATACTATAAACTTTTAGGAGGGATTAGTCTTTAATTAATTATATTTTATGATCATAAGATGCAAATAACATGACCAAGATATGCTTCAAAACCTTTAATTTTTTTGAATTTTCCCCCTAATGGAGCATGATTATTGCAACTTGAAACTATACTCCAACCAATGAGATTAGAAGATTCCAACATGTCACATGGACATATGTTAGTACTTGACATTAAAGAATTTAAATCTCTATTACTAATTAATATATTATGTGTGATGTGACCATTATTTAAAACTAACAGTCATATATGACATTAATTTTGGTTTGTATATAACTATATGTGTGTTATCATGATTAGAACACATAATCATGAGTTTTTTAGTTAATTAACCTTTTAAAGTAATATATGAACTAAACCTTTCACATAAGATTTAATCACCATGCATGATTCGCTGCTAGCATGTAATATTTAATTTTTCTTGAATATAGAAAGTAAGTTTAAATTAATTGATGTTTAATCAATATTACTTAATATGATATGAAATGAAATGAAATAAAATATAATACAATTTATAATTTATAATTTTATTTTATAAATTTAATTATTTTCATGAATTCTAATTTTTTTTTTTTTAGTATGAATTCTATTATAATCCAATGTAGAATAAAAAACTATTTTTATTTCATTCCTGGGCTGGATAGAGGCCAAGGCTAAAAATAAATATGCCAAAAATATCCCTCATAAAAAGCCCATATTGATAACATAGGCACCATGGTTGATAAATTAGGGAGTTGACGGTGGCCTTTGGATGTGACTTGAAAAAGTTTGAAGAATGTTTTTGTAGGCTTAGTAATGGACAATTTATATTATTCCAAAGTGTGTTTTATGATAGTGACATGCATGAGATTATAGGTCTATGCTAGGATCATATTGGTTCCAATTAGTGTTTCACTTGATTTTGCCATTTTAACTACTCCTAAGTCTTCACCACAAATAATAACTAGGCCTTATTTTTTTTTTCTTTTAATAATTTAATTTATTTCCCTTTTGACACAAGATTTTATGGAGTTGAAAAGGTACACAGACAATTGGTCAAGCTAGTATAAATGTTTATCTCGTATTAGTATAATAAGGTTATGGTTATAACGTCACGTTTACCCCTTTGACATTCTTTTTTGACTGATTTTGAGGGGGGAAAATGTTTTAAGTTATATTGTTTAAGCTCAGATTTTCTAACCAATGCCCACTGATATTAAATATCTTTTTTAATTGTCTGTGTTTAATAAAAGACCATTCAATCCCACTACGTTACCGACAATATTTTTGTCAATTCTTATTTATAATTGTATTTAATAAAAGTATCTTTGTGAATGTGTCTAATAAAAATATCTTTTTTTATGACTGTGTTTAATAGAAGTGTCTTTATAAATATATTTTCTAGATGTGTCTCTTTATATATGTGTTTAAAATATAATAATTAATTATTGTTGACAATAAATTAACAGATAATATGTTGGTACCTTATACTTTTCTGGAGACCACTATATAACAACGTAATACTATAATAGCGTTTGCACTTTCATTTTCATTCATTTGTTTAAGGTGAGTGCTGTGGTGCTTAAAATGTAATGTCTAACTTAATAAAAAATGTTAAAAATTAATATTTAATTTTAAAAGTATATAAATAAATAATTTTTAAATATTTAAAATTTACCATAAAAAAATAAATTAGACAAAAATTAAACACCAATTAAACATCAATATCATATCTCGGATGTAGTGTTTATGTCATGCATCTTCGCACTTAGCTTAGATGCACTTGTCCATATTAGAATGTAAGCACTAAATGGTATAATATTGAATATAAGTATTGAATATTATAATAATTTTAGATATTTTTTATTTTAATTTATTTTTTAATTAATAAATGACACATTATTTAAATATATTTATTTTAAAAATTAAAATAATAAAAACTTTAAATTTAATTATTATCCTTTTTAAGGTAATTCACCTTAATAAAAAAAATAGAGTTTAAAATGATACAAATATCCTAAATCATAATTGGTTATTACATGTCTTGTTCTGAATACATTTATATAAATCGAATCAGGATAGCTCAATTTTACCCATTTACATGTAAATCGAATAAGGTAAATTTGAATCAGCATGAAACATAGTAAATCGAATTGAGTAGGAATGCAATTTATTAGGAGAGAAGCGAGACAAAATAATATAGTACAACACTAAATCGAATAAATCTAATTCGATTTACTACTTGTACAAATTATTGACATTTTTTAATTTTAAGTTAATTGTTTATTTATTCTTCATTAACTTTAAAACATAAATATCAATAACAAAATACTCTCTATTTGGATTTAAGTTTGAGTTCATATACCATCTTAGAGGGCTATATTTTATAATAACTTTTTCAACATAAAAAGTCTTGATAATAATTCTTTAGATGCTAATGAGTCAAATGATATTTTTAATGAATTTTTAGAAATCGTTCATTATTCTGTTTTAAATTCATAAGTTTATATAGATTTTCTAGAATTTAAACTAAAACACAAAATTTGACTTTCTATTCTTATTCGTTTCGACTATATATATGTCTTATTAATAGTAAATTGTTGATTCGATTTAGGGTTGTACCATTTTTGTCTTGCTTCTCTCCTAGTAAATCGAATGGACTCAATTCGATTTATTAGATTTCATGCTAATTCGAATTTACCTAATTCAATTTACATATAAATGGATAAGATCAAGTTATCCTGATTCGATTTATATAAATGTATTCAAGACAGGACATGTAACAAATTCTGATTTAAAACATTTGCATAATTTTGAACTCTATTTATTTTATTAAGGTGAATTATCCTTATTTTTATCTAATTAGATTATATATGAATTTAATTAGTATTTATATCTTTAAAACATTGAAAATGCTATAATAATAAAATGTGAAAAGACATAATAAATAATAACATTTTTAAAATATTCATTTATCTAAAATAGAAAAACAAATTCATTAGGAAGAGCAAACAAAAAAAATTAAATGAAATAGGTGTGGCAGTAGACATGAGAATATGAAATTATTCTAGGTTGAATATTTAAGGTTGAATGAGTTAAATTCGACAGTTGCAAATTGAAGGAATAATAAATAATTAACAAAGCTTGCTACTAAATTTGTGTATACGAATACTATACACAATTTTGTATGTGAAATGATTGTTCTCTTATCTGAATGTTGGCTGTGATGATCATTTATGCAAGCGACATGAATGTGAATTTTCAACTTGGGACCACTCAAAATCTTATTACAAATAATGATTATGAACACATTTTTCTTTCTTTTCTTTTTTTTTTCTTTAAATTCCCCCCTTCTCTTTTGTGTAGATTTAGTGACAATCTAAAACTATTATGGAAAGGCCATTCTCAATAGACAACAATTCTGAACCCAAAAAGAAAAACAACAAGATTGTATTCAAATAATATAGAGAACACAAATGTTTTGGGCCATGGCAATAATAATAAAACTTCCCTCTATATCATAGTTTTCTTGCCATTTCATGATGGATAGGTTGTCTTCTTTACAACTAAACTTGAATATATAAATATCAATTTAGTTTCTTGCTGTAACAGTAATAATATATATAAATAGAAAAGGAAAAAGAAAATAAGAAGAATGTAGAAGTTAATTTTTCTATTTGTGTCTAAACTTTAAAGCTACTAGCTACTATATTGAATGGAATATTATTGTGAATGAAAAAAACAAAAGAAAACAACAGAAGGCAAAAATCAACCTTTCTTGAACATCAAATCCGTCCCTCTTCATCACATATATATCAATTTGCATACCCAAAAAAAATGTTAATTATTTCAAAAGTAATCTTTGTTTATTAATTTAACACTATTTGTATGCTAAGAAAATTTAGTTAATACTTTTATTTTTCTAGACATTTTATGGTGAGAATGGTGCAAGTGGTGCCTATATCTTGTTTTACCTTTTTTTTTTTGTCTTTGTAAAATTGTAAAGATATTTTTTTTGGGTGAAAATAAAGATAAAAAAATTAAGACATTTTAACACCTATATTCGTTAAAAATAATAACTCTTTATTAATAAATCTCTATTGCTCAAAAAATGTAGGGCGTCAATTTGATTTGATCATAAAAAATTATGACATATACATTAATAAATTGAAAATAAATAAAAAAAAAAAGAGAAAAGAGTAATAATAAATATTTTTAAGGGTAATTTGTTTGGTCAAAGTAAATATTACATTTTTAATATATTTATTATTTATTAAAGTAAAAATGTAGTAGTATAATAGATAAATGATTAA
This sequence comes from Arachis ipaensis, assembly GCF_059453495.1. Classification (NCBI taxonomy): domain Eukaryota; kingdom Viridiplantae; phylum Streptophyta; class Magnoliopsida; order Fabales; family Fabaceae; genus Arachis; species Arachis ipaensis. Next base: position 139,801,428 of record NC_142435.1, on the reverse strand, counting down.
ATTTATCCTTGAAAGATCACTTGTTCTCCAAATTAGTTTCCAAAAGATTTTTTAAATCAAATTCGTCCTTTAAAAATTTTAAGTTAATCACGTTAGTCCTTCTCTAATTTTCTTGAGAGCGCTAAAATTTGTTAATGTGATATGTTAAGTGATACTACAACACACATAGGAGTCTTAATTAACTATTAACATGATAAGTTAGTTTATAAAATTGGAATAAATCAAAACCTAATTAAAAAGAGAACTTGAGATATTGAAATTTTTCAATTTAAGATTGATTTGATCTGATTTCATAAACTTATCATGTTAAAATTATTAGGTGTATGTTATGTGTCGCTTAACGTGTCACGTCAACAAATTTTGATGTCATTAACAACAAAAATGATAAAAGAACTAAAATTACTAATTTAAAAAATAAATAATTTTTCGAGTACTAATTTTGACTATCTATTATGATAATAATAATAATCATCATCATCTTATAAATTAAAGCTTTAGTAATATTATACATAAATAGTTAAATACTGTTAGTTTGTTTTAAATGTACAAGACTTTTTTGAAACAATAATTAATGACAGTAGTCAAATCTAGACCATGTCATTGAGTTCGAACTTTGAACATATTTAATGTGTTTTATATTAAATATTTACAAGGATAAATTTAGCGAGTATATATATAAAGTCATCCCACATCTAAAAATCAGTCATAAAATTAATCATCAACAAAATATATATTAAAATAAAAAAATATATTTAAAATAAACTAATAATATATATAATTTTATTTTTAATATGTACATAATATTTTTTTATATATTTATACTGCTATATATATCTTAAAGATATATATTTATGTTATTAATTAAAACAATTAAAAAATTTAAATTTTTAATAAATTTGATATATATTTATTTAAAATAAAATTTAAAACTTTTTTATGATAATAATTTGAACATGTATTCTAGCTACATATTAGTTAAATCTTATTTACAATGACTATAAATAAAAATGGGTTCTTGTTAAAAAAATATTTTTAGTTGTTTAGATTGTTTACAACATATATTCTTTACAAATACACTAAAAATTGTTACAAAAAGTATAAATATATTAACAAATATACTACAGATTGGGTTACAAAAAATAAAAATAAATAAAAATGTTCCACAACCAAGTACTTTGACCAATTATGTCCGACCAAATTATATAACTATTTTTTAAATTCACGCATACTTCTTTTTCTTCCTCTTTCGTATACGGTAGCTTCTTTCTTTTTTTTTCATTTTTCTCTTTTATTATCGTCTTGTCGTCACCATCACCATTATTACTACCGCCACCATCACTTTCTCTTCCTCCTTCTTCTTTTTCATTTGAATTTATTCTCCTCCTTCATTTTCCCCTCTATCATTATCATCGTTATTGTTAGAGAGTGAAATAAAAAGAATTATAAAAAAATAAAATAAGAAAAAAAAAGATGAAAAAAAAAAGCAGCAGAAGAAGATAAAGAGGAGAAAAAAGAAGAATTTTGAATTTTGCAAAATTTATCAAAAAATAAAACAAAAATTTATTAACAAAATAACATATAGATATCTTAGTTTTGATACCGAAATTTTGGTGTTACTTTAAACAGATTTCGTTGTTATTATGATTTCTAGCAATAATTCAATTCAATAAGTGTGATCTACATTCATTCAACTAACTAAGATTATAATATATGTCCATTCAAGTTTAATATGAATACAGTAAGCTGAAAAAGTGAAAGTTAGTTAGTTAAGCAACCAGTTAGTTACATTTCAGCTTAGTTAATTAGCTTACCTTTAGCATTGGTCAGTTAACCAGTTTAGCATGTGTGGTTCATAATATGACAACTAGCCAAAATTCTGTGCTATAAGTAGCTTAAGACCAACTGTTTCAGCAACTTAACTTTACCATTTTCTATACAAATAAATAACAGAACCACTCTCCTCTCTCTCTCTCTCTCTCTCTCTCTCTCTCTCTCTCTCTCTCTCTCTCTCTCTCTCTCTCTCTTCCTGTTCAATTCTTCTTCTCCTTACTCTTCTTCATTCAACCTGATACATTTTCATGGTATCAGAGCAATACATTCAATTTCAATGACAGAAAACTCATCAACAACAGAGATCTCAATGAATCAATCAGCCATAGTTCCAACCTTTACCTCTTCACCAATCTCTATGAAGCTCGATGATGATAACTTCCTACAGTGAAAAGATCAAGCTGAATCGATAATCAAAGGCCACAATCTGCTTCATCACATCACAGGAGAAGGAATTCCTCTACGGCTTGATGGATCAGGATAAATAACATCATAATTTACAGTTTGGAAGAGACAGGATGCATTGCTGAAATCTTGGCTTCCTGCTTCGATGACCAAGCCCTTCACAACTCGGATGGTAGGCTGTGTTTATTCATATGAGGTCTGGAAAAGGTTAGATGATCATTTTTCTTCTCAAATTAGAGCAAAGATAATTCAGTTAAAGAAAAAACTGAGCACGATCAAGATAGGCAACTCAGTAAATGAGTATGTGTTAGCATTAAAAGAAACAATTGATGTCTTAGATTTTGTAGGAGAACCAATGTGGGAGAGTGATCATGTTAATGCTATCTTGAATAGTTTAACTGAGGAATATGGCATGGTAATTACCTCTGTAGTTGCAAGACCAATAAGCATCACTATTGGAGAGTTGGAATCACTTTTATTGACTCATAAAAGCATGCTGGAGAGGTTCAGAAAATCAAACTCGTTCATACAGGCAAATGTAGCACAAAGTGCACAAGGATACTCACAGAATTTTAACACAAAAGGCGGATTCAGAGGTAGCTTTCGAGGTGGTGGCAGAAATATGAGAGGTGGTCGAGGTTTTTACAATGAGAGTGGACAATTTGGTCCAAACAGCTATAATTCAAGAATTGATGGTGGCAACAACTTCAGTGGTTCAGATAACAGAAGTTTTCACAACGAGAATGGACAATTTAGTGCACAGTATTACAATTCAAAGTCTAAAGGAGGAAATAATTTCAGTGGTAGTAGCTCAAATAACAACTCAAGGTACGAAAGTCAATTTTACAATGATTCAAGATTCAATAATAACAATGGAGGCTCAAGAATGTTTAACAATGTCAAACCTATTTCCCAAATATGTGATAAGCTTGGACACACTGCCAAGACATGCTGGTATAGATATGAAAGGAGTGAGGTCCAAGAACTCAGTACAATAGGTCAAATGCACAGCCACTGCAGGAAGCACAAGCAAATCTGAGCAATGTATTAACCACACCAGCAACAATGCAAGATCAAAATTGGTATTCAGACTCGGGTGCTACACACCACATGACCTCAGACCAGCAAAATTTGATTGAGAAAGAGAACTATGAAGGCACGGATAAAGTGATTGTAGGCAACAGATCAGGTTTACACATTAACCTTGTTGGAACTCTTATTTCAAAATTGATTTGAGTAAAAAAAACTTCTTGCTGCACAAACTACTTCATGTTCTTGACATCACAAAGAATTTGGTTTGTCTGTATAAATTCTGTTGTGATAACAATGCCTATTTTGAGTTTTATTCTAATAGCTGCTGTGTGAAATCTCAGGAAACTAAAAAGATTGTCATACATGGGGAGGTTGAAAAGGGAATGTACAAATTTCTCAATTTCACTCCGTCAAATAACTCAGCTGTATTTGTCTCAACTGTGTCCACAGCAGCTGATCAATTTCTCTTATGGCACAATAGATTAGGCCACCCTTCGAATAATGGTGTCTCTTATATTCTAAAGTCCTGTAATATTGTTGTTTCCTCAAATAAAACCCTTTGTGAATCATGCTGTATTGGAAAGTCTCACATTCTTTCCTATCCTCCCTTTAATACTATGTATAATGCTCCCTTACAACTAGTTTACACAGATATTTGGGGCCCTGCTCCTATTTCTGACTTGAATGGAAACTATTATTTTGTGAATTTCATTGATGCTTATAGTAAATATACCTGGCTGTATCTTATCAAAACTTGATCTCAAATCAAGTCAGTTTTTAAATGTTTCCAACAAATGGTTAAACTGCAATTGAATACTAAAATTAAGATATTTCAATCTAACAATGCTATTGAATATGTGAGTTTAGCTAAGGATTTGCATGCACAAGGAGTAATTCATAAGTTCTCCTGCCCACATGAACACCAGCAAAATGACAGTGCTGAGAGAAAGCACAGACATGTAGTGGAGAAGGGCCTTGCAATGCTTGCAGGTGCTGGAATGTCAATAAAATACTGGAGAGAAGCCTTTATGGCTGCAGTTTACTTGATAAACAGGCTGCTAACTCAAGTGCTGTAAGATCAATCCCCCTTTGACAAATTGTTTGCAAAGAAATTTGATTACACAACCCTCAAGGTATTTGGCTGTTTGTGTTTTTCACATTTGAGGCCATACAATAGGCACAAATTGGAATTCAGATCAGCACCCTGTGTTTGTCTGGGCTATAGCACACCTCACAAAAGATTCAAGTGTCTTGCTGAATAAGGTAAAGTGGTGATTTCAAGCAATGTAGTGTTTGATGAGCACCAGTTTTCATTCAAAACTGGCACATTTAAAGTCTCACAACCATAAGAAGCAGATTCCCTACCCCACCCTCAATTGGCACCAACCATCCCTCTCCTAAGAATTCCCACAGCTTCAAATTCAAGAAACAATCCACCAACAACTTCTAATGCTACTTCACACACACCAACTCCTGTCCAACCTAACCCAAGCAACTCTACTCCCTCATTCGTAACAACTTTACCTACCAATTCTAGTTCTGGTCCCTCAAACACTCTAAATAACCAGACCCCCAATCCTACCTTTTCTTTTCCCGTGCCACCAGCCCCATCATCCACTCCAATCCCAATTCCTATTTCAGACCTCGAAATTGTCCTTTCCCTAACAAATGATCCCTTACCTGCACCCTTGAATACTCACCCTATGACCATAAGGAGTAAAAATAGAGTGTTTAGGCCCAAAGTCTTCTCTGCTTATGTTGAACCAAGGTCAGTAAGAGATGCGCTGTCAAATCTAGCCTGGAAGGCTGCAATGGATACAGAGTACAATGCTCTAATCCAGAATCATACCTGAAAGCTAGTTCCCTTACCTGAAGGAAGAGAAGCAGTAGGTAGCAGGTGGGTGTTTCGAGTTAAATATAACTTTGATGGCAGCCTCCAGAAATACAAAGCCCGATTGATAGCTCAGGATTCTTCACAACGGCCAGGCTTTGATTTCACTGATACATACAGCCCTGTAGTAAAACCCACCTCAATTCGAATTGTGCTTACCTTGGCTTTGTGCAAGAATTGGAAGATCAGGCAGCTTGATGTGAATAATGCCTTCTTGGATGGTGATCTAACTGAAGATGTATATATGAGGCAACCAAGAGGCTATGAACTGGGAGATGGCCACTTAGTATGCAAACTTACAAAGGTACTCTATGGTTTAAAGCAGGCACCAAGGGCCTGGTATCACAAGGTCTCTACAGTCCTGCAACATCTTGGATTAAGTGCCACAAAGTCTGATGTTTTTATTTTTGTCAGGTTCAAACAGAATTTCATACTACTTGTGCTTGTGTATGTTGATGATATAATCATCACAGGTGATTCTGAAGACGCAATCTCTCAAGTGATTCAGCAGCTAAATCACAACTTTGCACTAAAAGACCTACGTGATTTGCACTACTTCCTTGGAATTCAGGTCACTAAGACTAATGCTGGTGGTCTAGTCCTGACTCAAGAGAAGTATGTCAAAGACTTACTTAAAAAGGCAGAAATGGAGAACTGTAAACCCTGCCACACATCCCTCCCATCCTCAGTCAAATTCTCTGCCTTTGGTGGTTCAGTCTTTCATAACCCAAGGCTTTACAGATCAGTTGTAGGGAGCTTACAGTATCTCACAGTCACTCGTCCAGAGCTGGCATACTGTGTAGGCAAGGTGTCACAATTTATGCATACACCTCTGGATGAGCATTGGAAGCTGGTAAAGAGAGTGTTGCGATATGTCAGTGGCACATCAAGCTTCGGCTTGCATTTACATAGAACGAGCATCCAAAGCATTGCAGCATATAGTGACTCTGACTAGGAGGTGATCCAGATGATAGAAAATCAACTGGAGATTTTTGTGTTTTTCTTGGAAGAAATATTGTATCGTGGAGCTCAAAGAAGCAAAGTGTTGTTGCAAAGTCCAGCACTAAAGCTGAGTATAGAGCTATGGCAGACCTGGTTGCTGAGCTGATATGGATCAAGAACTTCATGGTTGAACTACAAATTGTAACACCCTACTACACAAAGTTTTACGCTTAAGTCGTAGAACAGGGGTAGTGTGGTGTTACGGACCTCTAATCAGTTAAAATATACATATAATAGTGAATAGAGATAATATACTAGGAGCCTTAAAAATGGGTAAAACAAAATTGCGAAATAAAAAGCGCAACGCTCAAGAAAATCGAGTTACTTGCGTGCTAAGAAACCTAAAAGTTAAGGATGAGAATAAGTAACAGAGTAAAAGAGGCCAAGAATACAACAAAACTAGCTTCTGACTTAGCCTGCGAAGCCAAGGCTGGCCGGAGGATATATATATACATATATAGGTATCCCAAAATACACAAAATAAAAAATAAGATCCTATCTCTCCCCCAACCTCTATGAGGAGCAAAATAAACAAGCTTCTTGGAGAGCAAGCTAAATACATAGGTACATATATATAATCATAAAACCCAAAGCAACCCAGGGACTACTCCGCTTCGAGATTCAGACGCCTAGCGAGGAACCTCTCGACCTGCATCTGAAAATAACAACACAGTATGGGATGAGAACCGGAGGTTCTCAGCATGGTAAAGGTGCCACGCGTATAATAAATAAGGTCCTGGGAATGCCAGAGGTAATCCTAGAATTCCGTCGTACAATTGTAATACTTAATTACTAAACAGAAGCCATAAATAGGGGTAGGTAATCTAGACCTTTCTAAACTCACTCAATTCTAAACCTAACATAACACCAAACCATTTCGCCCTTCCTCCGTTCCTCCGTCATCCACGATTCAGTAGAGACAAGCGACCAAACAAGTTTACGCACAAGTAATAAGCAGATAATGCAAGTAACAAGTATAACAGGTAGCAGGATATATATATTCAGTTAGGCAAACCCAGGAAATGCATAGCAATCAAAACAAACAAATGCACATGATGTATGCCTGTCCTATGGCTGATGAGACTCATCTATCGGTTATCCAGCCAACCCGACAAGTTCGAAAACCTTAGACTGTCCCCCGTCGCGTATCCCCATGAGTCTATGCATAGATTTCACATTCATTTATCATTAAAATCACTCAATGGGGGCTATCCATACCCGAAAATTTATACGTGCCCGGTCACCCTTACGACGTAGGGTCAACAGAGTATCGAGTTTCAACCTGGAACACGTGGTGGCAAGCCACGGTTCTTACCCAGAAAAACTCGTGTCTCAGATATCATTATTCATAAGCCATTTCATTTTCACAATCAATATACAATCATTTATCAAGCCATGGCATAAAACTTTATTTAACATTATCATCTCCTTCATATAACTCATTATTTTACCTCTTACTTCGTCTCCAAGTTATCTTATTTTCCTAGCTCCAATTAGCTACTGGACTTAGTACTATACCCTAAGTCTAAAAGAGAGAAAAATGGAGGTTTAGAAGTGAAAATCTAGTTTAAAACACCAAAAATCCAGTTTTGCAGCAAACAGAGGTCACGCGTGCGCATGGGTCACGCGCACGCGTGGTGAGAATAGCACGTCACGCGTACGCGTGAGTCATGCGTACGCGTGATCATGCGCACTGGCTTCTCACGCGCACGCATGGCTACTCGCACATGCGTCGTTAAAATGCCACGCCACGCGTATGCGTGGATGTACGTTTTCCAAAAATTGGTAGAATGCCCAAAAAGCTGCTACAAACCAGTTTTGGTACCCTGCAAACACAGTTTTCACCCTAAACCTCAATCGTCCATAACTTCCTTACAAAATTCCGTTTTTCATTAAATATATATCATTCAAAAGTTTGCAAAACCACATTTCATTTGAAACAAACCACATTTCCATCCAAAATTTGAGGAGCAAGTAATGGACTCCCAAAGTTCATTCAAAATCATTTTTTTTACCAAAACCACAAAATCACATTTTCCTTTCAAACCTCTTCTCCACCCAATTTAGCATACCACAACCATCAACATAATCAACCCTTAACCATAACACAACAATTCTAACAAACTTAGCTCAATAACATCATATTCCACCCAATTTACCAATTTAGCCACAAACCACATATTGCTACACATACTCATTCTTACCATTTTCATAAAATTCTTCAATCTTCATTACAACACTAATTATCAAGTCAACACCAACAAGTCCAAATTATACCATTCACTATCTCAACCACACCATTACCTTGCCATAATCATCACCTTTCATTCATCACCAACATACAAGCATAAACACATACATACATTTAATTCCCATTATTAATTACTCAACACCATACAATATCAATTTATTCATCAACATCACAAACACTAACCATTTAACATATCAAACCATTTCAACCTATCCTATAATGCTCTAGCCTAAGTTTTCACACAACATTATATATTAAACGCGTGAAACCTAAATCATACATTGGCCGATCACTTTATTTAATCCAAGGCAGCCTCACAAGCTACAAAACAGCCCTTCAAGCTTAGAGTAACCAGCCACAAGCTTAGCTTCAATCACCACCAAGCCTCCAAATGTTCACTTTTCAATTCCAAAGCATGTATATAAACTTAATTCACACCTAATACACATATATATTCCAAATTCAGATTTTACCTAATGAAATCAAAATTAAATTAAAGTTTAGGAAATCCTACCGCTCCCACACGCGTAGCAACTCAAACCCAGTAAGCTCCGCAAGCTAAATCGAACCTAGAACACCAAATTAGCAAAATCTCACTATAAGGTTTCAATTTCAAGAATAGAAAAGGAGATAGAGATTCTAAAACGAAAATAGAGCTTACCGGTGAAATTGATCCGATAGAAATGTAGATCTCGACGCGCTAGACGCGTGGCCGTGAATGGTGTGGTGATCGGAGCTCAAACGGGGAAGTTGTGGTGGTTGGAGTGTTTGATGAGGGTTAGGGAACTCACTTCCTCCCCACTTCTGTTTGGCGTTGCTGAAGCTAAATGGGGGAGAAGATGATTCTGCCCCCTTTTAAGTTATGTGTCCGATTGGATCCACGGGCCTGGTTTGGGCCCCGGTTCAACCGGTTCGGTCCTTCCGGTCCAGTTTTGGGCCAAATTTTTTGAAATTGGTATCAAATTTCTTGTTTTGAGGAGCTCTATCATATTTTGATATTAGTTTTATATTTTTAATTTTTCTAATTAAAATTCAATTTATTGACTAATTATTTACCGATTTTAGCAGAGTTTACACAAATTCCACTCCAAACATCCCCATCAATATAATGTGATAGTCTCAGCGTAGTATTGTTGGCAGCAAATCTAATTTTGCATTCAAAGTCAAAGTATTTTGAGACTGATCTACACTTTGTTTGAGATTAGGTCACCAAAAAAGTTGTTCAAGTTACTCATGTCCCTGGAACTGTGCAATTGGCCGATGTGTTAACAAAACCACTACCAAGTGCTGCCTTGTTGGAATCCAAGACAAAATTAATGGTAGAAGACCTAAAGTAGTACATGTTTTCCTCTGTCAGGCTTAATGAAGAAGAGTTAAAGGGAGAAGTAATCCTAGAGCAATGTGAAGAAGCAAAAAAAAAAAAAAAAAGAGAGAGAGATCTGCAGTAGTAGCCATGATATAATCCTTCAAGCAAATGTGACAACTATAGCATAAAGGAACAGCAGGAATTATGACAGTGAGTTAACAAATAAGCTCAACAAATCTAAAGCAATAGAAGGGAAATTGATTAGCAGGGGTCATGATAGAGTAAGCTGAGAAAATGAAAGTTAGTTAGTTAAGCAACCAGTTAGTTACATTTCAGCTCAGTTAGTTAGGTTACCTTTAGCATTGGTTAGTTAACCAGTTTAGCATGTGTGGTTCATAATGTGATAGTTGGCCAAAATCCTATTCTATAAGTAGCTTAAGGGCAACTGTTTCAGCAACTCAACTTTACCATTTTCTACACAAATCAATAACAGAACCACCTCCCTCTCTCTCTCTCTCCCTCCCTCCCTCCCTCCCTCCCTCTCTCTCTCTCTCTTTCTCTCTCTCTCTCTCTCCCTGATACCTTTTCAACAAGAATAAAAACAAGAAAAAGAGACAAAAATCAAATAAAGAAAAAGAAAACATACGTAATGCCGCAAAAATCACCAAGAAGAAGAAGAAATACAAAGGAGAAGAAGAAGAAGAATGTAAAGAAGAAGAAAATATGAAAAGGTAGCGAGTTCACACGCGCTAATAATGAAGCTGGTTTTTGTTGGGTTTGAACCAACTTGGTTAGACTTGGATGTGTAACATCACTTAAAATAAATTATTCTATATATAATCATTTAATTAGATTTATATTGAATATGAAAATTAAATTTTATTGTGTATACTTATTAGGAGTATTTGTGGTGTGGTTTGGATCGATTTGGATCCGAGTATTAATTTTATTTGCGATGCGGTTTGGATTGGATATATTTTTTTAAGATATGATCCAATCCGATCCAATTTTCAAGCGGTTTGGATTGGATTGGATTTGTGATTTTGTAAATTAAAAAATTTAAATATACATAACAAGTCTCAATATCAAATTTTAAATAACCAACAATGATATAATAAGTCTCAACAATATCTTAAAAAATTAACAATAACATAACAATAGAAATAAAATTATAGGTTAGTTAAAATAAACAATAAATCTCATTTTGAACATAAAATATTTATTAAATAATAATAATACATGAATAATATAATAAATTGAACATATTATAAGTAAATTTATAGATATAATAATAAAATAATAATATTATAGCACATTATGCGATTTGAATTGGATCGGTTTTGAGAAGTAGATCCGAAATCCAATCCAATCTATGCGGTTTGTAAAAAAATAGAATCCAATCAAATCCGAAATAGTGTGGTTTTAATTGATTTTCGATTTAGATTAAATTGAATGAGCAGTTTAATTTGGATTGATTTGGATTCAAACACCCCTATTACTTATCATGTTTTAAGATTAATGGTATTTCAACAACAATAAAAAATTAAAAATTAATCTAAAATAGTCTAAAATTATTTTCTTTTATATTTTTTAATTATTATTTATTTTATTTTATGTTTATTAATTGTTACTAAAATAATTAAATAATATTAAATATAATACATCTCTAATTATAAATATTACATAAATTAAATTATAAATTAAATAAAATAATCTCAAGTCATTATCTTCTTAACAGAATAATGCTCTACAACCAAGTTAATTATCCAACCGATTCTAACTAAGTTAGTATAACCTAATTGACATCCACGCGTTACTATCTCTAACTGCCTTTTGACTAAACACGCCACTATATGCATTTATCTTTTGACGGCTTCTTTATCTGAGAACTTCGTTTTTTTTTTTTTAATTTATCCTCATCCCTAATGTTGCTGCTGCTTCTTCATCTCCTCCTTTTTTCTCATTTTTCTCTTTCATTATTGTCGTTGTCACAATCACCACGCCAACACCTCCATCTCCTCCTCCTCCTCTTTCTTTTTTCATTTGAATTTTTTTGATCTCCTCCTTCCTTTTTTCTCCTCCTCTTCCATCATCATTATTATCATCATTGTTATCGTTATTGTCATCATCTTCTTATATGTATAACAGTTTAAACCCAAAATGCACCGAAATTTCTTAATGATGATGACAACAAACAAACTCAGTTCAAAACAAGTTTAGACCATAATGCACCGAAAGTAAATCCAGAATGCACCAAAATTAAAATTCACCAGAATGTATCGAACTCAAAACTCCTCTTTCTTCTTCTTCATCATTATCATTATCTTCTTTTCTTATTCATCATCTTTTTTTTTTACCTTCTCATTATTCTTCTGGTTTTACTCTCTTAATAAAAATAAAAACAAAAAAAATTAAATAAAGAAGAAGAAGAAACGCATAATATTACAAAATTACTATGAAGAAGAGGAGAAAAAGAAAAAATGTAGCAACAACAACAATAAAATAACGAGGATGAGAAGGAAACATACGAAAAAGAAGAAGGAACGCAAAAAATAAGGAAAAACGCAAAAAAGAACAAAAAAAAATGAGGAAGAAGAGAAAGAGAGAGAAGGAAGAACGTTCATGTAGTTAAAATGTGTATTCACGCTCTCATGAAATTAATTTTTATTAGACTTATACCAATTTAATTAAATTTAATTACTAAAAAAATTTAAATGTATAGTGACTCTTTTTAATATTCTCCGATGTATAATATAAATCTAGACTAAAAGTCTTATATTACTGTAATAAAATGGAAATGGTTGTTAAAACAATAATCTCAATCAATTAAGATATATCTTCTATTTTCAGTAGTTGGTAGAAGTTAACTTAGCTTAGAGAATTTTGTTACGTATTTTTATAATATAAAAATAAAAAATTTTGTTAATTATTTTTATATGAAATATTAAAATGTACTTTGTGTAATTATTCAAGCTTTCTGTAAAGATGTATAAAGATTTTGTATAATATAGATATAAAAAATATTGATATGAAAAAAATTATTAGTTTTCTAAAATTTATCATAAAAAAAATTATAAAAGCAACAAAGTTAACATACAATTTAAAGTCTAATTTTGTTAGTACATCTCATAAAACTATTAGTCAAAAGTGAAACAATAGATATATTACTAAAAAAAAAATTAAGAGCTAATAAAATTTGAAGTCTAATCTTGTTAGTACATATCTTAAAGATATTAGAAAAAATAGATATATTACATAAAAAAAAAGAGCTAACACTTTTAGTTTAAAAGAAGTAAAAAAATTAACTAGTATTGATTTATACACAAAAAAATAATTATCTTATAATATTTGTTTACTAGATTTTATTAGAGAATAAAATCTTTTGACCTATTAAATACATAGAAATTTTAAAAATTCATATTATTACATCCTTAAAAGACATTATTTTAATTATCAATAATATTTAAAAGACAATAAAAAATCAGCTAAAAAAATTAAAATTTATTTTATTTAATATTTATTAATTATCAGTACATACAAGACAAGTTTAAGTTTTTTTTTTTTGTTTTTCTAACATTACCATTTAGCTAAATTCAAAAACTTAAGACTTCAAATTAGATTTATATATAAAAAAATTTGAAATTATTTTATATATAGTCATTTAATTAGATTTATATTTAATACGATACAAAAATTAAATTTTATATTGTATATTATCATGTTTTAAGAGTAATAATATTTCGAAAATAATAAAAAATAAAAAATAAATCTAAAATAGCCTAAATTAAATTATTTTATTTTATATTTTTTAATTATTATATTTTATTTTGTATTTATTAATTGTTACTAAAATAATTAAGTAAGATTAAATTTATACATCTCTAATTATAAATATCACATAAATTAAATTATAAATTAAATAAAATAATCTTAAGTTATTATCTTCTTAATATTATCCGATGTATAAATTGTTTAGAAAATATAAATGTAGGCTGAAAATCTTATATTACTGTAATAAAATGGAAATGGTTGTTAAAACAATAATCTCATCAATTAATTATTTAAGATATATCTCATCTATTTTCAAGTTGCTAGAGGTTAAGTTAACTTAAAGAATTTTGTTAAGCATTTCTATAATATAAAAATAAAAATTTATGCTACCAAGAGGCACAGAACCCCAAGACACTGTTTACTGGATTCCTTTTTGGCTCTTTTTTATTAAGTTTTTATTTTTACTTTTATTTTTATCGACCCCTAAGTCCCTAATAACCTTGATACTTGATTCATCTCAGACACTATACTACGCTGTAGTATGTTAATTAGTTTGATATAAAATATTAAAATGATACTTTGTGTCATTATTCGAACTTTTTTTTTTATATTATATTATTAGGTGTAAAATCTTTTATGATAAATCAAATTATGTGTTAAATACTGCTATAGTTATTTTTACAAAACGTCACTAACATTTTGTATTTTTATAATTAAAATAATATTTTTTTATGTTTTGTGTTTTAATAATTAAAATAATAATTTTTATTACAAAATATTAGTGACGTTTTGTTCTTTTATAATTAAATTTTTTTATTATAAAACGTCAATGACGTTTTATGCTACCACTACAATCGTGTAAAACACTAAAATGATCAAATATTTTTGTATTTCACAATAAAATTATTCATATATAAAAATTTTAGTTTCATTATTCAAGTTTTTTGTAAATATGTACAAAGATTTTGTATAATATAAATATAAATTAATATAAAAATATTGATGTCAAAAAATTTATTAGTTTTCTAAAATTTATCATAAAAAATAATAAAAGCAACAAAGTTTACATAAAATTTAATGTCTAATTTTGTTAGTACATATCTTAAAAATATTGGTCAAAAGTGAAACAATAGAAATATTACTTAAAAAAAATTTAAGATTTAATAAAATTTGGAGTCTAATCTTGTTAGTACATATCTTAAAGATGTTAGAAAAAATAGATATATTACTAAAAAAAATAAGATCCAACACTTTTAGTTAAAAAATTTAATTAGAATTGATTTAAATACAAAAAAGTATTGATATTATAATAGTTTTTTCACTAAATTTTATAGTCTAATATTGTTAGTACATATCTTAAAGATATTAGAAAAAATAGATATATTACTAAAACAAAAAATAAGATCTAACACTTTTATTTTAAAAGAAGTAAAAAAATTAATTAGTATTGATTTAAATACAAAAAAATATTGATCTTATAATATTTGTTTACTAAATTTTATTAGAGAATAAAATCCTTTTTTTTTACGGATATTAGGGAATAAAATCTTTTGACCTATTAAATACATAGAAATGTTAAAAATTTATATTATTACATCCTTAGAAGATATTATTTTAGCTAAATCCGAAAACTTAAAGACTTGAAAGCACTTTTTTCTCACTATAAAACCACACTTCACACCTCTCTCTCTCTTTCATGTTGTTCTTTCTTCTTTCTCTCTCTCAAAAAAAAAAAAATGAAGAAAGCTTTCTTTGACCACTGTCTCTAACAACTCACTCATCACTTCACACTTCACACTCTCTTCACTCATCAATCATCGTCATCACCACACTCTCCTTTCCTAACTTACATTCAACAACACCAAAAAACCGTTGCTATTTCCCTCTCTTCAGATCTTCATCTTCTTCACCTTCATTCATTCATTCATTCAAATCCCCACCAAAGTTCCATCAATAAAGACCACATTTTGCAACAACACAAACACACCCTTTTCCTTTTCCTTTTAAGAGTGAGGAGTTTCTTCTGTTACTGCCATGGCTGAAGGTGTTAGTGAAGCAAACAATACTAAAGCGTCGCCATCGCCATTGCCACCAGAAGCAGAGAAGAAGAAAGAACAAAGCCTACCATTTTTCAAGCTCTTCTCATTTGCAGACAAGTATGACTACATGCTCATGATCTCTGGAACCATCGGCGCCATTGTTCATGGCTCCTCCATGCCCGTTTTCTTCCTCCTCTTCGGTCAAATGGTCAACGGTTTTGGTAAGAACCAAATGGACCTTAACAAGATGACTCAGGAAGTCTCAAAGGTATATATATCTTTTTTCTTTTAATATTCAGAAAACTTAATAATTTTCTTACCAAATTCATCTCATAGATCTAAGATCTAATTTATTTTATTTTATTTTATTTTTATTTTTATTTTATTAATTATTGCAGTATGCTCTTTACTTTGTGTACCTTGGCCTTGTGGTTTGCATATCATCATATGCAGGTAATAATGTTATTTCTTTTTCATTTATTTCCTTTCATTCATTCATTCCATTTGGTCAAAATTTTCAACTACCTTAACTCTCTCTTTCTCTTTTAATATCCCTTTATTATTGGCTTATTTTTTTATTTTTTAGTAATTTTTGTTTGTCCTCACCTGTGAAGAAGATGGATCATCACACTTCACGGACCATTTTTCTTTTTCTTTTCTTTTTTTTAAATAATTTTTTTAATGATAATAATAATTCATTAATTGCGTAACTCTTATAACCACTTCCATCCAAATTAAGAGGGTCCTATATCGTGTTTGATCCCACGTGTTGTGCTAATTTTTTTTTTCACCTGTCAAAATCTCCAAACCCATAATTTCAATCTTCCCTTTGCCTAACATTATCATCTAACATTCTAATTTCTAACACCACATTCTAATTAATGATCATCATCTTCTTTCTATTTTTTCTAAATTTAATAAAAGTGTGAAACAGTTTAGTCCCACGTCTATTAAATTCGATTTGGATTGACAATCAGTCTCCCTGATTTCTGGGTTATTTAATTTACCAAAAAAACATGTAACAGCATTAATTATGGTACACAATTACACATTATTATTTCACTAACCAAAAATAAATATTAGAGTTATTATTCAAATTAGGACTGAGATTTTTAATATTTAATTATTTAGTCCTTCAAATTTCAAAATATATAAAATAATTTTTAACGTTTTTTTTTATTTGGAGCAGAAATTTCATGCTGGATGTATAGTGGGGAGAGGCAAGTGAGTACACTAAGGAAGAAGTATTTGGAAGCAGTGCTTAAACAAGATGTAGGTTTCTTTGATACAGATGCAAGAACAGGGGATATTGTTTTCAGTGTCTCAACGGACACACTTCTTGTTCAAGATGCCATCAGTGAGAAGGTGCTTTCAATTTTATTTATTATCAAATTATTTTCAAATTTAATAAATAAAAAATATATATAAGTGATTAGTGAACATGGGACTTTCTTGGGTTGTTCATATCCATCAAAATGTGGGCTCCACAGATATGATCATAGATCCTTAAAGTGGTGCATGTTAGCTAATATTGCTTAACATGCGCACCGGCTGAGTTTATTTAGAGTAAAATATAAATTACTACAATTTTTTTCTTTATTTTAAAATGATGCATGCTATGACTAGGGTGAATGTATAACTTTGATAATATTTTAAAAAAATGGTTAAAGCTAAAGTATTTTTTTGTATATATTTAAGAATACTTTTTAATTTCAAAAATAAAAAGTAACAAATCTTTTAAAAATATAAAAAAGTATAATCTTAATTTTAGTAATATTTTTTAAGTGTTGCTAAAGCTGTATAAAGAACATTGTACTTTTTGTTAATTAAATAGATTTTATTTTTTTTATTTTTTTTTAATAGTTTAAATTTAAAAAGATAACCTGCTAACTAGGTTAGTGGTATTTTTGGAGTGAATTAACATTACTCCCAAAATAGGAGTACTATTTTTATATAATACTTTTTGTCTTGTTTTTATCTCTATTATTTTTTTGGGTTTTAAAATACTTATGAAATAGAGATGCAATACATTTTTCTGTCTTGTTTTTATCTCAGCTTCTTTATTTTTTTATCTAGAAATGCTTACCAAACACAACTTGCCAATTTCCTTTGATAATTTGAATATTCCATAAGACAAATACTTGTTGTAGTGCAAAAGGTTTAATCCAATTTTCCTCATTCAAGAACTATTTGTGTGTGGATTGTGGTTCAGGTTGGGAACTTCATACATTATCTTTCAACTTTTCTGGCTGGACTTGTGGTTGGTTTTGTGTCAGCATGGAGGCTAGCACTTCTAAGTGTTGCCGTGATTCCCGGCATCGCTTTCGCCGGCGGCTTGTATGCTTACACTCTTACCGGCCTTACATCGAAGAGTCGCGAATCCTATGCCAATGCAGGCATCATTGCCGAACAGGTGAGTTCATGAAAGTTTCCATGCTTCTAAATTGGTGAAAATTCGGGTTCAGTTAACTTCATGTGAAGCTGATAGTTGAAAGTCATTAAATGATTTAACATGTTTGACTAAATTGTCATCAACGACTCTTAACTATCAATTTCATATGAAGTTAACTGCATCTAATTTTCTGTCTTCTAAATTATTACATTGGCCTAAAGTTGCTTCTATATTGCATGTATTTCAATTTTCATTGTCTCAAAGAAAGAAAAGTGGTTGGACTAATCAATACGATCTCCAAAATGTAACAGGCCATTGCGCAAGTTCGAACCGTTTACTCTTACGTTGGGGAGAGCAAGGCGCTGAACTCTTATTCAGATGCAATACAGAACACTCTGAAGCTTGGATATAAAGCAGGAATGGCGAAAGGATTAGGCCTTGGATGCACCTATGGAATAGCTTGCATGTCATGGGCACTAGTCTTTTGGTACGCCGGCGTTTTCATCCGAAATGGACAGACCGACGGAGGCAAGGCGTTCACGGCTATATTCTCGGCCATTGTTGGTGGAATGTAAGAGCCTTTTTGAGTTTTCATGACTCTGTTCATGTTTCTTTCAATTTTTTTTTTATATCTGCTTTGATTATGCAGGAGTTTGGGACAGTCTTTTTCAAATTTAGGCGCCTTTAGTAAAGGCAAAGCAGCCGGATACAAGTTAATGGAGATCATCAAGCAGAAACCAACAATTGTGGAGGATCCTTTGGAAGGCAAGTGCTTGGGAGAGGTTAATGGAAACATTGAATTCAAGGATGTTGGTTTTAGCTATCCCTCGCGGCCGGATGTCATGATCTTTCGCAACTTCTCAATCTTTTTCCCGGCCGGGAAAACAGTGGCGGTTGTAGGTGGTAGTGGATCAGGAAAGAGTACAGTTGTTTCCTTGATTGAAAGGTTCTATGATCCAAATGAAGGTAAAAAAAGTTTTAGATAAATAGCAAGGTGTTTTTTATCTGAACTATGGAGTTATGCTTAGTCTCTGTTTTTTTATTTCGAAATGGCGAAGCAGGTCAAGTTCTGCTTGATAATGTGGACATCAAGACACTGCAACTAAAATGGTTGCGAGATCAAATCGGATTGGTGAATCAAGAACCTGCGCTGTTCGCAACCACCATTCTTGAGAACATACTCTATGGAAAACCTGATGCAACAATGGCTGAAGTGGAAGCAGCAGCTTCTGCTGCAAATGCTCATAGCTTTATTACCTTGCTTCCCAACGGCTATAACACTCAGGTTTATTTTTATTATTATTATTATTTTCCCTCTTTTGGTTCACAAAATTCTGAATACTAAAAATGTCTTCACCTGAAGATGACAGTTGAGAACGGTTAGATATCTACATCTCAACTATCTTCGTCGGTGACTACTTCAATAATAACATCTAATATTGTAAACTGTTATAATTTTTTATATGAAGATATATCATTGAAGTAACTACCATTTTTTCAATAGGTGGGAGAACGAGGAGTGCAATTATCAGGAGGGCAAAAGCAGAGAATTGCAATTGCAAGAGCAATGTTGAAGAATCCAAAGATTCTGCTTTTGGATGAGGCAACAAGTGCTTTAGATGCGGGATCAGAGAGCATTGTTCAAGAGGCACTAGACAGGCTCATGGTGGGAAGAACAACCGTGGTTGTAGCTCATCGTCTGTCAACCATAAGAAACGTTGATACCATCGCCGTCATCCAGCAAGGACAAGTGGTGGAGACAGGAACACACGAGGAACTCATTGCCAAGGCAGGAACCTATGCATCACTAATTAGGTTCCAAGAAATGGTTGGAAATAGGGACTTCTCCAACCCCTCAACTCGCCGGACACGGTCCTCCCGCCTCAGCCATTCCCTGTCTACAAAGTCCTTAAGCCTCCGATCCGGAAGCTTAAGGAACTTGAGCTACCAATACAGCACCGGAGCCGACGGCCGCATAGAAATGATATCCAATGCCGAGACGGATAAGAAGAATCCGGCCCCGGATGGATACTTCCTCCGGCTGCTGAAGATGAATGCCCCCGAATGGCCTTACTCAATCATGGGAGCCGTTGGTTCTGTTCTCTCCGGATTCATTGGGCCAACATTTGCAATTGTGATGAGTAACATGATTGAAGTCTTTTACTATAGAAACTATGCATCCATGGAGAAGAAAACCAAGGAGTATGTGTTTATATACATTGGAGCTGGACTCTATGCGGTTGGTGCATATTTGATTCAACATTACTTTTTCAGTATCATGGGTGAGAACCTCACCACTAGGGTTAGAAGAATGATGCTTGCAGGTAATTAACATTAATTAAGTCACTAATACTAATTAAATCTTTATGTTATGTAATTAATTAATGTGGATTTGATTTGTATATGGTAGCTATATTGAGGAATGAAGTAGGATGGTTCGATGAGGAGGAACACAACTCAAGCCTGGTGGCAGCAAGGCTTGCAACGGATGCAGCTGATGTCAAGTCTGCCATTGCTGAGAGGATTTCTGTCATTTTACAGAACATGACTTCCCTCCTCACTTCTTTCATTGTTGCTTTCATTGTTGAATGGAGGGTTTCTCTTCTCATTCTTGCTACCTTCCCTCTCCTTGTCCTAGCTAATTTCGCTCAGGTCAGTCAAATACATTTCTCATTTAACTTATTCAAATTCAGTATTTTATATTTTAATATATATTTTCAATAAATAAAAAAAATACAGATAAAAGAGTTTGAAGTCGATAAATATCAAAGTACACTTCATATATTGTTTTTAATGACAAAAAGTACACACACTTACTAACGACATTATACTTTTGTCTAGCAAAACTAGTCTTTTAGATGTACTTTTATATTTACGAATTTTTAGCGTATATTTTTGTGTATTTTTATTTATTTATTTATATATTTTTTTATGAGTGATTAATTTAGTAATTGGTTTTTTTTTGTGTGTAACATACTTGAATTAGTAATAGGTGAATTAGTAATTAGCAAGGTCCAAATTTGTTATTCATCCTAGATCACCACAAAGTATGGCATAAAATGTTTGAAAACTCCCAGAAAGTTGAAAATGAAAATAAGAAGATTAAATTATAGTAACTAAAGACACTGGTATTTTTTATGTGCATGTGCTAAGTGTTGACCAGAGTCTATGATAGTATAGTACTAGTAGTGGGGCCCAAAAAGTAACTCAAAAATTAAACTCTATCTTACAATACACACTCTTTAATAAGAATCTAACCCTCAGAAAACGACAAAAACAAAAACAACAAAGACCCACCTAAGTTGAAGGGTGCACGTGCTTCCCTTCACACTCCACAGTGCATTAAAATATTGTGAAAACTAATAACTCATGTATTGGCATCTTATTAAAAGCTCATTAATTGCTATGTTCAAGTCTATTCTCTTAGGCTCTTAGCTCTTTTTATGCATGGAGGTAGATCATAGCATTGGTAGTTAGA
Organism: Arachis ipaensis; assembly: GCF_059453495.1. Classification (NCBI taxonomy): domain Eukaryota; kingdom Viridiplantae; phylum Streptophyta; class Magnoliopsida; order Fabales; family Fabaceae; genus Arachis; species Arachis ipaensis. The sequence continues at coordinate 139,780,031 of NC_142435.1, read as the reverse complement.
TTAGATTCCACATCTGAGCATCAAATTCCATGTCATAATTCATATAGTAACCTAGTCTTCTACCTCAATGAAAATCAAATAGAAAAAGGAAAAAACATATAGCATTTCATTTTTGTTAGTGTAATTTTTACTTAGGAATATTATATGTATTTTTAAGAGGCAATATTAACACTATATCAAATATTAGACTACTATTTTTAATTCATATTAATTTTTGTTCTGAATTTTTTAACATATTTATAAATTAATGTATCTTAGATATGTTTATAATGAATATCTTTATTTTGAAGGCTCCTTCATTGGTATTCAAATATGCATGCAAGCTTAAGGAAAAATGATCCTCTCATGATCAACACTTGCTTCCATTTTTTCTAATAATATTTTTTGGATACCGGGAACTTGAAATTCAACTGGGTCTAAAAAGGAAACTTCATGTGTGTGATTTTCTTTTTAATTTGTCTAGGAATCTGCAATTCTCTTATAGATTGTCACCCGTGACCATGTTCATTCTTTTTCAGGTCTAGTTTGTCTAGACTACCTGCAATCTTATAATTTTATAATTATTTTTGGTTATTTTATTACCATTAATGGATTTCTTACAGACTTATAACAGTGATTTCTGGACATGTGTTATTGTATTTTACTAAGATTTTTTTGACTATGCATGTGAGACCATGTGGGTTTTGCTGCACCAAAAATGTTTCTTCTGTGCATGTGGGAATTTTTTAGGTATGAAAAAAATTAACCTTTTAGTAACATGTAAAATTGTTAGAAAAATAAATAATATAAAATGACTTTAAAGTAGTTATAATAGAAAGTTCCTATAAAGAAAAAAGCTTTACCCATGCATGATTCCCTGATTAGACAGGACTTAACAAACTTTGATAACTGTGATTTACACCTATTATTATTAATTATTATAGGGTGTACTAATTCACTAAAAATTATGTTCTATTCATTCATTGTAGCATTATATTATGCGCATGCTCTAGGCACAGTGCAAGGAAATAGACTTGATTGGTGATGAAACCTTCAAATCTATCAGTGTCTTATAAATGATTTAGTAGTATAGGTTGTGTCTATGTTAAGATGAACCATCTGTTGTTAAGGTCCCACATCGACTTTAATGCACTTTTGGCACTTTTCTTGTGGATTATTATTGTACCATACCCTTTGTGCCAAAATGAATAGAAGAATTTACTGTTTATGAATAAGAGTTATGTTGGATAATTAGTGCAAAAATGATACAATTGATTATGGATTAGTTCTAAGAAGATGGTAATTTGAATGTGCAGCAACTTTCCCTAAAAGGTTTTGCTGGAGACACAGCGAAGGCGCATGCAAAAACAAGTATGATTGCTGGGGAAGGAGTGAGCAATATCCGAACCGTTGCAGCATTCAATGCACAGAACAAGATGTTATCGGTCTTCTGCCACGAGCTGCGAGTGCCGCAGATGCGAAGCCTTCGCCGGAGCCAGAGCTCCGGCATCTTGTTCGGCCTCTCGCAGCTCGCGCTTTATGCCTCCGAGGCTCTCATTCTATGGTACGGTGCACATTTGGTCAGCAAAGGAGTTTCAACCTTCTCGAAGGTCATTAAGGTCTTTGTGGTCCTTGTCATAACGGCCAATTCGGTTGCAGAGACCGTTAGCCTCGCCCCGGAGATAATCCGAGGCGGGGAAGCAGTTGGCTCTGTTTTCTCTATCCTCGACCGGCACACCAGGATCGATCCAGACGATCCTGATGCTGATCCGGTCGAGTCAATTCGTGGAGAAATCGAGCTTAGACATGTTGATTTCGCATACCCTTCGAGGCCAGATGTGATGGTTTTCAAGGATCTGAACCTCAGAATTAGGGCAGGCCAAAGCCAAGCCCTCGTCGGAGCGAGCGGATCGGGGAAGAGTTCGGTCATCGCCCTTATCGAGCGGTTCTACGATCCCATAGCCGGGAAAGTCATGGTGGACGGAAAAGACATAAGGAAGCTTAACTTGAAATCCTTGAGGCTCAAGATCGGTTTGGTCCAACAAGAACCGGCATTGTTTGCCGCTTCGATATTCGAAAACATTGCTTATGGAAAGGAGGGCGTGACGGAATCCGAGGTGATTGAGGCAGCTAGAGCTGCCAACGTGCACGCCTTTGTTAGTGGTCTCCCCGAGGGCTACAAAACACCCGTTGGTGAACGGGGCGTGCAGCTCTCGGGTGGCCAGAAACAAAGGATTGCAATTGCTAGGGCTGTCCTTAAGGACCCTACAATATTGCTTCTTGATGAAGCAACAAGTGCACTTGATGCTGAGTCAGAATGTGTGCTACAAGAGGCATTGGAGAGGCTCATGAGGGGGAGGACCACGGTGCTCGTCGCGCACCGGTTGTCCACCATAAGAGGGGTTGATTGCATTGGTGTGGTCCAAGATGGGCGCATTGTGGAACAAGGTAGCCATTCTGAGCTTATAAGCAGGCCTGAGGGTGCATATTCTAGACTCTTGCAACTACAACATCATCACATTTGAGGGACACAAATGTAAAACATTTTAGTTTGTTTTTAATATAAGGCCTTGTTTGGTTGAGATCATTATGTTTGGCCTCCCATTAACCTCATGCTTTGATTTTTTTTTATTTCTTTTTTTCTTTTTAGATGTAGATATATGCTACATGAGGTTTGTACCTTGAGGACAAAAAGTACTCTGTTTCCAATGGAGTAGCTAGTATTATTAAATTAATCAAATATCAATGGTCCATAACTATGTTATCTATATGGTTATTTGAGCTTTTTGCTTTCTAGCTACCTCCCTATTTTTATTTTTCCCCTTCATAATTTTAGTACTTCTATCCAACTTTTGTTTCTGATTGGGGACCTATCTAAAGAAGACTAGTGGCAATGTTGGAATAAAAAAATTGAGAGGTGTACTTATTATGTCTATTAAACAAAATGGAGACACAATCAGATGGGGAAGATGATGTGAATTATTGTAAATGAGAGATGGGAGAAGCATTATTTTAAGTAAGTTTTTATTTTTATTCATGAAATCCCTTAAGAATGTGACCCACTTGATGGTGTCTAGAAGGATTTTTATTTTTCCCACTTTGGCCACTCATTGAACATGGAAGGGAACTTTATCAATCACAATTAACTAAAATTGAGTGCAACTTTAGCTCTGGATTTTTGGGGAATATGTTATATGGACCCCATTGACATAATAATCACATTAGCTAACCCAAGGACATAACAATGTGAGCATGTAACTCTACTGCCAAATTACTAAATTTTTTACCATAAAAAATTTTAAATATTGATCTTTTTAATTATAAAAAGTATAATATAATTCAATACTTATTCAACAAAATCATTCAAGAAACTACTCTTTTAAAAAATGTTGTCTATCAACTGATTCAATTTTTATGAGAATTGCATTCATTTATATCTTTTATATTAAAAATACAATTATATATTCACTTTAATTAATATTGTCATTACATTTGTTGTTTTGGCAATTATACCGACAGCAGTAATTTTACTTTATGTATCTAAACAAAATTTATTCTCTTAAACTTACTTCTAATATTTCAAATAAAAAAATATTTTATTCTTTTAAAAGACATCCGCCAAAATGAATTCTTCCAAAAATTAAACCAAACCGAAATAAACTCTTATTAAAGAATAATAACAAAGTGGTGGATTCGATAAAAAAATAAATAAAAATTAATAGGGCTAAAGGAAGGATCCTGAGCCCTTATCACATGTATTCATAGTTGCTTTGTAAAACCTTCACTGAAAAGGATGCTACCTTCCAACATGTGTACTTGGTTCTGGCAGAATAAAGCAAACAGTGGGGGAAAGCTACAAGAGAGCTTGGACCCTTTTTAGGTCCTTTCTCAAAGAAACAATAAAAAATTAAAATAAAACTTTGCAGTTCCAATGCATTGTCAGTGTGATAAGGGAGAAAGTTGTATGTGTATGTGTATGTTTTTTTATTTTTTTTTTTTGTAATTTGTAATTTTTATTTATCTATGTATTTTTTTTAAGAAGAGTGTGAAGACAAAGGCATGTGGAAAATGATTGGTGAGAAAAGACTAAATAGTTATTTTGATGCTCGAAAAATTTTGATTTTGATAAAATGAATTTTAATATTTATTTTTTACAAAATAAATCTTAAATATAATTTTTTTTATTTTTCATGATATTTTTCAGGCCGACAGATCAAAGTTTAATCCGTTGCGAATCAGAATTTTATTTAAGGATTTGTTATTAGCCAATGAATTGATACATGTATAAGACAGAAAATATTAATTCCATTTGGTAAAATTGACTAACTAATTTATCATTTCGGAGTTTTAGGTTATTTTTTCAAATAAACTTGATATTTAAAATTTATTGTCAAAAACAAAATTAAATTTTATTTTGTCAAAATTAAAATTTTACGAGTGCTAAAATAATTATTTATTGGTGAAGAAATAAGATAGCATAGGAGGGAAAAAAAAAAAAAAACTTCCTTCTCCCTAGCTCCCTTCCAAAACAGTTTTTTCAAGAGACATTTTTGGTTGTGGGGGGCAGTGTTGATGCATCACATCATGGTGTAAGCCTCAATTATATATGCCTGCAGAGACTTTCAATTGTATATGTTTACTCAACATGATTGATTAATGTTTCATGATAATGTATTGAGTTGTTTGATTCTGCTTTGTGGGATCATTCCAATTAAAATTAATTTTAGTGTCAAGTGATTTGTATTTGTTTCAATTAGGTTAAAGAGATCAGATTGAGAAAGTTGTGCTGGTTGTTACCACAATAATCTTCTTTTAAAATCGCCATTTTAAGTAACTAAAAAACTGTCATTTTCTCTAGTTAAATGGCGATTTAAACCGTAATTTTAAATAATTAAAAAATTATCGCAATAATTAAAATGACGCTTTAAATTATGGTATCTTTTGAAAATGTCATTTTTGAATACAATGACAGTTTAAACTGTCGTAATTTCTTTCAAAAACTGTCATTTTAACCATATTCTTTTACAGTGAAATTTGAAAAAGTTGTGCTGGCTGTTACCACAATAATCTTCTTATATTAGTGTTTTGTTTTTGACAAGTTATAATAGGAGTTTACATAGTTAAAGTTAATAAAAAAAAAATTGAACATAATTTTAATTAATAAATTTGGTTTAGGTTAATAAATTAACCTGGTTTTAATAGAAGAAATCAATTATTAATCGCTTATAAAAGTAATAATCGATTTTAAACCAATTTTAAAAACAAAAATTGGTTTTTAAATCCGGTTCTATTTAAAAACTAGTTTCTCTATTTGAAAAACCGATTTTACATTTTTAACATATACATTGATTTTGATACTTAAAAAAAAATTAGTTTAACCTTTTTTATCTACTATACTATAAAACCGATTTAAATTTATAGCTCATTTATATTTAAAAAAAAAATTAATTTTAAACTCAACCATCAAACCAGTTTTTACCAATTTAGTTAACTTTTTTTTAATTTGATTAAGATTTTTTTAACAAATTAATCTGTTTTTATTTTTTTTTATGAACTCCTCTAACTATATGCATGACTTCATAAAGGAATAAGAATATGACAATAAAATAAAAAAAGAGCGACATTTATTATTAAAAAGATGTTAGGAGAATACTAAAATATCATCGAATAATTAATGAGGATTGAATATTAGATAAAAAATATACTGAGGAAGTATTATTATTACTTATGTTAGGTAACTATTTTTTTTAACTAATATTAATTAATTTTGTTTAAATTATTATATTTATTTTAAATTTATATTTTATATAATAAATTTTTAACTTTAAATATTAAATTATAAATTTAAATCTGACTAATATTAATTAACAAAAAATTAATTTCTTATATTTTCCGTTACTTATTAGATAGGATAATGCTGGTAAGATATTACTATAAGCTAAGGACTCGGAGAAAACAAACAAAAAGGTTTACAACAAAACTGTGTCCCATGAAAAACTAATTTGTTCCTTTTTATAGATAATAATAATAATAATAATAATAATAATAATAATAATAATAATAATAATAATAATAATAATAATAATAATAATGAAGGAAAATTTGTCATTTGGTAATTCCCTTTCAGATAAATTCAACATTTGTCAAGCATAGAAATGAAATGTATCAAATAATGATTCAAAATGAATAAAATAAATGTGAGGTCTTTTCTTGAGAAGTGACAATAATTGAATAATCTAATTGGTTAAATAAAATTACACAAAATATAAAGGGGGTGTGTCTTTGGTCAAAAATGTAATTTCACTGCAACACAGAAACCAATCTATTCATGCCTCTGATAGATTCTTGAGGTTGAAGACTGAAGAATCTAACCTAAGTTGGGTACTGTTGTAAAATTGGGTAAAAATTTTCAGGCTGTTTTGGTGCCGTACAATTCTGTTTCTATTTACTCTTTTGGAGGGGGAAAAAAATTGCTGATGCTTCACAAAAGCTAAACTAGAATTATTGTGTTTTGTTTCACTTATTTATTTATTTATTAGAAAAAAAAAACAAAGTCTTTGTAGGAAAAATGTTTTTGAATTAACCTATACATTGATAATCATTTATAAAGAAGCCTCTATTATCAACATTGAAAACTAATCTCTACTAAATATGTGAATACTTAAATAAGATGATATATTGATTTTACTTGGACAAAGAAAATTATGTAATTAAGGTTAATTAGTTGGTTTGCTCTATCATTTTTCTTACAAGTTTTGGTTTTTCTAAAATTTAAAATATTTAATTTCGGTCATTATTGTACTGTTAATCTTTTTTCTTAAATATTGGTAATATTGATTAAATACTCACGTGATTTTTTCTTACCACTTTAACACGTATTTAATCCTGTTAGCATTTTCTTATGATAGAGAACAAAATTAAATATTTTAAATTTTAAAGAGACCCCCAAAAAAAAACACACTTAAAAAATTAAAAACCTTATTTAACCCTTAAAATTAAGATTTTTTTCATCTCTTTTTCTTCAATCTTTTTCAACTTTCTACCTTTGTTTTAAACATATTTTATTAGTGTACAATTACGTACATAACCCCTTCAATGAAAATGGTAGGGAAGGAAAAAAAATTCTTTATATTAATTCCTCCAATAAAAGTGATAGAGAAAGGAACAAATTGAAAATCTAACATACAACAAGTGGAAAAACCATATAATCATACCAAACTTTTGGCTATGAAAATTTCAAATTCCATGCCCCATATTCAAGTACTTATTACTTAATCAAGATATAGGTTACAAAATTCTTCCAAGGTTTAAAAATTTCCCCAGACAGATTAAAAACTTCATGTGGATCATAGGGTCCTTTAAGAAAATGAATTTGCATTAGTAGTAGTATAGTACTATCACTGCATGTCTTGCTTAGTAGTGTGGGGTCCTCCACAAATTTAAGTTAGATTCTTTGAATGGTACATGTACTGAAAAATAATTTGTACCATATTTTTAGTGAGGTTGCCACTCTCAGAGTCTTTGCAACATTTTTGACCATTTGGCATGCAATTAATTTTATTTTTACAGATATAATTGATCAAACCACCAGTATCTAACTTCTGAATGGACACAAGTCATATAAAGGAAATATAATTTCTCAAAAAAAAAAAAAATTCATAAATTTTTTTATTACTATATAAATTTAGAAAAAAAATACTGATGATAAATTTTTTGATAAATTTTTTACTAAAAAAAATGTTTATTCTTTACTAATATTTTACTCTTCACTATAATATTATTCTAAAAAAATATATGTATCTCTATTTTGGTGAGATAAATTACATAAAAATAATGTAATTTCACGTAAATATAGTTGATCGAAAAATTTGTCAGAAAAAAAATTTTCACCCTATCAATTTGTTCTAGGCAAATTATATTTTTAAGAAAATTGAAAATAAAAGGGTAATTTATCCCCAAATATTTTTTTCTAAAATTAAAAAAAAAATTGTCATTTGCCATTGCAAATTGTTAATTTAAAAAATACTTTTGTCGCTTTTCATTTTCCTCATATTCTGGTAAATATCCTATAATTCCTATTTTTTGGGAATTACAATCATCAACTAACCATATTAAAATATTTTATCTTAGTTGGGACTCATTGGAATAATTTTTTATTTACCTCTTTTTTTTATGGTGTTGTTGTTGGAATATGCATTATTGTTGCTAAAATGGTCAAAATTTTCTGAAGAGAAAGCAGAGATTATATAGCCCCATGTCATGTGGTGTCCAGAAACTTGAGACATTCATCACCCATTTTCCCATTCCCGTTCTTATAATTGATATCACTGCAAGACTTTTATATATAATTTTTCTGATGATGGCAGTGCATGATGATGAACAAGAACAAGAACAAGAACAAGAAACATTAATCAATCACAACAAACAATTACTGTTGTGGCTAACTAATGCACACTGGTTTTTCACACACTGAGCAATTCAGTTTGGCTTATTCAATTGCAAAGGGTCCCTTGCTGTCAGTTTTATGACATGAATGAATCTTGGTAAATTTTTCCTGCACCCTCTTGTTTTCTTACCCTCACTCACTCCTCTGACACACTCTCATGGCCAAAATGTTTTCTTTTTTATCTTCATACTTTCCCTATTTTCATCATGCACCTCTTCTCTGTAGGGAATTAGGGATATTGTATTCTTCCACCAAACTTGCTATTTTGAATCACACAAGTCCTTGAATGGATAAATAAAGTTTAAAATTACGCATATATATATCTTAAAATAAAATTGGTTATATATTCTGAACACTTTTATATAAAGATAATATTATAAATAATTAAATATTTAGATTGTTGAATATGTTTAACTAAATATATTTGTCTGAATTATTTAGTAAGCTACAATATTATTTTCACATAAAAAGATCTTTTTTAATTTCATTAGAAAGACAATAAAAAATCTAAACAATGTGAATAATGGACTGCAAGTTTGGCATAATACAAAACAAAAAGTCAAAAATACTTTTCAAATTATCTAAGTAAAAAAACTCACACAATTATTTCAAATAATTAACCATTCTAAATTATAATTTGCCAAAGTATTTCACCCAAACACTCTCTTTACCCCCAAACCGTCTGCCACCCTCACCCTCACCAATCATCCCACCTCACTTGTGTTAGAAACTCTCTCACCAGCCATCATCATCGCTCCCTATAGCCCCTTCCCCCGCGCGTCTCTCTCTTCCTCACCGGCAGCCGACGTCGCGGAGGGGCCCGTCATCCCCGTCGCGCGTCTCTCTCTCACTTGTCGGCAACCATCATCGCGGAGGGCAAGCCATCCTCGTCGCGCGTCTGTCTCTCCCTCACCGGCAGCCAACATCGTAGAGGGGCTCGTCCTCTCCGTCATGCCTCGCTCGTCTCTCTCTTTTCATACCGTCAGAATCCTCGCCGCTGATTTCGTCAGTCCCATCGCTCTACACTACCCATCTCCATCCGTCGTCGAGCTTTCACCCGTCGGACACCAATCTCGCGGCATCAGAGAAATTTGAGATAAATCCAAATCCAACAAACAACAATCCAAGTAGTTATTAAAATAACCATCCGGTTATCTAATGAAATGAACATCCATAATTTGTTAATTATATATACTTAAACTAACCATCCTCGTATGAATTACAATAACCATCCGCCAACCTATTGAATTAATCATTCATCAATGGGCACGTGAGGGGGAAGGCATGGGTGCGGCTGTGGCTGCGAGTGACATTGGTAGGCTGGGGGAGGGGGGTGCAGCGGCAGGTGCAGCTGCGGAAGAAACGGCGACTTTATGCTCCATCGGACCGGCTGTAATCGGCAACAATGATGAGTTTTTGCCGTGGACCGAATATTGATGACAGTGAGTTTTTGGCGTTTATCGGAGATTGGGAGGTTATGGTGAAAGTAGGAATAACTGTACGTAGTGTGAATGTGTTTAATTGTTAATCATAATTTTTAAAATTTTAAAATTTGAAATTAAATAATTAATTATAATCTGATTTTTAATTTTACTTTTACCTTTTTTTTAATCAATTATTCACATTGTTCACAATTATCATTATTTTCCTATACTTTCTCTTATGGAAGTAATCACAAAACTGAAAGAATATAGTAAAAAATATATTTTTTTAACAATTGCGTTATATGTGTGTAAAAAATTAACTACTAAATTAGTTATCTGAATATATACTAAAATATAAAATATATATTATAAATGAACTAAGTAATGTATATATTTATATATAAATATATAATTATTAATTTTGTTATTAATTTTTATTTATAAATAATATTTTTAACCCTTTAAAAAAATGATGCCGATTCACCGATTTTATTATGTTTTTGTTTATTTATTCTGTCACTTCCTATAATTTTACCGAATTTTTAATTAAATTCCTATACTTTTTCTTTTTTAAATTGGGTTCCTATATTATATCAGATTTTATAATTAAGTTTCTACCGTGATAAAAACGTTGGAATTAACGGAATATTCTGTTTGACTATACAAAATATTCAATCAAGTGTTAGGCATATTCATTTTATTTAATTGAATATTCCATTAATTTCGACGTTTTTGTCATAGCAGAACTTAATTACAAAATCTAATACAATATAAAGATTCAATGAAAAAGAAAAAAAAAGTATAGAATCTAAGTGAAAATTCAGTAAAACTATAGAGAATGATAGAGTAATTAAACTTTTTTTTACGCTAAATCAAACCAATTAGGTGATTAGTTCTTGATTAATTCGATTAAGTCGGATCAACCCGATCTAATTCTTAAAACAATGTGTGGAGCAAAAATTAAACTGACATTGTTGCTACTGTGAATACGGTGATTTATAAGGTTTCAAAAACTGAATTGATAATAAAATTTAAAAGTTAAATGTTTAGCAAATTGAAATTAAATTGAATATAATAAAATAGTATATTTATATACATATTCAATTTTTTTTGTTTTATTAGTTAAATCGATTAACTTAATGACACTAGGTACATTAAATCACCAAATATAAATTCGCATTTATCATTGAATTTGGATTTTTGACCACGTGTGAATAATCATACGTTATTATTTTTCAGCCTATGGAGACATTCAACAATTTAGGATGAAAAATTGTAGGATTTAATTATAGAGCAAGTAATAAGGTTATTATTAAAAAAAGATTTTTAATTTTTTATTTTAACAAATTCCCACCAAACGTTTTAAAAATTTAAATTTTATATATTTTTTATAATTCTTTTAATTAATAACCTTAAAATGTCTTAAGAACACACATTAACTAAACACAAAATTAGATAAATCAATCACAACCTACGGTGCTGCCAAGAAGCTAAGGATATTGTCCATTGAAATAATTTAGTGTCCCACATATTGTTTTGGGTGCATTAGAGCAACAATAATAGTTTTCTCCATTGAGATATATAAAAACCCCACATCTTGTTAGTGTTATGGGAATCCATAACATTTGACTTGCATCCCAAATTTGTAGAAATGGTAACATGCATGTTTTGATAGAACAAGTGTTAGTTGGAGATGTTAAATGAAATTAAATATAGTTTTGGTGTATTTATTTATTTATTTATAAAAATAAAATAGTTGTATCCAATGGTTAATGTTGTTGTGATAATGACAATTGCAGTGGTGTGGGGATCACAAGCCATATCTAGGGTTTTAAGAGAGTCATAAATATTTGTAGGGTAATGGGCAAACACCTTTCATCTTAGACAAATTAGACCTCACTATTTACTAATGTGAATTGTTATTATTATCAAATTTGCTGGAAACTCACTTGTACTTTTTTTTTTTTTTGAAAAATTAAAAAGCTGATATGCTTTTGGGAGAGTAGGAAGTACTACTGAGAAAATACTGTCATGCTTAATTAATTTGTACTTTCTAGAATTTAAAAAAAAAATTAGAAAAAGTAATTTTTTTTTCTTTTTATTAATTGAATTACCATAGTACGTTATAAAATTACAAGATATTAGAATTTTTATATAGAGTGTACGTGAGTGAGAAATTTTCATGTGTCTCATTAAATAAATTAATTTCTATATTTAAAAAAATTGAAAAAAATATTAAATTATTTATTAGATATAGAAAAATATACAGTGACAAATCTCTTTTAGTAATTAAAGATTCAAATTTAATTTATTTGTTTAATATTATTTTTTACAATAACTTTTTAGTTTAAACTAAGACCAATTTTATCAAATATTATTCCCCTCGTTTTCCAAGAAAATGCACTTTCCCCAACACAAATAAAACTTCATAGCACAATAAGTAAAAGATAGATGCACTTTAATTTGAGATAACCTAAGGTGTTTAACTACAAGGGAAGTAGGGAATAGGATGTTATCTGCGGTAAAATACCAGCCTTTTTTTTAGAGTGCTGTTGTTCGAGTGAGTTGCTCTAATTTCTTGCGTTTTGATGGTCTGTTTCCAATAGATCTAAAATGGTTGTCCCAAATGGCCAGCCGTTGTCCCCAACCATTTCAAATTGGCTGATTTGTGGCGAATCCTGCTGCGAAATTTGGAGCCGCTCCACATTAATTGAACCGAGGCGGTAATCGGCCCTCACCGCAGCAAATAACTATGGGGGGAAAGGGGTTTTGCCTCACTAATGAAATACCCAGACCAAATTAATTTTGCGCCATAACCTTCAAGTATTTGGCGCAAGAACCCTTCCTCAGAGCCAAGGTATAGCAATTACTGGTCTCCTTTCCCGCCGTCCTTACCCTTCCCTCTGTCAGATCCAACTGAGTCCGCTTCATCGTTCTGTGTAGGTTAACAGGCCCTCCCTCAGCCGTGTAGCTCCCGTGCACGAAGGTGAAGTAGAAGGGGTCGTCCGAGTTTTCTCCTTCTGCCGTGCATGTGTGTGACGTCGTCGGCGTCATCCCAATCCATCCGTCCCTGTGTCATCCTTGGCAGGCTTCTCCCCTTTGGCGGTGCTTCGCGTTCCCGATTGCAATAGACTCCCCTCTCAGTGGTATGTTCCTCTCCCTCATCCCAATTTAAGTTTCGGGGCTGTTGAGAAAACTATTCTTGCATCAATTTAATCTTTATGCTTTCTAAATTTTTGTCTGAACAACGTATTTTGATTAATTTTGGCCAAATTTTTCTTCAATTTAACACTCAAATTGAATTTTTTTCCAATATCTGAACCCCTGAGTCTTGATGTGTTTTTAGGAGTTAATTGATTTCCTAGTTAAATGCTAAAATAACCTCGTATGTTCCAATTTTCTCTCCCAATTTAGTGAGCAGATTTGATTTTTTTTCCCAATTTCTGAACCCTTGAGTTTTGATATGTTTGTGCTTAGTGCAATTTCATATTGGAATCCAGTTTTGCACTTTCAATTTGGATTAAACTAATGTATTTCCTGTGGGACTGTGTGGTTGACTAAATTAAGTAGAATCCACTTTTAGTAATAATTCAGTTCTACAATTTCATTCTTTTTTTTTTCTTTCGAGTTTGGTTCAAGTTATATTTCATAATAATTCCACTTATATTAATAATTAATAACTTTAAATAGAATAATATTTAAATTGGTAGCTAACAATATTTATATCTATAAATTAGTCTTGAATAAAATCTTTTTTGACAAATTACTCTCTTTTTAAAATGTTAGATAAATTAATTTTGAATAAAATAAAAAATCAAAATAATCTCAAATACTTCTTAAAAATTAATATATACTTAACAAAATAATATGGGAGGTAAGTATTTATGTTTTTTGTAATTATTTTATTAATAACCTACAATACTTTTAAAAATATTACGAAAAAAAAATATTCAACACAGATGTACAAAAACGTATTTTCATCCAACTATTTTTATATTTTATATAAAAATATTATTTATATACTTAAATCAGTTAATAAAATTAACATAAATATTTGTTTATAAATATATACATAACAAACTAATATATTCGTTAAGTATTTATTTTTTATTGTAATTTTTCTTTCAATACCTACTAATACTTTTAAAAAGATTACAAAAAACAAAAAAATAGAAACTTAAATTTTAAATTAGATAAGCCATCGCCCCTTAAATCCTTATTTTTTTCCTAATACCAATAATCCTTATTGCAGCTTGCTTCGTCCAGGTTTATCTCATCCACGTCCGTCTCTGCGGTTTGTCCGCGTCCTGAAGCCCCTTCTCTCACTGTCCGATTCCCGGTGGTTCCTCTCTCACCCTCACTCCAGTCATCCTGCTGCACGTAAGCACAATTAATTCTAGTTCCTCCCTTCAATATTCACAGCATCCAACTTAGGCAATGCTATTAACGACAATATGTTTAGTTTGCATTTAGCATGTAAGGGTCCCTAGAAATTCATTAGACTGAATGGAACCCCTTAGCAATCTTATCAAATCTTTGATTAAATTGATTGTCCATAGAAATTCATGTTTGATTATCCAAATTTAAAGTAGGCCTACAAATGTTCCAAGTTCCAACATCTTGGTTCAACTCATTGATTGCAACTTTTATGAAACTCTATTCTATTATAACTAAGTATGATGCTTTTTCAATTTGTTAAACATGTTACTCATAAGTCCCAAGCTTAAAATAACAACTTCCAATAGTGCAGAATATTATTATGGTTCTAGGCATTATAGAGAAATTGTGAGTACGTCAATGCTTTTTTTATGCCTAACATATTTGATTTTCTTGTTAATATACTCTCTTAACTGATGTACTCATGTACTCTCGTATTTTTCGAATGCAGTTGGGAAAGATGATAATTTATATTATGATGTACATGTTAATTGTTTTTACTACGCTATTTTCGACTTACTAATTTTTTTATCTAAGCTATATTCGGGTTAATAAAAATGATACATGAATAATTATATTTAACATGAATAATTATATTTAACATAAATTAATAATTTGATTCTAGGCATTATAGAAAAATTGTGAATACATCAATGTTTTTTTTATGCCCCACATATTTGATTTCTTTGTTAACATGGTCTCTCAACTCATGTACTCATGTACTCATGTAACTGGGGTGTGCTGGTGTCCTTTTTGCATGTTAATGTATATTATTATGTACATATTAATTGTTATTACTTCGTTTTAATCCAAATGCAGTTGGGAAAGATGTCCCGGGTAGGTCGTTTCATGAAGAAAGTCCGTGTAGACACAGCATGTCAATAGCCTCAAGTGGGAGGTCATGCGGCTTCAACTTCGCAGAGAGCGGACTGCCCAATTGCGCCACCCAGTGGCAGTAGTGCCCCCACATCCTCGTCTTTACGCCCCTTTCGTCCGCCCCGAACCGAACCACTGCCTGCTCCACAGGCTTCCATGAATGATGTTCAAAACTCGGAGCCGGAAGCCAAAGAGGTAGACCCAAAGGCAGATGAGGTAGATTCTTTTGACCAACATGTTGATAACCTTTTAGCTGTATCAGATGCTTAAAGGCGCAAGGGACGCAAGACCACAGAATTTTGGGATGTTAAAACAATTGGTATAAGAGAACTTATTTAATTCTACTTTTCATTGCCCTATTTTTCTATGATGTATTCACAACTTGACTCCAATGGTAGCTAACTAAGAATTAATATGTTTTACAGAATCCGATGGCACAATCAAACAGGTCAAACTGAGTGTGAAGGAAGCTATAAAGCCACCTAATGGAAGAAAGATCGTACTCAGGTTTAACAGTGCACTGCAACCAGTTGGGGATGAAGCAGGTCTACTGAGCAGCGTTATGGGACTGCTAGGATCTGACTACACCAAATTTCCAATCTGCGAGAGGGACTGGAGAAAGGTTCGCACCAGGGACAAGGTCTATAATGAAATAGTAAAGGTAAAATGTTATTTTTATTTCTTCGCACCATTCCAAACTCATACTTCGTACCATTCCAAACTCATACTTTGAACACTACTCACAACTTAATTTTAATGTTGTAGGAAATATTCCATTTTGAAGAAGATAGTAGAGGAATTATAAAAGGTATAATATTCAAAATGCTAGGAAGGGCTTGGAAGGAAACGAGGAACAGATTATACCATCACTGCTATGACCCAGAACTTTCACTTGCAGCAAATATTGAAAACCGCCCAGATGGAATTATTGCGGACCATTGGAGAAGGTTTCTCGATTATCGCAATAGCGAAGAGACACAGGTAATATAGTTTTATTTCATAACAAACAAAGTCCATTTATGTCACATTTAGTTCGTCAGAACTAGTGTCTAGTAACTCTTAATTTGATGGCATGACAGGAGAAGTGTAAGAAAAATGCCGAGAATCGATCAAAGCAGCTTTACACCCACACCGGCGGATCGAAAATCTTGGCAAGGCTCGGAGAAGAAGAGGTAATCTAATTTTGGGAATGTTTTTGAACTATCTGTTCCTCTACCTTATTCACTTTGTCATCATTATTGGTACAGTCGGAACGACAAGGGAGGATAGTTAGTAGAGGAGAGTTGTATCTCTTAACGCACAAAAGAACTAATGGCTCTTATATCCATGATGTAGCTCGCGCTATTGGAGTAAGTAATGTGTTCAGAATCGGAAAGTAGTTTCTCCTATGTTTTAGTTTTTAAAAATTTATTGGAAGTCTGTGCGGTTAACGACTAGCTAATAAATACTCTTAATTGCTTATCTATGTATGTAGGAAAGAATTGAGGCTATTGAGCAGGGCGATGAATCTTCTGGACTGTTATCCCAGAATGATTCGCTTGCTCAAGCTCTCGGAAAAGAGCACCCGGGTAGGGTGCGTGGCATGGTGTTGGGGCCGACTTCTAGTCAAGTCTTCGGTATGAATTCCCATCAGTCGAGCAATGGTTTTGAAAGGGAGGAGACCCAAAGGGTGCTGCTTGAACTGCAAGAAGAGTTGGCAGCATAGAAATTAAAAAGGAAGGGAGTGGAGGATGAAGTAGCAGCCGAGAAGACTAAAAGACAGGCAGTGGAGGATGAAGTAGCAGCCGAGAAGACCAAAAGACGGACAGTGGAGGATGAAGTAGCAGCTGGGAAGGTCAGGATGCAGGCAATGGAGAGTGCTTTGATATGTCTACTTCAAGGGCAAGGTAGGAAGCTGCCATCAGACGTCGCCACATGGATGAGTGCGTTGGAGGGACAGAATAGAAAGTAGTTCTTAGGATTGTGGAACCTTTTCTTCTTTCAGATATACACTTTTATTTTGTTGATTATGCAACTCTTAGTAAGGAGTACACTTTGTTGATATTCGGATAATTATATTAATTAAATTAATGGTTTTGCTATTGTCGTTTACCCTGCAATTTATTTTTCGGGATTTTAAATAATTTAACTTACTAATATTAAGAACGATTAAAAAAACAAAAAAAAATGTACATTGAAATAAAAAACAGCGTGGATTGCCAGTGTACAAAATAGTATTTTTGCGGCCATTTAACCGGAAAATAGTGGCGGTTGCGAACTAGCCGTTAGAAATTTGAAAATTCAGGTTAGGAGATAGCGGCGGTTTTAATCCGCCGCCAGTTACATTTCAAAAAAGATTGGCCGTTAAACCGCGACGTTTTCAAACCGCCGGTAAATGCATTAGTGTTTAAACCGTGGCCATTAAACAGCGGCGGTTTCAAACCGCCGAACATTTCTTGTGGATCACAGATTTCCATATCGCGGCGGTTTAAAACCATCGCTAAACATTGCGACGCTAATCCTGGGTTTTGCGGCGGTTGTGTCAGCAGTTCCTGAGAACCGCCGCAAAATCATATAACCACCCCCTAATAGGCGACGCTTAACAAACCGCTAGAATCCCATTTCGCAGCGGTTTAAAACCGCCGCAAATCGCTCCAGGAACCGCCGCTATTTCCCGTTTCTTTTTTCCCCAACCGTTATATTCATTATTATATTGAATAACATCGCCATAGTTAATACAATTGGTCCTAATAAAATTATGACGATTTTGTTTTATATATATACACACATATTTATGGCTAAGCAACACCAAATTAGGACGATTATATAATTTTGACAATACTTAAAATATATTATAAAAATATAAAAAAAATTAATTTAATCTTAGCAATTTTTTTAAATATTGTTAAAGTTGTATAGCAATACTTTTTAATATATATATATATAGGTTTAATTATTCTATTGACCTATCTTTATAATTTCACTAAAATTTTAATTAAGTCTTTATATTTTTTCTTTTAATTTAAATTCTTATACTACTTTTAATTTTGTAATTAGATCATATTCCTAATATAAACAATATTAAAATTAACTGAATATTTCTCTACAAATTAAAGGTATCTAGAATTAAGAATATAATTAGATTTCATATATTTTGAAAAAAATATTATATTAATTTTAATATTTTTAACATAAAAAAGACTTAACTACAAAATTAAAAGTAGTGTAGGTCTGTAGAAATCTAATTGAAAAAAAAAATATAAAAACTTAATTGTAAATTTGGCGATATATATATATATATATATATATATCAATTTACCCTTTGAAATAACCTAAGGAGGAAGGAGTTTGCTATACTGGTAATTGAAGCTTTGAGGACAACAGAAAAACACGGAATCATGTCACAGGCTGCATCAAATTAAAGAGATAAAAGTGAGAAGTACACCTCACATACATTACATAGATATGAAAATGAAATGTTCCTAGTTTCTGTGAAATCTTCAATCAAACAAGTCATTATCTATGTTCCCCAACCAAAAAACAAAAAGAAATTACAAAAAAAAATCATATCATATCTAACCCACCTACATATCATCAAAAAATTATACGATTAGAAGTTTGAAAAAATTGTTTAATTATTCTATTAGTTTTTATAATTTTATCAATTTTTTAATTAGATCTTTACGGTTTAAATTTTTATAATTGAATTCTTATATTGATAAAAATTTGTAATTAGATCTTTAGTAGTTGTTATTTTTCTTTAAAAAAACACTAATTCTAAAATATTTTGTTTTTAGAATATTTTATAATTCATACTACATCAAATACAAAAACAAATATTTCAAAAAATAATTCTATTTTTTTTAACAAAAAATAGTTAGAAAGGATGTAATTAAAAGTTTTTCTTTAATATAGAATCTCAATTACAAACTATTACACTATAAAGACCAAAATAAAAATTTAATAAAACTATAAAATCAACAGAGTAATTAAATAAAAAGAGAGAAATAATAGGTTTTAGGCCTCTAGCTTATTGCATACATTAGATGTTTGATATGATAAGAATAAGTGGATGCATAAAGAGTCACACATAAGAGGAAAAAGAAGGTCAAGTTGATTTGTTATAATTTGTCATGTTGTAGAAAAAGAAGAAAACAACCTTGATGGTAATGTGGCTATCCCTGCGTTTATGTGTCTGCTTCAACTTTTTTCAAAACTTTGATTCATCACTATCACCAAAGTTTACGGTGACCTTTTCATTTTCTGCCGCAGTTTTTCAATCATATTCATCATACTTAGTTAAATTGTTATATATACATATGAAGCAAATAATTTTATTTTTAATATAACATCGAGTATAATGAGTTTTTAACAACTTATACATTAATAAATTGTTGATTTAACAAGAATAGACTAAGGAGTCGTTCATTTTTTCTTTAGCCAAAATTTTTTTCCTCCGAAAAAAATTAAAATTTTCAGCCCTGCTCGTATCCTTTTTGTTTCCCTCCTATAAATGTATGATCTGTTTTTTTTTTCTTTGGTGTTTGTTTCATACTTTCTATGTTAGTGATTAATAATTTTCATAAACAAAAATTATTATGGAATGTAGGCCTTTGCATAAGAAAATAGATTGGGCTCATATAAAGTGAATAATCTAAGCCCATAAAGCTTTTGTTTTTCTGAAGTATTACCGGTGTATTTTTCTATATATCTATTGTTGGGCCTATATATTATGACTTGGGCCTACTTCGTTAAATTCCTGATTATTGTGTAAATAGTGTTTTTACACCTATCTTGGGCTTCAAGTTGTTGGAATTTGAAGAATTCTTTTGGACCCAGATAAGGGAAAAGACACCCCTTTTATAAAGAATCCAGCCCACCCCGCCAGAAAAAATAAGCAAGAAAATTATGATGGGAGAAAAATATTTTCAAACTTCTATTTGATTATTATAAATATTTTTATACTGTGAGTTATTATTATTGATGGACCCTCATCCGAATAATTTTTGCATGTAATCATTTTAATTTAATTGTTAATTACACTAGTATTGTGATTATTTATAGGGTGTGTGGTTGGAGGAATTATAAATAATTCTTAGAAATTTTAAGATGAGAATATCATATTCTCATATTTGGTTCAAAGTTTGAAAAGTTATTCCTAAATAAGTTTGATTCCAGTGAATTAAAATACCATCATTTCAATTCCCATCTTCCTCTTGGATATCTTTGATTTCCATGGGAATAGAATCTTTGTAACAAAGTAATACTTAAACCACACACACCCATAATGTTCTAATTCGTGTAACAAAAATCCTAGATTAGCTTTCAAATGAGTGATCATGTCTCCGTGTGTGTATATAATCCATGCCTTATTTCTCAAATTCTCAAAGTGTAATATAGATTTAAATATATATTTTATATAAAGGATAAAATATATTTTTTATCTTTAACGTTTGTAATTTTTTTTAAAAATATCTTTAATGTTTAATTTCATTCAATTTTGTCTTTAACGTTTTCGATTCATTTAATTTTATCCCTAACAATTTTAATTTGTGCCAAAATTATTTTCAAATATTTTTAATTTTGTCTTTAACATTTCACATGAAGTTAATGTCCAAGATAATTTTGACACAAATTAAAAATATAGGAACAAAATTGAATGCAATTAAATGTTAAGAATATTTTTGAAAAAAATCGCAGACAATAAAAACAAAAATTATAATTTATTCTTATACAAATAACTGATTTAATAGCTAATTTTTTATATAGAGTTAACATGGTTGCTATGATATTAGGTGGTCATGTTAAATTTGAAAAAGAAAAAAAAAAGAATAAATAACTATTTTAATACTCGAAAGATTATAGCTTTAACAAAATAAACTTTTAAATATTAGTTTTGTTTGACAAAATAGACTAATTATTAATTAATTGCTTTAAATATTTAGATTTTTTTTTGTCAAACAGAATTGATATTTAAGAGTTTATTTTATCAAAAATAAAAATTAAAGTCTATTTTGTTAAAATTATAATCAAATGCCAAAATAACTATTTATTCACAGAAAAAAATATTAGAGTGAATGGAAGAAGTGCAAGTTGAAGACAAAGTTATTAAATTGTTATTGTAACTGTGTAAGATTTTAATCCAAAAGAGCTAACTATACCTTTTGATATATATCTAATAACTAAGAGCAATGTAAGAATATTAGCTAAAAATTAGTCAAATATTTTTGGGTGAATCTAAAATTTCTATGAGTTAATATATATGGATGTTTCTTTTGCTAAGTATCAAGATGTTTCTTTTTCATACTAAATAGATGTTCTTTTATATATTTTTTAAATTTTTTTGTATTGCAAATGTGAATGTCTCTATTTCTTTAAAAATTTCATATATTTTTTTAAATTTTATAGATATTTAATTATTTTTGCTAAAATATAATTAGGTATTTCTTTTGTTAAGTATTAGGATATTTTTTTTAAATGAATATTTTTTTTATAATTCTATAATTATATAATTTGCAGTCTCTTTAATCATCAAAACAGCACCCTAATATTGCAAAACACAGAGAGCAACATCTGCAACAAAAAAACATGAAATAAAAATAAAAAATAAAATTTTATTATTTTCACTTTTTTTATAAAATTTAAAAATAAAAAAAAAACTAAAAATAAAATAAAAATAAAAAAGCAAAAGCGCATCCTTAGATTACTATCAATTGAACTCTACAAATCAAAGTCAATATTTTTCCTGTACACTTACTACTTGGATTGAACACAGAACACCTAATCAAGTATTTAAAGATCAATGAAACTCAATTGTTTCATCTTTCTTCAATCTTCATTGATTCAATTGAAGCATGGCGGCAACTGTGTCGGAGGATGGTGGCTCCTCCTCGGAATCGGCATTGATATTCATGGGGACAGGCTGCTCCAGCGCCATCCCCCTATCTGAGGTGCCTCATCTCTCCCTCCCATCCTTTCTGTCACGTTTGCTTCCAATCGCTCTCTCTCCCTCCCAACCGAAACGTGGAGCGCGTCATCAACGCGCTGGAACTTGCAGAGGCGCGTGATGAGGGAATCGAACGCGTTCTTGCGAGTGACGCCGTGGTTGAAGGTGGATAGAGTTTGAAGGAGGTGGTTGAGGAGAGAAGAGGAGAAGGTTTTGTCGGTGACAAAGTCAAAGGTGGACTTCGTGTTGAAGTAGTTGTACATCTTGGATGCATTTGTTAAGGGCGTCGCGGAGAGTATGGAAGTCGCCGGCGCTTCCAGCAGCATTGGTGAGAGAGAGAAGTCTATGTGTGATTGTTGGAGGTGGGTAGGTTAATGTGAGAGAAAAGAGGAAGACTTTTATAGATTTTAATTAGGTTTAGTTAATTAATTTTAAATTTTTTAAATTTTAAATTTAAAAAATTTAAAATTAATTATTAATATAAATTAATTGATTTTGTTTAGTTTGTACCTCTTGGTTCTATATATTTTTTCAATAACTAATAATTCTTTTATAAAAAAATTGGGAGACATGACCCTCTACGAGAAGCTCTGCCACTGCCCACTACATTATTAATATTAACAAATGGAACCTTTATATATATCCCTTTCTTAAAAATTATTAATTATATATCTCTCAAATAAGACTCACATATGCAGGTAGTGATATGAATAATTTCATTGAGGTGGGACTGATATTCTGATAATAAATCTCTACATTGATCACGTTCCATGGGACCATGTCAATGAGAACACCACGTTTGATTTCATATACCTTCTACTTCCATTATTGTGCATGCATGTGGGGAGGAAAAAGAAGACACACAAGATGAAAAAGATTTTTGAGATATATAATTTAAATCATTTATCTTCTTTTAACTAATCGCATACATTTTTGAGATAAGTAATTTCATCAAAAATCTAAAATTTATTATTTTAGTTTTCAATTCTAAAAATAATTTAGATAGAATTGCAATCTGGTAAAAAATAAATTTATGCATAATTCACGATTTAAATTTAAAAGAAATTCTTATTAAGAAATAAAAAATATCCTAAGAAAAACACAAACCAATCACCTAAAAATTCATATATATATATATATATATATATATATATATATATATATATATATATATAAACTACCCTAAGTTGACTTCTATATTCATGTTACTACCTCATGTCACCCTTGATTTGTTACATGCACAAGGTAACGGTTTATAATTTGGATGCCCTAAAACAATTGAGCATGCATGTCTTTAATATTGACAATGGTAACACATTTATACAATATAATTGATAGCTGAGAATCATGAATAATTATAGTCTCTCTAACGAGTAATAGCTAGGACCATCTTCAACTGTAGCTTAATTAGCTTATGGGTGTTAAGTTAAATAAAATAATTTTAAATTATTCTCTCTTTAGTATTACTTTTATTTTAACTAGTAGTATATTATATGAACACAAAAACATTAAGTCAACTTTTGAAATTTTGTTGTCTATACTTGCTCAATATTAACATAAATAAATTATACATGCTTATTTTTAATGGCCAATAATTTTAAATTATAGTTGCAAACTTGCAATTGTTATGATTGCAAATATTGCAGTGTTTTTTTAATTTTATTTTTTAACTTGAGTTTGAGTTTCCTAAGATGGATAACATCTACCATTATGAATTATTATGAACTTGATACAACTCGTTATAGTGGCATTTTTTTTAAACTGTATCGATCGATATCACACTACAATTTACAACTGTAACATCATGTGACAGATTGCAATACACACTCACCATGCCAACAATATTATTACAGCTAAACAAATTCAAATATATAAGTTATGGACTCCAATATACTAGTGTTAACTTGTTACAACCCAGTTTCCACGCTAGTTAGGTCAGGACGCGAGTAATCGGTTCTTTTAGGCTACATTTGTTTGTTGAAATATAAACATTATATATACATAGATACTGTGGTATATATTCACTGTTTATTTGTTGAGACACAGATTTTTTATAAACATAATATAGATGTACACAAAATACATGTTTTTAGTGTCATTTCCTAAAGTTAGGACAATGAGCCACCTCCTTCCTTCAACGGTCCTCTCTCTCTCTCTCTCTCCCCCGGCCCGCCCCGCACTCTTCCTCCCTTGCGTTCTCCAATCTGTGTTTTCTTCGCACTTTTCCACTGTGACGTTTCTCAGATCTGCGCCACTTTAGAATTGCTACTGCCACTCTTTGCCACTCATCCAGATTTGTCGCCCTCCGACATAGCAAGTCGCAACTCCTTTGCTATTTTCCTTCCTCCCCATCTCGCGACCATCATCGCCTTCCTGTGACCTTTTCTCATTGTCTCCCTCATTTCTCTGACTCTCCTTTGATTTTTCGAATTTTGGTTGATGGTTAATTACTTTGATCATTGCATGCTTGTCTCAATCGTTTTTTTATATAAATGGTGATTGTTAAGAAATTTATCAATTGTGATTTTTTGTTAATTATAGATGATGATGGGAATGATGAATCTCACAACGGTAGTGATGGTGGTCAAAGATGATGGTTGTGGTTGTAGATGATGGTGGTGGTGGATGTAGTGGTATTAATGGTAAGGATAAATTTGTCATTTTGATACAAATGTAAATTCAATGTATTGTTGTGTATGTTATTACCAAATAAAATAAAAATTTAGTGTATGTTCATATTCATGTGTTGTTCTATTCAGGAATGACAACACCATTCGAATTCGCGGGTACCCACCTCACTCCTACATGCTCGGGGCGTGCGGGGCGGGGTCGAGTTTAGGTAATACCCGCCCCGGTATATATATAATTTTAATATATAATATGTGTAATATATGTAAAATAATTAGTAAAATGATTAATAATATTGTATCATATTTAAATTTTTACTTTAATTTATGTTATATATGTGATGATGGTTATATAAATTTTAAAATTTAATTTTATTTATTGAATTTTAATAACTATAAAGGCGGATAGGAGCGGGACGTGTTAGGATTCAACTTTTACTACCCGCGACTAGGAGTAGAGCGGGTTTTATGCGGGTTATTGTAGGATGGGACGGGATCAGATAGAGCAAAAATCTGCCTTTATCCACTCCGTTGCCACCCCTAATTTTGTCTGTTTGTCTCTGTCTACCGTTTGTTAAGATATCAAACAAACGGAGTCTAGAAGATGCACATACCTTAAATCAAGATTATATGCCACTAAATGTGACGGAATCAGATAGAGATTCTTCTCAAATTTCTAACCACCAAAAATTATAACGGAAATATTTGATAACCAAAGGAAATCAGCCAAAAATAGCCATAACTTGCCTTATTTAACATTTATTAATTGTTACGATAATTAATTAATGCTAAATAAAGTAAATTCTGACTGTTTTTTTGGTCTACCTAGCAACTATAAATACTGGGGACAAAACATCTCTTTAATTTGATACTTCTATAATCTTACTCCTAGTATCTCTTAGACCTCATACTAATTTAGTTATTAGAGTCTCTATAAGTACACCACCCCATCTAATTCCGAGGCGACGATTGATTGGTGGGTCTCCTTCTCAACTCCTCTCTAATAACGGTAAGTAATTCTTGGTAAGAACATAACTCAAACGCAAGACAAAAATAAAAAAATATTTTTTTATATATTATGTTGTTAACTAATAACTAACGGTTGCAGAAATAAACATGGAGGTGACACACAAACATTAGTGACACAGTGGTCCATATTAACTTTAATCAATGTTTCCCGAAAGAGATATATATGGTGCAGACTATATATATGTATGTTCAGCAAAAAAGAAAATAACAACAAAAATGTTAAGGTAGAAGGTCATTTTCGGATCACTTTCCAGGGAACAAACTTTATACCTATATATTCATCATCAGTGTTTGTGGTTACCAGCATATCATCATTCATTTTTTCTTTACTTATTCATATATATTTTTTAAATATATAAAAAATTATTTTTATTATATTTTTTCATATCCACCCAAAAAGCTTCTCCTATTATGTTATATATCCTTAGTTCCAGTTAGTTGTGTTTTCCCCAAAGGTTTTATGATGGTCAAAAGGAAAGAATATTGATATGCGCTAATGAATTCAGTAACCACTTCATGCATGCACCAAACTTAATTAATTAACTTTAAGAAATTAAATCAATAATATTATAATAATAATTACTGCAAACTTCGAATAAGTCATTTTTTTTTAGTTGTCCACGACATTTTTCAACCTAATAAACTAAAGACTAACATTATAAAAAAATTATCGAATACCGTCGGATTTATCAATGAATATATTAAAAAAAATCTGCCAGTAAACACATAGTATTTTGAATAATTAATTGGGAGCTACTTAGATAAAAACGTTTAAAACGTCTTTTTTTAAAGATGTTTTTAAGTAATTAAAATTCAATACATATAATTGATTAAACTATATTATTTTTATCAAAATTAGATAAGATAAATTGATTTGGCCAAAAAATCGATAAACTATACCTCAAACCGGTCTAAATTAATATTTTTTTTCTAAAAAATAATTACAATATTTCTATTATAAAAATGACTAAAATATTCTTTTATATATATATATATATATTAAAAACCCTAAATTCTAACCCTTTTCTTTTCTTTGTGTCGTTATAGGGTTAGAATTTAGGATTTTTAAAATTAAAAAATATATAATAAAAATATTTTATTCATTTTCTATAATAAGATTATTGTAGTCATTTTTTATAAAAAAGAATATTAATTTAAATCGATTTCAAGGTTTGGTTTACCGATTTTTTGACCAAATCAATTTGTCTGATCTAATTTTAACAAAAATAATATAGTTTAATCAATTATATATATTAAATTTTAGTTAATAACAAACATCTTTTAAAAAAGACGTTTTAAGCCTCTTTATAGAGTATCTCCCTAATTAATTAGCAGGGTAAACAGGAACTTTTTCAAATGAAAAAAAGTTAATAATAATAAGATCACACCAAAAGAAAACAAAAAATCCTAACTACCCAAAATCCTATCAGAAAAGAAAATCTCAACCCAAACATCATAACAATAATGTGCATGATATTTTACTTTTGAAGAATTTGCATCCCTACTTATGCACAAAGTTGATTTGCCATATTTGAAAATAAACACCCTCTAATTAAGATCTTCTTCAGCGTGGAAAAATTGGTATCATGATTTTTCGAGTGAAGAAGTAGTAAAAAAGGACTTAGAATACTCGAGCAATTACTTCATATATATGAAGTATTTACTATTAGCCAGGCTAGTAAGTCTAGTTTGTACTATATCTAACAGTTTTTATTTTATTTTATTTTATTTTATTTTTCTTAAATGAACATTTTTATTTTCTTAAGTTCTTAGGCTATTTGCTAATCATATTAAGTTTGATAAGTTGTCACCGTAAAGAATCTTATATCAACAACAACAAAGCCTTGTCCCACTAAGTGGGGTCGGCTACATGAATCAAACGACGCCATTGTGCTCTGTCATGTATCATGTCTACAGAGAGACCGTTTACATGTAGATCTCGTTTGACCACCTCATGGATGGTCTTCTTAGGTCTTCCTCTGCCTTTCGCCCTTTGTCCATCTTCCATCTCATCCACCCTCCTGACTGGATGTTCTATCGGTCTTCTTCCCACATGTCCAAACCACCTGAGACGCGATTCAACCATCTTTTCCACAATGGGTGCTACTCCAACTCTCTCCCTTATATCTTCATTCCTTATTTTATCCAATCGCGTATGACCACTCATCCATCTCAACATCTTCATCTCTGCCACACTCAACTTATGTTCGTGCTCCCCTTTAGCCGCCCAACACTCCGTACCATACAGCATAGCCGGTCTTATAGCGGTGCGATAGAATTTACCTTTAAGTTTTAAAGGCACTTTTTTGTCGCATATAAAACCAGATGCACTCCGCCATTTTGACCAACCTGCTTGGATCCTATGATTTACATCATGTTCAATCTCTCCATTATCCTGTATGATGCACCCAAGATACTTAAAACTTTTAACTTTTCGCAGGATGTTTTCTCCAATCTTCACCTCTATATTGGAGTTTTCCCTTCTCAGACTAAACTTACATTCCATATATTCCGTCTTGCTACGGCTTATGCGCAGACCATACACTTCTAGAGCTTCTCTCCATAACTCCAACTTCTTATTTAGGTCTTCCCTTGACTCTCCCATAAGGACGATATCATCGGCAAAAAGCATGCACCATGGCACAGGCTCTTGGATGTGCTCTGTGAGTACTTCCAAGACTAATGTGAAAAGGTATGGACTTAAGGATGATCCCTGGTGTAATCCTATACCAATAGGGAATTCCTCTGTCACACCACCTTGAGTCTTCACACTAGTTGTGGCCCCATCATACATGTCTTTAATTGCCCGAATATATGCGATCCTTACTCTCCTCTTTTCTAAAACCTTCCATAAGACCTCCCTTGGTACCCTATATAAAAAAAGGTTTAAACATTTTGCTTATAAATAAATAGCACATGAATAATTTTATTATTTTTTTACTTTATCAATATATATAAGTCGTTTTAAAATTTTAATATTTTCTTAAACTAATACGTCTACTCTGCCGTCTATCCCACCAAAATTAATAGTTTAAATATTCTAGTCCGTTCTGTTTTTTTTGTGTGCTAGTGTTGGCTGCCATAATTTCTTTTGAACCATTTAAAAAGGTAAAAACTCAGGTGAAGTTGACTTTTCGTGAAGTTGATACTTGAGAGCTGTTGGATAAAAATTTAGTCAAATCAGTCAAATCATCTAATGGCTCTCAGGTATCAACTTCACGTGAAATCGACTTCACCTGAGTTTCCACTTTTAAAAAATTATCAAGTTAATTAAAATAAATAATTTTATAACTTGATAACCAATTCACTATAAGAAATACTTGATAAAATCCATAATTCTACAAAAAAAACATAAATAGACAAAAAACATAAATAGATAAAAATTAACGCATCTTATATGTACTAAAGAAATAGTAATGAAGCAAAAGGAGTATTATATTATAGACAATTAGACAAACGGTCTCGCTATGTTACCAACAGCATATCTGTCAACTTCTGCCAACTCTTATGTATAACTGTGTTTCATGGAAGTGTCTTCGTGGATGTGTCTAATAAAAATATCTTTTTTATGGCTATGTTTAATAAAAGTGTCTTTATAGATATATTTTCTGGATGTGTCTCTTTATATATGTATTTAAAATATAATAATTAATTATTTTTGGCAACAAGTTGGCAGATAATATGTTGGTACCCTATACTTTTCCTTAGACAAATAGCTTAGTTACAATGACATTAGATTCTTCATTGGTGAAAAACCGAAAAGTTTCGGGGTCAACTAAGACAATGATTTGTTATGGAACTTTGATTTAGTTCCACGAAATCCGTTGCTTGCACCGTTTAGACCTACCAACCATAAGTTTGAATTTAATTACTACAAAACCATAAGATCGAGCATGCATTAATACCCTAAAAAGGATGCATTAATTTGGGATCAAAGTTGACCCATTTGTGTTAAGACAAAATTTAACTAACCGTAGAACATGCAAATAAAGGCACTCGTTAATCCCACGTCTTTAGCCTTTTAATAAAGAAGACAAGAAAGACTTATGATTCGGTTTTGTAGAATGATCAAAAGTTCCTAAGCGTGGCTTTAATTAATTACACTCTTTAATTTCAATGGATTTGGATTTGATGAAAAAGGAGATAAGTTCCCTTCAAATTAAAGTAACTCAATCTACGCATGCATTCACAATAGGTTACGAAAACTTATAGAAAAAATTGTTTACTTTTATAAAATAATAATACACAAAAAATTTATTTAAAAATTTAAAATATAGAAAATAATGTATTTAGATTAATTTATTAAAACAAAATAATACATTTGAGTTTAATCAAATGATTAATTTTTAATATATTATTTTATAAACAGAAAACTATTTTGAATTGTAATAAAGCTAATTAATTAAGAGAGAGAGAGAGAGAGTAATTTTTTTTCCTTGTTTCACTTTTTGGACTTGGATCCTAGTTGATGATTGTTCCAACAGAATTCTAACTTCCAACTTCTTGTCGGGTTTAATTGGATAAGTGTAGAGGGTCATGTGATGTAGTAGTTAGCCCTTTTTGACCGTTAATTGAAAGTATAAAAAGATGAAAATGATGTGAAATAATTTACTTGGACTGAACTACTAAAGTGGGAACATGCTTCTTATATCATACAGTTAGGTGTGAAGACATTAACAAGATCGATGGAGAGAACTGTTAAGTGTTAATTATTACTTACTACTCCTCTTTTTATATTAATGATATTAAACTATTATATATATTGCATAGATTTTTTCGGTGTCTTACAATATTCTCTCTTATTTCGATAGAATAATGACTAATTCATCGTATATTTAAACTCGCTTAAGAATATGCTACTAGCTAATAAATTACTGTATGCACAAGTAAAATTCAAACTCCAAAAATTATTTAATTAAGTGGATAAATGAGCCGATTACTTTACCAACTTAAAAAATAATTATATTGCATAGATAGGCATGCATGTCACAAGGGTGATAATATAGAGAGTTTAATTATTAGGCTTAAATAGGCGCATGCAATTTGGTTATATTTATTAAAGAACCCACCTTATATATATATACTGTGTTGAGACTCATCAACGTCAATATCAAATAGTATTTCACATCTCACGTGACCCCAAATCTCATCTTGCACAAACACGAAGATAACTATTTAACTAATATATATATTGTTATGAATCATAAATCACACAACGTATTCAAGTGGAAACTTTTCTCAAAACTCATCTAACTGAAATAATAACGTTGAAAATCTGAAGTAATTAAATTAAAATAGCTGTTGTCGAATTTATACAAATCAATTTCGGCAATAGTATCAGATCACAAGTACTTAAAAAATATAAGAGTTTTCGTTTCTCGGAAAACTGAATAAAAATCAGTTTAATTTAGTTTATGCTATCTAGAATATTGAAGATCAAAAGAAGTTAACGGTAGAGTTAAGAAATGACAATGAAATAAAGGTTAATGCTAGATTTCTACTTTACCAAGCGTTCTAGGAATATATATATATAACATATATCTTAATAAAAATATATTACTGTATACCGTCATTATTAGTAAATTAATATTTTATTATTCTATATATATTAAAATAATATATATTTTTATTCTCACAATTTTTTTACTCTTTTTAATTTTTTTTAATTTATAAAATTAAAGTTCTATTGATATTATTTTTGTTTAAAAAAAATAGATCCAAACTAATTCAATTTTTTTTTTCAATTACTTACAAAAAAATTTTTAAACTTTAAATACTCAGTCATCTCAAACTTAAAACACTCAAATTCTAAATAAAAACTTTTCACTACCAAATTAATTTCAAAGTTCAAATTCATAAAATCTTCCTAATTTCAATTTTCAAACTTCTTATAATAATCAATTTTCTATTTTTCAACCATATAATCAAAATTCACAGACACCACATTATTCATTTTTATCCATATTTAACCCCTCTATCAGAAATGTTACTCCAACATTCTTGCCGTTTCCAACTCAATTTAGTGCATCGAGACATGAATTATTTGGTGTTGGCAGTTCTTCTAACCTATCCCTTCAGACTCCGATACAATCTAGTCCAAATTCACAATATTCAAATTTTGCCAACTCTCGTGGATTAGATGCTATCGACCTCAATGATGATGACAAGATAATATTCAACACTGGAAATGGGAAGAGGATGAGATGTTGATATGTGCATGGTTGAATATTTCAACTGACCCTATAGTTGATACCAACCAAAAGGGCAAAATATTTTGGAATCGAATTCACAACTATTGTGTAGAATTTAGAGCTGACATGAAAAGGGGACAATTGCATGTAATAAACAATGGTATAAGATCAATGGTGCACCAAACTGACTCCGTAAGTTTCGCACAGATAGATCGGTAAGTACACCAGGTCGTCCAAGTAATACCTCAGGTGAGTGAGGGTCGATCCCACAGATATTGTTGGTTTTAGGAAGCAATGG
This sequence comes from Arachis ipaensis, assembly GCF_059453495.1. Taxonomy (NCBI): domain Eukaryota; kingdom Viridiplantae; phylum Streptophyta; class Magnoliopsida; order Fabales; family Fabaceae; genus Arachis; species Arachis ipaensis. The sequence continues at coordinate 139,747,799 of NC_142435.1, read as the reverse complement.
TTACCTTACATATCTTAGTCAGGCGGATAGAAAATATAGTTGTCACGAGAAAACGCATAAAGCAGATAAATAAATAAAACATTACTAGATAGATATGAAATCAATGGTGAGAGAACGGTTGAGGCTTAGGAGATGCTTCTTCCTTCTGGATCAACTTTTCTCACCATTTACTCCAACTTCTGATTGATTCATTCAATGGCAGGCTGTAAATGATTAACGCCGGATCAGCGGTCATTAATCTCCTCTGCTTCAGATCAAACGCCGGGTCAGCGGTCATTCAATTTGAACGGGGGTGAAGCTCCTGCAGTCCATTCCCTTGGTGATCCTACTCAAAGCGCCACAGACAAGGTCGAATCTTCCGGATCAGAGAATGCTGCGTCTTGGTTCTAGCCTATACCACAAAGGCCCTAATCGCCCCGTACCTCGGCTGCACTGATGTCTCCAAGTACCCAACGAAGTCGTGGATTAACCGTCTAAGAGATGTATAATCAAGCTTGTGGTTTAATACTATCATGTCAAGGACTCGCAAGAACCTATATGAATAGGGATGACGGTCAAGTTACACTCCCAATTCATTAGGATGAAGAACGAAGATACATCTTAGAATGGAATCAAGCACAGATTGAAATAGAATAGTGATATTATTAATCCATAAGAATCAGCGGAGCTCCTATCCTTAACCTAGGAGGTTAGTGACTCATAGCTTACAAAAGGTAATGTTCGAATGTAAAAGTGGGGGAAGAAGATGAGGTAGAAGATCCTAAACAAGGTTGATCTTCTCCTATATATACTAATCTAATAACTAAGAATTACAGAAATAGGATGAACTAGGTTGATAGTGCGAAAATTCACTTCTGGGGCCCACTTGGTGAGTGTTTGGGCTGAGCTAAGGGTGACTCCATCAGCTAGTACCCTTCTTGGGCGTTGAACGCCAGTTGCTCCTTTTTGGGTGTCCAACGCCAGGAAGAGGGTGAAGTACTGGCGTTGAATGCCAGTTTTGGACCTTCATTTCCAGAAAAAAGTATGGATTATTATATATTGCTGGAAAGCCCTGGATGTTAGATTCCCAATTCCATTGAGAGCGCGCCATTTGGACTTTTGTAGCTCCAAAAATGCTCCTTCGAGTGCACAGAGGTCAGAATACGACAGCATCTGTAGTCCTTTCTCTGTCTCTGACTCAGATTTTTTCAAAGCTCCTCAATTTCAGCCAGAAATTACCTGAAATCATCATAAAACACACAAACTCAAAGTAGAATCCAAAAATATGAATTTTTCATTAAAACCTATGAAAATATAATAAAACTTAAACAAAACTAATATGAATTTTGCACTAAAACCTATGAAAATGATGCCAAAAAGCGTATAAAATATCTGCTCATCAGAACACCAAACTTAAAATGTTGCTTGTCCCCAAGCAACCAAAAACAAAGTGGGATTAAAAAGAAGAGAAGGATACAATAAATCTCATAGTTTTCAATGAAGCTCAGTTTCAATTAGATGAGCGGGACTAGTGGCTATTCATTTTTGAATAGTTTAGCATCTCACTTTCCTTTGAAGCTCAGAATAATTGGCATCTTTAGAAACTCAGAATCCAGATGATATTATTGACTCTCCTAGTTCAGTTCTTTTTATTCTTGAACCCAACTTCTTTTGAGTCTTGGCCGTGACCCTAAGCGCTTTGTTTTCCAGTATTACCACTAGATATATAAACGTCACAGACACTTAATTGGGTGAACCCTTTAGGATTGTGATTCAGTTTTGCTAGAATCCCCAGCCAGTGGTGTCCAGAGTTCTTAAGCACATTCTTTGCTTTGGATCACGACTTTAACTGCTCAGTCTCAAGCTTTTTACACCTTCACACCACAAGCATATAGTTAAGGAAGCAGCTCATTTGAACTGTTTAGGCCAAGATTTTGTTTCTTTTAGGCCCTCCTAACCATTGATGCTCAAAGCCTTGAACCCTTGCTCTTGCCTTTTAGTTTAAAGAGCTATTGGCTTTTTCTTTTTCTTTTGCTTTTTTTTTCGCATTTATATATTTTTTTTCTTTTATTGCTTTTTTTGCATTTTTGCTACTTTTTCTTGCTTCAAGAATCAATCTTTTTGGATTTTTCAGATTACCAATAATACTTCTCCTTTTCCATCATTCTTTCAAGATCCAACATTCTTAAATCCAACATCAAATATGCACTGTTTATTCATACATTCAGAAAGTAAAAGCAATGCCACCGCATCAAGATAATTGAACTATTCTTATGATATAACTCGAAATTCAAGTATCTCTCTTTTCTTTTTCAAATAAATTTTTTTTTAAGTATGGTGAGAGATGCATGGAATAATTCATAACTTTAAGACATAAATGAAGATGATCATGCACTAGAAACAGACAATAAGATATAACATCTAATGAAAAACAGAAAAAAATAACTTAGGCAAGATGATTAAGGGAACGAGACCACCTTAGTGACGGCGGCTACTACTCCCTCTAGTGAATCCAATGGAGTGTTTAAGCTCCTCTATGTCTCTTCCTTGCCTCTGTTGTTCTTCCCTTATTTCATGGAGGATAGTGGCATGGTCTTGATACTCCACCCTCAGTTGCTCCACATTTGAACTTAGCTCCCCTATTGAGGTGTTAAGTTGATCCCAATAGTTTTGGGGAGGAAAGTACATCCCTTGAGGCATCGCAGGGATCTCTTGTTGAGGTGGCTCCACATGCTCTTGTTGAGGTGCATGTGTAGGCTCTCTAACATGCTCCATCCTTCTTTTAGTGATGGGTTTGTCCTCCTCAATGGGGATGTCTCGTTCTATAACAATTCCAGCTGAATTGCATAAGTGACATATGAGGTGAGGGAAGTGGATGTAAGTGCCTTTTCCTTCCTCTTTCTTGAGGTTTTCACCAGTCTTTGGTGCCATACTTAGGGATGGTATAAGTAAAAAAGCAAAGCTTTTGCAACATCAAACTTAAGAAATTTGCTCGTCCTCGAGCAAATAAGAACAAAAAGAGAAGAATAGAGTAGAAGAAGAAGAAAGAGGGAGAGACAGAGAGTGAGATAGGTGGGGTAGGTAGAGATTCTGTGGGACCCATTGGTCCTGAGAGGCTAGGGAATCGAATTCCCTACCCCCTTATGGGCGTTGAATGCCCAGCTCCTGCTCCTGAACGCCAGCTTCATGCTCCATATAAGGCGTTGGACGCCCATTGGGGGCCTCCATCCTGGCGTTCAACGCCAGGCCTCTGCTCCTCTTTAGGCGTTGAACGCCCATTAGGGACTCCCTGTGTGGCGTTCAACGCCAGCTTTCTTACCCCTTTGGGGTGTTGAACGCCCCTCTTGCCTCCTTTACTGACGTTCAATGCCAATAAGGGACTTACGTCAGAGTGTTCTGTTTCCATCTCTGAACATCTCTGTTCTAAGTACTGCACATGATCACAAACATTAAAAATCAAGAAAAAATTATGAAAATAAACTAAAATAAACTCAATTGAAAGTAAACAGAAGAAATAAGAACAAAAGTACTCTACTCATGGTTGGGTTGCCTCCCAACAAGTGCTTCTTTACCGTCACTAGCTTGACACTTGATTGTTGACTTTCTTCTTCTTCTTCCAGTTGGTTAACAAAAATGACTCCATGGGAGAAGAGGAGGAGATTAGTGCCTCTAGATTTGAATTCCTCCTAACAAGCTTTCTTTTAGTGTGATGAGCTTGATTCTCCTTGCTTGTTAGGGTAGGGGTTGTATTGTTTCTCCATCCCCTATGCATCTTCCTCTTGGGACCTTCCTCCTTGGTGGGTGGTGACTACCCAACACCAAACTTAAGTTTGATGTCTGGGAAAATTGTATGAGTTTTCACCAAGGGAGAAGGCTTCAGTATTGTACTCTGCATGGAAGTACCTCCTTTGTCAGGGGGTAATAGAGGTTTCAGGACCTTGATAATCATGTAATCCTTCTGTAACCTCAGCACCAATTCGCCTCTCTCAGCATCAGAGAGGTTTCTTCCAGTAGAGAGAGACCATTACTCCAAAACCTCAGCAAAAGGAATATTGATTTGTATCTTTTTAGAGCCTTCCAAGGATTGTGAGCAGTGCTCGTCCTTGGTTTCCTCTTGGGGCATCTGAGGGTGTGGTGCTTCAGGCCTTCTTCCCATAAGAGGGGCATGCAACAATGTGCTTCCAGCCTCTTCTTGAATCTTTTCTTCATCTAGTTCCTCAACAGTGTGTACCACCTTAGGTTCAGCCTCCTTGGTACTAATGAGGGCCAGACACTCTTCTCTTGGATTCAACTCTGTGTCTCTGGGAAGAGTGTTAGACGGTCTCTGCAGTTTCTGAGGAAGGTTCCTCTGAATGACTGCACTGCACTCCTTAGTGAGCACCACTATCTCTACTTCCCTCCAATCCTTCTTGTTATTTAGTATTTCCTTCATGAACTTAGCATATGAAGGCATTTGTTCAAGAGCCTCTACAAAGGGGATTTTGATCTCCAGCCTCTTGAAAGCTTCTAAGAATTTGGAAAATTGCCTATCCTTTTCTACTTTCTGGAGTCTTTGAGGGTATGGTAACTTGGCCTTGTACTCAAGGGCCATGAGTGGTGCAAGGTGAGTGTCTATAGTGCCTATAGAAGGACTACCAGCTTGCTTAGGAGAGGTGTCTATAGTGTCTATAGTGCCTATAGGCCTTGTACTCAGTCTTTGGACTCCTTTTTAGGCGTTGGACGCCAGCTGCTCCTTTTTGGGCACCCAACGCCAGGAAGAGGGTGAAGTACTGGCGTTGAACGCCAGTTTTGAACCTTCATTTCCAGAGAAAAGTATGAACTATTATATATTTCTGGAAAGCCTTGGATGTTAGATTTTCAATGCCGTTAAGAGCGCGCCATTTGGACTTTTGTAGCTCCAAAAATGCTCTTTCGAGTGCACAGAGGTCAGAATCCGACAACATCTGTAGTCCTTTCTCTGTCTCTGACTCAGACTTTTCCAAAGCTCCTCAATTTCAGCCAGAAATTACCTGAAATCATCATAAAACACACAAACTCAAAGTAGAATCCAAAAATATGAATTTTGCACTAAAACCTATGAAAATATAATAAAACTTAAACAAAACATAATAAAAACTATATAAAAATGATGCCAACAAGCGTATAAAATATCCGCTCATCAATCAACAAGGCAGTTGCACAATTTATTGGCTGTTACGATAAAGCTAGTCAAAACATAAAAAGTGGTTCGAACGCTGATGATATAAAGGAATTGGCCTATAAACTTTATTCCACAAATTATGGTAAAAAATTCACTTTTGAGAGGCATTAGAATATGCTTCGTATGGAACAAAAATGGAAAGTCAACTACCAACACAAAGTGGAGGTTCAAAGAGAACCAACGCATCATCAAATCCAAGAATACCGTTGGCTAAGAAAACCGGTGTGGACTCTCCTGTTCACCCACAAGGATCAAAGAAGATTAAGAGAAAGGGAAAGGAAAAAAGCACAAATGTCTGAAGATCTTAGTGAAAAAAAACATCGATTGTTAAGAAACTATCTCTCATGGAAGATATTAAGAATGATAGAAAAAATAAACTAATTGATAAAGAAATGGAAAGAGAAGATGAGAGGGAACATAGAGAAAAGATTATGGCAATCAAAGAAAAAAGGAGTTACAAATTCAAGCGGCGATTAAGAAACAAGAATTAAAAACTCATAGGTAGATTAAAGTAATGGAGATAAATGCAAAGAAAAGAAAAATGGAAAGGATGGCTAAGGAATGGGAAAGAGAAATAGATATGCAAATACTTAATGCTGACACATCTACAATGAGTGAAAAACGACGAGCTCTTCATGAGATTGCATGTTAGAAAATAATTAATAAGTAGTTTACTTAATGATTTCTTGTATTCATAGAGTTAAGTAGTCTGTTTTATTTTTATTGTGTATAGGTATGTGATGTGATATGTTTTATTTATTTGTGATGTAACTTTTAAAATTAGTCAATATTATTATGCCTTACTGTTTATGAAAGTAGGTGTTGCAAAACTGGCTGTTTCAAAATTAGACAATAAAAAAACTAACTTGAAGAGATTGTTGCAAAACTTTTCGAACAAAATCCTGAACGAACAAACCAGCTTCAGTTTCCACAATTGCAATTATATTCATAAATTCAAAATTTTAAGACGAACCTGCTCCTGTAGACCAACAATATCCTTCTTATCTGCCTATAGAGATTTGCATTAAACAGGATAAGGAAAACAGGCAATAGACAAAATAAAATCAACCATTTAAAACAAAACCAAAATATAACAAGTTCAGTAACAGACCCTTTTGATACTAGCTGCATCTTCAGCTTGCTTAACAAATTTATAAGAAGTTCCTATCATTAATAGCAACACCTGTATATTACTAAGAAGTTCATGTCATCTACCCATGTGTATTCTTCACACACACACATCTCAAACCTAGCAGATTTTCTTAATCAATTATTATGAGAAAACAACTTTCTGTTTTGCGGAAAAATAACAACATCAATATGTAATTAATTGCTAAAATAGATTCTTATCTTAATTTTTGCAAAATTCAGAAGTGCTTCAAGACAAATTTGCATGATAACTCAATAAAATCATAAAATGATGATAATGTCAACTTAGCAATGAACTCTTCAGCGTGTAATTATATAACCATATTGCAGACAAGATTAAAAACAACATGGATAATTTTTTGCACAACTTTATAGAAGAAAGATCTCCAAAATTCACTTCCAACTAAACAAGAATACTAACATGAGAGTCTTTTATCAATCATATGCATAAGATTTTAGAAATAGAAACATTTTCTCAGCTCAATCAATTTGCATTCTAAAAACAAAACAATGTCTGAAAATCTTTTAATTATAGTTGAATCACGAAAGACTAAAACTAGCACATTCTTCTGAAGTTGCATTGATGAATTCATATATCGACTCCAGTAAAGAATCTCATCTATCTATCGTAACCGAATCAACAAATTCCCTAAAACAAAAGCAGAAAAAAAGACTGTTGTAAGCAGATTAATAAACTTCTCCATCGCGGTCCTCTTTCTCCTTATCACACTGATTGAATTCTTAGCTTCGTTTGTTTAATCAATGATTCACAGAAAAATAAAAGGAGATAAAATAAGAAATTTAAAATCACAATTAGCATAACCACAATTAGCATAATCACGACAAATCTCTGACCGAGGATGCCGTCAAACATTTTAGTAGATCTGACTTGCTGGTGCGACTTAGTGAACAAGCATTCTATTTCTTTCTACTAGATCATAAACTAGATCTAAAAGTATGAAGTGAGAGGAAAAATCAAAAGAAGAAGATGAAATAGATTACCTATTAGAAGTGACAGAGAAGGCGCAATTACCAAATCGTAGAGCTCATTGCAGGCAGCAACAAGGACATTGTTTGCAGCTGCGATACCGACGAGGAGATGAGCTGCAACGGGCGGCAGCAAAGAGATGTACGAGAAAGGTGAAAGATGAACAGTGACAAGATATTAGGGTTTGTCATTCACATCAGTCTCCCCTTCTCAAATACAACAACACTAATCACTCTTTTAGATTCATCACCTCCTCAGTTTAAAACACATAAAAAGGAGAAAAAAAAAGAAAATGACTGCCAAAAAAAATTGATCATTACGACAGAAACTAAAACTGCCGAAATTAGCAAAAAAAAATGGCAGTTTTATGGACCTGCCATAATACCATTGCCATTTTAATCAATATTTTTGTAATGGAACATATGGGATATGGAGATAGACACTGAAATTTTAATAATATTTATTTCTAAAAATATTTTCATCTAATTTTTCAATACCCAAAGTCTACCCCTTCCACCAAAACAAAAGACAAAATAAAGTTGGGCAGGACAATAGCAGTTTTTTGACGAGCTCTCCTTCTTCGGAGGTAGCACAGTGGCAAAGTAGCTCGGTGAGAGTGAAGGTCACAGCAACGACAATGATTGCAACAAAGAAGCTCCCCCTCGCGACCTCGTCTTCCTCCATCATCTCTCTTTCTCCCGTACCGTTGAACCCAGTGGTGGCAGTAGTGACCTTCTCTGATGTCGCATCTTCCATGGCTTCTTCTCTATCATTCTTCGTGCGATAGTGGCAGCAGTGGTTTGCCGTTGTCGTTCTCCCTCATTCTTCTCTGATCATTCTCTGGTTTTCTCTCTTTTCTCCATTAGAGAACTTCTCTTCTTCCTTCCCTCTCTAGCTTGGGAAAGGCCTTCAGATTCATTGCAGGATTGTCAAGTTTGATTTTTTATAAAACGTGTTCGTTGGTGGTGCCATTGGAGCTATTTGACGAATTGCTAGAGAGAATTTGGCTATGTGGAAGGACATCACTCTTTGTGAATTAACCATCTCATCAAAGAAGTGGCTCCAGCTACAAGAAGAAAAAATACAAAGCTCTCATTTGCTATTGTGTTTCCTGATAAAAATGGTTGTTTCAAAGTTCAAGAGATTGGGAAGATACTATCTCATGCAAATGGGAGATTTGATGACGGCAAGGCTTTAGCTAAACTTGGTGTTGAGGTTAGTGATTACTTATATGTGACTATTCTATAGATGGATATGACTGTCTTTGTTATATGTTTTGGCCTTTCATATATGAAGGCCTTGATCTTAGTCAATTTAATAGAAAACTCTATGTAGTGTTTTGTTGTAGTTAATGTAGCAAGAACCAAAAATAATTTGATTTCTTTTGTTGCAAAAATGATAAACTGATGATTGTTTAAAAATAATATGCAGAAGAAGAACAAGAAGAATGAAGAAAGAAATAAGGGGCATTTGAGTAATTTTACTTGTTTCAGTCTTCATATTTATCTTAAATCAAACAAGATACTGAGACATAACACATACATTCCTATACACTTTACACTAAATACAATACAGAGACTTAATTTAGTCTTTGTCTTTCAATTCTCTGTCTCTCAATTTCAGTCTCTTCCAAACGTAACCTAATAAACTATACTCTAGTTTACAACAATTATATATTTATTTTGATCATTCTAATCATAGTTAGCAAAACCGGACCGGACCGACTGGTTCGACCGAAAAACCGGTGAACCGGACCTAACACCGGTCCGGTCCAAACTTCTAACCGCTTAAGGTAGAGAACCGAAACGAACCGATCAAACCCGTACTAAACCGGCGAAAACCGGTCAAACCCGGTGAGCATCGGTTCGACCGAACCGCTCGGTCGCAATTGAAGGAGAACCTACGGCGCACCAGCGTTTCGCAACTCCACCGTGCTCCATATGCTCATTCGCTGCCAAGTGTCATGCTTTGATTTTGGAAAAATCCAAAATGGGATGACTGGGGTTCGAACCCCTTACCTAAAGATAGCAAAGACGCTAGCATGACCACCAGGTTACAATGCTTCTTGTCATTATATGTACAAATTATAATACATATAGAATGTTTTACTTTACTTATATTCAATTTATTTTCATTTTAATGTCACTCATTTTTAAATAATTTATATTTTATTTAACTATACTTTTATATTTAATATAAATTTAAAAGATAAATAAATAAATTTTATTAATCACAATTTATTTATTTTTTCATGATTATATGATATCTATTAATATTATTTTTTCAACAAATATTTATAGTATATAATAATAGGTAAAGACTCACATACATTTGTCTTCATATGAAGTTGATAGTTGAAAATCGTTAAATGATAATTTAGTCAAACTTGTCAAATCATCTAACGATTCTTAAATATAAACTTCACATGAAAACAACTGTACAGGAACAATGACAGAGACAGAGACAGAAATTGACAAGGATCAACTCCTGATTAGGAATTTAGGATGGCTTCATCAAATACTGATCATGCATGGGGCCATTTGTTCAATGCGGTTAATTCAGCTTATTTTCATTGTGTTAAATTGAGTTGTTTATGTAATAGACTAATAGTACTAACAAATTTTATGTTTATTTTGGTATTACTACTTATTTTTAGGATTTGAGACTTAATGTTTATTAAAATATTATTGGAGATATGTTTTTTAACTGTTAATTTTTAAGTTTTTAGCTATTTTATACGTTTTATTTATGCGGGACCGGGTTAACCGGTTCAACCAGTGACCCACCGGTTGAACCAGTGATCCAGTGACCCAGTAGCCTGACCGGTTCGATCACCGGTTCGATTCTGACAACTATGATTCTAATACTTGAATTTCAATTCATCAATTGAACTCCAAAACTCTAAACATTTAACACAAATGAAGTGTTAGGTTGATCAAGTCTAAGAAAGAATGTTTCATTAAACAAAGGTTCATGAAGAAGATTCGAAAGGATCCAATTCTTAACACTATTTTGCAGCAATTATTCCATCTGTTGCTAAAATTCGCCACTAAATCTTGTCAGGAAGTGATTTTGGAAGCATTGCAAAACTATTTAATGTCAGTTTAAAACCACGGGTAAACTCAAATAATACTTATCATATCCATGATTAACACTATATATGTACCTGGGATTTAGAGCGATGATACTTCAAAAACTGTTTCTCCAATCACAAAAACGTTTATATACAATCTTCAAATCAAAGTTTAACTAATGTTGTTGTGTGGGCCTTTGTGCCAAGGCGTACGCATGGACATTCTCGTTATTAGATATATATAATTAAGGACTAAAACAAAATTTTGCCCAAACCTAGGGGTCCAATTTAGTACTTTACCCTTATTTATATATACCTCTATCAAACAACTTATATTTTTTTAATAAATAGATTCATGATGATAAATTGATAATATATGATATCAAAAATCTATAACTAAAAAGTTTAGAATTTATTCCATAATGTCTTAATTTTTTCTAAATAAAGAAAAAATTTAAACATAATATAAAAATAAATCTATGAACTACTCCCACTTCTAACTCAAAAAAGACTCTAAAATAATGTATTAGATATATAATTATTCTTATACCTCTATCTAACAATAATTTAAACTTCTATTATTATAAAACACAACTTGCCTTGACTTCCAATTTTCAATTTCAAATCTTCAAATTCTGATTCAAACTTCTTTTCTCCATTCAATTCAATTAAACTCATCTGAAGAAAATAATTTCAATTAACTAGCTGAGGCATTTTTATTTATTTTTTTCTTGACTTTTAATGTTGGAGGTCTTAGAGTTTGTAGAAAATAAGTTGTTTCAACCTACCTTACTATTAGTCATGAACACATATATATATACATCTTTCGATATATAACTATATCAAATCTTTTCTATCTTAAAAGGCATAATTAACGATCCTAATAAATTAGAATACATAACTTCCTATCCTAGGAATATATATGAGAGTACTCAAAGAGTACTGTATCTATACTTTATTATCCATTAATACCCCCCTCAAGGTGGAGCATGCAAGTTTTCAATGCCCAACTTGACCAATATTGCTTCAAACTTTTGGGCATCAAGAGCTTTAGTAAAAAAGTCGGCCAACTGAGTGTGAGTGGGAACATAAGATGGAAGGAGGCGTTGGTGCACGATCTCATCCCAAACAAGATGACAGTTTACTTCAATGTGCTCCGTGCGTTCATGAAAAACTGGATTTTTAGCAATGTGAAGAGCATCTTGATTGTCGTAATAGAGACGAATGGGGACATGATGAGGCGCGTATAGAGAGAGGAGAGTATATCTTTAATCCACTTCAACTCTTTTGTTGTCTGAGCCATTGAACGATATTCAACCTCAGTAGAGGAGGCAGACATGTTTATGAGTTTTTCAAGATATTGGTGAGCTACCAAACTGGATGAACCAACTTGTGATTGACTTGCCCAGTCAGTTAACAGCCGACTGCTCTACCACTGAGCTACTAAGGAACAACAGAAAATTTGATCTCATAGAGTTCAATTCCCGTTCTCAACCCATGACCAATATGAGCTCGAAGTTTCCTTCGTAACTCGTGGAACTTCTTCGCAATGGCTCCGTTCCATGCCTCATTTCAAAGGGAACCTCAAAGTGGCTCTATTTCATTATATTCCACCCATATCAAAATTCCACTCATTTTAGATCCCCCTCTTTGGTGTCAGTGAGTAAGTGGACAACTAGCCCAATCGGAGTCACACCATCCATAGAGCTGCAAATTATTTTCTCATGGAAAAAGAATTTCTTACCCAGGGTGTCCCTTTAAATAGCGTACAACACGTAAAGTGGCTTACCAGTGTTCGGTGCGTGAATTTTGCATGAACTAGGATAACATGTGAACACTGTAGGCTAGATCAGGCTGAGTAAAACACAAATAAATTAGTCTTCCAACAAGCCGACAATATATGCTAGCATCGAATAAAAGAGAACCTGTAGCTGACCCCAAATGATGATTCTCTTCACACGGTGTTGCTACAGGCTTAGCACCTAGGTGTCCTGTTTCGATGATTATATCCAAAGCATATTTTCTTTAGCACAGGAAGATTTCAGTCTAAGATCTGGCAACTTCAACTCCCAAGAAGTACTTCAGCCAGCTTAAATATTTCATGTCAAAATATTTGTGTAAATACTCTTTGAAATGTTGAATTGCAATACTATTATTTTCTGCAATTACAAGGTCATCAACATACACCAAAACTACCAATTGCACGCTATTGTGGCGAAGGCTAAACAAGGAATGATCCTTTGGGGATTGTTGAAAACCATATCGAAGAATGGCAGATGAAAATTTTGCAAACCAACAACATGGAGCTTGTCGCAGGCTATAGAGAGATTTCTGAAGTTTACAGACCAGTCCTTGTTGAGGCATTTAAAAACCAGGAAGAAGCTTCATGTAAACGTCCTCATCAAGCTCTCCATGAATAAATGTATTGTGGACATCCATCTGGTGGAGTTCCCAATCTTGGGCTGATGCCACTGCGAGTGTTGTGCGAATTGTTACCATCTTCACCACTGGGAAAATCATTTCACTGTAATCCAAGCCTTTCACTTGATTATTTCTCAAAATTACCAGTCTTGCTTTGAACCTCTTTATTGTCCCGTCAAAAGTGTATTTAATTTTATAAACCCACTTACATCCATGGACTTTCTTTTCTGGGGAAAGGGTTGTGAGCTTCCAAGTATCATTGATTTGAAGCGCACGAATTTCTTGGGACATAGCTTTGCGCCAACGCTCATCTCTAACTGCTTGTGAGAAAAATAAGGGCTCCTGTTCTGTCTGGAGAAAAGCAACTGCGGTGTGTTTGAAAAAGAATTATAATATACAAAATTTTGTATAGAATAGAACACACCTGAGAATTTTGATGGAGATGGAGGTTGGTTAGTAGAGCTTATTGATATCGTGGCAGCAGAGACGAAGTTGCGCAACCTGACTGAGGGTGTCTTCACGCGTTGACCCCGACCAAGTAGAACTTCCATCGTGACTAGTGGTAGATCGGAAGTCGACGTTGTTTCTGCTGCACTTGGTTTCGATGCATCGTCAGCGATGTACTCTTCAATCTCTTCATTGAGTTCATGTCCCCCTTGTTTGTCAATAGATGCTTCAATGAGGGATTTTCCAGTACAGTCATTTAAATGTGGAGTACTAGGTCCAAGTGTGGGTTCTGAACTTGGCCCATTATGTGTGTCTTCTTCAACATTTGTTTCTATTACAAGAGGTCAATATCTTCAATCCTTGGTGTCGGTGCCAAAGCCTGAGCCTCTTGAAAAGGAAATATATCTTCAACAAAATGCATGTCACGAGAGACAAAGAAAACTTCTTTTTGCAAGTCAAATAATTTCCATCATTTTTTACCAAAAGGGTACCCGACAAACACACATTTTCTACTACGACCGGCAAATTTGTCCCATTACCTATTCTGATTTTGAGCATAACACAAAGAGCCAAAAACCCTTAAGTGCTCATGACTTAAAATTATTCCATGAAAAATCTCATACGGAGTCTTGCCCTTCAGTATTGAGGATAAGGTACGATTATTTAAATAGCCAGCAGTTAAGACACATTCTCCCCAAAATCGAATAGGAAGATTGCCTTGAAAGCGTAATGATCTAGCAACATTGAGAATATGTCGATGTTTGCGCTCCACTCATCCATTTTGTTGTGGTGTATTAGCACATGACGATTGGTGAACAATGCTTTGTTGTAAGAAGTATTGTTTTAACACATAAATTCTGTCCCATTATCAAATCGCACCATTTTAACATATTTGTTATATTGGCGTTCAACCAACGTGAAAAAATTTTCAACGTGATTGATACCTCAGCCTTTTCTTTAAACAAATATATCCAAATCGCTCGTAAACAATCATCTACAATAATTAAGAAATACGAAGCACCACACAAGGAGAGAGTTCTATAGGGTCCCCACAAGTCACAATAGATTAAATAAAAAATATTGAAAGCTTAATAGTCACTTAAAAGAAACTTATCTCTTGTTTGTTTGGATTTTTCACAAGTTTCACAAATCTCATTGCTTGTAGATTTCTCACTTATATTGGGGAGCATTTGTACAATTTTAAATGATGGATGCCATAGTCTCTTATGCCAAAGTGCTAGTTGATTCTCTATTCTGGCATAACAAGCTTAAATCTTGTGTTTCCACGATACCAATAGAGTCTATCCTTTCGCTCACCCACTCCAATCAGCGTCCTCGAAGTACGGTCCTGTATGACACAAAATTCATCAGTGAATTGTACTAGACAATGTTCTGCATCTGTTAATTGAGAAACTAAGAATAAGTTGTATTTTAATTTAGGTACATAGAGGACATTTTTCAATTTAAGTCCTCCATCAAGAATCACTGTCTCTTGCTTGCACGCTATCACCTACTCTCCATCTGGTAAACCTACTGGACATCCGCGTATAGTTTTCTTTTCACATAAATTTTTCAGGGTTCCGGTCATGTGGTTGGAAGCTCCACTATCAATGACCCATAAATAAAAAATTCTCTTACCAATCATTTTCTCAGATTCATTTGGTTTTTGTTTGTTGATCATATCTACCAATATGTTCTATTGCTCATTGGTCAGTCCCGATATCTCACGTCTCTTGTCTTCTGTGTTGATAGCATGGCTGCCATTTCCATCAGTGTGTGCCATATTTGCACGTGCTAGAATTCCTCCAATACGTGTGCCTTGTATGTCTGTAGCCTTTGTCACCAACTCTTCCTTCGTTCCTTGGTCGATCACCCCACCATTCTGGATATCCCACAATCTGAAAGCATCCTTTAACATCATGCCCACTTTTGCCATAGTTAAAGCATATTGTTTATTTTTGGCTATGATCTCCTCGTCTTTTCATCCTATTTCCTGCCTTCATTGCGAGTCCCACAACCAACCCTCTCTCTTTTGATGCCTTAGCCATCGTTTTCACTCTCTCCTTTTGGACTAGCATTGCGTATACACGATTTAGCGTTGGCAAAGGATCTGTTGCCAGGATATTTGACCGCACTGTTCCATAATTCGCATCATCTAGGGCCATCAGAAATTGGTAGACCCTCTCTTCTTCCCTCGCTTCTCAATTTGAGAGCCAACACTTACATCCACCACACGTGCATTTGGGAATTTGCTCGCACTGTGCTAATTCATGGCCCGTTCACAACGAAAAATCATTCTTTGATATCTTCCCACAATATCCGCGCGTTCTCAACATACGCAATGTTAACCGTAGGCTTGGTTCGATCGTGTTCAAGATCCAGGATACAATCATGGATTGGACTGTCAATCCTCAAGATCAGGTGCATTTTTTTGGTTCCGTTAGAGTTTCATCGATGAATCCCATTTTCTCTAAACTTGAAGCGATATTTTCACCGCTCTAGCCTATTCCTCATAATTTTTTTCACGTAGCTGCACTTGCGTGATTACATTTCCTGGGTTGTCACTCGCATTGAGGTCATATGGCGAGTAAGTTTTCTTAGTTTCTTTTTCTGAAGTCTTTGATTCATTTGCAGAGTTCTTTTCTGATTTTGCTGCCATGATTATGCAGTCTAGGTTCTTTTTGTATTTCTCGATATTAGAGTCGTTCTGATATCATGTAGAAAATAAGTTGTTTCAACCAACCTTTCTATTAGTCATGAACACACATATATATACATCTTTTGATATAAAACTATATCAAATCTTTTCTATCTTAAAATGCATAATTTACGATCCTAATAAATTAGAATACATAACTTTCTATCCTAATAATATACATGAGAGTACTAGCTCAAAGAATACTCTATATATCTATACTTTATTATCTATTAATAGAGTTATAAAAAAATGAAGATTTTAACACAAAACCCCACTAATATAGTTATACAGTTATACTATAATTTCTTCCCACTAGAAATTGCTAAATTTTTGTTCTGTTATCTATAAAATTCTTTCATATACATAGGGAACTAATAGTATAATAAAAATTTTAATTTTAATATATTAATAGTATAAAATATTTTATACAATTATCTAATTATATTCATTTTTTGGATGAACATTTACATAGTTAATATAAAAAGTAATTTTTTTTATTGACATAATATTACGTAATTAAATATATCTATAAAACTAAATTAAAATTAAATTAAAAAATAAAAATCAAATCCATTATCTAATATATTTTTGGGCTGTTCATGCATCTCATCAAAATCTAAGTTTGATCAGTACATTAGGCAAAGGACATTAGTTGGTGGCCAATTTGTTCTCCATGTCTCCCTTTTTGGAATTGTGAGTTGATGGGTGGGGAATTGAAAGTTAATTTTAAGTTTGCTTAATTAAGGTTTAAGTGGACACATGATCAAGAGTTAGTGAGCCAAAAATAATAGTAAATCCCATTTGCCGGTTGTTAGCAAAATGTTAATTAATTTTGTGCACGTAATATAAGATCATGTTATTAAATATTTAATTTTTAGTATTGAGTTTGAATTTTAAAAAATAATAGCAATAATGCTGAATTAATTTATTTATGATAATTAGACTTGAAAATTGATGTAAAACCCCCCAAAAAGAAAACTAACAAATGGGTAAAGACAATAATATAGAGGTCCCCTCAATTTTCTAGCTAAGATGGGTCATACATACATTTTTTTAATAGTGGCACGTGCTAGTGCTTCAAAATATTAAAACATGAAATTCCCAACCTATATCTCTGATTTGGGAAATTAAAAACCCCTCAATTCCTTCATTATATTAGGTAGAGGAAATTAAAATTAAATCTCTTATGCGCTCTCAAAACCCATTACAATAATTTAATTAAATGAAATTTGTAATACATATATAATACTTTAGAAGTTGAATTGAATTCGATAAATAATGTTTCATATAGTAATAATAAACTTCCAAAAATACGTAATTTAAAAAAAAAAAAAACTCACATCGTCAAACATGTACCATGAGGCTTAAGAGACATATTCAAATTAGGATGTCTTGTAAGACACAGAAATTGCATGTGATAACCTCGTGCCTCACAAATTGAAAGATTGGGCCTTCCCTCACGTAGTTGTGTCCCTAACATACCAAGGATGAAGCAACAAAGATAACAATAATAATTAAATACATTATACACATTACCATCACATCTAAAATGGAAATAAGTATAGGCCACACTTCTTCCTTAACTGATTATACCAAGTATAATCGTATATTATAGCTAATTAATTCGAGATTGGTTTATTGTCTATTATTAATTTATTATAGATTATTTTCTTAATTTTAAATTGGCTTATCTTTTTTTTTTAATTTTAAATATGTTTATATTCTATCTTTTGTCAATTATTTTGTTAATCAAAATATTTTTTCCAATATTCCCCCTATACATTATAACTACGGAAAAGTCTAGGGGTCAGCAACTTTGTTAAATTCTGACCAGCATGTAACCAGCAAAGAAAAATAAGTTATTGGATGAAATCTCACACCATTAAAACCATCATTGATGACTATTTGATGGCTACAAATCACAAAAGTTACTCTCCCCTAGCATTTCTTGTAGAATTATAGAGAATAAACAAAATTACTAAAATAATAATGTAGATGAAACTACATACAGTTGATGTTATCAGCGATAAACAAACAATTGTCGAAAATGTGATAGACTTAGAACTAACAAGAGGACATAAATCCATTTTAGGTGTAAAATTGTGAAAAACAACCGTAAAAAAAAGAATTGAGAGTAAAAAAAATTCAGAGAATTAAATGGTGATCAAATATGAGTGATAAAAACATAAACAATTTTCTTTTACAAAAAATTTGGGATAACAATATCAGAATACTCAAGAAAAATACCATAACTCTCATATCATATTAGAATTCATAATAATAACACAAGAATAAGCTTGATATTCAAATGTTATTGTTGTGATGATGCACAATGAAGAGTGCCTATTTATTATAGGCCAAGGATACAACCTAATCTTAATAACAAAATCAACCTAATATCAAATTAAATAAATCTAAAATCAATATTATATTATATTATATATATATATATATATATATATATATATATATGATATAAAATGGAAAAAAAATATTTTGACTAAGAAAAGATTTGCCAAAATGGTAGAGTTGAAATGTATTTAAAATTTTAGATACAGAATTAAAACAAATTAAATATTATGAGCACATTTTAAAATTTTTAAAAATTTCAAAAATGAAAAGCATACTTGAGATATTTGAGAAAGTCTAATCATATAGTTATAATGAAAGTAAAATGATGCTCATCAATTGAAAACATGAAACGTGACGAGCAGGACATGCACATCGGTTTGGATATCAGTTTGTCTAAGACTCTAAGCATATATACATGATGAGTTGAAGTAGAAGACATTAATTTAACTGAAACGTATAATATCAATAACTAAACTAAATTAAAGCAGAATACATCAACGAAAATAGAAGACATCAATTCATCGAGAGTATATAAGCTAGATCAGAATTTGAAGGCCTAGAACACATTAGTCCAAAGTAAGAAAGGCAAAACTTGTCAAGTTTGTTTGTTTAACTCGTGAAAAAAAAAAGTTAGGTTAAACTTTAATTTGATACTGCAAATAAAAAATGCATGTCTAATCCGTACTATTTAATCCGTGGGCTATAGTAGGACGGGATGGTATAAACTGACAACATCTCTCTAATACTTTTTTTAGGATTATAAAATTAAAAGCAAAGAAAAAAAAAAGATAAAATCAAACCCTAAAATTCTTATTTCTTCTAAACACAATTACATAATCACATGGAAGATATTTTAAGAGGGGAAGATTTTTTTAGGAGTTGGTTCAAACGTGGAAACTCATGTGCAGTCGACTTCACGTGAAGTTGATATCTGAGAGCTTCATCTAACGGCTCTCAGATATCAACTTCACGTGAAGTCGAGTTCACTTGAGTTTTCACCTCAAATAATATATTAATCAACAAGATGATAATAATGGTGATAATTAAGCTACTAAAATTTACAAGAATGAGGCTTCTTGTCAATTTTTTTATAATACTTTTTCTTATTAACTGTTGGTAAGATATAATATATAAATTACTGAAATGTATATCTATAAGGTAGTATTTGTTTTGAGGTATTGAGACAGAGATTGAGAGACTGAGACTCAGTATCATATTTGTTGGTTCAGAGCCTGGTACTAAAATTTCTGTCTCTGTCTCTAAAATTTCAGTATTTCAATACCTCCAAAAAGTAGGAACACAGGGGACTAAAATTTTTAGAGATGGAGACTGAAACTTTAATAACATTTTATACCTAAAATATCCTCATTTCAATTAATTAATTCTAATTTTACCCTTTGTACAAATTAAATTAGAGTTTTATTCTTCAATTTCTGTCTCTTACTTTGCACCAAACAGAATATTGAAATTTAGTTCAATTTCTATCTTTTAGTTTCTATCTCCCAGTTTCAGTCTTTTCGTCTCTGTCTCTCCACCAAACGCTACTTAAATTTTTATAATGGACTAACAGGTTAATCTGTCAGTCCATTATCCCATAAAAAAACGAGACGAATTAATATTTTCATATTATTTTTCTAGACACACGAAATTGGTTGGCCCGTCTTATTTAGTAACAAGTATCTCTGCTTGTCACTCCTAGCCAAAGAGATTAAACCAAGATTTCAAGTTTTATAAAATTAAAAAAAAAATTGCATTAGAGAAATTGCCATGAATGTTCCCCCTAGGGTTTAATTTGTGATGATATAATGGCATAAAGTAAACACTTCACGTACGGCGGTCAGCCACTGCGTTTTCTTTTAATTAATATAATCACTTTCAAAGATGTTGTTTTGTTGTTTTATTATCTGGCTTCATATAAATTAAGATACTGATTCAATAAATGATTATGACACTAATTAGGCACACAAGGTCATAAAATAATGAAGCATCACTTTCGTTCAGATCTAAGTCAGTGACTAACTATTAGTTTAGAGTTTGATATATGTATGTATGTGTGCCAAATAATAATTCTCATCTCTTTTTCTTTTTTCTTTAAAAAGATATAAAATAAAATATTCAGTGTTCTTCATATAATATAGTTAGGAATATTATTTAAGGATCTACTATAGTTCATAATATTTAGTCTATCGGAATTTTCCCTAGTTTTAAACTATGACTTTGAAACTAAAAATAATTATATTAAAAACATAACTCAGCATGATTTGATAAGACATATTAAAATAAAAGAAATGAAGTATGTGTCATAAAATTATTTGTCCTAAAAACCTAAATTATTTTCCCAACAAATTTATTTAAAACATTTCATTTGTCAACAATAATAATGTCCAATATACTAACAATAACAAAATTATTCATTATTGGATAAGGACACAAATTAAGAAAACACTTTCTAGATAGAGCCTAAATTATTTTAAGTATTTTATTTTTTTTTAAATTAGGACACAAATTAGTGGTTCTCTTCATCCTATCTACATATTTGAAACTATGAATTAGACTAATACTAAAAAAAATGATTTGATCAAACATATTATATCAAATTGAGTTAACATCTCCTCTAAGCATTTCAAATCATGATTTGGAATTTCTTGACGACATAAAAACACACTAATTAGCATGATAGGAGGCATATTTTATTTTGATTAATTATTTAACACATGTATTATATTCAATGAACATTATGTCATCCTATGTTGTTGTGAACTGAATCACAAGCCTGAAACATTGGAGCGGTGAATGTTGAAGGTGGCAAGTGTTTTAGGGTACAATTACATGGAATTCTGTGATTATTAGCATTAAGAAATTAAAACATAATAATATAGAGAAAGGCAAATAAATAAATATTTATATAAGGGTTTTTTATGAAAATATGAAGAGGATCATTTTTATTTTCTCTTACTATGATGATCACATGGTCCTGCTAATAGAGACATGTACATTGAGGCCCACTTTGTTAGCTTAAAAACAAACACACTCTTATTAGTGCCACTTGAAATCAAACCCCAATTTGGGAACAACACACACAGAAGGAAAAACCTACACTCTCCCTACAAATCCCTCTTTTTTCTCTCTCTCCCTCACTTTTGTTTATTAACACAAGTAATTTTTGTATTATTATTATTATTCAAAGTGTCTATATATGTCACACAATTTTTAATTAATAATTTGTACAAAAAAGTGTTTGTAACGTAACTTTTAAATAAGTTTGTATTTCTAAAATATATACTGAATATTTCTGATACTTGTATAAAAATATAATTATTATTAATTAATTATATATTTAAATTGTTTTTAATTAATAAAAAGTACATGTTAATAATTAAAAAAATATTTATGTCAAAATAATTTCTACCATAAAAGGTATAGTGTAGCATAATTATTGACACATTTTTTTTCAAGAAATAACAAACTTAGAAGAAAAAATGAGTAGGACCCATCACTATAGAAAAATTTCATAGAATTGCTCAAACTCAAAATCGTAAGTTCAATATATAAATACGGTGGATGTTAATATGTCTATCCTTAATGTAATTATAGTTATTATGTAAGTATCGATAAGATTAAAGTTATATTTTTTTGTTTATATTTTGTTAACATTTATTTAGCAATATTTTTTAAAAAACGTTATTGAATAATAAAAATATTATTTTAATTTCAGTAATATTTTTTAAACACTATAATTAATGTAACATAGAGACATATACTAAAATGCACCTATATATAAATATTAACATTCACTTATTGTTACCATCCAACATCCAACTGCGCCTCAATTATATGCTTTTGGTCCAAAGCCGTCCATTTGGATTATTCCTGTGCCATGAGATACCAAAATCAAATTATATCCTTTTAAATTCAATCAGTTAAAGATCTTTTTTTTAAAATAATCAGGAATATCTATAAATTTTAAGTGAAACATCTACTCAAAAATATGTCATTTAATTCTAATTTGATTTTAATCGGAGGCTACATTTGTTTTTTAAAATAGAATAAAATAAGACACAAAAATAAGATATAAAGAATTGAAATATAAAATTTAATATTTTTATATTTTGTTTGATAATAAAGTAGAATAAATTATAAAAATTTATTTTTTTTATTTTTTTATTTAAAAAATTTAAAAAAAATATAATAATAAAAAAGTATAATTATAAAAAATTAATAAGAATAATAAAAAAATAAAAAATAAGTTGTATTCTTTTATTAGTATCTCTATTGCTATATTTGGTTGTTGTCTCAACATAAATAAGACATGGACATATATACATAAGAGTACATAGACATAAGAAGACACTGATTTTATATCTTGGTAAGTTAGATATGACAAAAAATTATAAAAGAAATTAGTGTCTTAAGTTAAAAATTAATGTCTCAACATTTTAGAAAAACACAAAATACATGTTTTTAATGGGTGCTTGTGTATAACCGTGTCTTTTATCATTTTTGTCTTCGTAAACAAACACCATACATGTACTCTTGTGCACTTCCGTGTCTATGTTTTGATAGACATGTATACAAAAAACAAACTCTGCTTATGTTTTTTTTATTATGATAGACACAAAAATACACTAATTTAATATCTTTAAACACAATATTTCTATCCATGTTTCATCTGCTAAACATAATAATCGTGATAGATTAAAAATTTTTGTCCACGTCTAAAAGATCACACAAATAAATACTATTGACAAAATTAATTTACTAATTCCACAATATAAAAATGAAAAAAATTTTGTATTTATTTAATCTTTAATACTGTGAGTTCAACAATCATGATTAGAAGGCCAAAAAAATTGTATTGTTTCTTAATCAAGCACCATTGCTTTATTTCCCAAGGCAATTGTTTTCTTCACATCCAACATCAATGTCTTGTTATTAATGTACTCTCTCTCTCTCTTTCTCTCTCTTGTGGTCCTTGAATCCACTCCCTCACTTTCCTTTATTTATATCTCCCTTATCACTTTCTCCATTTCTGCATAAGAAACCAGCTTCTATAATCCAACTACACTACTAAACCATTTTTCTCTTCTTCTCCTCTAAATAATTCCACTACAATCCTTTCTCTTTAAATTTGTTTTCGTTAATTATTCAAACTCCCCAACCAAACCCCATTATATATATATTACATCATAATATATATACACTTTAATTATTTATTCCCTACACTACTTCTATCTTCTTCTCGGTTGGTTCTGTTTGCATCAGTTTCTATATTAAAACCCTGAAACTGAAGCATCATCACACAAAACCTATATTATATATAATTTACTAGCTTCAATTCATTCATCATCGTAGACCAAATAATATTAGCCCAAAAATAATATATATTTTTTTCTTAGGGACATATATAAAAATATATATTGAACATTATGTCTAGCAGAAGGTCAAGGCAACAATCAGGGTCTAATAGAATCTCCGATGACCAAATCATCGAACTTGTTTCAAAGTTGCGCCAACTTGTTCCTGAGATTCGAGATAGGCGCTCTGATAAGGTATTATTATTATTATTATTATTATTATTCTTTTTCCATTTTTTTTATTTTTCAATAATGTCCTTTCTCATTATTATCTATGTTTTTTTATGTTTGAATTCTATATGCATGAAAGATTAATACAATAATAGTACTAAATTAAACTTCAACAATGTTTGGTCTAACCTAGCTAGCTAGTAGGATAAGTTGTATATATATAATAATATATATTAAATTATTCATGGAATTGATTTCACCAATATATATATATATATTGCTTCAAAAGGTTCATATATTAATTGATTATATATTACTTTAGCTTGAAGAAAATAGTTGTAGTTAATTTCAAGTATGCTAGGTATAATGCAGCTAGGAAATAGGAAAATGTGATTTCTTATGAAAATATCTTATTAAGAGATTTTAAATGGTTTAATATTTTAACAATATATATTTAAGTGAACTATTTTATATTTTGTAATATGGTCTTCACATAAAGACTCCTTCAAAAAGTAACCAACAAAAAAAAAATAGAGGGTCTTGAATTAATTTTACTAATTCTGTCAAGTTCTGGAAATTAAAAATTATTAAAGGGTAGCTTGTGTAGGGAAGCAGGGCAATTAACATAATGCCATATGGCTCATATGGCACATGTAAATCATATTATTATTATTATTATTATTATTATTATTATTATTCAAGAAGGATTCCAAATAACCCCATATTTTAAAAGCATAATTCTTAAAAAATTAAAAGACAAATATTATTATTGTTTTTACTTTTGATATAAAAAATAATTAATAAAAAAATAGAATTAAAATATACACAAAAAATAAAGAATCGTTTCTTAATTCAAAAATGTAAAGGAATCTCTATAGGTATAATGGGTCAAGGGGTTCACATTGACTTGAACATATGTGTATGAAGATTTTGAGGGTAAAAAAAGGAAAGAAAATAATAAAAAGAAGGAAACAGCACAGAAGCCTAGATGGTGGAAAACTGGAAAAGAGATAAAATGGTGTCTGCTCCATAACAGTCATGTGGTTGATTTGGACCTACTTCAACTACTGCTCAAACGAAACTTCCCTCTATATGCTCTATGGTCCCTCAAATATAGTCAAATAGGACTTCATAGTACATTTTAAATAAATACACATTTTCTATTTACTATAATAATAAACTAATACTAAAAAACAAACGGTTAATTTCAGTCAATATTATAGTAAATTGTCAAACAAATTCAAAAAATAAAATTTTGTTAAATTTGTATTTTAGATATTTTTTTATTGAGTTTTGAATATTCTTATTTTTAAGAATTTTAGATTATTGACTATTGCATGTTATTGATGGGGCATGGTTAATTATTAATTTTATGATGACTTTTTGTTTTGAATAGGTTTCAGCTTCTAAGGTTCTACAAGAGACATGCAACTATATAAGAAACTTACACAGAGAGGTTGATGATTTAAGCGAACGTTTGTCTCAATTATTGGCCACAATTGATGCTGATAGTGCTGAAGCTGCCATCATAAGGAGCCTAATTAACCAATAAAAATTTAAATATTATTAATTATGCATGATTTTCCATACTCAAGGAGATCATATATTATATGAGTGTACCTTTAATTAACTTTAAATTTCAATTTTAGGGTGGTAATTAATTAGAGTGCAGTTTGATATGAGTTATATTATGTGTGCCTCCCCTCCTCTATATGGTAGGTGTAGTGCACTTTTATTGTATGGAAAAAAAAAAAAGGGTTTTGTAATAAGAGAATTTAAGGACTTTTGTCTCATAGTTATAATTATTATATATAGCTCTCATTTATAGATGGGCCAAAATGTATCAGCTGTTAAATTTATTAAAGTTATTTAAGTGTTTTAATTACTTTTTATTATTTCATGACTTCATATATATTATCGTGTGTGGGAGAATTGGAAGACACATATATAATATATTCCAAGTTTATCAATAATAATATTAAATCAATGGTTTTATATAATAATAATAAATATATAATAAAAGTACAAATCTAATAGAATATGCTAATTAATTAATAATGGAAGCTATAACATGAACATTATCATCGTGATGTGTTTAATTACTTAAGGTATTTTGTCGGCAAAGTTGGGTTCAAGTTTATAAAATGACATAATATTCAAAAGATCGTCCTCATCAAAGCGTTTGACGTGAAAGTGATTTGAACTAATGATGGATATAGTTGCTCATATAATAACATATTTAGAGATGCCATATTTTTCAATTCTTTTTCTTTTTTCTCATTTTCTTGGTTTATCGATATAAGGTTACATACCCAAGAAGCTAATTTTCGATATAAAATATGTAATAAATCTAAACTAATTTTATTAAGTCATATATATGACTTACATTTTTTGAACCGTATATTAAAAATATATATATTAAAAATCAATCATTCGTATAAAATATATATAAAAAATAAATTAAATTATATATATTTATACAAATGTATAATAATTATTTTTCATTTACACTTAGCATTTTTGTATTTTTTTTTTCCAATGCTTTGGTCTTTACTTTGAGTTAACCCTCTTTGTTTGAGGAACTATTTTGGAAGGTTGCTTCTTACTTTCCTACTTGACTAATGACTAACTATTTTGATTATTTCTTACAAAGACAATTAAATATAGAAAATATTTACAGTAGTGTTGATTTTAAAAAAAAAAAAAAGATGTTAGGTTATTATTATTTTTCTTTCTACTATTTATCTTACTTTGAATAAACACTAGTCAACTCCTCCTTGTTTTCTGTTAAAAGTGTTGACTACTCCAAGTATTTCTCTATTTTTAATTAAGAAATTGAATTTTTAAACATTTAAAAATAAAATACGAATATAAAATCTTAGGTAAAAATTATTTTTGTGAATAATTTAAATAACTAAAACATAAAAAAATGTTTCACAGTAATTTAAAAATTTACAACATTAACGGTAATACTCAAAATTAACAACTGGATTTTTATAAAGAAATATGATTTTAAAATACTTATTAAATTAAATAAAATATTTTAAAAACTTTTTAATATTTTTTATTTGTCAATACTTTTAATCAATAATATAAAAATAATCATTTTTTTAAAAATCTTAATTAAGTTAACAAAAGCTCAAAAATGAGTTATTGAAAACCCGGAAAAAAACCCCTAAAATTAACTATAATCAAAACCGGAGATGAGCATAATAAAGATTGACAAAACCCTTTTTGTGCTTTTCTTTTCAACTTAATTAGATTTTGTGGTTTGACTTTACATGAAAAGATATTCATGAAAAAAGACAATTAGCAATCATAATCATTCTAACAAACTTTAATTAATAATATAGACATATAGTGACACTGCTCCATTTCATTTACTACTTCACCTCTCTACCAATCCTACACATCTTATCAACTTTTAGCACAATCAACTTCTTACATTTCCTCAAATATAAATAAATAAATAAATAAATAGGTTCTCCTGTTAATTACCACTTATGGTCACTCCCCATCTTTAATTACCACTTCACCTTTTTTTTCAAACCTTGTTAATTAATTGACCATCAACCTCTTTAATTTCATTAACATTTTCTTCACATCATACTTGAGGTTATGTTATTTCGAGAGTTAAAAAGTTCTCCCAAGTCTTTTTGGTTAAAATAAGTTTTCAGATAATATGAAAGATTATTGCTTATTAAATTCTCAAGATTAGTGTAGCTAGTTATTAAGGAACCAATATATTTTTATGATGATGTCAAAATAAACATAATGGAAACGAAAAGAAGATATATATATATATAAAAAAATAAAAATATTTGGTAACTAAAAAATTTATCCAAAATATTTAGTATTCATGTAGTAATTAATAAATACTAAATAAAACAATTTTTGATTTTTTTTTCTTGTCTCTAACAATACTGATAAGAAAAAAATTTCGAAGTAACACTATCATATATTAATTCATACATTAATTAGCTTTAAAGAATGAAAGGATTGGGTGGGAGCCAACATTGCAGCAAATATTATTCAACATAAGAAAATAAATCTAAAATTCAAACTCAATAAAAAACATACTTTTAGTAAATTTCATAATGAGTTTGTTTAGCAACTTTTTATATTATTGTTGACTGAAATTAACTCTATAGTACCTCTAATTCTCTAAGATTGTGTGTGTTTACAAGCATAAACAATAAAAGATGGATATAGAGATACAAAATTATATTTGTCAAATAAAACATGGACAAAAATATTATGTTCTATAATATTAAATTAGTATATTTTGTACAAAAATATTAGTCAGAAATATAACCTATTTTTTTCTTTTCTTTTATTTTTATTATCAATATTTTATAATTACATTTTCTACTATTTTATTTTTCTTTCTAAGTTTTGTGTGAAGAAAAAATAAAGATAAATTAAACTTTTTATTATTTGTTCAATCTTATATTCAGTTTGTCATTAAACAAAATAAAAAATACTAAAGTTTATATTTCTATTATTTGTATTTTATTATGAGTGTCATGTTTTTTCTTGTTTTCAAAACTAAACGTAGCCTAATATTTACTCTTAAAGAATTCATATAGCAGTTCTTTTTATATATGTAAAAATAATTGTTTTTATTGAGGGAAAAAAAGACTAACTTAATAATTTTGCAAGAGAGTGTTTGTTTTTATTTGGTTATTTGTATATTCCGTGTAAGAGTGTGGCAGTAACTGTTTTCCCTGCCGACTAATTAGAAAAAATAACAGAAAGAAAAACCTACAAGTTAAACGACATTGTACTTATTTGCACAGAAACATGCTAGAGCATAGCTCCATTAATTATTAGGTGGTTGATTACCCATTTGAGGCATATATTTACTAATAATAAAATGCTATATTTTTAGCTGAAGCAAGGTTAGCATAGGTAGCTATATCCTAGACAAACATGGTTGGCCGCTACATTATATTCATATATGGAAATTAAATAATAATTATTAGTATCTTAATAATAAATACAAGAACTTTATTTATTTTCATTATTACTAATTTGATGAGGATTATTTTATTCGGTGATTTAGTTATTATTAAGTATTAACTATTTTTGTCAGCTCTCATATACCCTAGTCCCTAGTTGTATGTGTCTAGATATTTTGTAAGGGTTATCTATCAAAATAACCAATTTGGTTGTTCGATTCGTTTGTGGGAAATACTATTTGTACACCAAAAGTAGTTATTAAAATCAGCCACTAATGTATGTGTGTATAAATACATGTGTAGTTTAATTTATTTTTAATATATATTTATATTTTAATATGTATTTTATACTGGTGGTTGATTTTGGTGGCTAATTTTGGTGTACACGTAACATAACCCTTCATTTATTTATGTAAGTGTGGAGAGTTTGAATCTAATTTTGTATATATAATAATTTATTAGGCAATGACAACCTATTAAATAAAATTCAAATCTACGAAAAATTAGTTCTTATCCTATTAGATTAAAGAATACTATAAAAAATAAAAAATTATAAAAATAGTAAATCAATTTAGTTTCCAATAAATCATATGTTTTAAATTAGTCTCTAAAAAATATAACAGTAAATCTGAGTGATCCTTCTATTTAAGGGAGAGAAAATTGAGATTTTAAGTGAAATAAAAATAAATAAATTAAGTACGTAAAACATGAAATTGTAATAAGACAAAAATAAAATCGTCAGATTTAGTACAAATTTTGTAAATTTGATTGACTTATTTAAAATTGTAATATCAAAAAATTTTAAGAATTAAATCGATATTCTAACTATTATGCTTCCATCAGTTAGATGATGATATATACATTATATAATAATTTTATAAAATGTTATCATTTAATTAGTAAAATAATCAATTTGATTTACTATTGTATCTTTTATTAATCAATTTGAGGAATTTAATCTTTCGTGAATCAAATCGATAACTACATTATTTTCAAATATCATTTTGACCCTATTTTGTAATAATAATTAAAAAAAAAAGTGTACGTAGCTATAGCAATTAAACTCTGACTTTTACTATGCAAGTTGCATATATATGGTTACAATAACGTGGTGAGAATGAGAATGGTAGAAGAAGTCCTTTAAAAAAATTAAATGTGTAGTTATGAGTTATTATATGGACAAAAAGGGAAAGGGACTAAACGCTTTTCCAAAGGGTCCAGTTGTGTGCCATATGATCCATACATGCATGGTGGATGCTTCTTTCTCTGAATTTGGAAAACGATAACTGAGACTCATACGGTTATAATCATGTATAGTGCTCAGTGTGTATCAAATCCGCAGAAATCCATGAAAGGTGACACTCATTATCAAATTCATCATTTTCCTCATTTATGTTTTCTTGTTACCATTCTTTTAAATTGTGGTTCTCATATTGCGCCCTCTAATTCTAACCAAATTAACTCAATTGGTATCACTTTGTAATTATTAAAAAACAAAAAACCTAGTTACCGATGAATATTTTCATATTTTTTTTTTATTACGACGGATTATATGTTAGCCGGTAAACACATTATTATTGTTTACATGGTTCTTACGTAAGCCCAGCAAACTCAGCCCAAACTCACCCAGTAAATAGTGAGTCAAACTGAATCTCTTTGTGCGGCTTGGCCTAACGAATTAGAGGGATATCTACCTCTCTTAAACCGATAATATTAAGGAGACAAAAAAAAAAGTCAAAACTTATCTTATTTAACATTAGCGATAATTAATGAATATTAAATAAGACAAATTCTAACTGTTTTTATTTGATTTTCTTTAGTTACCAAATATTTTCGTCTTAAACGAATCAGCCGAGTCGAACACAACTGGTAGTAAACGGTGCTTCTGATCCTATCTTATGTCGTTATTTTTCTACTTTTTTAGACGATTCTGCACTTGATTGGTTTTTATTTTTGCCTGCAGATTCTATTTCACGCTTTCAGGAGCTCACCAAGCTATTTGAAGATCAGTTCGTTGCTTCTTCCATATATTTACACGACTCTAATTATCTGAACACTATCAAGCAAGGACAACATGAAAGCCTAAGGGAGTATGTCACTTGCTTCACCAAATAGCAATGAGCATTCCAAACCTCCACCCAAAGGTACACCTACATGATATAAAGAGTGGACTCCGTCCAAAAAAATTTCAAGAGGCTATCATAGTAGCCAAATCCAGAACCTTGGCCGAGATTTGCGAGAAAGCCAAGGGTCAAATGGAGATTGAAGAGCTGCGCCAAGCTCGGAGATCTGAAAAAATCCAAACCAATAAGAATGACAACAAAGTTCGGGACACAAGAAACCCTTTCATTTAACACCGCGTTACGATTCTTATACCCAATTCAACACCAAAAGGGAGAAAATAATTAAAGAAATACTGAATGCAAAACTAATCAAACCCCTTTGGAAGGCTAGAAACTACCAAGATTTAAAGAATGTGGACAAGTCAAAGTATTGTACCTTTCACCGAAAACATGGATATACTACTGATGAGTGTGTCGTAGCCAAAGACTTGCTAGAGTGACTAGTTCGACAAGGACATTTAGACAAATACATCGGCACTCACATTCAAAACCGTACACCACATTCAACCAACCAACTTTCTGCAGGGAAATCTTCTCAAGACAAGGACAAAGCAACTCATGCCCAACCCAATCAATATTGAAGTATCATTAATTGTATATTTGGGGGCTTTGCTGGTGGTAGAACTACAAGCTCGGCTTATAAGCGCAGCTACTGAGCTATGCTCGCCGTTGAAGGCGCCCTTAATAGTCTACAACCTCTGCCCAACTTTTCAGAGATGACGTTTCAACCGTCCGACTTCCATTCAAATGAAATCAATTTAGATGACCCAGTCGTTATCTCCATTCAATTGGGGGATCTAATAGTCTGCAAAGTGCTATTAAATCTCGGGAGTAGTTCCGATGTTCTTTTCTACTCCACATTCCAAAAAATGAAGCCGAGTGACAATACACTACAACCATCCGCTGGAGACTTAGTAGGGTTTTTAGGTGAACGAGTACCTTTCTTGGAATCTGTGTGGTTATAGACAACACTTGGTGAGAATCCTCAAACAAAAACTCTAGATATTCAATACCTTGTGGTTGATTATTTCATTCCTTATAACTTAATTCTTGGCCAACCTTTCCTGAATAAGTTTGGTGCTATATTGTCAACAATTCATCTCTGTGTTAAGTTTCATGTGCAGGACAACCTTATTGTAACAATTCACAGTGTTCACCGTTAAGCTTGGCATTGTTATAATGTCAGTTTAAAATTCCCTATGGCCAACCGAGCTATAGGTGCGCAAGTAAACGCCGTCCATAACTCGCTCGAGCTTCCATCATTAGCCTAGTTAGACCTAAGAGCCGAGCTTCAAGAATGGCTCACCCTAATGGAGAATTTACAAAAGTTTCTTTAACTAACGATCCAAACAAGTTCACTTTTGTAGGTTTAGCTTTGCAAGAAGTTGAGAAGGAAAAGTTCAGACAATTTCTTCAACAAAATGCCGACCTATTCGATTGGACCCCTGCTAATATTCCCTGCATTGATCTTTCCATAATATCTCACAACCTGCCATTAAACTCATCAGCCAGACCTATAGCACAGAAAAAACGCAACTTTGGAATGGAGAAATGACAAGCATCCTTGGAGGAAACTAAAAAGCTGATTGATGCCGACTTTATCCAAGAAATCAGGTTTACAACATGGTTAGCCAATATTGTTATGATAAAAAAAATACAATAGTAAATGGCGCATGTGTGTTGATTTTACCGATTTAAATAAAGCATGCCCCAAAGATGCATATCCATTACCATCTATTGATGCTTTAGTTAATAATTCATCTGGCTTTGGCACTTTAAGTTTTATAGATGCATATTCTGGTTATAACTAAATCTTGATGCATCCTTCAGATTAAGATAAAACTGTCTTCATAACTGAATATGGTAATTTTTGCTATAAAGTTATGCCTTTTGGCCTTAAGAATACAGGAGCTACTTATCAATGACTTATGGATAAGATGTTCGCCAAACAAATTGGTCAGAACATAGAAGTCTATGTTGATGACATGGTAGCTAAAACCAAGATCGGCAACTCTCACGTAGACGACCTTGTGGAGATCTTCAGCCAAATCAGAAAATACAACATGCGACTAAACCCCGAAAAATGTGCCTTTAGTGTCCAAGGAAGTAAATTTCTCAATTTTTTGCTTACAAGCCGAGGTATAGAGGAAATTCCTGACAAATGTCAAGCTGTGTTGAAAATGAAGAGTCGTCAAATAATAAAGGAGGTCCAATGATTAACAGGAAGACTTGCTGCCTTATCAAGATTTTTACCTTGTTTAGCTTCTAAGTCTTCTTGCTTTTTTCAAATGCTCAAAAAGAAAAATAATTTTAATTGGGATAATAATTGTGAAACTGCTTTTTCAAACCTCAAAACTATTCTTTCAAAACCTCCGATTTTGCAAAAGCCTGAATGTGGGGGAGGGGGACTTTATCTTTATTTATCTATCACTGATTGGGCTGTTAGTTCTGTTCATGTTACATAAAGGAACAAGGTGCAAAATCCTATTTACTTTGTTAGCAAATCGCTACAAAATGCCGAGCTTCATTATCCGAATATAGAAAAGCTTGCCCTAGCTTTGGTATTCTCAGCTAGATGTCTCCAACCTTATTTTTAGAGCCATGTCATTAATGTTTGGACTGACCAACCACTTCGACAAGTGCTAACAAAGCCAAAATTAGCTAGATGACTAATAAAATGGTCTATCAAGCTGTCTGAGTTTGATATCAGATATCACAGTGGAAGATCAATCAAATCACAATATCTTGTGGACTTTGTCGTCGAGTTTACTGCTCCTAATTCCGATGTACCACCCATAGAATGAACACTTTATGTAGATGGTGCCTCTAACGCACAAGGGTGTGGGGCTGGTATTCTTCTTGAAGATGATAATATAATGGAATTATTCTGGAACATTCTCTACGTTTCTCTTTCATGGCAAGCAACAATCAGGCCGAATATGAAGCGCTCATTGTCGGCTTAAGGTTAGCAATAAAACTCAACATTCCTGAGATAAAGGTATATTGTGACTCTTTATAGTACATAAGTGAATCAATCATTTCAAGTCAAAGACCCACTTCTAACAAAATATTTAGAAATTGTTAAATCCCTCGTTTCTTCTTTTTCAAAATTTAAAATACATCATATTCCAACGGAACAAAACCACCGAGCTGACATTTTGTCCAAGCTTGCCACCACACAATCACACACTTCAACTCTTCTAGAATCTACTTTAGCTACACCAAGTATCAATTTAATTGATATTTTAAGCACCACCCACGATCATAACTGGCGATGGCCCTATATCCAGTATTTGAAAATTGGAAATGTTCCGTCCGGAATTGATAATTTGAAAAAATTCAAACGACAAGCTTTCTTCTTTACATTATTAAATAATAACCTATATAGACGAGGTTATACTCGTCGACTATTAAATTTTTTAAATAGTGTTCACACCCTGGGTCGAGATATCCGATCCGAGATGTTCAGTAACAAAGCGACCGACCTCTTCAGGTCAGGCTATCCGACCTCTTCTCAAAGAGCTCGGTCAAATTGACAGGAAAGCCCAAAAAGGGGCCCAACTTAAGGAATACGACCCAAATCCAAAGACATCCCAAGCCTACAGAGAGAAGGGTGGTTCCCTTGAAGATAAGATGACCTCACTCAAAGATAAAATAAGATAAAGATAAAATAACTAACTTATCTTATCTAAAGAAGGTCACTCCACACTATTATAAATATACTAGAGCACCCAGGTATAACTCATACTCTGATTTTACATAAAAACCTGCTAATACCCTTGCTAACTTAAGCATCGAAGTCCCTTGCAGGTACCCCCACCCTCCGGTGATAAGGGATCAGCAGTGCAGCTAGATCAACACGTCGGACACGACAACTCCGGCCGCCACTCACCAGCCGGACATATCATCTTCGACCAGCACAGAAGATCTCGTCCGAGATCGACCTACAGTTTCAAGTAACCCTCGGAACATTGGCGCCGTTGCCGGGGACCTTGGAAGTCATCCCATTACCATGGCGGACGACCATGACAACGACCACAATTCAGATCTAGAGGATAGAACACCGCACAAAAATGCGGACAATACGCTGAAAGATACCCCGGAATCTAACGGGGACAAAAACTCATCAAATCTGGGAGTGATAGAAGCGCTTCAAGATCGTTTAAAGCAACTTGAAAAAAGAAACCCAGCACCAACGAGAAATTGGGAAGGATCTTCAAAGAGAGGTAAGGCGACGCCGAGAATTAGAAGATAAACTTCTAAAACTCGAAACCGATCTCAAAGCCAAAGCTACTCGGTCCACCCCTAAGGATGACTCTTGCAAGGATCAAGATCCATTCACTAGGGAAATCATGAAAACCAAAATCCCTAAGGACTTCAAACTTCCGGATATGACTTTGTACGATGGCACTACAGACCCCAACCATCACCTCAGCAATTTCAGAAGTAGAATGTACCTCACCAATGCCTCGGATGCAGTTCGCTGCAAAGCTTTTCCAATGACTCTCACAAAGACAGCAATCAGATGGTTCGACAACCTACCTCCGAAGTCCATCTCAAGCTTTGATGACTTAGCCAAAAAGTTTCTAGCTAGATTCTCCATCCAAAAAGATAAGGCTAAGCACGCCCCCGGCCTATTAGGAATCAAGCAAGGAGATCGGGAAAGCCTTCGCAACTACATGGAAAGATTCAACAAAACATGCCTAGACATACAAAGCCTACCAACAGAGGCCGCCATCATGGGCCTCATCAATGGCCTAAGAGAGGGACCTTTTAGCCAATCTATATCAAAGAAGTACCCCACATCTCTGGATGAAGTGCAGGAATGAGCGGAGAAATACGTCAACATGGAAGAAAATTCTCGACTAAGAGAAACCTCAAAATCCGGATTCACCTACCGAGACAAAGACAAAGAGTCCAAAAAGAAGGAAGATCGACAAGGGAAAAAATTAAAAAATATCATAATTACACCCCTCTTAGGGTGTCCCTGGTGGATGTTTACAAAGAAGTCTGCCACACAGAAAAAATACCCCCAGCTCGACCACTCAAAGGCGAAAGAGGAGGAGGAAACCAGAATGAATATTGTGAATACCATCGAGTCCGTGGGCACTCCACCAACGAATGCTTTGACTTAAAAAATGTCATAGAAAAATTAGTGAGAGAAGGAAAACTAGATCGGTATCTGGCCACCCGGGACGATGAGCAAAGAAAAAGGAGAAGAGACGAGGAGGTTGGAAGAACCGAGCGATCATCTCGTACACCAGAAAGACATGTCCATATGATACACAGAGGATTCACAGGAGGAGGAATCTCCAAATCATCTCGCAAAAGATATCTCAAAGAAGTATATCATGTCGAAGGAAAGGATGAAGCACCCGACATCCCCGCAATTACGTTTACCAAGGAAGATGCATCTGGCATCATCTCAAGACACGATGATCCCATGGTCATCACCATTATACTAGCAAATGCAAATCTCCACCGCACACTGATAGACCAAGGGAGCTCCGCCGACATCTTATTCAAAACTGCCTTCGACAAGCTCGGCCTGGAAGATAAAGAACTCAAAGCATATCCAAATAGCCTGTTCGGACTGGGAGACACTCCAGTGCAACCACTGGGATACGTCCCGCTACACACAACCTTCAAAAAAGGAAACCAATCCAGAACACTCAAAATAGACTACATCGTGGTCGACGTGAGTTCAGCCTACAACGCCCTAATAGGTCGGACAACATTAAATCAACTCGGCACAATAATTTCAACTCCACATCTATGCATGAAATTTCCAACTGCAGAAGGGATAGCTACGATAAAAGCAAATCAGAAGATGGCACGCCACTGTTATAACGAAAGTCTAAACCTCAGAGGCAGAGGAGAAGAATTCCACACAATCGAACTCGGTGGAGTTCAGAGGCGAGAAGAACTCCGTCCACAGCCTAAAGGCGAAATAGAGAAAGTCCAGATCGGAGACATCCCGGACAAAACAACCAATATTGGCACGACTCTAAAAGGAGATATAAAAGAATCACTCATACAGTTCTTACGAGACAACGTCGACCTCTTTGCATGGAAGGCTGCAGACATGCCAGGCATAGACCCCGAGTTAATGTGTCATAAGCTAGCAGTCTACCCTGGATCTCGGCCAGTACAATAGAGGCGTAGAAAGCTCGGTCCCGAAAGATCCCAAGCTGTGGAAGAGCAGGTACAAGCTCTACTAGAGGCAGGATTCATAAGAGAAGTCAAGTACCCACTATGGTTAGCTAATGTCGTCTTGGTGAAAAAATCAAACGGGAAGTGGCGAATGTGCACCGACTATATAGATCTCAACAAAGCCTGCCCAAAAGGCCCTTATCCATTCCCAAGTATCGATGCTCTGGTAGATACCTCCTTCGGATATAAATACCTCTCGTTTATGGATGCATATTCCGGATACAATCAAATCTCCATGTATCCATCCGATCAAGAAAAAACCTCATTTTTAACACCAAAAGCAAATTACTGCTACATTGTGATGCCTTTTGGTCTCAAGAACGCGTGAGCTACTTATCAAAGGCTAATGAATAAAGTCTTTTCAGATCATATCAGAAAAGTCATGGAAGTCTACGTGGACGACATATTAATAAAAACACAAAGTGAAGAGACATTATTGTCTGACCTGGTCCAAGTGTTCGACACTAGAAGGAAGCATGGCATGCGACTCAATCCTGTAAAATGCACCTTTGCCGTAGAAGCAGGCAAGTTCTTAGGTTTTATGCTCACACAAAGAGGAATTGAGGCAAATCCGAATAAATGCCAAGCCATACTCAACATGAAATGCCTAACTTGTGTCAAAGAGGTACAACAACTCAACGGGAGACTGGCAGCCTTATCCAGATTTCTAGCAGGATCAGCGATAAGATCTCTTCCCTTCTATGCTACTCTAAGGAAAGGAAAGAAGTTCGAATGGACAACGGAGTGCGAACAAGCCTTCCAAGATTTCAAAAGATTTCTAGGATGGCCACCTATCCTATCTCGGCCACGAGAAGGAGAACCACTCATATTATACCTCGCGGTAGGGAGTCGGGCAGTAGCCTCGGCACTAGTTCGAGAAGAAGACAGTGGGCAACAACCCGTATATTTCATCAGTAAAGCATTACAAGGATCCGAGCTAAACTACCAAAAAATAGAAAAGTTTTCCTATGCTCTCATACTAACATCTCGACAACTTCACCCGTACTTCCAAGCTCACACCATTAAGGTTCGGACCAACCAACCCATTAAAGGGATATTGCAGAAAACAGATCTAGCAGGCAGAATTTTACAATGGGCAGTCGAGTTATCCGAGTTCGACCTCCAATATGAAGCTCGGACAGCCATCAAGTCACAGTACTTAGCCGACTTCATTGCAGAATTTACAGACACCCTGGAAACCCCCACAGAATGGAATCTCTACGTGGATGGTTCCTCGAATAAGACAGGAAGCGACGCAGGTGTGATAATTGAAAGTAATCAAGGAACCCAAATCGAACTCTCTCTCAAATTCGGGTTTCCTGCCTCAAACAACCAGGCGGAATATGAGGCACTACTAGCTGGTTTAAAGCTGGCTAAAGAGGTCAGACCTCAAAGACTCATTATCTTCAGCGACTCACAAGTGATCACTTCACAAATAACGGGGAGCTACCAAGCCAAGGACCCCAATATGAAAAAGTACCTGGGTAAAACCAGGGAACAACTCGAACAATTCCAGGAATATGAGATCCGCCACATACCCCGCGAACAGAATGCCCGAGCTGACGCACTCTCAAAACTAGCCAGCACCAAACCAGGAGGCAACAATAGAAGCCTCATCCAGGAAATACTACAGAACCCATCAATCTCGGAAGAGGAAAAAGTCCTAGCCATAACTGGTCTAGATCAAGGATGGATGACTCCTATAATTAACTACCTCAAAACAAAAACACTTCCTACAGATGAGAAGGAGGCAAAAAGGTTAAAACGGGAGGCACAATACTACACTATCATAAACAATACTCTATACAAAAGAGGAATTTTAATACCATTGTTAAAATGTGTACCGACTTCCAACAAGAAGGAAGTTCTAGAAGAAATACACAGTGGCATCTGTGGCAATCATCTCGGAGTACAAGCGCTCCACAAAAAAGTATTCCGGGCAGGATTTTATTGGCCAACTCTACAAAAGGAGGCCACAGAGTTCGTAAAGACATGTCCACCATGTTAGAAACATGCCAACTTTCACATCGCCCCACCAGAGGAGCTCATCAGCATAACCTCACCTTGGCCATTTGCAAAATGGGGACTTGACCTTCTTGGACCCTTTCCTCAAGGATCGGGACAAGTTAAATTCCTCATAGTATGGGTAGACTATTTCACAAAGTGGATCGAGGCAGAACCCCTAGCTAACGCTACTGCTCAAAGAAGTCAAAAATTCCTATATAGGAACATCGTCACAAGGTTCGGGGTCCCATACTCCATCACCACGGACAATGGCACCCAATTCACAGATGCAGGCTTCAAAAAATTAGTAGCCGACTTAAACATAAAGCACCAGTTCACTTCCGTCGAACATCCCCAAGCCAATGAAC
This sequence comes from Arachis ipaensis, assembly GCF_059453495.1. Classification (NCBI taxonomy): domain Eukaryota; kingdom Viridiplantae; phylum Streptophyta; class Magnoliopsida; order Fabales; family Fabaceae; genus Arachis; species Arachis ipaensis. Next base: position 139,708,298 of record NC_142435.1, on the reverse strand, counting down.
AAGCCGAAGTTGCCAACAAAGTTACATTGGCTGGGCTAAAATGGAGATTACAAGACGCAAAGAGAGCTTGGGCCGAAGAAGTCCCACAAGTCCTATGGGCATATCGAACAACGCCACATTCTACCACAAAGGAATCACCCTTCCGATTAGCATACGGAACGGAGGCAATGATCCCAATAGAGATCGAAGAAGGGTCGCCTAGAGTGGTTCATTACAATGAAGAAGCCAACTCCCAACTTCAAAGGGAAGAGCTCGACCTACTTCCTGAAATCCAAGAAAGAGCTCGGATCAGGGAAGAAGCACTAAAACGTCGAATGGCTTCCCGATATAATCAAAAGGTAGTGCCAAGAGGTTTCGCTGAGAATGATCTCATCCTAATCTAAAATGATATCGGAATAACTCGACCCGGAGAAGGAAAGCTGGCAGCAAACTGGAAAGGACCCTACCGAGTCATAAAAGTACTTGGGAAGGACTACTACAGACTGTCCGAACTCGAGGGGCGAGAGCTTCCCAGGTCATGGCACGGCTGCAACCTAAGAAGGTACTATAGCAAGGAATGGTAAGGGATCTCAGCATAGGGTGTACTCTTTTTTCTGAAAAGGTTTTTTAATGAGGCACCAAGTTGAGATCCACAAATTATCCGACTCAAAAGGATAAAAACTCCACATGTACATATTTGCATTTTCCTTTAAATAAAATATGTTTAGATATTCTACAAATGCTCAAGCCACATTAATCTGAAACATTCATCGTCCGATTATAAAGCAACAGATCGACAGAAAGTGAAAATCGAATTCACTGCACGATCACGATAAAGACCAGCAGAAATGAAAACTAAATTCATCTCAAGGTCGATTAAACAAGGATTGAACTCACCTTCTACAAATCGGCAAATATGAAAACAGAATAATACAAGAAGTTATCGAAAGTGATCCGGAGAAAAGACCTGACGAGGTCATAATGGATTGCTAAATAATAACTTAAAGACTGGCCGACGTTAAGAAGTCGGACCAAGTCAAACCAAGTTATAAGTAAACCTTGGAAAGAGGTCTGGCGAACCCTATAAAAGAGGATTACTTTAACTTAGAAAGGCTCGACATGACGAAGTCGGCCCAAAACATAAAAGTTATAAAAGTAATACCTGAAAGAGACCTGAACAAGCTCCAAGAAAGAGGATTACAAAAATAACTTAGAAGGGCCCGATATGACGAAGTCGGCCCAAAACATAAAAGTTATAAAAGTAATCTCTGAAAGAGACCCAGACAAGGTCCAAGAAAGAGGATTACAAAAATAACTTAGAAGGGCCCGGCATGACGAAGTCGGCCCAACACATAAAAGTTATAAAAGTAATCCCTGAAAGAGACCCGAACAAGGTCCAAGAAAGAGGATTACAAAAATAAATTAGAAGGGCCCGACATGACGAAGTCGGCCCAAAACATAAAAGTTATAAAAGTAATCCCTGAAAGAGACCTGAACAAGGTCCAAGAAAGAGGATTACAAAAAATAACTTAGAAGGGCCCGACATGACGAAGTCGGCCCAAAACATAAAAGTTATAAAAGTAATCCCTAAAAGAGACCTGAACAAGGTCCAAGAAAGAGGATTACAAAATAACTTAGAAGAACCCAACGCGAAGAAGTCGATCCAAAACATAAAGCTACAAAAATAATCCCTGAAAGAGGCCTAAAAAGGGGTCCAAAAAAGAGGATTATCAACAACAGCTCGGACAAAACCGACATAATGAAATCGGCGACTTCAGCGTTATACAACAAAAAGTTCCAACACTCCCAAAAAACTAAAAAGGCTGCCAAGACAACTGCAGACAGACGTGATATAAAAACTGCTAGCTATAATAATGGCAAGCTTCAGAGGCCACCAAAATCAGCCCCAAAAGCTTGGAAACTGCTTTGTTTTTCAAAATAAAGTTGCTAAACAAGCAACCAAGAGAGTGTCAACAGTCAGCAAAATACCATTTACAAAAAAAAAACAGTTCAAAAGCCCACAGACAGGGCCATACACAAATAACTAAAGAGGATCCAGAGGTTTCCCAGAAGCAGCATCAACATGGGGCGAAGGAGGACGAGTCTGGAGGGGCACAGCATCCACCGTCCCGTCATCTCGATTCAATATCTGACAGTCAAGCTCGGGCACGGGATAACTAATCCCGCCAGGAGGAGCTGAAGAAGTCGGCACAACAGTGGCTTTGGCAACTGGCACAGGCAGAGGTTCAACATCGTCGTCATCAAGGTCGTCAGGAACAATCTTGCCCTCCTTCACGATATTGTCCAGGCTGAAAAGAGTAAGGTCGACCTCGGGAGCAAGAACTCGAACTTTCCCCTTCAGGTTCTCATAAGCAGCATTTATGCTGCCCACAAGGTGACCCTGGAGCCCAGCATAGTCAACCCGGGCAGACTCCAACTCTTCTCTGAGACGCATTACTTCACGGTAGGATGTGACATAGCTGTCCTTGTGCCTCAATGTCGTGTCCTTAGCCAACTTCATGGAAGCCGCCAAGGCCATAGAACTAGCCTTTTCACCCTCTAATTCTTTCTCCACCTTTCCCAAATTTACCTCCAGCTCCTCCTTCAAACCTTTTATTCTATCAAACTCCGCCTTAGCCTCCAGCATGAAAGATTTTGTAGCATGAACCAGGATACCCTGAGCAGTTCGAAAAAGAGCCGCACCCATATGAGCCATCTTCACACTACTTATAGTTATGAACTCCAGGTGATGAAGAATGGACACATCATCCATTGGAAGACCTCCATAGGGGGCAATCTGTTGGTCGACAAACTCGACGGCATCAAAATCAGGGGCATCAAGGTTAAAAGGCTCAGATGTTTTTTGCTTTTCTGGAGGAGGAGCGCCAGCACCAGCAGCTGAAGTTTGCGGAGGGTCAGTTAGACGAACCCGAGGAGTAGGGATCACCCTCCTCGGCCCAGGTGAACTCGGCATGGATGGCTTCGATTGAACCTGGGACGATCCCTCTCCGGCCACTTTGGCCGAGATGTTTTGGGCGACAGTAGCCTTCCTGGCCCTCTTGAAGGCCTTCATTGATTCATTATTTTTAATCATATCTGCAAGCAACACATAACAGTGAGAAATCAAGTTACAAATTAGAAAAGAGCTTGCAGAAAATAAAATCAACAGACAAAGAAAGGAAATCGATCACTACCCAGCTCAGCTCAAAGAAGTGAGGGGCTCCCTAAGAATTTCTTGGTATCAAGATAGGGAGGCTCCCCCCAATTCTCCTCCAACATAGTCACAAAGGCCTGCTCGACCTCGTCCAATATCTCCCTTGAATACCTCGACACAGCAACGTTCTTTTGCCACTCTAAAGGAAAAGTGGGCTCATCATTCTCATCCAGAAAAAAGGGCCGAGCTCCTTCAACAGCTCGGACCTTGAAGAAATAGTTCTTAAAATCACGAAACGACTCGTCATACATAGAAAAAACTTTCTTCCCTTTCGAAGCTCGGAAAGAAACCCAGGCAGCCTTTTTCTTCACTACCCCAGGTTTTGTCAAGACAAACAAATAAAAGAAAAGGGATTGCGAGGCAGGGACGTCAAGTTCACGACACAACAATTGAAAGATCTTTATAAAGCCCCAAGAATTAGGGTGAAGTTGGGATGGAGCTACATTGCAAGACCACAACAGATTGGTCTCAAAAGGAGTAAAAGGAATGGTGATGCTCATCTGGCCAAAGAAAAATCGTATGCATAGAAAAAAGGACGGTCTCCAGCAACTCGAGTAGAGAAACAAACTCTCTCTTCAGAAGTAGGGAGTACAAGCTCATAATTCTTTTCCTCACTATCACTATTACAAACCCTATGATATTGCCTAAGCTGCTGACAAAATTCAGAATCAACCAAAGAAACACATAAAAGAACCATCGAATCCACCCAATCAGCCATGCCCTCAGGGACTTGAGAAGATGTTTCAACAATGTTCTTACGAGAAGACATGAGGTCAACTAGTCCTACAGCAAGAAAAGAAGAAAATGGATTACTAACCCAAACATCTCGGATAAAGTCAAAAACCATATCAGAACAACTCGGACAAGCATGACACCAGAGCAATACAAGCAGCGAAAGGAAACCCCAGGACCCACACTAAAGATCCAGGGGCATCCTTTGGAGGCAACTTATGGAACAAGGACTCAGGGAAACCTACAAGTCTACATCTCTACACATCTTAACAGGAAGATAACACTCTGAGAAGAAAGACACGAGCTACAAATCAAATAAAGTCATCAAAATAACTACCTCCCAAATTCACAGTCGCAGACGGAACTACCAAGCAACGAAAGTATCAATAAGAAGTCATCAAAGATGCCACTTTTTTCTTCGTTTTATAAACACCCCAAACAAACAAGCCACTAGAAAAAATCGTTACTTTCTACAAAGGATCATCAATAAAATCATCAACAGAGCGAAAGTCATCAAAAGGAGCAACCTTCTGGGCAAAGTAAAACAGGTTCATAAAAAACCAGAAAAACATGCAGCACAGCGACAAGCGAGCACGACAATGCAAAAAGATTCAAGCTTTCCAAACATGCATTCAAAACCAAAACTTTAACAAGAACCGAAGGAAAAAACAACAAAAAAAGCACAAAGAAAGAAAAATCAACCTGAACGAAGGAAGAAGCTTCGAAGGAGATTGAAAATGGAAAGACGGAATCGCCCAGAAAATCGCCGAATGACGCCGCAATGCAAGAAAGGCAAAGTGTAGGCGAAAACAGAAAGCGAGAGAGTGAAGGGAGAAGTTACAAATAAAAACGAAGAAAAGAAACCATTTTTTATTGCAAAATTCAAAATAAAAAGCCAAGAGAAACGGGGCAATTAAAACCAATTAATAAAGGTATTAAACCCTCGCACGTTCCCAATAACAGAGCGCTGATATAAAAGTGCGCGCTTTCAGAGGAAAACGTTCCACATTCAAAAAATTTCTACAAGGAAAGAAATCGACAAATGCTCGAGTTCGGCTTCACTAGAGAAGGATCGAAGTCAAGGACTCGACCTCAAAAAAGAAGACCGAGCTCAAGCAGGGGCACTGTTCACACCCTGGGTCGAGATATCCGATCCGGGATGTTCAGTAACAAAGCGACCGACCTCTTCAGGTCAGACTATCCGACCTCTTCTCAAAGAGCTCGGTCAAATCGGCAGGAAAGCCCAAAAAGGGGCCCAACTTAAGGAATACGACCCAAATCCAAAGGCATCCCAAGCCTACAGAGAGAAGGGCGGTTCCCTTGAAGATAAGCTGACCTCACTCAAAGATAAGATAAGATAAAGATAAAATAACTAACTTATCTTATCTAAAGAAGGTCACTCCACACTATTATAAATACACTGGAGCACCCATGTATAACTCATACTCTGATTCTACATAAAAACCTGCTAATACTCTTGCTAACTTAAGCATCGGAGTCCCTTGCAGGTACCCCCCACCCTCCGGTGATAAGGGATCAGCAGTGCAGCTAGATCAACATGTCGGACACAACAACTCCGGCCGCCACTCACCAGCCGGACATATCATCTCCGACCAGCACAGAAGATCTCGTCCGAGATCGACCTACAGTTTCAAGTAACCCTCGGAACAAATAGGTTGGAGGTAGATCTCACCTTAACGGAGGCCTACAAAGGTATCTGCAGTACACACGTAGGAGTTTGGAGTCTATCTTCAAAAATTCTCCGTGCTGGCTTTTTTGGGCCGAACTTACATAATAATTGTAATCAAAAGGTAAAAATTTGCACAAATTGCAAAAAAATTCTCCCATAATACATGTCCCAGCCGAGCTATTGAACAACTATGAAGTAAGTTGGCCCTTTTATCAATGGGGAATCGATATTTTTGGTCCATTCTCCATTACACCAGGTCAGGTAAAATTTTTAGTTGTAGCTATTGACTATTTCTCTAAACGGATTGAGACACAACCATTAGCTAAAATCACATCCCAACAAATGATGTCTTTTATTTGGAAGCATGTTATATGCAAATTTGGTATACCACAATATGTTATCACTGACAATGGTCGCCAGTTTGTCGATCATAACTTTACATCTTGTTTACAGAATTTAAAGATCCACCAACATTTCTCTTCAATTGAACACCCACAAACTAATGGATTAGCTAAAGCAGCAAATAAAGTCGTCTTACATGCCTTAAGAAAGAAATTAGATTATGCTAAAGGGCTTTGGGCCGAGTTAATCCTAGAAATTCTTTGGGGATACAACACAACTATACATTCTGCCACCAAGGAAACTCCCTTCCGCTTAGTATATAGATCAGACACTATGATTCCTTTGGGGATCTCTCAATCCTCGTTGCATACACAAATAACCAACCAACATGAAGCTCGACAGCAAGATCTGTATTTCATAGAAAAAATTCGAGATATAGCCACTCTTCACCATCGAACAATGTAGCACAACATAGCTCGATGATACAATCAAAAGGTCCATCATCGCTCATTTCAAGTCAACAACCTGGTGATCAGAAAAACCAAGCAAGTCAGATGACCTTCATCTCATGGAAAATTTGCAGCCAAATGGGAAGGCCCATTCCGAGTTGATGAAGTCTTAGGAAATAGAGCATACAAAATTCAATCTCTAGATGGTACAATTTTAACTAATACTTAGAATATCTCCTCTTTAAAACAATATTACAGCTAAAAGACAGGGACAGGCTTGTACTCTTTTTCCTACTTACAAGATTTTTCCCAAAAAAAAATTTTACTTTGAGAAGTTTTAATGAGACATGCCTACCTGCACCTTTGAAAACAAGGGTCAAATAACAATCTATTATGTTTACGAAAGCTGACTTACTGATTAATTGTTTTCCTTTCATATGATCTCTGTCAATCTGACTTGTGACTATCAAACACAAATTATGACTAATATGTCATCCTCATACAACTATTCCTTCAATCAAATGCTCAATAAACATCACAACTTTACCCATTTATGGTAAACTTTTTTGAAATGTATCCAAAACAAAATTTTACCATATCAACTTACCAACATGATACCTATCAATCATAACATGGTCACAAAAATTAACATGATTATCTTTAAAGATTATACAAATTCATCAAAAGGAACTATACCGAACTATTGGCAAAGTCAATCAAACTTCAAAAAATTCCATTTACAATCTCATTCGTCATTCCAAATGACAATGACAAATCATTGTCATTAAAATAACAAAAGCAAAACAATTAACTATTACATAAAGCCAAGAAAACTTGGCATCAGTCAAAGATCAAAATAATCACAGGTTTCATACAAAACACTACAAAATATATGAACTCAAACTTAAAATCAATCTGTCAAGTTTTCATCCTCTTCTTTGGCAGCCTCATCATTATCTACTAGATTTCCTTCACAGACAACTTTATCCGGATCCATTTGGGACAAATCTTGGTCAGGGACAAAAAACTTGGCCAGCATCACCGCCCGTTCAAATCCATTAACATAGGCTTCCAAAATTTCAGTTTGCCTACTGTACTCCAAATTTTTAAGTTTCACAATAGCTTCAATCATTTGATTTTTCATATTAGAAAGATCATTCTCTTTCTTCTTCAACAACTCTGTTTCTTTATCATAACTGTCCTTCACCAACTTCAATGCCTCCTCTTTCTTAGAAACCTTCTTTTTTATATCAGCTGCGAAACTATTCTTTAAATCCAAATATTCTTTCAAACTAGTCAGTTCATCAGTCTTTTCTAAAAGCTTCTTATGCTTCACCTCCCAACTTTGACCAATGCTCGCTAACCGAAATCCGAGCACCTATATCAGACAATAGAAAAGTTATATTATATAACTAGAACTTTATTTTTTCATTATATACAAGTACTAAAGTCGTATCTGTAAATATTGGTCAATAACCACATCTCCGACCCGATTCACTAAGGTCTTATTGGATGATGATTGAAATGACTCATTGGCAACAACCATGAAAGGAAAACTTTTGTCCCACACCAAGAATCCATCACTACCCTCGACAAAGCCGTGCAATTATTCTTGATTACTCACAAAGGTGGTTAGCTCCTCCAAAGGAATCTCTTTTGCTTTTTCTATTAAGTCGTCAAACACATCTACATCAATAAGGTTGGACTTTCTTCTTTTTAAAGACGATCTTCTTTCTCCTTTGAGTTGGTCGATTAACCTCCCCTTCTCCATCCCCATTGCCAGGGTTCGATGACGAGCCCTCCTTTTCCACATTTTTTGTCTTGAAACGAGCTTTCAAGATCGCACCCGAAACTCCCGGATATTTTCCACCTATATAAAAAACAGAACATATATAGTTAGTCAAATAAAACAGTCATAACATCTTCAAACCTTATCTACAAAACTTACCAAGATAGTTCACCACGGACACTTTATTATCTTCCCATGGAAGTAAGTCAAAAATAGAAACAAAATTTTCTCTATCAATATGCTCAACCAAATAATTAATTATACACTCGTTTTTTGCACTAATCACTTCTGGACCCAGAATATCCTGAGGTTGTGAACACCAATAAAGAGAAAATTTCTCACCGAGATGTTCATCCAGATAAAAAAAAAATCCTCGTCTACTGATTTAACTTTCAAAAATATTCAGATAAACCAAAAGACTTATATAATTTGAAAACAGATAAACCAGAAGTGATATTCAGATTTATCCAAATCCCTTTCCATACCCTTTTAGCCTGAAACATAGAAAAGAACAACTCTAATGAAACTTTTACCTCCAAAAACTCTATTAAAATTTTAAAACACCTAAAAAAAGTCCAACCATTTGGGTGCAGCTGGGAAGGTGCATAGTTCAACTGTTTTAAAACATCACATTCGAAAGAAGTGAATGGAAGTTTAACACGGAGTTATTCCAACACACAGCTATGCATGAAAAATACGAGCCCCTGAACCCGCCCTAACAATTTTTGATATCTCTATCTCACCAACACTATCCTTATCCATGAAAAGAGACCCGCAAATTTTTACATCCTCATCGATTCACTTATACGGGCCGTCATAATCATCTTTCTGCACTTCCTTTCTCTTTTTCTTACCCATCATTTTCAGAAAAATAAAGAGAAGACAAGAGGATGATGATCAAACTGAAAGAGAAAGAAACTAACCTCTTTTATTCATGTTTTACCCTCTTTCCAAAAACGTTTTAACAAAAGTGAACTTCTATTTATGAAACCCTTCAGCATTCCAAAATAAATATGCCACATTTAATATAACCGCTTCAGTTCTATTCAATCCATCACGACGGTTTTCTTCCAAAACTAACGGCACTAATTGCATTGGAAACTAGAACGGTAATTCACTTCTGATTTAATGACAAGACTTTTTCATTTTTTCATTTTTCTGTTTTTTTTTTTCAAAAAAAATCTCTATTTGCTCGTTTTTCCATTTATGTTTATTTTCATAAAATTTGTTGAATTGTGGGCTCCATATCTATAAATCAAAACGTCGAATTATAACTCATCAATAAAAGCTCAAACTATTTCATCAAAATATTGCCAAACTTGGAGGCTATGATATGAGCATTATAACTCGACTATACACGTTATACATTAGTTATCAATAATAGACATCAAAACAAATATCGAAATGCTCCAATATCTCATTATTCTCCATTAAAACAAATTATTCGGAAGTATAACTGTTAATACTTTATCCTAAATATAAAAGGAAGGTAATACGTTTATTTAAAACACAACAACAATACAGAATTTATTATACATTCACTAACTTGAGTGTCGTAGTGTCTTTTGCATGTATCCACCCCTTGTTCTCTCGCTGCTAAAATATAACTCATCTCGACAGAAGATTCTTAGTTATTCACCGACGGACGAACTATACAGCGACCCACCTACAATTAGTTAATTATCATTATAATTATTTATAGTTACGGTTATAACCATTATATATATATAATAAATTTAATTTTAGTGTAAGTCATAGTTGAATATAACCAATTTTTTTATGGAGAAACTCCAATGCCGCTCAATGTTGGTGTTTCTTACGGAAAAACTAATCTATTATCTCACTTCAAATACGTATGAGTGTAGTGTAAGCCTAATAAAAATTTTATTTGAGCATAAATTATCCATTAAACACTCCCCTTTATATATGTCCATCAGTGACATAAATGTTTATAAAAGTTAGCTAATATTCCTATATATTCACCTTTATCAATATTTGAGACCATAATTTCATTGTATACATGATATAAACATTCCTTTTTATTATTAAAAAAATTATTTTTAATAGTTATTTATTTTATTTTTAACAGAAATAAAAATAGTTATTAATATACCAGCAATTAAATGATAACCATCTTATATTTTGTTGTTAAAAGATTTTAAGTAAAAAATTTTTTAATGACTATGAAAAATATAATTATCTTTACAAAATATAAGTTAAATAAAATATATAATGACTATTATGTTATTGTCACTAAGATAGCATTTGTTTTGAGGTATTGGGACAGAGACTGGGAACTGAGACTCAATATCATATTTGTTGGTTCAGAGACTGGTACTAAAATTTCTGTTCCTGTCCCCAAAATTTCAGTATTTCAGTACCTCTAAAAAGTGGAGACACAGGGGACTGAAATTTTTAGAGACGGAGACTGAAACTTTAATAACATTTTATATTTAAAATACCTTCATCACCTCCAAAAAATGGAGACACATGGGACTGAAATTTTTAGAGACGGAGACTGAAACTTTAATAACATTTTATACCTAAAATACCTTCATTTCAATTAATTAATTCCAATTTTAACCTTTGTACAAATTAAATTAGAGTTTCATTCTTGTTTCAATTTCTATCTCTCACTTTGCACCAAATAGAATACTGAGATTTATTTCAGTTTCTGTCTCTAAATCTCTGTTTTTCAGTCTTTATTTCTCTATCAAACACTACCTAAAAATTTATAGTTAAAAGTGATTTTTATGACGGTGTTTATAGGACGACATCTTTTTTGATGAGGGGCAATAATCATTCTTAAATGGAACGAAAAAAAAAAAGAAATAGAATATTAAGATTTATTTCAGTTTTTGTTTTTAAGTCTATGTCTTTCAGTTTCTATCTTTCTATCAAACACTACCTAAAAATTTATAGTTAAAAGTGATTTTTATGATGGTGTTTATAGGACGACATCTTGTTTGATGAGGGGCAATAATCATTCTTAAATGGAACGAAAAAAAGAAAAGAAAAGAAAATAAAGATTCCAAGAGTCAAACCCGGGTAAACACCGTAAGAGGCCAACATGTTCACAACTAAACCAAAGCTTCACGTAACAAAATCGTTAGATGAAAATAAAAATGACATGTTATAACGGAAAATACCATTATTAATTATATCTACTCTATATCATAGAGGCTGACCAGGCTACATGAAATCTGTTATAACGTGGTCCAAACACTAATTTATAGTTTATAGTTCATAGAGCATAGGGAAATTAATAAGCACTATGTAAGGTTGGTGGCTGAGAAGCTAGGAGCTAATAAAGATTTTGTAGCCACTGATTCAATGATACTAATAAAGATTCGAATTTATGATGCTCTTGACTTCTTCAACCCACTTGAGAGTAAACTCCATATCCTTCTTCGTTTACCAAGTGGCAAGTGATTCAAAAATACTGTATGAATGATAGAAATCAATTCCACTAAATTATTTAGTATGGATTCAAAGTATAATACCTATTATTTATTAGTTTTTATGATCACTCACTCACATAAATGACACTATCATCTTTTAATTCTTAAACTTACCAATAATATATTTATAAAGTAAAAGAAAAGTTTAATAACTCAATACATTTTCATTTATATAAAAAGATTATTAAAATACATGAGTTCAAGTCTATAAATAAAGTTTTATAATAAAATAATAATAATTGTTATACAATTAAGTATTAATTATAATATTTTATAAAATTGATAGAAACTTGACTAGTCAAATTTTTTATTTAAATTTATTTTAAAATTTTTAAGTTTAGTCATCAACTTAAAGGTTTCAATTTATGATTTTTTTTAGTACAAAAGTGATGAATAGAACTTGTCATATAGATGCTTCATGCATAGTTCTTCTTTTATTTGTTTCATTAAAATCAACTTGACTTGTAGCTTCTAATTTTATCTAGGAAATAAAATTTAACTTGTGATTTTTGTAACTTTTAATTTCAACACTTATAATTTTTGTAGCTTTTAATTTTATGATAAATCTAGTATAACGTAAGTTGACTTAATTTTTATATACGTATTGTTTCACACAAATGTTTAAGAAAGTGATATGATAAATCATTAAAATAATCAAACTTGTTAAGTTTATGGGTAGTTTATCTCCTAGATTATCTCCTAGAGTCATCCGTCATTTTAGATCCCAGTTAATACCGACAAAGATCTCTTAATTTACCAGATGACAAGCTATACATTTAAAAGTATTAGAGAATAATCATTCATATATATATATTTTTTTATCAATTTAAACTTTAATTTTAGAAGAAATAGTTTTATGACATGGTATTAGAGTTCTGTGTTCGAAAGACTTAAAATTCAATTTTTGGTAAATCCTAAAATGAAAAAAAATAGCATAAGACAAATAAAATGAAAAAAGAAAGCCTATGCAAAAATTAAGTAAATCCAGAAGAAACTCTTGTTTGAAGGAGCGTGTTAAAGAATAACTATTCATATTATTTTCTTCTATCAACTTAAATTTTTGGAAGAAGTAATTTTCTGACAAAAATAATCAAACAATTTGAAGTTTAATAATCAAACTTTTTATAAACACTAAAAATCGACTATAACTATATATATTTTCTACTTTTATTTGCAATTTAATTAGAAATATAAACTAGTATTTTTATCCGTAATAACATTACGGAAATATAAATCTTTTAAAATTACGTCGATTCTGACATTACAGATTATGGCACAAAAAAATTATAGCATTAAACTACTTTTACAAAAAGGTCGTAAGGATAAAAGTCTCTGTCGGTTAAGAAGCTTAGAGTCTCTATAGATAAAAAAAATTAAATAATAAGTTTTTAGTTATTAATTTCATATGAAAGAGTTTAATTTTTTACTAATAATTAATTTTAACATTCATTATCTAAAATTTGAAAGAATTTAACGTATATACTTTTATATTTAATTAGGTGTTAAATCTTTTGTACAAATAGAAATAATTAATTTTTATACTTGTTATTTAAAAATAATTTTTTTCTCTATATATAAAAATATAATTAGATATTAGTATAAAAAATTTATATTAATAGTTATAAAATTAACTCAAATTTATTTTTTTAAATAATTGAATTTTGATTCTAACTTTTAATCACAATGTTAGTATTTTCTCTAAATTATATATAATAAATATTTGAAAAAAAAGAAGTAAAAATATAGATTAGAAAGATAAGCAGTAAAAATCTAAAACTAAATAAAAAATATGTATATAATAATATTTTTTATTTAAATTATTTTATGTTGTTAATTTTATTTTTTGTAGAATAGAAAGGTAGAAAAAAAATAAAGAATAAGAGAAAAGAAAAAAAGATAAAGAAGAAGAATGAGAGAGGGAGTTTGTTAATTTTGAAAGTTAAGAGTATAATAAAAAATATCTAGTGACACATTTTGATTTGTCAAATTATAAATTATATATAGAGTGAGAATGATAGAGAGAAATAGAAAGAAAAAAAAAGAGAGAGAGGTAGATAAGAGAATGTAAGAAGGAGGTTTACTAATTTTAGAGGGAAATATTTTCTCTAAATTTTAATAAGAGAGTATCATGTGACACATTTTAGTTATTAAATTAAATTAGTTAGTAATATATAAATATAATATATAATATAGTTATATTTCAATTTTAATATTTTAATTTTAATTTTAATTTAATTTGATTGCAATTAGAAAATACCATATTATAGATTTTGATTGTCAAATTTATAATTAGTCATTAATAATAATATATAAGAGAGATAGAGTGAGTGAAGGAATGAGAGAGATAGAGAAAGAGAGAGAAAGAGGAGGGGAGAACTCTTTAATTTTAAAGAAAAAAATTGATTTTAATTATAATAAAAAAGTGACATATAACATATTTTGATTGTAAAATTAGTAATATATAATAGATTTAGTTTGCTAATATTATTTATAAAATGTGATATAAGTGAGAATCAAGTTAAATTATTATATAATTTATGAAGTTTGATTTATAAATTTAAATATATAAACATTATATAATATTATTAATAATCCTATATCTTATTCGAGTATAATCTCCTACAAACCCAAAAGTTTGACAATTATTTAACGAATTTAGAAAAGTTATATTGTTTGTAGGGGTGTTTAAAATTAATCCAAATCGAATAAAACTAACGAGACGAATAAAAAAATTGAAAAGCGAAATAACCAAAAAATTAGAGTGTGTTTAATTTGTGTTTTTATTTTATATTTTTATTTTCATTATTTTCTGTCTTTTAAATTTTGTGAAGGAAAAACTGAAATTAGTAAAAATAATAAAATTATATTTTCTGTTTTTATCTCCTGTTCAACTTTTTTTTCACAAAATCCAGAAAACAGAAAACACTAAAATTAAAAATAGAAAATGAAAACGCAAACGACTAACACACCCTTAAATTATTATAGTTTTTGTTTAGTTCGATTCGGTTTTTGATTTTAGCTGAAAAAACCTGAACCAAACCAAACCAGTATATGAATAAAACTTCTAAATTACCCTAACCCTAATGAGCCTACACGGAACACTGAAGCCTATTCTTTCACTCTCACCTCTTCAGCGCTGCAAACCTCAGTACTTTCTCATATTCTAAACTCTCACAATCCCTCATCCTCCACTCTCTTCTGCCATCCTCTGGACTATAATAGCCTCGAAGGCGCCACACCCGCGGGCCACGGTGTCTCTCTCTCTCTCTCTCTCTCTCTCTCTCTCTCTCTCTCTCTCTCTCTCTCTCTCTCTCTCCACAGTGACACAACAGTAGCATGCATCATCAGCCACCGACCCATCATGTTATCATCGATGTATTCGTAGCCCTGTGTTTCCCTTTTTGCAGTACAGCACAACAGAGTCCAACTGCTGTGTCATCTGTATGCAGGTTTATTATTGATTTTCTCTCTAATTTTTCATTCTTTGTATGTTAACTTTTCTTTTTCTATTCTTGTTATATATTTTTTTTATTATTGATTGTTGTGCTTGATTTTAATTTTTTTTTGTTCACTACTATTATTAATTTTTAATTATTTTGTGACTATTTCAAACATCACTACTAATGGAAATGAATATCTGTAAACATGGGTATTTATGACTTATGAGATATACTTGAAGATAAAAATAGTAATGAAGATTTGAAAGCACTTCAAACAAAATTGTTTAATTTGTACGATCATTTTTGTTTTAATATCGTATTGTTTACTTTATTTAAAATTTGAGTATTTGACGTTTATTTTTTGTTATTGTACAAGATGTCTCTGGTACGGGTTGAGAGATGGATCGAGAACTTGCGGATTGAGGCGGATGCCGGATCACTTGGCTGGAACAATGGGGGGAGGTACCTGCAAAGACACTCCGACGCTCAAGTCAGAATGAATCTTAGAGGTATAAGGTGTGAGGGATGAATGAATACCTGGAGGGACCTGGGTCCTCTATTTATAGGTGATGGTAGCTGTCTTATCATATCTTGTTTGGCCAA
Source organism: Arachis ipaensis (assembly GCF_059453495.1). Taxonomy (NCBI): domain Eukaryota; kingdom Viridiplantae; phylum Streptophyta; class Magnoliopsida; order Fabales; family Fabaceae; genus Arachis; species Arachis ipaensis. Next base: position 139,692,599 of record NC_142435.1, on the reverse strand, counting down.
GATAAAGGAGACGTTTGAATTTGAAAGTTGGTTAGGAGCTCTAGTGGGCCGGTTCGGGCCTTCTAGAAGGGTTTGGTGGGTCAGACCCGGGTAGCCGGGTTTGGGGACTATCTCGGGTGTAGGATCCGTGGGCCGGATCCGTAACAGTTGCCCCCGTAGCAGGAGAGCGAGCGAGGTTGATCTGTCGCTGGGAGGTGTGGTTTTGACTGTTTGTGGTCTTCTTTTGTTTTCTCGGGTCGTCGTTTGATGCCTTTGAGGGGAGGTTGGTGCGCCGACCCTGGTTTTTGTGGCTGAGCCGAGGCTTCGTCTGGCCGTTTTAGGTTGATGCGGCTCTTCTGCGTCCTTGCGCCTGTTGCATTTTTTGAGGCGTGCTTTATTAGTTTCGTTTTCCGAGGGAGCATTTATTGTGAGGGGACGTTTTTGGGTAGCTTCCCTTTATTGCCCCTGCGCCCACTTTTAGTTTTCAGGGCTATTTGTGACTTTTTGTCTTTTTTGAAACCGTTTTGGCTTTCCTTCTTTCTTCCCTCGTTTGTTTCATCTCTCTTTTACTCTCTTCTCTGAAAATCTCTTTCTCTCCCTTGCGTTCTGGTGTTTCTTCGTGGTTGAGTTTCTGTTTTCCTGCTTCAGCATTTTTCAAGCTTGTTTTCTGCATTACCAGGTTGGTTTCTTTTTGCTCTCGTCATTCTGTGGTATTTTGTTGTTCTGTATTTTCCATGCATTGTTTTGCCATCTGCATTCTTGTACTGTGTTTTTCGTTTTGGGTGGTGGTGGTATTTGTGTTTTGGAGGGGCTGAGCACCACTGTGTTGGACTGGTAGTAGGTGGTAGGTTTTTGGTTGTCTTCTCTGCTTCTGCGTAGGGTTAGTAGGCTGACGGTGGTGCTCCTCCCTATTTTTGGTATGCATCGGTGGAGGAGTGAAGGTGTGGGTACTCTGATAGCCCCTTCCAGGGGTGTCCCCTCCCGCTATACTTGGGTGACTAGCGATGTGTGGGGTGTTCTATCGCGGATGATGGATGCTGATCTCCAAAGGCTCCGCGATCAGGGGACGGTTTGCGGTGGCAGTGATGTGGAGCGGCAATATGAGCTTGCCCTCCCTGACGCCGATGAGCGGTTTTGTTATTTGAACCTCAATTCACCGACCGTGCCGGACTGGATGCGGGTTTATGAATCAATGCTTACTCGGCTTGGTGTGCGGCTCCCCTTTTCGACGTTTGTTCAGGAGTTGCTGAGTCGGTGTTCCGTGACGCCGTCTCAGCTTCATCCGAATAGTTAGGCGGCCGTTCGTTCCTTTGAGCTTGTGTGTCAATATCTTGATCTTCTGGTCTCTGCTCCTGTTTTTCTTTTTCTTTTCTTATGTACTCTTCCGACTAAGGAAGGGAAGCATAAGAAAGGATATATGTCGTTCAGGGCTCAGCCTCATCGTCGTATATTTGGTTTGTTTGAAGATTCTTTCCATGGTTTTAAGAGAGAATATTTTAAAGTGCGCCCCGTTCAGGGGCATCATCCTTATTGGTTGACATTAGAGGGCGAGCATCGGTTCCCGACTTATTGGAATTTTGGTGCAGGGCCGTCGGTTTTGACCAAAGTTACATACGATGGTTTGTCTCCGGAGGACAAGGACATCACTAGTGTCCTTTGGCATTTGTTCGGGGAACGTCCGTTAAATCCTCGAGACGTCATGGGGGATCCTGTGTCCTGCCGAACATATATTGGTGTGTGGCTGTCATTTTCTTTGTTTTTATGTTTGTTTTTCCTGATTTTGTGACTTTGTGTTTTTCTTTGGTTTTTTCAGTTGAGATGGCTGGTGGTTTGACTTCTCTGGCGAGGTTGAAGGCAGCAATGGATCGGGAGGAGGGGTCATCGGCATCTTCTTCTACCCCTGTTTTGAATTCTGCTGCGGATTCCCAGGCTGTATCTCAAGAGGTGATTTCGGCTGGGGTTAGGGTTGGTGCTCAGGTTTCACCTGGTCCAGTGAATTCGCCTGAAGTCGTTGTGGTCTCAGCTTCCGAGGCTTCTCGGAAGAGAAAGAGGCCTGAGGAACCTAGTAGTGAGAACTTGGAGGAGGAGGGTGCTGTTCCTACCGTGATGGATCGTTGTTTCGATGCTTCAGGGTTTATAGATCAGTACTTGATGCCTGGCACCGAGCCATTTTTTTATGATTGTGATGTGTCTTTTCAAGCCAAGTCGGTATATCGCGCCCTCCTCCGATCCGCTGTTATTGTCTGGAAAGCTGAGCCGGTGATGGCTCAGGTTGGTTTGCTGGATAAGAAGCTCCGTCATTCCCAAGCTGATGTGGCCAAGTTGAGAGAGCAGTTTGAGGCTGCCGAGGTAGCGAGAGAAAAGGCGGTGAAGTCTTCCGAGGAGGTTGGGGATGAGATCCTCCGTCTTTCCGAGGTTGAGACTTCACTTCTATCTCAGCTGGGTATGGAGCGAAAGCGGGCTTCCGATGATGAGTCTTAGGCTGCCGTACTTCTTGGCGAGATGGAGGTTCTGAAGGCTGAAGTTGCTACTTTGAAGAAAGAGAAGGTGGAGTTACTGGCTGATGCAAAGGGTGCGATTGCGGCTACCGAGGAGACGATGAGAGCTCAGGCTTTGGTGCTGGCTCCGGGCGTGGACGTGTCTGTGATGGGGGCTTTTAAGACCGTCCGTGATGGCCAGATTGTTGACCTTGAGTAGCTTATTATAACTTATATTTTATGGGACTTGTTAGTTTTTTAGATGCTTGTTGGCCCTGAGGCCGTGTATTTTGATGCTTTTCGTTGAACATTTTGTATGCCATTGTAGCTGTTTATAACTTGCTTTTCTTGATGACTCTTGTGTGATTGTGGCCGTTCGGGCCTTTTCATTTTTCGAGCCGTTTATATTTTTAAGCCGTCGTGACTTAGGGCCTTCGGTAGGCCGTTTGGTAGTTTTTGAGGATATCTGTTTGTTAGGCCCCGACGGTGATCGGTCCTCGGTGTTGGCCGTTTTGTTTGTGTTGCCGTCATAGTGGTATTGGCAAATGTATTTTTGTAAAAATGGAATTTTATTAAGTTTGGGCCTCGTTAAAAGCCTCCATTTTTTGTTTTGGTAGGGAAAGAGTACCTGAAGATAATGAAAGAAAACTATACAAGAGAAAGGAAAAATAAAGTTCAGATAAGTAAAAGGGCATAGTTTTTTAGGGGAGGAGCGCCTCTACGTGTAGTATCGCCGTAAGTTGGTGGCATTCCAGGTTCTCAGGATCTCGGTTCCGTCGAGCTTTTCGAGCTTGTAGGCTCCTTTCCCGATTATTCCTTTCACACGGTATGGTCCTTCCCAGTTGGGGGTGAGTTTTCCTTCCCCTGGCGTTGGAGTTCCGATGTTGTTTCGTTATAGGACCAAGTCATCGGGTGAGAAGTCTCTCCGTATTACGCCATGGTTGTACCTTATTTTGATTTTTTTTAGGGCTAACTCTCTCATGTGGGCTACCGACCTGACCTCGTCATTGAGGTCTTGTTTGGCATTTTCGTCGTTGCCTCCGATGGTTCTTCTCGGACTTGGGTCCCCGATTTCGACTGGGATGATGGCTTCTACTTCGTATGTCATGCGAAAGGGGGTCTCCCCGGTGGAACTTTGCGGGGTGGTCCGATATGACCAGAGGACCGATCCGAGTTCGTCTGCCCAACGCCCCTTGGCTTCGTCGAGCCGCTTTTTAAGTCCTTTGACTATTGTTTTGTTTGCCGATTCGACTTGCCCGTTCGTCGGGGGATGTTCTACCGAGCTGAAGCGTTGGGATATGTGTAGTCCCTCCAAGAATTTCTAGAACTTTTTGTTTGTGAATTGTATTCCGTTGTCCGAGATTACGACTTCCAGAATGTCGAATCGGGTGATGATGTGTTTCCAGAGGAATTTACGGCACTGGGTAGCCGTGATGGAGGCCAGGGGTTTGACTTTGATCCACTTGGTGTAGTAATCAATTGCAACAATGATGTATCGGAGCTGCCCGGGGGCTGTCGAAAATGGGCCGACGAGATCGATGCCCCAAGTTCCGAACGGCCGATCTACCGTGATTATACTGAGCTGGTGTGGGGCGGCTTTATGATAGTTGGAGTGCTTTTGGCACTTGTCGCAGTTCCTGACTGTTTGTATGGAGTCCCTGATGATTGAGGGCCAAAAGTAACCGGCTCGGATGATTTTCTGGGCCAAGGTTTTGCCTCCGATGTGATGGCCACAGCAACCCTCATGGATTTCGTGAAGTATGTATTCCGTGTCTCCGGGTTCGATGCATTTGAGTAGGGGCTGCGAGAATCCCCGTTTGTATAGATGTCCCGTTATTATGGTGTTGTTGATGACTTCCCTTTTTATCCGGTTTGCCTCTTTAGGGTCTTCGGGTAGTACTCCGTTGAGGAGGTATTGTAGGATGGGAGTGGTCCATGACTTTCGGTCGGAGATCGGTAGGCTGTTGTCGGTGGTGTTTGATATAGATGGTGTTCTGACGATCTCTTGAATTAACAACCGGTTACCGTGTCCTAGTTTGGTGCTGGCCAATTTTGAGAGTAGGTATGCCCTTGCGTTTCGTTCTCAGGGGACATGTTGAATGGTTACCTGATCAAAATCTTCTTTCAGTTTGTTTACCTTGGCGAGGTATTGTTGGAGTAAGGGGTCTCGTGTTTGGTAGTCCCCGTTGACTTGGGAGCTGACTACCTGTGAGTCGCTGCATATCTCTAAAATTTTTGCCCCGACTTCTTTGGCTAGAATTAAACCGACCAAAAGAGCCTCGTATTCTGCTTGGTTGTTGGAAATTGGGAACTCGTATCGACCGGATTGTTCGATTACGATCCCGTTTTGGCTTTCGAGTATGACCCCGGCTCCACCGGAGGTGGTGTTGGATGAGTCGTCTACGTGTAGTTTCCAAGTTTTGGGGTGGGGTTTTCTGGCGTCATCTCGGTGATGAAGTCTGCCATGGCTTGCGCTTTGATTGCATTCCGGGGTTCGAACTTTATTTGGAATTGGGACAGTTCGACGGACCATGCCAGCATTCTTCCTGCTAGGTCGGGTTTTTGTAGGACCTGTCGGACCGCCTGGTTAGTTCGGACTGTAATAGGGTGGGCTTGGAAATACTGTCGGAGGTGGCGGGATGCCGTTAGGAGTGCGAAGGCAAGTTTCTCGAGGCGTGAGTAGCGTGATTCCGTGTCTTGTAGGACTTTGCTTATGAAGCAGATGGGTCGTTGGGCTTTATTTTCGTCTTCTCGGATGAGTGCTGCAGCAAGGGCTTCTTCAGTTATAGATAGGTATAGGTAAAGGGTCTCTCCTGTTTGAGGTTTAGCGAGGACCGGGGGTTCCGCTAGGACTTTCTTAAAGTGTTGGAATGCTTTTTTGCATTCCGCTTCCCATTTGAAGGGGATTCCTTTTTTCATGAGCTTGAAGAAAGGGAGCGCTTTTTGAGCTGACGCCCCGAGAAAGCGGGATAATGCAGTTAACCGGCCAGTGAGTTTCTGAATGTCTTTGAGGTTTTTTGGGCTTGCCATTTTGAGGACGGCTCTGCATTTTTCGGGGTTTGCCTCTACTCCGCGTTGTGTGATCATGAAGCCGAGGAACTTTCCTGCTTCCATTCCGAATGCGCATTTGGTTGGGTTGAGGCGCATTCGATGTTTCCTTAAGGTGTTCGTTATGAGCTCGAGGTCGGTGATGAGCTGTTCGCCAGATTCGATTTTTGCGAGCATGTCGTCTATATAGACTTCTAGCTTGGTCCCGGACAAGTCTTGGAATATTTTGTTAACGAGTCTTTGGTAGGTGGCTCCAGCATTTTTTAGGCCAAAGGGCATGACTTTGTAACAGTAAGTGCCGTCGGGAGTGATGAAGGCCGTTTTTTTCTCGTCGGGTCAGTGCATAGGTATCTGGTTATATCCTGAGTATGCGTCCATGAAGCTGAGGTATTGGTGGCTGGACGCGGCGTCTACTAATCTGTCTATGTTTGGTAGGTGGAAAGCGTCTTTTGGACAGGCTTTGTTTAAGTCCGTATAGTCAACGCACATCCGCCATTTACCGTTTGCTTTTTTGACTAGTACGACGTTAGACAGCCAGGTCGCGTAGGGTAACTCCCGGATAAAGCCTGCTTCGAGGAGGGCTTTGGCTTGTTTTTTAACTTCGGAGGCTCGGTCGGGGGACATTTTCCGTCTCTTTTGTGAAACGGCCTTGGCCGTAGGGTCTACGGCCAGTCGGTGGGACATTAAGTCGGGATCTATGCCTGGCATATCGGTGGGTGTGAATGCGAACAGGTCTCTGTTCTGTTTCAAGAGGTGAGAGAGGTCCTCTTTGAGGTTGTAGGGAAGGTTTCGGTTGATGAAGGTGTGTTCTTCTCTGGTTTGGCCTATTTGTAGCTTCTCCATGTCTCCCTCAGGTTCTGGTCTAGGTTGCCCATCTTGTCGGGCATCTAGGTCTGCTAACAATATGCCGGCCGCGTCTCAGGATCTCTTCCTTAGGGCTAGGCTGGTGTTGTCGCATTCTGCCGCGGTTTTCCGGTCTCCGTGGATAGTCCCGATTGAGCCATCTTCCGCTGTGAACTTCATCAGGAGGTATTTGGTGAAGATGACAGCTGAGAGGTCGTTTATGGTTTTTCTTCCAAGGATGACGTTATAGGCGGTGGAGTCTTTGAGGATTACAAATTCGGATAGTATTGTCTTTTTCTGGTCTGTTTTTCCTATGGTGAGGGGGAGGATAATGGAGCCATCTGGTTTGAGGAAGTTATCCCCTAGCCCGGTTACCCCATTGCGGTGTGTTTGGAGGTTGTCATCATGGAGTCCGAGTTTGTCGAAAGCCCCTCTGAAAAGGATGTTGGAGTTTGCTCTTGTGTCTACTAGTATTCTTCTTACCAGTCCGGTTCTGATTCTTGCCGAGATAACGAAGGGGGCATCCTCCGCCGAGGTACCGTGCTGGCAGTCCTTGGGGGAGAATGTTATTGCTCTATTGGTAGCGTTTGAGTCTTGTTGTCTAACTGCCAGTATTTTGAGGTCCTTTTTTAGTGCCGATTTCGATTTCCCCGGGACGTCTTTACCTGTGATGATGTTCACGATAATGGTTGGGTCAGCTTCCGGGCTTTCTCTGGGGCCCTGTTTTTGTGTTCTCGGGTTACGTCCTTCTCTTTCGGGTGGTCTTTACTTTTTCGCGCGTCTTGGTTCCCTGATGAATCTGGCGAACTCGGGGATTTTTCCGTCTCGTATAGCTTGCTCGAGGGCGTCCTTTAAGTCGAAGCAGTCTTGCGTCCTATGTCCGTATCCTCGGTGATAGTCGCAATATAGGGTTTTGTTGCCGCCTGTTCTTTCCTTTAGCTGTCGGGCTTTCGGGAGGATGTCTCGATCTGCTATTTGATGGTATATTTCGGTGATCGGCGTAGTTAGTGGTGTGTAATTGGAGAATTTTCCTATTCTGGGGGGTCGGTTTACGTTTACCGGCTTGTGGTGTTCCTTCTGATTCTCTCTGGAGGTAGGGTTATGTCTGGTTGCTGGTAGGCCGTGTTGTGTGCTGCCGTGTTGCCGTTTGTTGGCGGCTACGACCTGGCTTACTTCTTCGTCATTTATGTACTCCTTTGCGACACCTCGTATTTCGTGCATCGTCCACACTGGTTTGGTAGTGAGGTATTTTCGGAAGTCTTCGTTCATGAGTCCGTTTGTAAGGCAGAGGCTTGCGACTGAGTCTATGAGCCCATCGACTGTCAGGCACTCGTCGTTGAATCGGTCGAGATATTTTCTTGTGGACTCGTCATGTTTCTGTGTGACTCCCAATAGGCTGATGGGGTGTTTGGCCTTGGTAATTCTAGTGGCGAATTGGGCCATGAACCTCCGTGATATGTCGCGGAAACCGGCTATGGACCCATTGGGGAGGCCATTGAACCATTTGATTGCTGGTCCGGCTAGGGGTTACTGGGAAGGCTCTACATTGAACGACGTCGGTGGCGCCTTCTAGGTTTATTCTGGCCTCGAAGGCCGTTAAGTGCTCCTGGGGGTCTTTGGTTCCGTCGTATTTCATGTCCGTGGGTTTATCAAAGCCTTTGGGGAGTTTCGCTTTCAAAATTCTCTTCGTGAAGGGGGTGACTCCCATTATCACGTGGTCGCTTCTCGTGCATTTGGTCTCTCGGTATCGTCGGTCGTCGTCCGTGTGAACAAGATCACGGGAGACGCTGCGGTCGTACCTCTTGCTGTGTCGCCGTTTTGGTGATCTGTCGTGTCTTAGGTACCGCGAGGCGCTTCTATCGTGTCTCTTGTCGTGTCGCCGTTCTGGCAATCTGTCGTGTCTTAGGTCACGCGAGGCGCTACTATCGTGTCTCTTGTCGTGTCGCCGTTCTGGCGATCTGCCGTGGCGAGATCTTGATCTGGAGGTCGCGTGACTCCCGTTTTCAGCGTTGTGCTTTTCCTTGGTGGCAACCCGGCCTTCGAGTTTCTGTACTCGGTGGCAGAGTTCTTGGATTATTTGGGCTGACTTGTCTTTCGGATTTTCAGAATGTCGTGTTTTTGTGATGACGGGGCCGTTCTCATTGTTATGGATGACGCTTGCTACCCTTCCGTGGAGTACGGCTTCTTGATGTTCGGGAGTAGGGTTTCTTGTTCTGGAGTCATCTTGGTGGTTAATGGAATGCTCTTCAAGTCTGTCCGCCATTCCGACTCAACCGGCGCCAGTCCCCACAGACAGCGCCAATGTACAAGATGTCTCTGGTACGGGTTGAGAGATGGATCGAGAATTTGCGGGTTGAGGCGAATGCCGAATCACTTGGCTGGAACAATGGGGGGAGGTACCTGCAAAGACACTCCGACATTCAAGTCAGAATGGATCTGAGAGGTATAAAGTGTGAGGGATGAATGAATACCTGGAGGGACCTGGGTCATCTATTTATAGGTGATGGTAGCTGTCTTATCTTATCTTGTTTGGCCAAGATAAGGGAGACGTTTGAATTTGAAAGTTGGTTAGGAACTCTAATGGACCGGTTCGGACCTTCTAGAAGGGTTTGGTGGGTCAGACCCGGATAGCCGAATTCGGGGACTACCCCGGATGTAGGATCCGTGGGCCGGATCCGTAACAGTTATATTAAATTTATTTTATTTTAATTATGATAGAATTAATATAATTTTTATTGAAATGAATAATTTCTGTGAAAATCTTATAGTACTATATTTTTCTGTGAAAAATAGGAGATGAAGATGAATATTTTTCTTGAATGAGAAATGAAAATGAGAATGAAGAGAAATTTCAAGATGTAAAATAAAAAATGAGAGATTCTCTTTCGTCTTGCTCCACGATATTATCATTATATTCCTATTTCTAATTACTATGGATGTTGGTGTCTTAAGCTCTTTTTGCAACGGTTTTTTTCACAACAAAAAAAAATCTTAATTAGACATTGATAATATTGTTCACATTTAATTGAAGAAGGAAAAAATAAAACTTTGAAAAATAATAAACAATTTAAAATAAATAAATTAATTAAAAATTATTTTAGAAATTAATGTTGGTTGGCTAAAAATATAAAAAATAAATATAAAGTGATTTAGATAAATTAATTACATAATTTAAAATTGATTAGTCATACGATTAACATTGAATTATATATTATATTAATTAAGATATTTACTAAATAAATATTAGTTGAAATCTTCATCTATCCACTCTTAAAAGAAAGGGATAAGTATGATTTTGGTCCTTAACGTAGAGGTCGAAAATCGATTTCGTCCCTAACTTTTTTTTCGCTCTAAAATGGTCCCCAAAGTTTCAGTTTGTTTTAAAATCGTCCTTCGGATGAAAATACCCTTCTCCCTTCACCCAAAAATCAACCACCACCACCACCACCAGAACAGAAGCCACCACCGCCGCCAGTATCATCATGGTCATCATCACCATCAGAACTTTTTTCAAAATAAACCAAAATCAACTAAGAAGCCCAAGCTGAACAAGACCAAAACTCAACCAAAATCAAAACAGAACCCATCATCATCATCAATACCAGAACTCACCACCATCCCCACCTCAGAAAATCAGAACTCAAACAATCAGACCAATTAAAACTCAGAACCATCAACAAAATTCAAAACTAAAATTCTTCCTCTTTTATTCTTGCTCTTCTTCATCTTCTTTTAAAAAAATTCAAGCAACATGCACAATAATCAACAAATTCAGTAACAACAATATTTCACAAAAAATTCAGAAATTCTACAAAAAATTTAGTTTACAGAAAAAAAAGAAGAAGAAACGGCGAGCGGTAAAGACGAGGAAAAAGAGTAGTGGCGGAGAAAAAGAAGAAGAAGAAGAAGATGGTGGTGGTGCGTTGCGGTGCGGCGGTCCTCCTTCTCCCACCCCCCTCTCCTCCCCCTTTTTTCTCGCTCCCCCTTTCTTTCTCTCCCCAGCTCCCCTTCTATGTATCCCTTTCTTTCTTCTTTTTTTTTATTTATTTTATATTTTTTTTATTTTATAATTTTTTTAAATGAGGGGTAATTTGGTAATAAAAAAAATAAAATTAGTAAAAAAGATGAAATAAACTGAAACTTTTGAGATCATTTTATAACAAAAAAAAAAGTTGAAAACGAAATAAATTTTCAACTTCTACGTTGAAGATCAAAATCATACTTATCCCTAAAAGAAACTTGTACGACGCTATATGATGAATTCAGCTCTCAAAGTTAAGCATGCAAGCTTAGACTAACTGGATCATGACCGATAAGCATGCTGTATGTATTATATATTATATTATATTATATGCTTATTTATTGCTTATATAATAAAATAAAACTAGTCATTGTGATCTTCATGAAAAGCACGCGAAGATGTCTCGGTACGTAATAATGCGGAAAAAATTATATGAAAATAATTTTTTGTTGTTAATTTTAATCAATTTTCTTCTTATCTTAATAAGATGATATTTTTTATCCATATATTCTCTTTCATCTACATTTATTAAAATTTAACTTTAATTCTAAATACATATTATCTATCTCTTTTATGACTTTCAACAAAATTATTATTTTAAATATTCATTTGAATGTTAATATGTGATAAAATTTAAATTATAAAAAGTTGATTGATATTCATCACCAATAAATTTGATTTTTTTAGTTGGATTAAAAAATATGATATTATTCAATTATTGTTGCTTTTAAAATTGCTACAAGACCTGACGTAGACAAAAACTGAGAGATAAATGAGTGCACGAAAATGTTAATTGTTTGATTGATAGCAAAGTCAACAAATCTATCATGAAGCCTAACCCTCAATTTTTTAAAATCTAATCTTCGGTTATCTTTATCAATATATACGTTCCTACACAACTCCCGCTTTCTTTCTTATTCAAAGATATGCAGGCATGAACTTATCGAAAGGGTATTTTAATCGGACTTTGAGAATCTTTAAAAGTAATTTTTTTTAATTTTTGATTTATAAAAAATAGTAATATTAATGTTTGGTGTAATTTTTAAAATTAAATTATATTTTTTTAAAAAAATATTTAAGAACTTATAGAAAAATTAAAAAATAATTTTTTTATAATAAAATTTTTTTTATCACATTTCTTTTAAAATAAACACTTTTAGAACTAAAAACTCAAACACAAAATAACTTATTTATAAGCTACTTTTAATATAATCATTTATTGTTTAAGCTATTTTTTCAAAAGGAGCTTAATTAAGCTGTTTATCCAAACTGGACCTAACTCTCGAACTAAGATTGATTCCCTTCAAGCTCAATTAGAGATCCTCCGAGCTGGTGGAATGCATGGAGGAGAGGCGATTTCGGATTTAGAAAATAGATGAGAGAGAGCCTTGCAAGAGGAGGAATCTTATTGGAAGGAAAAATCTCAAGTTAAATGACTTAAGGCTGGCGATTAGAATATGAACTTTTTTCATCAGAAATTCCAAAATCATACACGAAGGAACAAAATCTGGCAATTAGTTGGTAATGATGATTCAGTTGCCTCTTCTAATGCAGATATTGCAACAGTGGCAGAATCTTACTTTTGTGAAATATTTTCATTCACTTGCAATGTAGATCCTATATACCTGTTTATTAACTTTGAGTCTAAGGTTACAGTTAACATGAACCGTAGACTTCAAAGACCAATTTCTATTGAAGTCAAATGAGCTACTTTCAGTGTTCATCCTCAGAGTGTTCTGGAAAATGATGGGATAACAACAAAATTCTTTCAGCATTATTGGGATATTGTTAATGGTTGATGAGTTTGAAAAACTCTAAATTCAATTTAATAATGAACAAACATTATTAAAGCAATTATTTACAAAATTATTAGCTTGATCTCAATTCATACTTGCTAAATTAATAATTTTGTTTGATACAGAGTTGCATTGGGCCAGAATTAAAAGAAATTGTTGCAAGCCCAATATTAAAATATTCAGCATTGATATAAAATTATTTTTGATCTTTATTGCTGAATGATTGATATATCAGTTGGGCCAGTTTTAAGTATTATTGATACAAGCTAAAACTATTCCTCATGCATGATCCAAAACCAATTGAGAAGGAAAGCAAATGTTTTTATTGTCTTATGTCTCCAACGGATTTCATGCTTCACCATGTAATGAAATTCAAATTTCATAAAAGTAAAGTTAATAAATGCATGGGAACTATAAAAGAGAAACTGTCATTGATTTGATGGCTTGCCTTAATGAAGCACGCTACCTAAAGCAAAGGGAAGTAAAAGCAAATCTTTTTTAATTAATTTGTCAATATCAATTGATTGCTTTTCTTTTCTTCTCTCTCACTTTCTTCCTCTCTATTCGGTCATTACACAGCAACCATGGAAGCTAAAGCTTTTCACTGAAGGAAAGGAGATGCACGTCTAAAGACCCTTAAAATGATGGCAAGAAAAAATAAACTAAAAGTATGTAGTGGATGAGATTCTCACCAAGAATGGTAAGATTTGGTGAGGTAATCTCGAGCTCTTCATACCCAAAAAGAAAGAAGAAAATCTTGGCCAGCAAGGAGAAGATCCTTGGAGAGGATGGCTTGTCTCTGATTTTGCTCAACCACCACAGGAGGTAGCTACAGTGGCTACGTGATAGAAGAGGTAGAGATTGGAGCAGATGAAGCTATCATCATCATGAAGCATCAAGGGCCAGAAGTTCATCTTGGAGAGCAAGGCAAGGATGAAGGGCTCAGATTGATGAAGAGTGGTGACCAAGGAATGACTAGAGGTAATTGCATGTTGGTTTTTGCATGGGTTATCTCTTCTCTCTCTCTGGCCGAACCGGTTCTAACTTGAAGAAGAAGAAAAAGAAGATTGGCTTGGTTTGTTTGGTTTCAACCTTGGAGGCTTCTCCCTATAAGTAAGGGTGAACAGCCAGGGTTTGATTCAAGGAGTGAGAGTGCAAGGCACAGAGTTCTCATAGCTCTCTAAGCTGACAGAATTTCTTCTCCTTCAATGTTATTCATTTTGTAATTTTTCTGTTTAATTTTGTCATGTCTTGAGTCTCATGGAAAAAGACAAACAAGTGAGGTTTGTATGAAAAAGCCATAGAGCGAAAAAAGGCAGAGAGTGCAAAATTAAAAGAAAAAGCCATAGATGTCCTTAGAGTTCCTTTGTACATCTGTGTTGTGTTTCATGATTCTGTGGGAATCCCCTTGTAAGTTGGGTTAGCACTTTACAGTTGAAAGCTTGGCAGTGACCAAGTCGAGTTCAGTCTGGGTTTAGATTCTGAACTTGTCCCGGATAGGAAGGGTAGTTCCTAGGGAGAATTGGTATTTGTAATCAAGGATGATTATAGTGAAATTCCATCATTGTTGTGATGGAGACTGGATGTAGGCTGCCTTGCACTGAGCAGCTGAACCAGGATATATCTTGGTGTATTTCTCTCTTTCTTCTACTCCATTTCTGTTTCTGCTACACAGGAGATAAAACTGAAAATATCTCGTGCTGACTAACGAGACATAAAGAAAAGTCTCGTGGCTAGTTACGAGATAAAAAGTCAAAAAGTTTCCAAAAGCAGTTTCAAAGGCCAGCAAGTATTATCAAGCGAAAAAGGGGCTAAGATTCAACCCCCCTTCTCTTAGCCACTGATAACCATCAATGGTGATATATTTTGGGCTTTGAGGAGTTTCTTTTGTGGGGCCAATTCCTAAAAGGATTTAACTGTACTTAGATCTGCCTTATCCCCAACATTCCTAATGCGAGCGATATATTCCAAGTAAGACCGATCAGTCTTTCATCTGTTGTGTATAAGATTATCTCTAAGATCATTGTTCGCAGATTACAGAAAATGATGGATAAATTAAGCAGCCCTAACCAAAATACTTTTATTAAGGGTAGATTGATTTTTGATAATATCCTAATTGCACATGAGTGTATGCACTACCTCAAGAACAAGAAGTATGGTCTTAATTTTGAAATGGCACTCAAATTGTATATGAGTAAGGCATATGATCAGGTGGAACAATATTTTTTAGGTTTATTTTGGAGAAGTTTGGCTTTGGAGCTCGCTGGATTAATTGGATAAAAGAATTGGTAACAACTCTTTCTTATTCTGTCTTAGTGGAAGGTCAACCCTTTGGTTTTTTTAAACCAAATAGAAAAATCCGTCAAGGAGACCCTCTATCCCCCTATCTATTTCTCTTCTGTGCAGAAGGTCTTTCCTTTTTCCTACACAAGGTAAAACAAAACAGAATAATTTAAGGTATCCAAGTGCACAGACGTTGTCCTAAGGTTAACCACCTTTTTGTTGGTGACTCTATTCTATTTTGTAAAGCTAATCCTATTGTTTGTAAAAATATTAAGGATTTACTTCAATTTTATGAAAGTATCAGTAGTTAAAACGTGAATCATAATAAGTCAGCTATATTTTTTAGCCATAATACACCCCTTCCAGTTCAGACTCAATTGGCTTCATCTATGAACATTGAACATATTGGGGCATAAGACAAATATCTTAGCTTACCATCCACAGTTAACAGATAAAATAAAGCAACATTCAGCATCATCAAGGAGAAGGTTCAAAAACATATTCATGGATGAAAACACAGTTTGTTATCTGCGGTGGAAAGACAAGTCTTACTCAGAGCAGTTGGAGAAGCTATCCCTATTTATACTCTAGCTTGTTTTAAGCTACCAGATAGTTTAATCGATGAGATTCACTCTCTATTATCTCAATTCTGATGGGGCCAAAAGGGAACTGAGAGATGCATGACCTGGATTAGTTGGGATACGATGATCCGACCAAGAAGAAAGGGGGGTCTCGGTTTCAAAGACCTTAGCGTGCAGAATTTGGCGTTACTAGGCAAACAATTTTGGAGAGTAGCTACTCGTCCTAATTCTCTATTATCCAGAATGCTACGAGGTAAATATTTCTTTAATGGAATGCATTAACTGCTGAAATTGGTACCTTACCGTCTTGGGGCTGGAGAAGTGTACTGGAGAGCCGGAAGGTCATTGAGAAAGGCATTAACTGGCGGGTTAGAAATAGAGAAAATATTCGCATCTTTGAAGACCTTTGGCTGCCACCGCCTTACTTGATGGTGATTTCACCCCCAGAAAATGTCCAAAACCTTGTCAATCTGGTCTACTGAGTCAAGCATCTTATGGATACAGATAGAAAATGGAATCAAAATTTAATTTTAGGAATCTTTTCGAGAAATATTTCAGACAAAATACTCTCAGTAAAGATACATGCTGGAAATGATACAATATAATGGGATTTGAGCAAGTCTAAACAGTATGACACATCTTTAGGATATAGGGTGGCCTACCTCTTCCATCATCTCCGAATGGATTTATGCCGATTCAGATGCAATAGAAGAAAACATGGATTGACCTCTGGAAACTAAATATGCCTCACAAAATCAAGCTTTTTTTCTGGAAGGCACTCGATGGTCGACTCCCTGTCCTTGATCAGATTCATCATCGATTTCCATTGACGTCTTCCCTTTGCCCTGCTGTCAGAAAGAACCCGAGACTATCATGCACTGTCTATTGAGTTGTGAGAAAAGAAAAGGGATATGGTCACAAAGTTATTTATGAGACTGTTTATCTTCCCAGCAAGCTGATAATTTCTGGTCATGGTGAAACTCTATGGTGGCTCTGATAAACCCCTTCAAGGACTCTGGTTGAAACCCTCAACTTATTACAATACTATGCTAGAATTTCTAGAAAGCTCAGAATCAAGATGTGTTTGAAGATTCTCCCTTATCATCATCTTCAATCCTTGCTTCAGCGGTGAAATTGCTTTGAGAAATTCAAAGGGTTCCTGCTATTTCGAAACATATCCTTTAGACAATGACTTGGCTTCGTTTATGACATTTTCTCTTCTCCTTATTTTAAATTATTCCTATTTTATTTTATCACCATTAGATGATTTATCAAGTATGTGTCTTTGGGAGATCCCCACCGTTGCATTGCCTTATCCTGAATTAGACTCTTATATTTCATTATTCATTATTTTAATGAAATATATATTTTACCTTTGAAAAAATATATATAATTATTTCCTATTATATAATAAATTTAGTGCTACAAAGTAGAGTTTAATCAGATTTTACCTTGAAATATTTTTATAATATCAACATTGTTTATAGGTCTTTCAAAAACAACTTTATTTAGACAATCGCAACAGTCAGGATAGAACCCAAGATGACTAACACCTTTGGGCCCAGGATAGAACCTGCGATCCCGGTAATCTCCAATGTTAATAATCTTCCATATCTAAAATGGAAGGTGGCTAGAAATCGCCAGAAATTCCACCAAACCCGGTATTTCTCAATGCCACTTCCTAATGGCATGAATAGGGAGTCTTAAAGCCCCAAAGGTATGCACACACACTAATCATAATCTCTCCCCCTCTTTGTCCACTCATTGATTTTCTATGTTACCTAGATAGTTCGAAACATCATGACTTTCAGCTATAGGAAGGTTCCTCGGACTGAAAAATCAATTACTCTCATCCAGTAGGAGGAAAGTCAAGCTTTGGCTGACGAAGTTTCACAGTCAACCCTTTCAAAGTCAAAAAGCATCCCTCACAGTTGTAGGAATTGAGCACACTGTCAACATTAAGTGGTTTTAGTTTTGCATTATATACCTTGAAATCGACATGTAATTGCTCCACATATAAACTCGAGTCCTCTTTGACCACTTCAGATTTTCCTTCATCAGTCCAAAGAAGGATACTTTGATGCACGGTCGAAAGTACAGCTCCAACTCCGTGGATCTAGTCTCTTTCCAACAGAGCATTATAACTAGCCCTCGAAGATACCACTACGAAAACAGTATTCTGATTTGAAGATCCGACTTGTACTTGAAGAGTTACCAACTCTTTTGCAGGAGTCGACACACCACTATAATCAGTGACTGAAATATTAGTAGGGACCAAATCATCAATATGCTTCCCCACTTTTGTTAACATCCTTTTTGGCAGTAGACTTATCGCTGCCCCTCCATCGACTAGCACTTTACCAACACAAATGCCACTCATATAAGCAATGATATTTAGTGGTTGAATATGAGATTTCTGCTTTTCTGTTGGTTTCTATAAGATCCCTAACTCATTTTTTGGGCAAATAAAAGCAAAAGCCTCTTCATCCTCCACATCATAGTTTTCACTTGAGTTTCTTTCATACTCACCCAAATATTCAATGGTATAATCAAAATGGTACTTACCATATCCTCATCACCTTCTTTAAAATACTCTTAATCGAGATCAACGTCTTTTTCTTTGTATCAACGGGGGCCACAACAACAACCTTACCCTTCTCGAACTTCGCTGGTGATGGGATTTCCTTAGGAATTGATTCTCCATCAGATAGAAAAACCACCCGTGAATGAACAGTAGGGGTTGCCCCCTTGCCTCTATTATTCAGTGGCTCCCTCTGTCTTATTTGTCGACCATTCCTCCCTCCTCGATTTCCCCTAACTCGTCCTCGAGGATATGGATAATGGCCATGATGAAAACCTCGATGGCCCCTCTGAGGATTGTGCCTATACTGTGCATCTCGATTTTGAAACTCCTGACAATTCCGAATCCATTGCACTTCCAAAGCCTGGGATCGATTTATTGGAAGAGAAAAATTCCTTTGAAGAACACCAGAACTCTGTCCCTCTTGTCTTCGAGAAGGTTGCCTTTGCCTCACTTGCTCCTACTTATAGGACAACTCCTTTTTCATTCTTTCCATTTCAAAAATGGCTGCAGCGTTAGTATCAAACACAGCATTACATCGAGGACATAAAGATACGTCTCGATCTTTCAACTTTTGCTGCATCAGAAATTCCAGCAATCCTTCACCAACGCCAGGATATACTGATCGAACATTAGATTCAAAATCCCCCAAATCAGTATCAAACTCATAGGAAAAACCAACCATATTAACCCCTAAGGAAGGGTTCTGCAAAGTTTCCACCAGCATCGAAGGGATCAGAATTGACCTTCATGTCCTTTTTGCCATCGTCAAACTTCAACCTCCCTTCCATAATTGCTTCTTGAATCAAGTCCCTGAAATGGACACAATTATTAGTTGAATGACTTGTTGCTTAATGAAACTTACAATAGAGTTTTTCCTTTAAATCTTTTGTTGAAGGTAAAGTTTTGCCTTCAGAAAAATTAACTATTTATTTTTAAGCAACACATCAAATATTTGATAAGATTTTGAAATATCAAAACTATATTTCTTCCCACTCTTATGATTTTGATCACTAGATCGATCAACATTTGCTATTTTCTTAAGCAAAGAGCACACATAAAGTGGCAGCCAAATCAACTTTGGAAAGTTCGAGATCGGACTCCTCGATCGAAGATTCCATTTCAACATACGAAAATTTTTCTTTTCAAGAAAAGACTTTACTTTTCAACTTATTTTCGCTTTTGAATTTCTTTGTCTCCTTATGGAGAATCTCTACCTGGCACACTCTTTCCGCCAAATGTGCTAGGTCAGGAATATGAACATTAAGTAATTTTCTACTTGCCTTACAAGGCGTTCGAAAATTTGATTCATGATCAATCATCATAGGGTTCAAAATTGTAGTCATCTATTGGGTCAATAAATTGACCAAATCATGATGACTTTCATCAACATATTGCCGAAAAGCAACCATCAAATTAGAAGCATTCGATGTGGAACCCAATTGATAGTCCCAAGAATACTCAGAGTACAATGGAGGCCCTGGATTACCACCAAAACTTGATGAATTCCCGAATCTTGGAGGGACATAATCAGGTGGAGTGTAACCTGGAGGAAGACCGTATGGAGGCCAACCAATAGTTATTGACGGTTGTGTTACAGCAATCCGTGGACGTAAATTTCGTCCATTATTCCCAATTGGGGGATTAGTAACCGACAAATTCTCCGCTACTGTACTACTTTCAGCACATGATACTATGTCCACCAATGCTGGTACAACTGCAACCACGCCATCACTTGCAGATGATTCAACATTAGTGTTAGAGACTGTCTCTACCATTCGAATGATCTTACCACTTCTTAATGGCATGAACTAGATCATTTCAACACACTTTTTTGAAACACTTAATTTTCAAAATTGTCCTTGATCAGCGAATATTTTATACGCTTTTTGGCATTATTTCCTTAGTATTTTTGGTACATTTGATTAAGTTTTATTATGTTTTAGTAGGTTTAGTGCAAAAATTACTTTTTGGATGCTACTTTGAGTTTTTATGTTTTTCCTATTTTTTAGGTGATTTGTGGGTGATTCTAGCAAGTTTTGGAAAAGTCTGATTCAGAGGCTGAGAAAGGACTGTAGATGTTGTCAGATTCAGACCTCCGTGCATTCAAACAAGCATTTCTGAAGCTACAGAGGTACAAATGGCACACTCTCAATGGCATTGGAAAGGTAACTTCTAGGGCTTTCCAGCGATATATAATAGTCTATACTTGTCTTTAGAAATGAAGGTCCAAAATCAACGCCCATATCATCCCCTACCCGGCGTTCAACACCCCAAAAGGAGCAAGCTCGGCGTTGAACACCCAAAATGGACCAAATCCAGCGTTCAACACCCAAGAGGAGTCCAAGCACGTGAATTCACCTCAAGCTCAACCCAAACACTCACCAAGTGGGCCCAGAAGTGGATTTTCGCACCCTTTAGCTTAGTTTATCACATTTTTGTAATTTTTAATTATTAGTAACATCTTTTAGGTCTAGTGTTTACTATAAATAAGAGACTTCCTTCTTCCTGAGGATTATGCCTCCCAGGAGGGGAGAAGCACAGACACATTACTACGATTATTTTCTCTAAGCTATGAGCAACTAAACCTCCTAGATTAAGGTTAGGAGCTCTGCTGATTCTCATGGATTAATATATAATATTACTGTTTCTATTTCAATCTATGTTTGATTCCATTCTAAAATGTATCTTCGTTCTTCGAACTAATGAAACCGGGTGGAACAAGAGTATGACCCATTTTCTACAAGGGTTCTTGCGAGTCTCTAGCGGGATAGCACTGAATCACAAGCTTGATTATACATCTCTTAGACGGCTAATCCACCACTTCGTTGGGGACATGGGAACATCTGTTCAGCCGAGGTACGGGGCGATTAGGGCCTTTGTGATATAGACTAGAATCATAAAGCTTCATTCTCCGATCCGGAAGATCCGACCTTGTCTGTGACGTTTTGAGTAGGATCACCAGGGATTGAATTGCTAGAGCTTCACCCTCGTTCAGATTGGATGACCATTAGTACCGGCATGTGATCTGAAGCAGAGGAGATTAATGACCACTAGCCCCGGTGTTAATCACTTACAGTTTGCCATGGAATGATTCATCCATTGTTGGAGTAGACAGTCAGAAAAGTTGATTCAGAAAGAAGAAGCATCTCCAAAGCCTCAATTGAATTCTTATCACTGTTTTCACACCAATTCAGTCATTCTTTCCTTATTCTGTTTTTATGCGTTTTTCACAACCACTATCTTTTCTATCCGCCTAACTAAGATTTGCAAGATAGCCATTGCTTGCTCAATCCAATAATCCTCGTGGGATTCGACCCTCACTCACCTGAGGTATTACTTGGACGATCCGATGCACTTGCCGGTTCATCTGTGCGGAATTTTCGGAGTTCAATTTCGCGCAACAGTCCCACCTGGCGTGCCAATTTGTTTTATCGACTTTTAGCAAATCGAAAGTGGTTCAATATCTAGTGGTTCGATATCTAGTAGTTTGGGAGCGAAACCTACTCCTCTTGTGAGTACCAGTTTTCAAATGTGCATCAAAAGGGTCTTTCGATTAGACAAAAAATAATAAAAGAAAATCTGAAAGATAAACAAAGTAGACTTGAAAATAAATTGATTGAAATTGGAATAAATTGCATGGAAATTAAATAAAAGCGGTAAATTGCCTTCGATTTCATCGAAGGATTTTTGAAATCATAAACAAAGTACTGAATTTTAAAAATGAACAAAAAAGATGCTTGAAAAATAAATTTGCAAAAAGAATAAAAGTTACAAAAAATTTAAAATTAATTTAAAAGATAGTGGAAGGAACCTACAAAAAAAAAGCTCTTAGAAAACTCAAAATTTTGCAGAGAATATGAGTGTGCAAGAGTGTTTTCTGATTCGAGATTCCAACCCTTGTTTCTTCGATCATTCTCTTATTTATAGAAATCCTCACTCAATCATGTTCGAATGTATCTCCTAAATATATTAATTCTTGAGTACCGTTCTCGCTCTTTTTGTGCAACGTGGATAACCGTCAACAATCAACTTTAAATGCTCCTTTCCTTCGATCAGATCTATCGATTTGCTTCTACCTCTTTCCCTCTGATGAATCCTTCTCGATGAGGGTTATATTCCCTGAAAAAAATTGTACCTCAATCTCATGTCTTCGAAATAATATTTTTCGACCAACAACGAGTTTTGACCATCTCCTCGTAATTATCTTTTGTCATTTGTGATTTGTACATCTACATTATCATGTCTGAAAATAGTTCACAAAACATCTCAAATAAGATCACCCAATATTATTTGGCCGTGGACGTCACAACTTTTATCAAAAGGATTTGAACAACTCTTCGCACATATTTTTGGTCGTCTTCACCTCTATTATAACCGGGATTCAACATACATTTTTCCTTCTTGTTAAGAAGCAAACCACTATAAGAATCTCGAATATATACTACTGACGGTTTTATTGATAGCCAATTATTTTTAATGACGGTTAAGTTATTGATAAATATACGTGAGTGAAAATCTTATTGATAAAATTTGACCACTTTTACCTATGTTCTGGTGTTCTCGGTAAAATTAGTTATAATTTACCGCTGACCTAATTTTTTTATTGATCTCTCATTATATATATATACATTACTAATAATTTATATAAATTATATTTCTCATATCAGTTAAATTTACTAACTATAAAATAAATTATGCAATTATCAAATGAAATATTTAAATAATTATGGAACCAAATAATATATATCAAATTTATTAAAAAGCTAAATAAGTAATAAAGATATAATTTTATTAAAATGATCATCACCCATAATATTCAGAATAACCATCTGGATACTAGGGATAATAAATATCTCATGTCATGAAACTACTTATCCCAATAGCTTAAGCTGATTTTGGGGTTCATTAAGGATCGAACTCTTGACCTTTCGGATCTAGAGTTCTAATACCATGCATGTCATGATACCATTCATCCCAGAGGCTTAAGCTAATGGAAAAAGATAACACTAATGGTTATATCTCTAATACTCCCTAAACCTCCATTATACGCAGTGTACAAATATTCCATTGGTTTCCATACTTTCCCAATATAAATTCAATGCAATAAAATTCTATCTACATGTAATCTTCCTTTAGGAACACGCCATCCTCTCCGCCGTTCTTGTCTCTCTCGTGGTCGGCGGTGGGTCTAGGTGGTGGTGAAACGTCGGCTCGCGATGGATGTGAGTCCATTAAACTCTTTACGCTATCATAACATCAAAATTAATACATTAATTATTGTTTTTCTACTTTTAGATAAATCCTCACAGTTACTGTCATAGTATCCATTAGATACATAATATCATTAGTTACAGGTGAAAACTCAGGCGAAGTCGACTTCACGTGAAGTCACTGCACCTGAGTTTCCCCCTTAGTTACATGCAACCTTTTTTCTTTAGATGAAATCATAAGTATCCTCTTAACCGAGGACAATCCTATTTAACCAGGAGGGAGGTATGATTCTTTTCTTAATCTTTATTGAACGTTTTATAAAATAAGGTCCACTTAACTATAATTTAAACTTTAGTTAAAGTATCTTTAATTTGTTACTCTTTTCATATCAATCAATCAGATTTTTTCCATTGTTTGTTTCAACCCTTGATTAAGCAGGAAGCATGGCTAAAAACCAAGTAAAGGCTTAAGCATAATAATCAACAAGAAAGTTGACTTTGACGACACAGTTGCATTTGTATTATTGCAAGATATGAGCCATCAAAACCATACTAGGCTGTGTGTTGGGACCATAAGATGATTGAAATTCCGCATATATGTAGATGAAAGTGCAAGCCATAAATGTCATTAATAATGTTTTCTTCATCTTTTGCTCTAAGCCTTATAATCATATGGAGTATTGAAATTATCCTTATATTATTGTCAATGTCTCTATCTAAATTAGTTGGCAAATTTTGACTTGCAATGCATTGGCTTGCAAGTTTCTTTCTTTCCAATTTCTAGTGGTGCATGTGCATGCACTTTTCTCTTGTTTTTGCATTCTGCAAAATTAATAATAGATAAACTAAAAAGTAACCTAAGGACTTTTGTTACAAAAATAATAATAATAATTTTATATATTCGATATAATGCATATATGCAGTGGCTTCTGGCCTCGGGCAACGACTTCCGGGCACATGAGTTGAGGCCCAGAAGAGGGCCAAGTCCACTATGGGTAAGGATCTCTCTAAATACGGAAAGATCCAATCACTATAAATGACGATATTCTTTTTTGATATGTCATTGCTCGTACTATATAATGGGAAGCTCGAGACTACTCCAAATATAAAATACAAATTCTAAATCTAGTATTTCTTATATTTTTTTTATTTGGACGTTGGAGTATCTTTGTAAATATCATTCTACTATTCTATTAAAAATGTATTTCAAAAATTATCATACTCAGACATGCGAGGAACTTGCCTCCAATTTTTTTAACCCCACTCAATTATGAACTGTACATATATAAACAAATGATGAGTGCTAGGAGCCAGTAAAATTTGTGATGTTTAGTCATCAATTAGCTATCATTAATATTTTTAATGGTGTGAGATGAGATCTAATAATATAGGATTAATCATTTTTCTTTTGATGGTTAAGTGCTGGCCAGATTTCAACAAAAATACTGACCTCTAGACTTATCCTAAACAAATTATTATTTTAAAAAATTTTAATTAAATTTTTTTAAGAAATACTTGTTAACAATAAATTATTAAGACCTATTGATAATTGTGACCATTGAGAAAAAATGTATTAATGTTGTTCATCTTTGTTTTTGGTTATTGATTATATATTTAATTAAAAAATATGTAAATCAATATAAATAAATATAAAAAAATTATTGGATTTTGGATTCATTTTCTATACGAAGAAAAAGTCTAAATATTAGTATCTAAATTTATAGTTTTTCTTAGCTGACAGTCAAGCTGCTGAGGTTGAGTTAGGGTGGTAAGAAAAATGTCTCATTTTGAGAGAGAACAGCAAACACTAGAAATCAGAGAAGAAAGAGAAGAGAAAAAGTTATTTTTGCACATATACAAAGTCTTTGTAAATTAGTCATTGCATATTTGTTATCCGTTAGATTAAGCTCAAATTTAGATGGTGTGTTCTAGGCACATAATTCTTTATTTTCACCATTCAGATCTTCAATCCTTGTAGTTGAAAATATTAGCTACGCAACAGGCAACATCAGCTCTGTTTTATGGTATTTTCATATTCTTGGTTCTTATTTGTAAGCTTTGATATTTGAGTTGTTTGGCTTGTTGTATGCACATTATTTGTGACTCTCTTGTACCCTATTTTAATCATAATAAAGCTATTTCTCTGATCTTGATGACTCATAATTTTTACTTCTCACATTAAAAAAATTTTCACATTAAAAATGATGTGTTTTTGTCTCTATTGGTGTGTTAATCTGCTACTGTTATTTATTTGTGAGTAAATATTGCCGGGCTTTTAATTCTTGAAAAATGATGTGTTTTACTCCTATCAAAAACATATAATAGCAAGTTTAGTAGTTAAATTTTAACGTGAATAGAACATTTTGTACTAGAAAATATCCAATAGTGGACCTCTTTGATAAGATTCACTAACAATCACTTTGACTACACAGGTAATTCTCTATTTGTTTTTTATTAATGTTTCCAATTACAACCACATTTTTTAACAGTGATGTAGCCATAATATTGCAGTTGCTTACATTGCATCGCATTGTAATTATATTACAAAAATGCATGTAGTGTATTTAATTAATTTCTGTTTTAGGTAATGTAAATACAAGGAATCGCAATAGCAACAAATTAGTTTACATTGCAGTGCACGTATACGACTCTTGATTAACGATTCTTGATTCTATTAGGATTAATGTCGGGAATCAATTAGTCATCTTAGTATTCGACCAAATAATAATAATAGTATTGGCGTAATGAGAGTGACACACAATGCCGCCACCACCAAATTCAATATAGTTGTTTCAAACCATTGCATATGATATTGATTTATGTTACACCATCTTCATATGTATATCTATCTTCTTCTTCATCATCATCACTATTATATATATATCAAGATTGATCATTATTCATCATCAGAAATTGGAGTAGTACAGTGTTGGACCAGTGTATTTAATTTGCCGTAGTTTTTTTCTCTGCTACTTTAATTTGACATGGACCTCTCACACAAATACAACAAACATAACATGTTCGAAAATAGTTCAGAATCTTTGTTGTCCTTTTTAGCTATGTAGTACTATCTTATCCTGTCAGATAGAAATTGAAAATTTTTGTTAAGATTTAATAATGTGACATTGTGACATGTCCCTTTTGGTTCTCTGAGTCTGAGCTACACATGACATTATTCAATCTGTTATATGAAGAAATCAGATGTTATCTTTCAATCTGGAGAAATGCACGGTTTATGTTTTTCTGGGCTAAAATTAAGTAATTAAGAGCGTGACAGTAAGGAATAGTTTGAACAGTTTATATGATGAGACTACAGTAAGATTCCAGTTAGATTAAACACCAAATCTGACCCTTCTTTATTTTCACTCAGGATAAGGCGATTTTTGTCTTAAAAAAATACTTTGATTATCAACCTTTTATTTTGGAACAATACGTGTTAGTAACAGAAATTAGTTTTGTGGAATTTTATTTGTATTTTGTAGGGGGTTTGAAACCCAAAAAAAATATTAATAAGTTTATTTTTGAAAGATTTTTTAAGAGAAGAGAATGTTAATATTGATAGTATTGGTAATGATAATAGAGAGAAAATAATAATAATGATAAAGTATAATTACACAATAAAAATAATAAGTGGTGGTAGTAGCAGTGATAATTGATCTTATTATTGAAATAATTTTGTTGAGGTTTTTAAACACCCCCAACCCTTGCTATTATTGTTTAACAGATTTTTTAACAAAAAAAATCAATATTATTCTAAAATAAATGTATTTTTCTGGGACAGAAATTCGTAAAATTTGACAGATACCGACTTAGCTAAGTTCAAATTTAAATACTACTAATATAAAAAAAAAATGGATATTATCACTCTTATTTTTATATCACTTTTTTTTTTACAAATTTATGCAAACATACACTGCACAATAATTATTTCAAACATATTTTAACAAATATTAGATTCCAATTTCATTCCTTTTTTTTGCTTTCAAACTTTCAAATTTCTATCAGAATTGAATTGTAACTCAATCCATCAAAACTCAACTCAGTTCTTTCTCGATAAAGTTACAAAATACACTGTGCACTAAGTTAACATTGTTTTCTTTTGCGAGGAAAAGAACAATAGTATACAACATATATGGGTAACGTAACCTTGTTCCGTATTATCTACTATCTAGGTATACATTGCATACAATTAAGCTTTTGATTAATTTCATAAGCACATTTCCGTATTATCTACTATCTAGATATACATTGCATACAATTAAGCTTTTGATTAATTTCATAAGCACATTTTCACGTATAACACCGTCCTTTCATGGAACACTAATGTTCCAATATTTGTGCAGCTCATGTTCCAATATTAGTATATATTCAACATATATGGCTCCTATTTTTTTTTCCCTTCGCCAACCTATGCTGTAGTTGCAAAACCTTTCTTTTGGAAGGTTTTTTAATGTAGAAAGGCAAAAAAATGTCATTGTTCTACTAGGCTCTTGACCAATAATCCCCCTTAAACGGGTTTTTAATGTAAAAAGATAATACAAAGGATTCATCCGTTAAAAGAAAAAAGTTGATACTTTTATTGAATGACTATTATTGAAGGATTTGTGGAAGTATGTGATAGTCTTCGAAGTAAATCAATTTGGAGAAAGCACCAACTCTAAGGCTGTGTTTGGTTCTGAGTTGGTTCTGAGAACAAGACAAGACAAAATACTAAAAACAAAACACAAAGGACAGAGACAACAAAAATTAGTATTCTTGTATTTTGTTTAGTAATAAACTAAAACAAATTATGAATGTTCAATTTATTCTTATTTTTTTATTCAAAAATTTGAAAAAAATATATAATAATAAAAATTATAATTATAAAAAATAAAAAATAAATATTATCTCTTATTAGTATCTCAGTATCATTCCTTTCAAGATGGACACAAAATACATTAATTTAATATCTTTGAATATAATATCTCTGTTCATATCTCATCTGTCAAACACGATTTTGTGTCTATGTTCCTGTCTCAATGTCGCTTGTAAACAAACGCAGCCTAAGTTACAACATCGAAAGTGTTACCAAAACCCCCACTTGCGTTTGGTGAATGACTGAATGCAGTCCCACGGAGCAAAACCTCGACACATCCTCCCACCTTCAAATTGGGAAGACATTACAAGTTAGAGGCCCAATAGCCAGCCCACTTTTTAAGTCACACACCATGGAGTGTGAATGTCCCTGAGCTGTTCAATTGTGTCCTTTGAATACTATTTGAGAGGTTAATTTGATAATACACAAGCTCAATAAAGAACAGATGTGCAACTGGAAACTTGGTCAACATCAAAGATCCACATTCACAGGAACATCGTATATAATGTCATCATCTAAACCTAGACTGCTGAAGTTGCAGATTGCAATAAAATTGCTTTGACTGACACAAATGAATAGTACAGAACTATATGATGTTGTATGTTACAGTTAAGATCATCGGAGGTACAAAGGAGAGTGATTTTGGTTAAACTCAGCTACATTAGTTACTTGGGGAAAGGTGCTCTATCTTCTCTCCGCTTTTAGTATTCGTTCAGCACCTCACCAGATTGGTGTCACTTGACAGCACCAAAAGTTGAAACAACCGACAGTGAGACTACTACGTATCAACGTAATCAACTGCATGCTCTCTCATGTCGCACCTCAACAAGAAGCATAATTTACTTCAAAATTTAACTAGAATACATCACAACTATAATTTTACTAGAAATTATTTTTTAAATGGTTTTTTAATTGGTGTAATTCACCAAAATAGGTGACTGGAGTGATGTGTAAAGATATGTGCTGGTCTGCTTTATGCACCTTTCGAAGAGCCAGAAAGCAGCCACATGTAGTAGACAAAACGCATACCACTTTCCGCAATCTCCGAAATACAGAAAAAGACAAAAAAAAATAAAGATTGCTTTTCGCACCCTACGAAAACCTCAGGGAAACTACACATGTAACGAGTTACTTTTCACAACTTGAGAAATGTCTCTCATATCAGATAAGGTTACATTTCGCAAACTGCTAAAAGATTGGCCTATATCCGTTTAATACACCTTGCAAGCCCATTTTAGTGGAATTTACTAGCTTGGCAAGGTGGTGAGTAATAGATACGACACCAAGGCCTCAAGGGCCTGGTTCAAACTCCACCCATTATTGGCCGAGGCAGTATGTGATTGACAAATCAGTTTGCCTCATATAAAGCCACAGGGTTGATTCCCACTCCCAGCAATAGCTGGATTTAGTGTGTGTGGGTGGGTGGAGATGTGTGTGTGAGTGTGTATGTCCAAAAAAAAAAATCCACCCATTGAAATTTTGGAGTTATTTCAAAATTTCCCACCAAGGCATCCTCTAGTGCACCTGTAAACTAGCGGGTCAATGACCGATTTCGTTGACCAATTCACAGTCGCTTCAATGCAAAACGACCAATTTTTACTTGATTTTGACCAAGTTGAACGGGTCAATTACATATCTGGCCTAATGGATAATCCAAACCTATCAATGGTTTTCTCGGACGAACCGGTCAGTCCATTCCAATTTTGATAACTATGTAATTTAAGAGTTATTCAACTCTCTTTATAAATTTCAAAAAAAAAGGGGACAACCTAGTATGCAAACATTAATGCAGAATCCAAAGAACGGTCATACCTAAAGGGTATAATGTAACCAGCTTAATCTAATAATTACACTAGTGACTGATTTTACAATATAAACCCGTGACCTTGAAGTTACATGAAAACAAACTCAACTATTATTCCAAAGCTTCCCTTCTCATGACTTTCAAAAAAATAAGATAAAATAAAATTACTAATGCATTGGAAACTTAAAATTCTTATTTTCCATACAAAACTTCCAATTTTAGCTCCTTTAAAGAGTAGGATTATTGTCCATGACCAAGAAAGAAGAATAAAAGTAGGGGTATGGGATTATCCTATGGTTAGCTATTAAAAGAAAAACAAAAAGATAAAAAACAAAATGCAGACCATTGTGTCTAGTGTCAAACTATTCCATAAGAAGAAAACTAGAGTTCAAGAGTCATGAAATGACACATCAATTCTGCCTCTGATAACTATAGAAGCATTGCTACTGGGAGAAAAGGGAAAAACTGACATTTTAAACTCAACTTCTATCCAACTCCAATTCTTGGCATAAGGCAGCAAGCCTAAGATAGCAAAGGCAATCCCACAGTGGCAGCAAAATCTATCTAAATTGGTTCTTGCTTAGACCGGATCGATGCTCAAGTCTGAAAATATGTTGAAGTGGTATCGCCAACGAAGAAAAAGAAAAAAGGGTTAAGAATTGAGGCTTCTTACCTAGCAAACAAACTAAAATTCATCTCTGGGCTGTTTATCACCTTTGCTGAGCGAGAAAAGCCACTGAAACATTTGATATATACTGCCAGAGGATGGCTCCTGCTTCGGATTACAGACTGTATCATAGTCATGCTTCTGATGAGGTGCAACTATTTTTTCCTGCAAACAGAAAGATCATGAAAATCAGATCCATAGACTGACTATTCCGAACTAATATTGCATATCAAACTTCTTACACATTAGACAGTGGGATTGTGCTAATACCTTGAAGACCTCAAATGAACAGAAATCAGAACCATCACAACCCTGTGTACAATAGCATTAGAAAGAAGAAACAGAACACATTACTGATGGATAACAGCATAAAAGGATTTTAAGCTATCAAAAGTAAGATACTTGAACTTCTGAACCACAGTCAGATATTCACATAAGAACAGCTAGAAAAAATCAAGACTAGCATTTTAATTTACATAATCTTCACATGAACGGAATAAACTTACAGGCATTGGAATGGGGTGTTCATTGTGCAGCACTTGCACAAAGTGCTTGCTTTTAGATTTGTCTTGAGCCGGACAACTATACAATATCAGCATGTTATTGCCTGCAAATGGGGCTAGAGTGCTACCCCTCCAGGTTCTTTTCTGTGGAGGCTTTGGAGGGAGCTGCAAAGGTTGCTCCTTCTGAATTTTTTTAAACTCTACATTGTCAACAGCTATTAGACAATAGTAGTTGCACCAAAACACACTTAAAAAATATATATAGTAATTCAGTCATATTTATTTATGTCAAATTGTAACGGATATTAAAGCCTCACCGGATCCATCAAGAAATAAACCAAGCAGACACGAAAATGGAATTATAGTTTCCGCATGTGCAAACCGAAGTCTTGCCTTTTCAAAGCTTCCAGGAGGGCGTCTTTCTACAGAAGTAATCAGTTAAGTGTAAATGAGTGCAGAAAACAAATGCTTCCAAGTTCACATATTCAGCAAACAATCTTCAAAAGAAGCCACCATTGCATTTATAAAGAAATAATAATTTGCCATTAACTAATTCCAACCAAAGGGATGAGAAATAGATTTAAGAAGACCACATGCTAGAAGAGTACGCCAAATACAACAGTATTGGGTTATGGGTACATGCTTTATGTGGTTATGAGCAAGAAGCTGAAGATTTAAACGAAAGACCAACAGTTAAAGATTTATTGGAAACAAATATTAAATCTTTTAAGGATAAATAAATTCTTAAAGAGAAGATATATGTGATCAACAAAAGGCAAGCAAATGGAAGATATTGAAGTCCAATGGTCAAACACCACATAAAGTATTAATTGGAGCAATTAAAGTAACCAAAGAAGCAAGAAAGAAATAATCTATTCATTGAAGATGTGACATTCAGTGGCCAACATTTGTGTTAATCAGGAACCAGAATAATCTCATATTGAACAAAAAGCACCAACATATACATCAAGATAAAAGAGTACCCAAAGGTATAAATGAAATGGAAGGGAATCACTGTCATTATGGTGACCAAATTGTAAAGAAGAGGAAGGTAATTTCTTCATACTATATTAATTACAAAGAAACATTAGTTGTCCATATTGAAGAAGGGGATAACAGCTAGAGAAGGTATACATATGGAAAGAATGCATGATCAAGAACAATTACAGTGGAACGGGTAAGAGGAATTATTTTGAGCAAAAGGAAAAACCAAAGCAAAGCCATAGCTAGCCAGGGGTGCAAAAATTGAACACTCCCTGACCGCATTTGAAGGCGATTTATGTAAAGCCAAGACACATGAACGAGAGAGAAATCTGAGCCACCATTGCAATGTACCAATGATACACAATGCACGTACGTACAAGTGAAGCCACCAAGAAATTATGTCAATACGCTAAGAACTGTTCAAAGAACGTCATTTCTTATATCATTATTCTTATTTCCACTGTAAATTCAATAGTGTCTTAGCGTTAAGACTTGAGTGAGTTGCTTGGTAAAGACAATAGTGTCCTCAAGTTGTGTAAAATTGCCCAAAGGTAGAGCCAAAGGTGAGTGAAACCTAGTGGTGAAGGAAAGACCAAGAATGCTCATAGGTAACCATAAGTGAGTAAAGCTTAGTGATGAAGGGAGGCATCTATTGTAAGGTAGTATACCTTTTGTAACGCATCATCCCAAAGACGGTGGAGACTAGATGTAAGCTTTACCCCGGTGGCTGAACCAGGATACGCATCACATGCAAGCTTCTCTCTTCCATCACTCTATCCTATGTGTGCATTATATTTACTTTTTTATATATTAACCCCAATAAAAGCTTGCTGTTTACTCTAATAATCAAATGCTTTTCAATTTTTCACGTTCTTGTATTTTGAGTACAAAATTTAGGAGAATTGTTCTGAATTCTGACTGAGCTACTCTAGCAGAATTTTTAGTGCACGGAAAGTTTTTAAATTTCCTAGGACTTGATTAACCTTTCTCAAATTCCCTGGTACCATCAAAAGCTATTTTTGAAAAATCTTTAATATATGAAATATGATTACCTAAAGAGACTCATCCATACATAAATCTCATAGCCTCAAAAGTTTCATTTAATGAATATGCCATGCACAAGAAGATATAATACACACTTAACATTACAGTATCTGAAGTACCTTCTTCAGCTTGAATAGCTTGTTCCATAGACTGCACAACATCTTCAAGTAATGGCAATCCCATTCTATAGTTGAGCGAGTTTCCATAACCCTTAAGGATATAAGCCTCCAAGTCATCTGTCCACTCCAGCAACATAATCTATTTACACAAGAATGAGCATTTTAAGAATTCATGGCATCCAAACAGCAACGAAAAAGGTGCAGCGAAATGTTAACATGGTTGTTGTAGAAATAGGAAAAATAAGCTAATTTTTTCATGCCCATTCAACAATAGCAACTTTCTGGGCATTCAAACTTCAGTTTAACAGCAAAACCACCTTAATGGAATCTGTAGTTTCATTTCGAGATCAATAAAAGGCGGAAAAACCATATCAAGATATCAAAGTTTCATTTTATTATCTTCAGTTTGATTTCTCTTTTGGTGCATTGTTGTTTGTGTCATTTTTGTTCGTTAGTTCTAATCTATCCTAATTTACATACAAATAAAGAAAAAGTAGATCATTAGGTCACAAAATAGACTCACAGCATCACTACAAACGTACCTCAGAAGGGCCAAAAAGACTACATGCTTGATTGGTAATGTCTAATAAGGATGCTTCCTGTCAGATAAACACAAATTAGGTAATAGAACAATAATAAGGGAATCAAACTCTATAGCATCAATAAGATTTTCCTTTTCTTCTGATAAAAACATCAAAGATTATATATAAACTCAGAAAGAAAAAGATGGCGAAAACCAACAGCAGAAGAGAATGAAGAAATGTTACCTGTTTACACAAAAACCAAAGAGATGATATATCCTGCCTCGTAAAATTCAGTCCATAGCGCCCAATTAATGCAGATGTGATTTCATTCAATACAGGTTCTTTAAGTTTATTAACAGCGGGTTCCTGCTTCTCCCTGAAATGCTGGCCCCATAATTCAAAAAAGTTATACAAACATACTATTGGGCAAAAAGGATAACAAAGCACAATAGATACCATCAAACATCTATTTTGAAATTTGTTGTCCAACTTGCTTGAACATTTAAAAATATGAAGTATGCTGCCAATTGTTTACCTCAGGTGGCCTTCAAAATACAAAACCTTCATGTTCAATTTAATAGCCATTCCATGTGGCAAAACTAAAATGTATCATACTGGCTATGAGCCTATGATTTCATAAGTTTAATAAACATGTAAGGATTTGCAATA
Source organism: Arachis ipaensis (assembly GCF_059453495.1). NCBI lineage: Eukaryota > Viridiplantae > Streptophyta > Magnoliopsida > Fabales > Fabaceae > Arachis > Arachis ipaensis. The sequence continues at coordinate 139,658,608 of NC_142435.1, read as the reverse complement.
GAAGTACTCATGAAAAATCAATCAAAATTGAAGGCTGCATCATACCTTGTAGTTATGACAACAATCATGAAATCTCAGCATGATGTCGCTAGCACGGCTTTCACTTATAACAGAAAACGCTCGATGTTTCCCAGGTCCAAGGCTACCATTTCCACTAAAAAGCCCCATCCCAAATGCTACCGCACTGGCCGAGGCTCGAGGAACCTATGATACAGAGAAGAATATGCATAAGCATATTTTATAATAAAAAAAGAAACATCTCTATGTCTTATAATCTAGTTCATCTTGCAGTGTTACTACAACTAATAGTCAAAACAACATAAATAGGACTTCCCTCCCCTCCCCCACCCCCCCCCCCCCCCCCGCGCGGGGCCCTCTTCTCCTCTTTTGAGCATCGGATCCCACATTTCCTAAAAGCCCCAAAACTACTCCTGGTGTACATAGACTAATAGAATGAACAAGACTTTTAAAATGACAAGTTCTACCCAGACAAAAATGTTAAGATAAACTCACCTGAGTTGCCCTTATTGTATATATGTTTGGATGGTACTCTTCATCAAACAAACTTGGAAACTTTTCTCTAATTTTGAGTCCAAGATCATATAATTCTTCCTCTCCTTTGCTAATCAACTCACCACCCTTGAGCCTTCCTTGCCAAGGAGATTTCCATCCATCTAGCCAGGAAGGAACTCTTTCCAAATGCAAATTTCGCCTTCTGGCATCCTTTATAAGATCTTCCAACCGTAACGACAAATTATCTAACTCTCTTATCCTTTTCTTTGTAGGAGAACGAGTTCCATGCCTTGCCTGGGTACATAAAGTAGCATTTTAATCCATCTGTACATTAGCTCAATACCCTCAATCACAACAAGCTGGACATTCCATATAAAGATTAACCCTTTACTCGACAATGTTGAACGATTTTAAAGCAAACAACATAAAAAGCTAAGAACACAAATGTAAGAACTACTATTATAAAACCAATATTCAAATGCAACATCCTTCATCATAATTGATAAATGAAACCATTATTCTCACATTGCTGAGAAAATTACCACAAGATTTAAGTGAGTTGGAACACATCCTTCAGGAACTTTAGAAGGTATAAAATTACCGTTTGCAATTTCTTTTACAGCACCATACCTGGAAAACAAAATTCAGCAAGAAAATTTAATCAATCTCATTTGACAAGATCAACACATATGCAACAAAAACGAATTGGTAAAGCGAATTGCCTTTAAATACAAAACGCTGATCAAAATCAAACAAAAATAGATACCCTAATATGTTTCATTTTCAAATATCAACACATAAAAGAGCGATTTAGAAATTGTGATTGGGAATTGAGAGAGAGACCTGGAAACAGTGGAGAGATGCTTGCGAACATCGAAAGCTTCTTCGGCGTTGAAGCAGTTGAACGCAGAAAAGAATATTACCATTAACAAAGCTACGATAGGCTTCTTCATTCTCTTTGATTGCACTCTGCAAAACCCACCACCCACTGAATAAACAAACCTCCTTCTACGTGAAAAAAAAAAAAAAGAAAAGCACAGGGAGACAATGAGAATACTAAACAATGTGAATAATTGACATATTGGATGATCAATATGTGGATGGAGTGAAGTTTTTTTTTTATTTTATCGGTCAATTTTAGAATCCATTGTTCACACAATTTATTGTAACAAAACCGGAAAAAAAAATTGGAACAAACCGGACCTGTTATTTTTCAAATTTTGAACCAAACCAAAACCTTTTTCTTGTGCATTCCAAATTCCAAAGTCAAATAATTTTAAGCCGGTTTATAATGGTTCAGAACCGGTTATACCAGTAGACCGGATGATCCCATATTGACAAATTCCCAACAGTAGAAAAAAGATTTGAAAACAAACACAGGCAGAAGCAGAAGAACGAAAAAAGTTCAACCCAAGAGAATCAGAACAGAATCGTGATGAGAAGAAAGAAGAGAGGAATTCTTGTGATATAAGAAACAAGGAAATGAATTCAAAGACTTAGGGCTTGTTTGGGTGAGCTTTTGAAAAAAGATCTTTTTTCGAGTTATCTTTTTTTAAAAGATCTTATAGAGAAGTAAAAGTAATTTTATGTTTGGATATTTCATGTAAAAAGGTCTTTTTATCTATCAATTATGTTTGGGTATCACAATATAAAAGTACTTTTTTGTTCATTTATTACACGAAAAACATCTTTTTTTTAAGAAAAAAAGATCTTTTAAAAAAAGATGTAAATTACAGCTTCTCAAAAAAGATCTTTTTTTGATTTTACTAGTGCTTTTACTTTTACTACTAGAAATTTGCCAAATACGTTAAAAAATAAAAAAAGATCTTTTTTCATTGAAAAAAGATCTTTTTTTAACAAAATAATAGCGCCCAAACATGCACTTAGAATTGAGAACAGAATTACTGAAAATCAATACACACAAAAAAACATACACAAAAGTTCAACCCATCAGCAACGAATTCAGAATCACAAAAAATTTCAACACAGACTTCTTCTAATCAAGTATTCAACAACGAAAACTCAAAATACGAAAACAAAAAACTCGGCATCTAAACCCAGAAAATCTAAGAACAGGAAAACTAAGCAAAGAATCCAAACTCAGCATCCAAACTGAATTCAGAATCACATCAACAACTCCAACTCAGAACGCAACTCAACTCAGACTCTAGTACACAAACTCAACTCAGAATCTTAGAAATTGAAACTGAAGAAGCAGTGGCTTACTGGAGACACGAGGGAGGAACGGCTGTGACAGAGTGAGCTTGGACAGAGAGTGAGCTCGGAAGAGGATCAGTTCGCGACGGCGAGGCTTCGGGCAGAGATTCACGGAGAGAGGACGCGCTTGAAGAGGATCGAGCAACCGCTCGCGACCGACGAAAACGGGGCCGAAGAGCAACGGTTTGCGACGGCGAGGAGAAGATTCCACGGCGGCAGAGAGGGACGTTCGCACTTCGCCGTGAGAGGGATCGAAGCCGGAGACGGGCTCAACGACGAGGACAGAGACACGAGTTCAGGGCGGCCGACGACGACGAGGACAGAAGCGGGCTTGACGACGGCGACGCCAACAGCAGCTCCGAGCAGAGGGGTCGCTGGCGGCGCTGGAGTGAGAGAGAGGGGTATTCACTATTTTCGGTTGTGGGAGAGATGGAGGGGGTAGGTATTCTGAGGGTTTTTTTTTTTAATTAAACTCTGAAAACCGCTAAAAACCGGCCGATCAAACCGACTCGATTTTTAAAACACTGCCTTTTATAATAAATTTTAAATATTTAAAATTTTATAATTTTTATACTTCTAAACTTAAAATTAATTATTTAAATTTTTTTAGCATTTAGAGAATATTTTTTCATACATTTTGTTACATATTGACTAAACTTTGGTATAATATTAGTTATTCGATTTTATGGTATTTTTCAAAATCTCTATATTCACCAATGTTCTGAAAACCGGACCGGACCGGCCGGTCGAACCGGTCCGACCGTGAACCGACAGCTTAAACGGTTCGGTTTACTAACAAAAACCGCTATTTTAAAAACCGGATACGAACCGCTGAACCGGCCAAGAACCGGTCGGTCAGACCGGATCGGAACCCGGCCGGTTTATAAGAAACGACGCCGTTTCCTTCTTTCGTTGAATGAAAAGGTTGCACGCGTTTCTCCCCCAGCCCCATTCCTTTCTCCAACTCTTCCCTTCAGCAAATGCCCTAGCTCCACCAAAGAAAGAAACCCTAGCCTCCACCAATCTTGTCGCCGTCTGTCGGAGTGGGAAACTGCTGCTGCCGCCTCCGTTGCACTCAAGAACTTCCGTCTTCGTGCTATCGGCGTTCGCTACTTCGATCTCACCAACCCCTGTTCGCTCTCCATCCCCTGTTCGCTCTCACGAATCGCCTGGTCGCCGTCGTCCGCGCGCTCAACAGCTCTTCGTCGTCCGTCGAAGGTCAATACTCACTGCTAGTGGCTTGTTCTTTGTGTTTTTTTTTATTGTCTGTTCAGAAATCAAACCCTCTTCGTGCTTGTTCATCGATGGTCAGTGATAGTCGTTTCTAGTGCTTTTGTTTTCATTGCTTGATGATTATTGATTAAGTGATGCGTTGCTGTTTTCTTTTTTTACTTTGTGCTTGTTCTTAGTTGATTGGCTTTGCTCACTACTCTGGCTTGTTCTGGCCTGCTCTTGATTGATTAACTCTGTTACTGGCTTATTGATTGATGATAAATTGCTACTGATAAGCTGTTACTGTTTTGTTAGGGATAAATTGTTACTGTTACTTATAAATTGTTAGGGATTAGCTGTTACTGTTTTGTTATGTTTGTTGCTTAATGGTAAAATAGAAATCAAATCAAATGTTGTTTGTTGCTGAATGATAATTTTTGTTGCTGAATGCTGTTGGTAGTATTAATTCTGTGCTGCTATTAATTCTTTGGCGGTGCTGCTGCTGTTTTTAATTTTGTGAATGATTTATTAATTTCAATGAAAAATTTGCCACAGATGTTGAGGGACTCTTAAGCTTATATGAAGCTTCACATCTTAGGATTCATGGAGAAGACATATTAGATGAAGCTCTTTGATTCACCTTAAATCCATTGATCTTTGTTGCCTATGTTAGTTAGTGTTTGTTGATGGCCTGGAGTTTTGAGCTGTTTGTTAGATGAGTTTAGTTGTGATAAATTTTGATAACTGTTATATTTTGAGAAGGTTTGGTTCAGTAATTAGGTTGAGCTTGAGTTTAGATTGTGATAAATTTTGATAATTGTTATGTTTTGAGAAGGTTTGATTCGGTGATTAGGTTGAACTTAATTGTAGAAGAGGTCTTGCTACTCAGTTGTAAGATTGTACAGTATTAACTTATTAAATGATTAGAATTGCATTTTGTTTGAACAAAATTGCATTTTGTTTGAATAGTGTTGACCTATTGAATAGTATTCAATGATTGGAATTGCATTTTGTTATAGATGGTGGTGATTTTCTTATGGAATGACTAAGTTTGTATTACACTACAAGTATGTGTTAGGCGTTTATTTATAATTTATTTATTATTTTATTATTAAACGGTTTTTTCGGTTAGACCACGGTTGAACCGGTTGAACCGATAAATCAGTGAACCAGTAACTAAGACGGTTCGATGAGCGGTCCGATTTTCAAAACCTTGATATTCACGATAACCGTGTAGACGTACTGTCAATACACAAAAGATGTATTGTTCAGCTCCAAAATTTTAAAAAACAAAAATCTAATAACCGAGTATTATCCTAAAATTTAGTCAATATCTAAAAAAATTAGTTATAACCTTTTACCACCATAACAAATACTTCATAAAAAAATTTATTGATTTTTTTAAAAAATTAATATATTTAAAACAGAAATACTAAGTATTCAGGTCTTTTGAGTAATCAAATTTAATCAAATTATTAAAAATAAAAACCACTTCCACACCTCTCTTTCTCTCTCTACTTTAACGATCGTCCATCTTCCTTCTCTTCCTCCTCCTCTTACGTTCCTTCTTCCTTCTTCAATGTCGGCGTTACTACTACCCCCACCGTCGTCGTTGCCGCCACCACCATCTTCTTCTTTTTTCTACTTTAACGTCATCATCGCTACTGCCATCGCCATCATCGCTACTGCCATCGCCATCATCATTGTCATTACCAAGATTTTGAAAACCGGACCGATTATCAAACCGTTTTAGTCACGGATTCATTGGTTTATTGATCCAATCGGTCTAACCGTAATTTAACCAGAAAAACCATTATAATAAAATAATAAATAAATTATAAACATCTTAAATATTTTCAAATTTAAAACCGTACGTAAAATATCACCAACTAAATGTAATTAATTAATCATCAAAATATGCAATAACTTGCTGCAAATTTGTTGACAATTAACATAATTATACTTCCATTAAAAATAGCTAGATTGAATTACAATGCACAAGTTAAAGATAAAGGATTCTGTCTTAATGTAGCTAAGTCAAAAAATAAAACAAAAAATGAGTGTTGCACAATAAACATACAACAGAGCCCAAAACAAACACACAACACAACAGAGGCTGAAACAAAAACACAATAAAGCCTGAAACAAAAAGAATCCAACACGGAGGAGGGATAGCAAGTCCGCCGAGATCAAGAACAGGGACAGTGCAACCAAACAATGAAAACAGAATTTTGTTTATATAACAAAACAATCACTAATTGCAAATTTTTTCTTCATAAGAACAGAACAATGAAAACATGAAGCATATAATAAAATCAAAAGATCACCAATTGCAAATCTTTTAATAAGAACAGAAGTTAGAACAGTGAAAAATGAAGAAAGATTAGTAGTTTTCAACCCAATTTTAACAAAGCTCATCACAATGATTAACAACAAAAAAAAAAGCAATGAAGGAACAGTGAATCAATAACATAGGCAGTGCAAATTCAAGAAACTTTAATAAAATTTAACTACAGAAACAGACAGTAAAGCAGTAATAGAGTTATCAATTTAAAATTTATCATCAAATACATTTAGTGAGCAAAACCAATCAACCAAGTACTGACTGGGCATTCGGAAAAAAAAAATCAAAAGAACATTTAAATCTCAGCAAAAACACAACAACAATAGGAACATTTAAAACAAAGCAACCCAAAAAAAAATCTAAAAATCACCATTGCTGAAAACAATGATTTGATCCGTGTATGCAAGAATTAAAAGCTAAGCTTACAAGAAAGTGAAGAATACCAAAACCAAAGAACCTTCAATCACAGCTTAAATCAAGAACAGAAAATCACAACAAAAACAAAAAAATTAGAAGTAACAGAAGAACAACAGAACAACAATCCAAGAACAATTAGCAAATTAACAAATTCACAATAACAGTTAAAATTCACCAGAAGAACACTAATGGAAGTGGAATCATCATGCTAATACGTTTTCTGCAAAGATGCTATTTGTGCAGCTAAAATTTCCTAATTACTAAGATCCAATTATTCTAATTTCACATGCAATCAACTTACTAAGTTTCTAAAAGCTAGAAATTATAAAACCAACCAGAAATACGGTTAAAACATTTCATCAAACATGTTGAGTGCGGTAAAATTAAAACAAAAATAAGAGAATTCAAAGCTTAATATCAATGTGATAGAGAAGAGAACATAACTATTGTAACTTTAATTCAGTCTATGAAATAATCCAAACCACTACCAAATCAAATAGTTACTTATTGTAATAGAAATCAGAAGTTGCAGAGTTTGAAGAAGAGTATTGGTGTTGTGCGAGTGTATTGTCTGGTGGCGGGTTTAGGGAACTGACGGCGGCGACAAAAGAGAGCAGTTCCACGGCTAGATGGAGCGCGCAGGTTGGTCGCAGTGTTTGAAGCAGAGCAACGTGGCTTCCAGACGAACACGAATCCGAACTCGAACGGGGAACGACGAGTGAACGCGAACAGTGAACGCCGAGCGAACGTGAACGGCGAAGAACGCGAACGAAGACGACAGCTGAACGAAGACGCGAACGTGAACGGCAAACAAACGGCGACGGAAGCGCGGCTGAGCAGACAAATACGCCGGACGCCGAGCTCGAGGAAGCAGCCGCGATCGGTGACAGCGAACAGGGGACTTGGATCACGAGGGAAGCTAGATAGACGGACGGATGGAAAACTTTGAGTGCGACGGACTCGGCAGTATGCCACTCCTTGCGGCGGTGGTGTAGGCTTTCAGTGCTAGGGTTTTTTGGCTGGGGTTGTGTGATTTGATTTCTTTCTGAATGAAAGAAAGAAAGAAAGGGGGGAAAGGGAGAAAGAAACGAAGGGGCTTCCGTTTTTTGTGTAAACCGGGCGGGTCTCGGTCCGGTCCAACCTGTCGGTTTTTATCCGGTTCAATGGTTTTTTATCGGTTTTCTAAACGACGATTTTACATGTCTGACCGGATCACTAATGTTATCGGTTTGTGGTTGAATTGGTCCGACCAAACGGTCCGGTCCAATTTTCAAAACATTGGTCGTGACCGTCACTTCTGTCTTCTTCTTGTTATATTTTTGTTGTTATTGTTTAATTTTTTTTGTCTTTTTCTCTTCATCCTTCTTTATTATTATCGTCATTATTGTCGTCTTCATCTTCTTCTTCTCCTGTAAATACTCAGAAAACTAAAGCACATAAATTTTGATGCACAACATACAAATTTTGTGTGCTATGTGCAAAAATTTATATACTATACCAATAAAATACACGCAACATATAAATTTTGGTGCACAGCACAAAAATCTTGATTCATAGTATAAATAAAAGTCCAGCCCAAATATTCATAATTTCTAATATCTAAAAATAAGTGAATTAGTAGAACGGTTTTATCTAAATAAATTCAGTGACCAATAGAAATTTTACATTAAAATGCAATCTCAATATTATAAACTTGATGTTTCTAATCATGTTGAATTAAGTAATTTGTGCACAATTTTTGAGTTATGTCAAGGGTTAACGAAGACAGAAAAGTCTTTAACATATCCTTTGATTGATCATTTGATTCGCTTGATATCAACTCTTCCTATTTCAATTGCTACAATGGAGAGATCTTTTCAACTATGAGTCTATGAATATTCTGAAGAATAGACTCAGAAACAAAATGAAAGATGAATTTCTTGTTAATTATCTTTTGATTTACATCAAGAAGAAGATTGATGAAAGATTTGACACAAATTCTATTATCGATAAATTTTATGATTTGAAGAATCAACATGTATCATTTCGTTAGTAAAAAGTATACACATATTTTTTTATTTTAAAATATATTCTCTATCAGTATAGTTCTTTAATGCAACTTACATTATATAATTTATTTGCATAAATCTTACTTTAATATTATATATGTTATTAGTCCCCCCATAATAATATTTCTAGATCCGTCTCTGTGTGCTATGCTTTGAAAATTTGTATGCTATGTTTCCAAAATTTGTATGTTATATGCAAAAATTTGTGTGTTATATCGACAAGTTTGTGTTATGCGTAAAATTTCGTATGTTGTGCTTCGAAAATTTGTATGTTATGCTTCAAAATTTGTGTACTCTCCAACAAAAAATTATGTGTTGCAGAAAATACAAAAAATACAATGTGCACTCTAATTATACGCTAATAAAACACGTGTACACGCATATTATTTTGAGAATTTTTATTATTAATGAACTAACTTAGTTAAACTTAATTTCTAAAAAAATTGTCCATCTAACATCACTCTATTCGAATCGAAATATAAATATTTAGCAATTTATTTATCATTTTACTCTAAAAGAAACGAGCAGATTAGCGATGAGTAGCAATGATGTGTTGTTCAAAGTTCAAACCAAAAGGGAGTGTTGTTTCCTTCTTAACCTGTTGACCCAATATAAAGCCCTATTTTGTCGAGCAAAGACTCGACCAATGAGAATGCAACGCCCAATTCCAAAGGAACCCTGTTGGCCCAGTCCTAGGGAAGTAAACTGTGTTTGGACGAGTCTCTTTCTTTTTTGTTCTTGGACGAGTCTTAAATGGAAGAGTAGAGATTTTTCTTTTTTCGGACGTGAAGAGTAGAGTTAGTTGTTCACTCCCTTGATGAAACTTACGTGCTGTTTTTTTGGTTGGGTTGGGCCCCCTATCACAGGTCGGGCTAAATACCAAAATTACCAAAGAGATTTTCAAGGGAACTCAGGGCTCCTTGCCAAAAAAGGAGATCAAGTTTCTCGCCAGTAGCTTCGTCCTTTTTGGGAGAAGGAGGAAGCACAGAGACAGGTATGACCGATACCACAACCGATGATGCCTCAACAGCAACGTCTTCAGGTGGCACTCCCGAGGAGGAAGTCGGAGCTGTCTGAGGTCTCGAGGTGGAAGACGGACCGACCTGAGCTCCCGCAGACTTTGGATTCTGAGGAGGCTTCTCCTCATCATCCGACTCAGGTGCAAGGACAATCTTCCCGTCCACCACTATGTTGTCTGTGCTGGAGGGAGAGATCAAGGTCAGGAGCCAAGACCTTAATTTGGGCTTCCAGGTTTTCGAACATCTCGTCCATGCGCAAGGCAGCTGTTTCCTGAAACCCGGCTAACTCCTCCTTCAACTTTTCTAGCTCTTCCTCCAGAACTAACCTCTCCCCAAAGACCTAAGTATAACTTTCTTGATACTTTTTTGCCTTTTTCTCGGCCAAGGCAGTAGCAGCTTCCGACCTGTTTGCCCTCTCCCGAGCTCTCTCCAAGTCGGCCTTCAATGTGTCCCTCTCCTTATCCAATTCCGCCTTAGTCTCACTTAGCCTTTCCACATCAGCTCGGGCAGCCACCAAAGCCCCATTTGTGGCCTGGATAGGAGAGCTCTTCATCTCCTTAAATAACTGAGAACAAACCCTCCCCCCCCCCCACAATGCGAAGTCCTCATCGCGCCAGAGTCTGCAGGTGGTTTTGAATTGCCACATCATCCATGCTCACACGATGATGAGGGAGAAGGTTCTCTTCCCCCCAAGCTAAAGCATCAAAATTTTTGGTATAGATGCTCTCCTCCTCATCAATTTTTTGTTTCTTCGAGGTAGGTTCAGTAGAAGAAGGAGATGGAAGGATGGACTCTGAGGGGATAAGGCGGGAAAGGGGAGTCGAGATGATAACTTTCGGATCGGAAGGATCCGATCCCGACCTCTTCCTAGGCGAAGATCGAACAGGCTTTACGACCTCTTGTTGCAAAGAACCCGCCCCGACCTCTTTCTGTTGCTGAAGACTCCGGGCTACCACAGTCTTCTTGGTGTTTCGAAGAAACTTCATACCTGATTTTGGGGACATATTTTCTACAAAAAATAAAAGGATATATTTAGAAACAGCAAAACTGTCAGTAAAAGAAATTCGACAAGAAAAGGAAAAGGGAGCTACCAAGCTTTGATTTCAAATGGCTGGGATCTCCCAAAATCTTTTTGTATCCAAATGGGGAGGCTGACCCCAGGTATTCAACAAAAGATCTACCACACCCCTCTCTAGGTCATCTAACTCAAACAAGTCGACTTTACGAATTATAAGGTTGTCTTGCCAGTACAGAGGAAAGGGGGTTCTTGACTCTCAAGAAGAAAGAAAGGTCAGGAATCATTGGTAGATCGGACCTTAAAGAAGTAATTTTTGAAATCGTGAAAAGAATCGTCAAAGATAGAAAAAAACCTTCCGACCTTGTACAACTCGGAAGGATATCCATCCCAACTTCTTCGAGGAACTATAAGGTTTTGTTGCAACAAAAAGATAAAAGAAAACATTTAGAGAGGGTTCGACATTTAAATCCCTACACAGCAGCTCGTACATCTTCATAAAGGCCTAGGAATTCAGATGTAGTTAGGTAGGGGTAAGATTACACGACCTAAGAACCTCCATCTCAAAAGGAGTAAAAGAAAGTCGGACGCCTAACTTAGTGAAGAAGCAGTCATAAGCGTAAAAGAAAGGCCGTTCTGAATCTACTAAAGGAGGAAAACACACTCTCTCCTCGGGGTCAAATGGCTCTAATACATACATTCTCTCGACTTTCCTATTCTCACAGATACTATGATGCCTATGGAATTCATCACAATACTCCCTATCGGTCACAGGGACACAGAAAAGAACGGTACTTTCTACCCAAACCAGAAAACTAGGAGGGGCTTTGGTTGACATATTCGTAATAACACGGCGAGACATACAGGCTATACCTACAAATACCAAATAAAGAAGACTATTACTACCAGAAGTCGGACATCCCAAACAAGTCGGGCAAATAAAACAAAGCAATAAAAGAGTGTTCTTCCCAGATATTTTATAGAACAACCAAATGGCACCTCTCCAACATCACGTAGAAGAGGCACCATTAGGGGCAGTACAGTGCACAAAAGATAACAGCTATGATAACACAAACAAAGATTTTTTCAAAAAAAAAAATAAGAGAGTCTTTTAAATCTTTTTGGTAACAAACGTTTTCTCTTCTCAAAATGCTCCGCATCAAAATAAACTTTCACCAAAACAAACAAAAGAAAGGGGCAAAGACAGCAAAGGCAAAACAGCAAGCAAGTCTCACATGATCAGAAAGGAGAGTTTGAAGGAAAGAGAAAATGAGAACCAACCTTGAAGAAGGTTGTAAAAAAAAGGGGAAAGCACATCTAAAAGCAGCATAACACAAACGATCCCCTTCATGCCGGCAAAAGCAAGTAACTCTTTAAACACTGATATTGAGAAATCTCGAAGAAACAAAAATGGACGAAATGACATAGAGGAGCACTTTGGAGAAGTAGGAAGAAAAATAGCCTTTCAGAAATGCAAAAGGAGAAGAAGAGCCGAGAATCCCCCTTTTAAAGGGACAATAAATCAGAAACGGCTCTATCACTCCTCTTTAAGCGTGCGCGAATTCCCAGGATGCCGCGCAGTATTCGACAGTCATTAAAACTCCACCAACATTCAAAAATTCAAAAGACGTCAAGGATATACCGACAAGGTTAAAGCCCGACGTCCACAGCAGAAGTCGCAAAATGCTTGAGCCCGACCTATAAAAGGAATGGACTCAAGTAGGGGCACTGTTCATACCCTGGCTCAACAGATAAAAACCAGGCCCAATAGCGCAAAAGGCCCATCAATAAAGGTAGACTTCATGATAAGCCCGACCTCTTTGAAGAGGTCGGACAATGACATAGAGGTCCAGCTCTACTTGACCTAACAAGTGACTGCATCCTTAAATCTCTCTAACTAACTCTACTTCATCTAGAAGGTAGATCTCAACAAACTCCCAAGATAAAGGGAACGCTTATCTATCAAAAAAGATAGAACTACTACAACAAAAGTGGTGATCTACTCTACTATAAATACACAGAAACCCCAGGTATAATTCACGTTCTACTCTACTAAAAATCTGCCTAAAGTTCATACTAACTTAAGTATCAGAGTCTCTTGCAGGTACCACTCTCCACCTCCTCACGAAAAACTCGGACAGGCGGCACCTCGACACCAAAGAGATCGGCCGCTGCCATCGCAAGGGACTTAGACCTTACGTTCAGGCCCAAATCAACATTTTAACTAACACTCGAAATAATAGTATTGATTAATAATCTTATTCTCTAATCTAATTAAAAATTACAAAGGTGACTATAAAATACTTTCCATGCACAAGAGAGGGAGATTGAACCCTACCACGCACTTAAGTAAAGGAATTAGTAACAGATTAGTTAATGTGAAATCTTTTCTTAATGCTGCAAGTTATACTATAGCAGCCAATTGCTAATAATTTTTCATGCTTTAGAGTATTTGATTACAAAGTATGTCTTTTTGGGTTGGAAAGAAATTGCAATCTGATCTAATATTATTTATCTTTACAGCCTAACGAGTAACGAGTACATTACACTGCCGCCGGTCTAGTGCTCCTTATTTATTTATTTATTTATTCATGGCCATATATAGGATGCATGTCACTTCTCGATTACCTTGATGCATTCCGTTTGCTCCTTTTAGTGATCTTGTTTGGCTCTTAATACATATCAATGAATAAATAAATAAAAATAACCCTGATCTTGATCTATGAGATTATGAAATCAATTCTTAAAGGTAATACTGTAGTTAACAGTAAGAATTTAAAGAAGAATGAAGATTATTTTTTTAGGAAAGAAAAAACTTATAAAAATGTCACGTGTAATGTACATGTTTTTTTTTTTTAATTTAGTAAAAATCTTCATTTTTTATTCAATTATACTATTCATCAAAGAAATTTTCATATTATAATTGTATCAATCATAATTATAAATTTGTTAAAAAAAAGATAAATAAAAATAAAACATAATTACTATATTTTTAATATATATATATATATATATATATATATATATATATATATATATATATATATATATATATATGTGAACTTTTCATTGAGTAAATTATTTTTGGTTTATCCTTTAAAGAAGGTTGCATTCTTTAATTTATTTATTAGATACATTATAATTTTTCATTTTACTATGCTTGATAGGAATCATTGATAATATCACAACTTGTTAATCAAATTAATCATATTTTTAAAAATAATTAAATGAGTTAAACATATTTAAAAAAATAAAATAAAATATATAGCCTACTACTTTATTAGTAACTCTATTTATAAATTATGTTATAAAAGAGCGCAGCACTTTTTATTTTACTTAGAACATATATTAGCATTTACCGTTACTATTTTCTATTTAGATATTAATGATATATATATTGATATGTACGTTACAATACATTTATCAATCAGTCACCAAAAAAAAAAAAAATACATTTATCAATCAAGATATTATACTCTAGAAAAATGAATTATTAAACAGCTGCCAATTCCTTAACTTTATCCATTCAATCATTATTGTCATCTACCATGTAACCCTTTACAAGGATCATGATATATGTAGGATTGGTCACAAATTAAAGGACACTCGGTTAGTGTATGCATGATGAGTGAGTCTCTCACCATAAATGTACGTGTTTATAAGAAGATTTTAGATTTAAAAAAAAAAGTATAAGGTAATAATATATTATCTGTCAATTTATTATTAATAATAATTAATTATTATATTTTAAATACAAGTATAAAGAGATACATCCAAAAAATATATATAAAGATACTTTTATTAGACACAGTCATAAAAAAATATTTTTGTTAGATACATTCACAAAAACACTTTTATTAAACACAATTATAAACAAGAGTTAGCTGAAGTTAACAGAAACGCTGTTAGTAACGTAGCAGAATTAATTTAAAAATGGATAAAAATCAAACTCGCTGTTGTAAAATAAAAGATATATATATATATATATATAAAGATGTATAAATAGAAGACTCTAGTATTAAAATAATTAGCTCAATAATAATTTATATATATATAATAATATTATATGTTGTAATGTGTATATATATACAAAGATAGAAAGAAGTATTAAAAATAGAGAGAGAATTGCATATGTTTATTGTTACTATCACAATATAATAAAGATGATTAATATTGCTATTAATATTATATGTAAAGAGTAATAGAAAAGAGAATTTAGAATACTAATAAAATAAAAGAAGAGAAAGAATTGTAGAAGAAATATAAAGAGAAGAGTATTTGATTGCAACATAAAGAGAGAGTATTTGTTTATTATTGTGTGTGTATTAACAACGGAGGTTAACCTCCTATTTATAAGCATATGGGAGGAATGTTTTCAACCCATATTAATTTCATTCTCTATTGGTAACATGAAAACTGAGTCACTTGCATGGGCATCCATATCCTTTGTGTTTATCACAACACTCCCCCTTGGATGACCATTCAGGATTATTGCCTCGTTAAAACCTTACTAAAGAAAAACCCAGTGGGAAAAAACCTTAGTGAAGGAAAAAGAGTACAATATCCTTTAGTGATAGGGACTGCCTCATTAAAAACCTTGTCAAGAAAAACCCAATGGGAAAAAAACCTGACCAAGGGAAAAAGAGTACAGTCTCCCCCTCTTGTCGACATCAGTTGATGTCTCGAAATCGGCGCATCCCAATCTCATGTACCAATCTTTCAAAGGAGGATTTTCGGAGCGACTTTGTAAATAAATCTGCCAGATTATCACTTGAGAGGATCTGTTGGATATCAATTGTCCCTTGATTTTGAAGATCATGAGTGAAGAAGAATTTGGGAGAAATATGCTTTGTTCTATCACCTTTGATGTAGCCGCATTTAAGTTGAGCAATGCATGCTGTATTATCTTCAAACAGGACAGTTGGAGCTATCTTATGATTAATCAGTCTACATGATGACAGAATATATTGAATCAGACTCCTCAGCCAAAAACAATCGCGACTAGCTTCATGAATCGCCAGTATTTCAGCATGATTAGAGGAGGTTGCTGCTATCGTCTGTTTCGTGGACCTCCATGATATAGCTGTACCACCATATGTGAATAGGTATCCTGTTTGAGACCTCCCTTTATGTGGATCAGACAGGTATCCGGCATCTGCATAGCCAACTAGTTGTGACTTGGATCCATAGGGATAAAACAATCCCATATCAACCGTTCCATGAAGATATCGAAAAATTTGTTTGATTCCACTCCAATGTCTTCTGGTTGGAGAGGAACTATACCTTGCTAGTAAATTCACCGCGAATGATATGTCAGGTCGCGTATTATTAGCAAGATACATTAGCGCTCCAATGGCACTAAGATATGGTACTTCAGGACCAAGGATATCTTCATTTTCTTCTTTAAGACGGAATTGATCCTTTTTCACATCCAAAGATCTTACGATCATTGGTGTACTTAATGGATGTGACTTGTCCATATAAAATCTTTTCAAGATTCTTTCTGTGTATGTTGTTTGATGAATAAAGATCCCACCTTTTATATGCTCGATCTGCAGGCCGAGACAAAACTTAGTCTTTCCAAGATCTTTCATCTCAAACTCTTCTTTTAGAGTTTTTATAATTGTTGGAATCTCTTCAAGAGTCCCAATGATATTTAAATCATCAACGTACACAGCAATTATAATGAACCCAGATGTAGTTTTCTTTATGAAAACACATGGGCAGATATCATCATTCTTGAATCCGTTTTTGGCCAGATACTCAGTAAGACGATTATACCACATTCGTCCAGATTGCTTTAGACCATATAAAGATCTTTGCAATTTGACTGAGTATAACCCTTGCGAATATTCATTGGATGGTTTAGATATTTTTAGTCCTTCAGGGACTTTCATATAGATATCACGATCTAATGAGCCGTATAAATAGGCTGTTACCACATCCATTAAATGCATATGCAGTTTATGATATGCAGATAAGCTGACCAAATAACGCAATGTTATCGCATCCACTATGGGGGAATACGTTTCTTCATAATCTATACCGGGCCTTTGTTAAAAATCTTGTGCCACAAGTCGGGCTTTGTAGCGCACAACTTCATTTTTCTCATTTCGTTTTCTCACAAATACCCATTTGTATCCAACAGGTTTTACATCTTCTGGTGTACGGACTACAGGTCCAAAGACTTCACGTTTTGCAAGTGAGTCTAATTCAGCCTTCATGGCTGCTTCCCATTTTGGCCAATCATTTCTTTGTCGACATTCTTCAACTGATCTTGGCTCAAGATCCTTACTTTCATGCATGATATCTAATGCCACATTATATGCAAATATTTCATTGACAATTGTCTTATTTCGGTCCCATTTCTCTCCTATAAAGACATAATTTATCGAGATCTCGTCATTTTCACAATTTTCAGGTACCTGAACATCTTCTGGCGTTATATCAGAATTTTGGACAACTGCCGGTGTCTTTACTATGTCTTTTTCAACAGGAATCGTATTTACCTCTTTTCTTTTTCGAGGATTTTTATCTTTGGAACCGACAGGCCTGCCACGCTTCTAGCGTGTATTTGCTTTCGTGGCTATTTGTCCTACTGGGACATCAATTCGAATTGGGGCATTTTCCGCCCTGCCACGCTTCTGGCATGAATTTGCTTCAGTGGCTACTTGTCCTACTGGGACGTCAATTCGAATTGAGGCATTTTCTGCTGGTATGTAAGATTTGGTTATCCTCTTTGTATCGGAAAATGCATCAGGCAATTCATTTGCTATTCTTTGCAAATGTATAATCTTTTGAACTTCTAGTTCACATTGCCCTGATCGAGGATCTAAATGCATCAATGATGATGCATTCCAATTAAGTTCCTTTTCATGAAGCTTATTCTCTCCCCCTAATGTTGAAAATTTTGATTCATCAAAATGACAATCCGCAAACCGGGCTTTTAACACATCACCAGTTTGTATCTCAAGATACCTCACTATAGAGGGAGAATCATATCCAACATATATCCCCAATTTTCTTTGGGGTCCCATTTTGGTGCGATTAGGTGGTGCAATGGGAACATATATCGCACACCCAAATATTCTTAAATGGGAGACATTTGGCAGCTGGCCAAAAGCTAATTGCATAGGAGAGAACCGATGGTAACTCGTTGGCCTCAAACGAATAAGTGCTGCGGCATGTAAAATAGCATGCCCCAAACCGAGGTTGGGAGATTTGTTCTCATAAGCAAAGGTCTAGCAATCAATTGGAGGCGTTTAATAAGTGATTCTGCTAACCCATTTTGTGTGTGAACATAAGCCACTGGATGTTCAACACTTATTCCATTAGCCATACAATAAGCATCAAAAGCTTGGGAAGTAAATTCACCAGCATTATCAAGACGAATTGCTTTGATTGGATTTTCTGGAAATTGTGCTTTTAATCGAATAATTTGAGCCAGTAATCTCGCAAACGCCAGGTTGTGAGAAGATAATAATCACACATGTGACCATCTCGAAGATGCGTCTATCAGGACCATAAAATATCTAAAAGATCCACATGGTGGATGAATAGGTCCATATATATCACCTTGAATCCTCTCTAGGAATTCAGGGGACTCAAATCCAATCTTTACTGGTGATGGCCTTAAAATTAACTTCCCTTGAGAACATGCAGCACAACAAAATTCACTAGTTTTAAGAATCTTCTGGTCCTTTAGTGAATGTCAAAGAGAGTTTTCAATAATTCTTCTCATCATGGTTGTTCCCGGATGACCCAATCGGTCGTGCCAAGTTATGAACTCATTTGAGTTAGTAAACTTCTGGTTTACAATGACATGTGATTCAATTGCACTGATCTTGGTATAATACAACCCAGATGAAAGTGAGGGTAATTTTTCTAATATAACTTTCTTATTTGAATCATGAGTTGTGATACATAAATACTCATGATTTCCCTCATTCATCGTCTCAACATGATATCCATTTCGGCGAATATCTTTGAAACTCAACAAGTTTCTCAGAGACTTGGTAGATAATAGTGCATTATTTATTATAAATTTTGTTCCTCCAGGAAACAAAATTATAGCTCTTCCGGAGCCTTCTATCACATTGCCTGAGCCAATAATAGTATTAACATATTCCTCTTTTGGCACAAGATGGGTAAAATATATATCACTTTTGAGAATAGTGTGCGAACTTGCACTATCCGCAAGGCATACATCTTCATTACATATCCTTGCCATTCTCTTCAAAAACAAATAATAATAAAATGAGTAGTATGCACAGATAAATTGAATACTTGATCAGAATTATTTTTCTAAGAAATACTGTACATAAAATAATGTCATATACTAAAATTTTATTTTAAAATTTGACACATTTAATAATTTCAAAATTCATAAACATTAATATTTCATTATTTATGTACATCACATTTGAAACTTAAATACATAGAAAATAAAACTTAACAATAAATTTTTTACATTATTTATTTACATAGATACTTCACAATTCCACATATTAAACTATTCCATCATTGATCAAATGACCAATATTTCCTTCAGGATCCTCAAAGAAATCAGATACATCATAATGAGTGGTGGAGTTCTCAGCATCATTTGAAACAAAATTTATTTCCTTTTCCTTGTCGTTCTTTTTCAAAGATGCCTGGTAAAGATCAACTAGGTGCCTTGGGGTACGACAGGTACGTGACCAATGACCCTTTCCACCACAGCGGAAACACTTCTCCTCGGTTGATTTATTCTGCCCGATATTCCTTTCTTTATCCCAATTCTGGTGAGATCCTCTCTTTTGAACATAATTCTTTTTCCTTCCATAATTTTTCTTATTATTAAAACCTTGCCATTTACCTCTTCTGGGGTAATTTGCCACATTTACTTCAGGAAATGGGGCAGCGCCAGCTGGGCGCACTTCATGATTTTTCAATAACAACTCATTGTTGCGTTCAGCAACAAGAAGGCAAGAAATTAATTTAGAATATTTTTCAAACCCTTTCTCTCGATACTGCTGCTGCAGGAGCACATTCGAGGCATGGAAGGTTGAGAAAGTTTTCTCCAACATATCATGATCAGTTATTTTTTCCCCACACAATTTCATTCGTGAGGTGATTCGAAACATTGTAGAATTATATTCATTTATAGATTTAAAATCTTGTAAACGCAAATGCGTCTATTCATATCGGGCTTGAGGAAGTATCACCGTTTTCTGATGATTATACCTTTTTTCAAAGTCTTTCCAAAGATCTGCAGGATCTTTTAATGTAAGATATTCATTTTTCAATCCTTCGTCAAGATGACGACGAAGGAAAATCATGGCTTTAGCTTTATCTTTTTGGGATGCATTATTTTCAGCCTTAATGGTATTTCCAAGATCCATTGAATCAAGATGGATTTCAACATCTAATATCCATGATAAATAATTGTTTCCAGATATATCAAGAGCATTGAATTCAAGATGAGAGAGTTTCGACATAATGAAAATTTGTTACCTGAGTCTTTCTAGGAATTTGATCAGAGTCTCGTACTGATAACGTGTTGTAAAATAAAAGATATATATATATATATATATATATATATATATATATATATATATATATATATATATATATATATATATATATAAAGATGTATAAATAGAAGACTCTAGTATTAAAATAATTAGCTCAATAATAATTTATATATATATAATAATATTATATGTTGTAATGTGTATATATATATAAAGATAGAAAGAAGTATTAAAAATAAAGAGAGAGAGAATTGCATATGTTTATTGTTACTATCACAATATAATAAAGATGATTAATATTGCTATTAATATTATATGTAAAGAGTAATAGAAAAGAGAATTTAGAATACTAATAAAATAAAAGAAGAGAAAGAATTGTAGAAGAAATATAAAGAGAAGAGTATTTGATTGCAACATAAAGAGAGAGTATTTGTTTATTATTGTGTGTGTATTAACAACGGAGGTTAACCTCCTATTTATAAGCATATGGGAGGAATGTTTTTAACCCATATTAATTTCATTCTCTATTGATAACATGAAAACTGAGTCACTTGCATGGATATCCATATCTTTTGTGTTTATCACAACACTCGCGACTTTATTCTCGCTAACTCGTGAATAAACTCATAAATTTCTGTGAGTTTGTTACTTTGTTCGAGTCTAGTCGATTAAGTCAAATTATTTAAAAATAAATTTGACATCAGTTAATTCAATTTTATTATATTTAAAAATGTAAATTCAAATAATTTTGTAAGTTAATTTTTGAATTTGACAATCGTACTTAAATAATATTGAATTGCTTATTATTTAAATTAATTTTGTATTGGTTAAGTCTCATCCACTATAAATGGTATAAAATATTAGATTAAAAAAATAAGAATAAAATATTATTTTAACTTTTAATATTTATGTTAAATTTTAATTTTATTTCTAATATTTGAAAATATTTTTTATTATAAATATTTTATTTCATTTTATTTTAGTTCTCAAGTTAAATTAAAATTAACTATTTTTTTCCCAAAAGATAAAAACATGAAACGTGACTAAAGGGGGGATATGTAGGTGAAGTAGAAAAAGAAAAAGAAAAGAAAGTTCGTTGCTTTGGCACAAATCATTAGTAGCATTACTGCATTTAGGTGTGTCCCAATGTACAAGCTTTAATGTTAAAAATGGAAGCACATGGAAGAATTCCTTGAATTGAAAACATATATAATTAGGTACTTCAAGTGCGGCACCGCCTTGTAGTAATGATCACTACCAAGTAGTATTCTACTATTCTATAATATTCATTCTCACTTTACAAGTGTCCCCTTTTAGAAGGGTAATTGTTTTACAAGACTAAATGTCTTTTTCCGTCTCTATCTATTTATTTGAAAGACTTTCCATCTCTTAAGGAATCTGAATATCTAGATCGATTTTTATCTATTTTGATATATATACGTTTCAGTCTCTATCTATTTTAAATAAATACTTTTTTTGGTCTCTAACAAGAAATTAAAATATACATATATCAAAATAAATAGGGATCGATTTGGATATTTAAATTTCTTAGGAGGTAAAAAGTCCATAAAACAAATAGTTAAAAATTAAAAAAGATATTTACTCTTGTTTTAACTTTTAAGAATGTGTTTGGAACAAATACTTTTGAAATTAAACTAAAAATAATTGAATTAATTATATAAAATAAGAATTAATTTAATTTAAAAATTAATATAATGATTTGATTTTATGTTTTTAATTTTTACCTATTACATAACTTTTGATCATAACTAATAATTATTATTAGACTGTTACATAGATCATCGTCGAATTATTGTTAGTTTTTTATTTGTCTAAACTTTTTTTATATATTAATACTTAAAAAGAATAAAAATAGTTTTTTGTATTTTGAATACACTAAATTATTTTAATTGAAATCAAATCTTCAAACGAAGAATTTTGATCTTAGTTATAATATAAATTTTATGGATCTAGAAATCAAATCCATTTTTAATTTTTATCTATTCCAAACATAAAATTTAATTTAAAAATCAAATTATTTCTAATTCGTTTGGATTTCAAACCCACCTAACACAAAATAGTAGTATACTTATAAATTAATTGTTTCTAGAGAGTATATATACGAAGGAAGAAAAGTACACAAAATTTTAAAGTAGGTGGTTTAGTTTAGAAAATAATAATCATATTTTTGGTGATTACAAATATTCGGTTGGATTAAAAATGGTGGAAACCAGGTGCAGTCGACTTTACGTGAAATTGATAGTTGAGAGATGAAAATTTAGTCAAATCAGTCAAATCATCTAACAGTTCTTAGCTATCAACTTCACGTGAAGTCGACTGCACCTGAATTTTCACTATTAAAAATTTAATAGTGTGTAATTTATTTGATTATTGTTCAAAAAAATAAACAGTCCAAATTTTTTTTGGTAACACATTTTTTCTATTCTGATTTGTAACCACTGTACTCAAATATTCTATTTTTTCTTCTGAACCAAAACCTATGTGATTATCCATAAATTAAAGATGAAAAGATGCTTCACAAATCAAATAGTAAGTTCAGATGATTTCAAGCAAAGTAAAAAAAAGGTGAATCACTCAATTTATGCACTAAAAAAAGAGAGAAAAAAAAATAACAAATTGAGGCCAAAAAGGTAAAATCAAATAATTGAGGCCAAAATGTAAAATCAAATTTGATTTCATGGAGAAAAAAAAATCAAAGAAGATGAGTTACTATTTTGTACAACTACATTAATTTATTAAAGTTACTATCTTTCTGCTACATATTTTTAAGTAAGAAGAAGAAAATGAAAGTTGTTTTTTTTATTATAAATCAAAGTTCATAATTAAAATTTGAAACAAAAGAATAGATCAATGGTTCGGATCGTTGAAGTCCAAAGAAAAAGAAGAAAAGAGAAGCAACTAGACAACTCTACTAGCCATGAAGTTTTGCTGCTGCTGCAGTTCCATCATTTCTCTGCGTTTCTACTCTAATTTTTTTGGGAAGAAAAATATAAAGTCAAAGATGTTCTACCAAACTCAAGTTTTAGAAGTTTCATTCTTATATAAAAAGGTAAACGGCTAGAAATTGAAGCAAGAAAAGAGAACCCACAAATCTGAACCGATCCGCCATCCTCACCACTCAAGTCTAAAGTTTTGAAAGCAATACACCTACACTAAAGGGAGCATTTCGCCAAGATAGAAGGCAATATTAGAAAATTCTAAAATCGGGTTATGCTTATAGCTTTCAAAGTATTTTAATTCTTCTTCTTTATGTTTCTCTATCAAATATTCTGGTTCTTCAGTGTTATTATTTTTCTTTGTTTCATTAAATGAAAAAGGCATAAATGTGAGAATTTAGAAAAAGCCATTGAGAGAAAAAGCAAACGAATTAGTTTGAAAAAAAGCTAAATGATTATGTCAATCTCTTTTGTAATCTGTTTCTATTTTTTTCTTGTACTTGAGAGGTATCCCTTATTAAGTTAGGTGAGCACTTAGTGTTGAGAAGCGTAGGGAGTGAATCTAACCAAATTAAGTTTGGTTAGAAATTTGGTTTGTCACAGATAGGATTAGAAAAAATCCTAGAAAATTGGTGTATGTAAATCTTTGAAAAGATAGTAAAAATTTTACTATAGTTGTGGTGAAGACTAGATGTAGATCATATTGCATAAGATAGTTGAATTAGGATATATGATTGTGTACTATTATCTTCTTTGCTCTGTTTCTAGTTTGTTCATTATTGTCTCTTATATAATCACTTTCGCACAGCAGAATCTGTTTTTAGTGATAAAGTTTAAAAAAATTAAAAGCAACCCTAGATTCAACCCTCATTCTCTAAGTCATTAAAAATTTTTATAAATATAGAAGAGAGTAACTATCAAACTATAATTTAATTTAATTATTATAATACTAACACTATATCAACTAAAAAATAATAGTATACTTTCTATTTTTTATAATGTCATTCTATAGTCTATACATAATTTCTCTTTTACATTATATATATGCATGGATTTGTAAAAAAATAAGTGATATTATTAAAATAAGAGTGATAATATTCATTCTCTCTAACTTATCAGAATACTAATAATAATGATAGAAATACACCACTTTTAAATTTTTTTAGAACAAAACCACAAAATTATTTTTATAGATATTAAGAACTTATTTATCCTAGTATAAATGAAGTTTAAATGATATCTCCTATGTACACAGCACAAGAAGTTGAGATTATAATAACTATCATTTATTTTTTCTATCTTATAAGATCAGAAACTAATTGCAATACGCTTAAATTGCTACTGTAACTTAATACTAAAACATAAATTGTTGTTTGGAACCGTAAAATGAACATAAGCATCTAGTAATAAATGATTAAATTAAAGTTACATCTTTATGAAACTTCTTTAACTTTAAAAAAATATCCATCAATAGTAATAATTGTGGTTTTGTACTGTTTTGTCGGTTTCCATAAGAACATGTTTCAGTAGTCACGAATCTATGTTAACAGTCTTAAGAAACATGGTTTTGACTAATTCACAAGATCTCCGGCAAAACTTGCACAAGAAAATGTCTCCCTAGCTAACATCATGCTCTTATTTTTTGCATCACTTTCTTTGACTTATTATTATTATGAATTTATGCTTATTATGATTATTAACAACACCTGAATCTCATGTTCTAAGGGGATGCATACAATGTTCAATTTAATTAGTGCAGAGAATCAAATAAAATTTGATAACTAAATTGATAAGTTTTAGTTCTCATCAAAAGCATTCAAGCACCAAACATAATTTCACTGCTAACTAAAACATCACAGCATTGAAAATTTGAAATTGAACAAAGAATTAACATATTATGCAGTAACAGCACTAGTTGTGCAGAAAAACTTGCTTCCTTTTTCTCTTTAATATGATCAATTACATCAATATATCAGTCACCAAAACTTCACTGTACATAAAAAATAAAAAATAAAATAAGAAAGTTTGGATATGAAACAAACACCAGAAGACACAACTCAAAAAAAAAAGATTGGATCCAAATTCCAAAAACAATTGGTTTCCAAGAACAATATAGTTAAATGTTACCATAATACTATTATGATGAAAACTAGTAGCAGCAAATTGGGCATCTAATTAGTCCATTTTCATTGCAATCAGGGCAACGCTTGAATCCACAATCACCAACCTCATCACTATCTTGTTCTTGTTGTTCTTCATCATCATCGTCATCATCATCATCATCATCATAGCCTTCATCATAGTAGATTTTGCAGCTTCCATAACAGGTTTCACAAGGCACAAACCTTATATCACCACATGCCTCACACACTCCTCCACCATCAACATTATTATTCTCATCAATCTTCTCACAACACTGAAGCAACTTCTCAAGCTTCCCTTCTTCATGCATTCTCTGAATTTCCTCAGCTCCACCAATGTAGTTTCCTCCAACAAACACCCTCGGCAACCCTCCTCCTTTACCGAATGCGCCACCGGCCCGGAGTAGCTCCTTGAGCTCCTCCTTGAACCCTGAATGCATTGACACATCTCTCTCATCCATCTTAACACCCAATCCTTTCAGAATAAGCCTCACATGGCAGCAATCCTCATAAGTCTTTCTTACCCCTCTAAGGCTTGTGAAGTAAAACACAACCTTTTCCTTCTTCCCAAATGGGGTGTGCTTAAAATCATCATCATCATCATCACAGATCTTCTTCTTTTCTTCATCACAAGAGAATCCATTACATTCAGAAACTCCTTTCTTTATGAGATATGGCTCCCCTCCCTTTTTGGATTCATCATTTCCATGATTATTCTCTATGAAACAACAAGACTTGTTGTTGGGTGGATTTGGATCAAGATGGCCCCTGTTAACATTGACATCAAAGGAGAAGCTTCTTACAAAGTGATGATTTGGTGACCTCATCAAAGGGCTTGTTGTTGTTGTTGTGTCCTCAAGACCTTCCATGAGTTCCCATGTGTTAATTGTCTCTGGCTCCTCATCACAAGGTGGTGTTGTGATTGGTGTCTTTGGCATCATAACAACCTTTGGCAACTTCTCCTCAATCATATTGGACCATGTCTTTGCATTTGAGATCAAGACCTCCTTCTCCTTCTCATTCTCACTCTCATTCTCATTGGTGAATCTGAATCCATTGGCAGCACCAGAAGAAGCAGAAATCTTGGTTGATAAGTGATCAAGAGAGCCAAGTGTGGTTGATGTAAGTGCCACAACATGGTAACTGTCCCCTTTTCTCTGAGGTGGGTGGTGGACATGCATCGAATAGCTTCTGGGCATTCTTTCAGAATAAGCACAAGAGTTGCAATGGATGCACCTCTTTTCCTTTTGCTTTGAACTAGCACAACCCATTTTCAATCCCAATTATCAAATCCAATCACAATGTGTTAAAACAGAATTGTATTGATGATTTTGGTGGAAAGAATTTTCTAGAAATGATGTTTCAATCAGAGAAGAACAAGTCTTAAATTGGGAAAAAGAGAAAGGGGAAACAGGGAAGGAAACTGAACTATAATAATTGAAAGTCAAACAAAGATGGCTGAGAGTGAAGGAGAAAAAATCAATGATTTAATCACCAAATATTCTTCATCAACAACATCTAATCTAATCTAACTGTAACATACACGCTTTTCCCCTGTCTCTCTCTAGATTCTTTAGAGAGAAAAAGAGAAATAAAGTAGTAGTAGTAGTAGTAGTAGTAGAAAAAGAAAAGAAAAATATAGGGTTGGGGTTTGATGGGATTTTATAGAGGAAATGGTGTTTTTGAAGCTTGAATTTTGAATGATTCTGATTGAGATATTGATTCTCTCACTTCTCCAAAAACTAAGGAGGAATCGAAACTATCTCAAAGTTTGTTACAGCAACCTTGGCAGTACATGGTGAGTTTCATATGTTAATTAACGTTGTTGTTTGTGGTGTGTTGTTACATTTCATAGTTTCATTACATGGAATAAGCCGGTTTTCTCTGTCGGTTGAAAATGCAAGTTACTGGCGGGTGGCGGCAATGTTGGAAGTACTCGCCATTTGTGGCGCGTGGATCAATGGAAAAACAGATGTCATGGGACCCACCGTTCACGCGCTATTAGCTCTTCTCCGTGATCACCACTCTCAGCCGCGTTCTGCAGAACCTTCTAAAACTTGAAAATTGCTCCATTTGTTAAGAGAAGATAAACCCCAAAATTGCTGACTACACTAGAGGTTTTCGAAATTGTAAAAATGAAAAATCACACCAAGTTAATTCTCATTTTCTTTTTGTAAAACTAGGAAAAATTTGATATATAGACGTATAAATGTTATTTTAGTTTTGATATTAAACACTTGATTAAAATGACATTATTTAATTTTAATAAACTATAAAATGTCTTATTTTTAAAAAAATTATAATTATTAAAATTAAATGACATCGTTTCATTAAGTATTTACTATTTAGGATTAAAACTAAAGTAACATCATCTCGTCTAGTCCAACAAAAAAATTTATTAAATTCGAATAATTTAAAAAAAAAAGAGAATAAAAATTAACATAGTACAATATTTTCAATCTCAAAAATATTTATGGTATAAATAATTAATCTCAAAGACTATTACTTAAAACAATTCTTAAAACATGTAATTAATTTATGAAAATATTTACTTATTCAGTAGATTAATTTTTTTATTTCAAAAACTTAGTAAAATAAAAAATATTTTAATTATTTTTAAATTAAAATAATAAAATTCATATATTTCGAATGTTTTCTCTACTCTAGAAAGTAATAAAACTTCTTGTTGTATCTCATTTATATTTGTCTTATTTCATTATGTGGGCTTGTCAATTTTTCTTAAATTTTTAGAAAGTTACTTAAAATCAGTCAAACAATGTGGTTGATTTTGTTAAAAATGATTAATTTTGCTTACTATGCAAGTAGATTATAATATTTGTTTATTATATTCTTGTGTGCGGTTGATGAAATGTTATGTCAATTTTTCAACTTTATGTTGAGATAACCGCTCAACTAGCAAGTTGGCATGCATGATGTGTTACCTAGAATTCACAAATTATATTATTTAGATTAATGCCTATTATATATATATATATATATATATATATATATATATATAAAGATATGAGAGTTGAGAGCAAATCCTAATTAGTCGTCATTCACGCTGTGTCACACTCTTATTTTCTGTCCTCTCCTCTCTTCGACTCTATACTCTTAAGTCGTCTCTTCTCACGGACTCATCACTGTCGACTGCCGACCGCCACCTCCTACCCTTCAGTCCCTCACCGACAATGCTAAGATCTTCTCCTCTCAGTCTTGACGTCACAACAGTAGTGAGTCTCATCATCTTCGCCGTCAGAGCGTCCGAGCCTCTGCCTGCTTCTCAGTCTTCACCATCGGAGCGTCCGAGCCTCTGCGCCGCTTCTCAGCCGTCGCCAATTTTCACCGATCTTTGAGCCTCTGCTCTTTCTTCCGATAAGTAGCTTCTATGAACTCTAAATTTTTTTTACTTTGATTTGAAGCATTTGTGATTCTGATTTTAATTGAAGCATCAAAAAATTTTAGTTTGTGATTTTGATTTTGATTTTTAGTTTGTGGTTTGAAGCATCAAAATTTTACTCTTTGTTTTTTTACTTTGATTTGAGTTAGGTTAACTATATTTATGTTTTTTATTCTGATTCTGTTTTTTATGATTTATGTAATGCTTTGTGAATTATGTGATTTAAGTAATTTTGTGTGTTTATGTTACCATTTCTGATTTTGATTCTAATTTATATAATTTATGTGTTTGTGTTATAATTTTTTTGAGTTAGGTTAATTATGATTTATGTTTGGATTCTGATTTGCATGACTTATGTTTGTGATTTATGTAATTTATGTCTGTAGGATTTAAGTAAATCGAAATTTACTGTCATTACCATTACAGGATGAAAGAAGGCTTGAGAATTATGTTTTATAATGTGATGAATTATGTTTGGTTGTGTATGGATTATGGATATATTTGGTTATTTATGGATATGTTATTATGTTTGGTTGTTTTTTAATGTAATTAGGTATCAAATGTTTGTTGGTTATTGTTATTTAAGTTTTTGAAGATTATGGAAATTATGTTTGTAATGACAATTGAGGATTATCTTTATTTTTTTATTTTTTCTATTTTTTTTCTTGATTTTTATTACTTTTTACAAAAATCCACGGAGACCGCGGTCTCCGGCGGATACAAAGTCTCTGTTACTACTTACTCGTAGCGGGGATGGGACGAGGACTGAGACATGTTTTAGAGGCGGGGGCCGGGGGCGGGGGTATGTCCCCACTCCTATGGGGACCCGTTGCCATCCCTATTTAGAACGATATATAAGATATAATAGTTAGTTTGGTTTTCGAACAAGCCATCTTAATTTGATTCAAAATAGTGAAATGCTAAGACATCAAAATTTACTATTGTTCTGGCCCAGCCCAAAAGTTGAAGGTCCACCAAGTAGACCCGCTCCTCATTCGTACGACGTGACACTCTGCACGTGCTCTAATATCCTCAATGGATCTTGCTATCTGGTGGAAGTTTCTAAAGGGTTGGGTCTTGGCACAAGGAGGGCCCACCCGAAAAGATAGGAATAAATAGGAGGGGCCTACCCCTCTCCCAAAGTACGTTACTACAACCTTAATTAGCCTCTTCATCGTACGAACTCTTACTTTGGCATCAGAGTATCTTTGCAGGTGGCCCCACTCGCCGACCAATCGATGACATATTGGCTCGATCCTCACCCCAGCTCCGCATTTAGGTCCTAATCTTCACTTCCAAGATCTATCCTCAACCGATTCAATGAAGTACCGAACAATAGTACCGTCTGTAAGGACCTATGCGAGTTGATTAGGGGTGTTTGCGTTGCGGTTTGGTTCGGTTTTAAGGAAAAAAGTCATCTGATCCGAACGCTTAATTTATGTGCGGTGCGGTTTGGATTAGATTAACCTTTTTTGGAATTCTGATCCGATCCGATCCGATTACAAGCAGTTTGGATAAGTTTGGATCTGCAATTTTTCAATAAAAAATAATAACTTAGTTTATAAAGTTAATAACCTGTCCAACAATTCAATATAATAACAAAACGTAAATCCCATAAAACATTATAAAGCAACATGTCCAAGTGTCAAACAATCCAACATATTCAACAAGTCTTGATAAAATAACAATTCTTCAACATAAAAATAACTAAACAAGTCTCAACAACACAAAATTAAAAACATTACAAAATCTTAATAAAAATATAACATAAAAAACTCCAAGCTGAGAGGTGAAGCATCGATCACTAATCAGATTTATCACTAGAGTCTTCTTCATCTATTAGTTGAGGAATTGGCTCAAGTTCTACAATAAAATATAATAAAATAAATATTAGTAACTTAAACATATTATCAAGTAGTGAAGTTAATCAATATATGTAGATAAAATAAAACATAATAATAATAAAGAACATTACCTTTCTCAAGTTTTTCAAATTCTTCAAAAGACTCTTCAAGGTCAATTAGCAATGAATTGGCTCAAAACCAATTTTGTGCACAAATAAAAGCTTCAACAGTTTTTGGAGTAAGAGAGCTCCTATATTGATTAAGCACTCTACCTCCAGTACTAAAGACGGATTCAGAAGCAACCATTGACACAAGCATAGCTAAAATATCCCTTGCAATTTGACTTAGAACAGGATATTTGTAATTGTTAGAGCTCACTTTACACCAAGTTAAAATATCAAAACTCCTTTGGATCAACTGGCTTCTCTAAGGACTCCATGAGATATAAATCCATTTCATTTGTGTTGACACTCTCACTTTCTTGTATATCATTTTCAAATACTACTGCAAAGCGTACATCATCAAAGGCACTATCATTCATATTCACATCTTGGCTGTGTTGTGCAAATTGGTGTGCTTGATCACTATTGAGAGCAACCCTATAACTGTTAAACAAGTCATTGAATACTTCTTTCACCTTACCACATAAGAAATCAATGGTCAAACACACACTTTGATTTGAGTTTATAAAGACACTCTTCAACTTATGTTTTTCATTCATGAATAAGTTCCAACCATCTCTAGCAACTGATATCCTCTCCAGAATATGGAGTTTTGGCTGCAAAACACTCATGAAATAACGAAATCCCTCTCCTTCAACAAATCTAAAAGGCAACTCATCTACGATTATCATTCTAGCAAGAGCTTGTCTACATAAATCAGGATCAAATAATACAGTAGTCAAACAATTACCCAGCTCATTTCCTTCTTCTTTTTTAAGTTGCTGCATAACAAGTATTTTTTGTGTGGGATCAAGTGAATCTTTTGGAAATTTTTTACACTGACTCAACAAGTGACTTTTAAGATTGCTAGTACCATTTTTTTGTGAATCATCCACATAAGATGCTCCACACCACTTACATATAGCCCTAGGTTTGGGACCATATTCATCTTTTTTAAAATACTCCCAAGTCCAAGATCTAGGTCTAACAGATTTTTTAGTGTTACCTGTACCTGGTTCCTCAGACTGGCTAGGATTAGGTGACTCATCAGCAACATTTGCTTTGTCTCTCCTTCTCTTAGATCTAGTTCCTTCATTATTCTGATCACTGCGTGGTGGCAGCGGCGGCAGTGATGGTGGCTGCGTCTGCGTTTGCGTCTGAGTTTGTGACTGCGACTACGGCTATGACGGCAGCATCGACTCTAACTGTCTCGAAGATCTGATTGATTCAAAAGTGGACGGAGTAGCGCTTGTAAATTCTGGCTCACTGCTTTGAACATTATGTGATAACAAAGAATAGTTAATCAATTTATGTTATTTTAATATTTTTCTCAATTAACTAACATATTGAAATGTTATCAGCATACACATTACAAAATAAGAATATTACCTCGGGATATGAAGCTGACATTGTTGACTTTCAAATTGAAAGCTAATCAATTGAACAAATATAAAATCTGCAAAAGATAAAAAAAAAGAATTCAATCAACAAGAATAAAATACATAATTTAATACAAAGTTTAATAAATTTTAATAACAATATCATATTGTCAAAAATAATTTAATATAAAGTTTAACAAATTTTAATGACAAGAACAGATTGTCAAAAATAACAAAAACAATAATACAACAAGAACAAAATATTTAATTTAATATAAAGTTTAACAAATTTTAATAAAAATATCATATTTTCAAAAATAACAAGAACAATAGTACAACAAGAACAAAATATTTTTTAATATAAAGTTTAACAAATTTTAATGACAAGAACAGATTGTCAAAAATAACAAGAACAACAGTACAATACAAAATTTAACACAGTTTAATAAAATCCAGAACGTTACCCTCCAGAACAAAACAAAATTAAACAAAAACAATTAAAAACATACCGAGAAGAATATGCAGCATTAGTGTCACCGAGAAGAGGAGGCGACAGCAGCATCACCGAAAAGAGGAGGCGGCAGATGGCATCGTTGAGAACAGGAGGCGGCGGACGGCGTCGGCATGTGACGGTGAGAGTGAATGAGAATGAGTGAGGTGTGTGTGAGATACGATACGGTGAGAGACTGACGACTGAGAGTGAGTGAGAGTGAAGAGTGAAGGGTTTCTTTAAATTAGGGTTTGTGTATGTTTGTGGGAAAGGGGAATGAGGTGACCAGTGCTGTGGGGAAAGGTAAGGGAGTAGAGTAACTGAGTAAGGGTATTATCATCATCATCATCATCATCATCATCATCATCATCATCATCATCATCATTATATGCGGTTTGGTTCGATTGTGCAGATTAGAACCGCAAACCAAAATGAACCGCAATAAAACTGATCAAAAATCCTAAAGCATCCAAAATTGAACGGTTTATTTTGGTTTTTAGTTTGAATCGGTGCGGTTTTGCGATTTTTTTTGGACCAATTTGGATCTGAACACCCCTAGAATTGATGATGGAGGCTTTCCTCCACCCAGAGGACGAGCCAAGAGAAGATGGGGACAACGACTGCCAAGGGAGTCGCCTCATGAGTAGGGTGAGCACAGGAACCTCTCGAAGGCACTGACCAACCCCTTTTGACAATGGCCACTCCCATGAGCAATCCCCTGAAAGGTGTCCATTTAGGGGTACAAGCAACGATAATTTTTGGATCATGCAAGAACTCAGACACAGGGTTCAAAACCTCAAAAGAAAGTTGGCGGCGAAAGACCGCTACAATCCTGAGGTTAGCCAAAACACCAGCTCACGCGCAAAGGCCTGGCCCAGCCATTCCTGCACCCGGTCTCCGTTGAGGAGATCGGGAGAAAGATAACATGAGAGGAGGGTGGAGGAGGACTACGGGTGCGACCAAACCAACGGGCATACCCAACCCTTCTACTCCCGAGACAAATCGAGAAGCCAGAAACAAAAGGAGGAGCGAAAAAGGAAATGCCGGGATCTCGTGGTGATCGGCACCACTCCCTTCCACTCTTCCATCCTCGAAGTCCGTCTACCCAAGAACTTTGACAAGCCGACAGACATGATGTATGATGGTACCAAAGACCCACAAGAGCACATCACGACCTTCGAAGTCAGGATGAACCTAGAAGGTGTGGGAGGCACGGTCAGGTGCCGTGCATTTTTCGTGACCCTGGCTGGGCTGGCGATCCGTTGGTTCAATTTCCTCCCACAAGGTTCCATAACCACCTTCTTGGATATTTCTCTAAAGTTTCTAGCCCAGTTTACTACTTACATCGCCAAGGCAAAGCACTTGATCAACCTCTTAGGGATAACACAATGGCTGGAAAGTCCACGAGAAAGTACCTAGATCGTTTCAGCGATGAGTGCTTAGAGATTGACGGTCTCACAGATTCTGTGGCCAGCTTGTGCCTCACTAATGCCCTAGTGAACGAGGACTTTCGGAAACACTTGACCACCAAGCCTATTTGGACAATGCAGGAAATCTAGTGTGGTAAGAGAGTATATAAACGACGAGGAGGTCTGTCAGGTGGTAGCCGCCAACAAACGGCAAGAGCAGGAGAAATCGAGGGATGCCCCGAGAGAAATAGCATCTGGGAGATCTTTCAAACCTTTTTCCCAGATAGGAAAGTTCACAAATTACACCCTTTGACTGCCCCGATAGTAGAAGTATTCCAGCAAGTCGTAGATATGGGCATTCTGCCTAAACCAAGGCAGTTAAAGGACCGCATGGGAGGAAACAAGAACCTCTATTGTGACTACCACAAGGGATTTAGACATAAGACACAGGATTGCTTCGACTTGAATGATGCATTGGAACAAGCTATCCGGGAAAGAAATCTGAGTGAGTTTTCGCAGTTCATCTGGGAACCAAGGAGGAAGGAAAAGGAGCGTTCCGAAGAAGATCGTGCCCGAGTGGTCAAGCCAAAGCAAGGCCCTAGAGAACCCAAACTCAATGCCTAAAGTGGTAGTGAATGTAGTGGTCGGCAGGGACGCCTCGCCAAAGTTGAAGTCTGCAGCAAAGAAAGATGCCAAGATACTTGCCTTGGCAGCAGGGGAGAGGCTTTTCCCTAGAGAGTTTCCCAAAATATCATTTGGGTCGAGAGATTGGTGATGTGATGACCTCTCGGAGGACCCGCCCATGGTGATCATGGCGAGAATCGGGACAGGCTTGGTCAAGCAGATTTTAGTCGACACAGGGGCAGACTCAAACATCATGTTTTAAAACGTGTTTGACACCCTGGGATTGAAGGAAAGCGATCTCAAGGATCACCGTCACGGAGTCGTAGGATTAGGTGACAACTACATCAAGCCCGACGAATCTGTTATTCTGCCTATCTATGTGGATTTTGGGGCAAGCTAAAAATCTGCAATGGCTGAGTTCGTAGTCCTGAGAGACTCCACAACATACAACATCATCCTCGGGAGGAGAACCATCAACGACCTATTGGCGATCATTTACACGAAGTTCCTAACAATAATGTTCATGGCGGACGATGGGTCGGTAGGGACAATTCGGGGTTATTTGGAAATGGTCGTCACTTGCGATAACGCCAGCTTGTCCCTCCGAAAGAGATCCCAGGAAGCAGCCGGCGTGTTCATGGTGGACCTAGATGCAAGGATTAACGAGAACCTGAGACCGAAACCCCAGTGTGACCTAGAAAAATTTTAGGTCGGGAAGACAGAAGACAAGTTCACGTTTGTGAACCGTAGCCTACCCTATGAGCTGAAAGGTCCTCTGCTTGAAGCCATTCGATCTAACGGAGACTTCAGCCGACATGCCGAGAATAGACCCAGAGTTCATGTCCCATCATTTGGCCGTGAAACCCGAAGCAAAGCCCATCCCGCAGAGAAAGAGGAAGATGTTCTTGGAGAGAGCAAACGAGATGGCCAAGTAGACGGCCAACTTGTTGGAAGCCGGTTTCATTAGGGAGTTAGATTACTCTACTTGGCTTTCAAACGTGGTCCTCATGAATAAGGCAAACGGGAAGTGGATGATGTGCATGGACTACTCGGACCTTAACAAGGCTTGCCCCAATGACTCATTCCCACTCTCTAACATAGATGCCTTGGTGGATGCAATGGCGGGATGCAAGTTTTTTAGTTTCATGGCGATGCTTACTTTGGGTACAATCAGATCCCGATGCATTGACTTGACGAGGAGAAGATGTTGTTCATAACGCTAGGGAGAAATACTATTACACGGTCATGCTGTTTGACCTAAAAAATGCAGAGGCCACTTTCCAAAGGCTCATGAACAAGGTTTTCAAGGACCACATAGGTAGGTCGGTAGAAGTGTACGTCGACAACATGTTGGTCAAAACGGAAGAACCGGATGCCCTGGTAACCGACCTAGAAGTCATCTTCGACTCTCTTCGAAAACACAATATGAGGTTAAATCTCCTGAAATGTGCCTTTGTCATGGGAAGTTCCTGGGGTTCATGATCACTCAAAGCGCGCGCGCGCGCGCGGGGGGGGGGGGTAGAATCTAACCCGGATAAATGTAAGGTCGTGCTTCGCATGGCGAGCCCCAAGAGTGTAAAGAATGTGCAAAAGTTAGCCGGAAGGTTGACAGCTCTATCCTGCTTCCTCAGGGTATTAGCAGCCAAGGCGTTGCCTTTCTTTAACTTAATGAAAAAGGGGATGGATTTCGAGTGGAGCCCATCTTGTAATGAAGCTTTGAACCATTCAAGAGGAATTTGTCGGAACCGCCTATGCTCGGAAAGCCAAGAGAAGGAGAGCCCTTGTATTTGTACCTCTCGGTGACAGAAGAAGCTTTGGCTGCTGCCTTAGTGCGAGAAGAAGGGAAACAACAACAGCCCGTGTACTTCGTAAGTAAGGTACTCCAAGGGGCGGAAGTGAGGTATACAAGGTTAAATAAAGTGAACTTCGCTTTGTTAGTCTCCTCCCAGAAGCTAAGGTAGTATTTTTAGGGGCACCTGATCATTGTGAGAACTGACCAAGTGATAAAGCAGATATTGCAGAAACCTGACTTGGCGGGACGAATGGTGTCCTGGGCAATAGAGTTATCCCAGTAGGCCAGTATGACATCCAATATGAATCCCATCACACCATCAAAGCCCAAGAAATGGTCGACTTTTTAGTCGAGGAAGTTGGTGATTCACCCAAGACACCGAGCACACGGTGGAAGCTCCATATTGATGGAGAGTCCAACCAAGTGTTTGGTGGAGCGGGGGAGAACTCGGATGGGGTGACTTACGAGCAGTGCGTTAAATTTGAGTTTTCGATCTCAAACAACCAAGCAGAATATGAAGCCATGATTGGAGACTTAATATTAGCGAAAGAGGTCGGGGTAGCAAAACTTAAAATCAACAGCAACTCCCAGGTGATAACAGCCGAGGTGAACGAGACGTACCAAGCTCGGGATCCGTTGCTGAAGAAGTATTTGAAAAAAAACTAGGCAATTGTGTGGGAATTTTGGAGAAGTGATTGTCTAACATGTCCCCAAAGAGAGAAACGTCAGAGCCGACCTCTTGTCAAAGTTGGCTAGCACCAAGCCTGGAGCGAAAAATCGATCTCTCGTTCTGTCCCAGCCCAACAGCTGAAGATCCACCAAGCGAACCCGCTCCTCATTCGTATGGCGTGATGCCCTACACGTGCTCCGATCTCCTCAACAGATCTTGCTATCTGGTGGAAGCTTCTAAAGGGTTGGGCCTTGGCACGAGGAGGGCCCATCCGAGAAGATAGGGATAAAGGAGAGGGACCTACCCCTCTCCCAAGGTACGTCCCTACAACCCTAATTAGCTGCCTCATTGTACGGACTCTTACTTTGCCATCGGAATGTTTTGCAGGTGGCCCCACCCGCCAACCAACCAACGACATACTGGCTCGATTCCTCGCCTCAGCTCCTGCATTCAGGTCCTAATCCTCACTTCCAACAATTTCTCATCAACCGGTTCAACGAACTACCTAACAATTATTTTTAGTTATTATTTAGTTTTTAATTCAATTTTTTTTAATTTATTTTTTTAAAGTGATAAGTACTTTTTTCGTCCCCAAGGTCTGGGGTCGTAATCAAAATCGTTCCCGACCTTTTTTTCTTATTAAAATCATCCTCAACGTTCAAAAACGCTTTAAAATCATCCTTCTTCGAATTCTTGGACCAAAATACCCTCATCATCATCATTCTTCTCTTCACCTTTCTCACCCCACCACCTCCACTGCCACCAACATTACCACCACAACCACCATCAACACCACCACCACCACCACCACCACTACCAACACCAACCAACACCAACACCAAGAACATCAAGCAACAGCAACAACATAATACCATCAACACCACCACCACCACCACTACCACCACCACCACCACCACCACCACAAACACCACCAACCAACACCAACACCAAGAACCCCAAACAACAGCAACAACACAAAACAACACCAAACCAAAAAGCAGAAACAGAAAGCAAAAAAACAAGAAAGCAAGAAAGCAGATGCAGATGGCGGAGGCAGAGGCGACGAGGAACGGCGAGGTTGCGAGGCAGAGGCGGAGGTGGCGAGGAACGGCGACGAAGGCGCGTCGGTCTCCCTCCCCTGTGCGCACTCTGTTCCTGATGGCAATGTGGCGTGGTGCGGCGCGATGGACGGTGGCTGTGGCAAGGCGACGATCCTGAGTAACGCGGCGGTGACTGGCGCAATGGCGGCGACAGGACGCGGCTCCTCCAACGGCGGCGATCCCCTCCCCCCTTTCCCCTTCCCACTCCTCCTCCCCCACACCCCTTCCTCCACCCCCACCCCGCGTCCTTTCCCCTTCCCCCCACCCCCACCCCGCATCCTTTACCCTTTCCCCCCTTCGCCGGTGCCGTCCCCCCTCCCCCCTCTCCCCTACCCCCTCGTCCTTCCCCTTTTCCCTTCTCCCCTCTCCCCTGCCCCCTCCCCTCACAGAAGAAGAAAACAAATTCGCGGATCTGATGCCACCGAGCAACGACAACTCGCGGATAGCGGCGGAGCTTGAGGCCCTCCCTCCCCTCTCCCCCGAATTCTCTTTTTCCCCCACCCCCTCTCTTTCTCCCCCCCCCCCTTTTCTCCCTTCCCCCTTCTCCGATTCTCTTTCTCCCTCCGCCTTTCTTTTCTTTTTTTTATTTTATTTTATAATTTTTTAATAAAGGGTAATTGGTAATAAAAAAAATTGGTAAAAAAGACGATTTTATAACGTTTTGTAACGTTGAGGATGATTTTAATAACAAAAAAAGGTCGGGGACGATTTTGATTTCGACCCCAGACTTTGGGGACGAAAAAAATACTTATCCCTTTTTTTAATTTTGTAATTCAATAACATACTTTATCTTATACTTTTAAACATTAATAGCTAATTGATGATAAAAAATAATAAATTTTAATAATTTTTTAATTCTCTTACTCAAAATATTAACATGAATCAAATTGTTTTTTTTTTATATAAAAAAACCGACATATAATTAACAACTAATAATATGTGTGGAAAGATGTCACGTATTACATTTTTAAAGTGCCACATGAAACTTAACGATAAAATTTCAAAAAAAAAATGAAGAAGCTAACTTAACTTATGTCAATAAATTTTCAAGAATCAAATTCAACATGAACCCTATATTATCCAAAATGAAAATTGAAAATTGTGTGACTGAAATATATTTGATGGATTTCTTTGATTGGAATTGGGCCACTTGCCCACTTCATAATATGGCATCAACTGTATGTGGAGATGCACGTGCCATGGGTTCTTTCCGGTGTTCTCACATCTCCAAGTATGGGTATTGTGTGGAGTTTTGTTAAAGACTTAGGTCAGATAACTAATAATTTTTTTGAAAAATATGAATAACTATTAATTAGATTAAAATATATTACATTTTTAAATTATTTATCTAAATTTTAATATTAGAATAATTATCCGCATAATTAGTAAAATAAATATCTGATATATCTATTATTCACATTGTTTAATATTTTTATTGTCTACTTATACTTTTCTTTTTTAAAATTATTAAATCTTGCCAAGTGGCCAATACCTTTTCAATAAGATGAATGTTAATTTATTATTTTTGACTAATAATTAATAAAAAATATTTAAACATATGAGCTAAAAATATATAATTAAATGATCACATTAAAAAAATTAGATTAATAAATAAAAATACTGACAAAAAATAATAAATTCTGTTCGTTATAAATTTTTGGGCAAATGACTTGATTAAATCAAATTGCTTCTAATATTTCGTGAATGTTCCAAACCAAAAAATGCAAAGTCAAAGTCCTAAGTACATTTCTATATAAATCGAATTGAGTCAATTCGATTTAGCGAAACACATAGTAAATCGAATCCATTGGATTCGAATTAGGTGAAAAGCGCAGTTCAACTAAAATCGAATCAAATCAATTCGATTTGATATTATCCTACTAAATCGAAACAATTGGGCTCGATTTACGGATGAACTTAAATTGAAACAAATAGATTCGATTTATAATTGAACATAAATCGAATCGATTAAATTTGATTTACACATGCACCTACGTTATGGTAAATTGAAACTAATTGTTTCGATTTAGAAAGCAATGAGGTATATAAAAACGAGCTCATACACGAAATTTTGTAGAAGAGTGAGATTCACAATGGTCAGTGATGAGAGTTTTGTAGCTCTTGTGCACTATAGAGGGTCAATTAAGAAGAAAACGCGATCAGGAATTAAGTTCACTGACAAGGACCCGCTGAGTGTTTTTCTCAAACTTTCGACTAGTTTTGATGAGTTTAAGAATACTATACTCAAGAGACTAGGACTGCATGGCGTGAAACGAGTGAAATTATTCTATAGAATTCCGATCTTCGTGTTACGCGATGATGTAAAGTATGATTCATTCGTTATTAGCAGTGACGAAGATTTGCAGGTGCTGTTTCATTGTCGCCGCCAGTTTCCTGAGGTGAGGACTCCGGAGTTGTTGGTGAAGCTTGTGGATATGGCATCTAGTTTTGGAGGTTCGAATAGGGATCTCCACTCCACAGGACATCTAGCCAGCTCTAGTGCCATGCCTGTTGGATCCTCGTCAGCAGTGCCGGTGATTGCACCTGAGCCAGATTTAGTGGCTTCACCATCCTTTGCCGTTAATCTGAATTGAAGTTGTGATGCATTAGTTGGTGAGGCTGGACTGTTGGGAGAGGGTGCTTTCGCGGCGCCCAGTTCTCCTCCGTTTCTTCTGGTTTTTGGAGAGGTTAGAGCACCCGATGGGGTTGAGGATGCATTGCATGATGATGATGATGATGATGATGATGATGATGATGATGTGGAGCTCACAACGATTGCTGATGATAACGACGATGAGACACCACGGACGACTCCACCTATGGGTGGGGGAGCATCTAGTTCAGGTACTAATCAGTATCCGCCGCACTTCTCAGCTCTGGACTTGGATGCCATGGCACCTCAGGAGGATCCCTGATTCCCTGTGTACCTGTTGGCTTCGGGGCAAGAGACACGCAAAATGCAGGAGGTGTAGCTGAATTTCAGTTCGGTCAGCAGTTTCAGGATAAAGAAGAAGTCGTGTTTAGCGTGAAGACCTATAGCATTCGCCGCGGGGTTGAGTACAAGGTATTGGAGTCGGATCACCGCAAGTACTATGGCAAGTGCAAGGAGTTCAGGAGTGCGCATGGCTCATCCGGGTCAGCCTCCACCAGCACAAAGGTATTTAGGAGGTAAAACGGTACAATAGTCCTCATACTTGTCTAGCCACATCAATCTCTAGTGACCACAGAAAGCTTGATTATCATGTCATACCGGCCTTCATACTGCCCATGATCAGAGCAGATGCTGCCATGTCGATCAAGGTACTGCAGAATGCCACAGAAGCACACTTCGGCTTTAGACCGACGTACAGGAAGGTTTGGATGGCCAAACAGAAGGCCCTGTCATAAATTTAAGGTGACTGAGAAGATTCGTACAATGAGTTGCCACGATGGGTATTGGGCTTGCAGATCACTATGCCAGGTAGTGTAGCTGTGTTGAAGACGAGTCCTGTTCGAGTTGGTGGGCAACTGGATGACTCTACAGCTTATTTCCATCGTCTGTTTTGGACATTCCCACCCTGTGTTGAGGCATTTCGACATTGCAAGTCGTTGGTCAGTGTGGATGGTACCCACCTGTACGGCAAATACGGTGGTACACTGCTTATCGCGATTGTACAGGATGGCAACTCCAACAGTATCCCTATTGCTTTTGCACTTGTGGAAGGTGAAAATGCAGAGTCGTGGTCATTCTTTCTGTCTCACCTTCGGACTCACGTGACGCCTCAATCGGGTATACTTGTCATATCAGATAGGCACAACGGGATAAAGGCTGCGTTGGAGGCTCCTGATGGCGGATGGCTTCCATCTACTACATATAGGGCGTTCTGCATCCGTCACGTGGCGGCTAATTTTGCCCTGACTTTCAAGGGAAAGGATGCAAGGAGGCTATTAGTGAATGCTGTATATGCGAAGACGGAGGTCGAGTTTCAATACTGGTTTGACATCCTGTGTGCGTTTGATAATTTTTCTTTTTCAATTAATTTTCTTCTATTAATAAATTCTATTTTTATTTTTTATTTTTTTCTATTATTTTCTTTTTGTTTTTTTTTACTTGTCATCTAGTTCCGTTTTTCCCCCTTTTCCCATGCGTCCCTTTTTTTTTCTTTTTACCTTATCATTTAATTCAATTTTAATTTGTCTAAAAAAAAACTTGCATTCCTTTTTTTTATTTTATTTATTTTTCTTCTTTTATTTTTGTTTTTCTTTATGTTTTATTTTATTTTCGTTTTTATTTTTTATTTTTGTTTTTCTTTATTTTATTTCTTTTGTATATATATATATATATATATATATATATATATATATATATATATATATAATTTAAACAAAAAAATTTTCTTACTATTCTTTCTTCTTTACTTGCCTGTTTTCCACATGGTACGTTTAATTCTATTTGGTGTTTTGTGCTAAGAAAAAATAATGGAGAGAGATCACATGGGTTACTATTCACACCCAGGGAGTGATTCTTATTATTGTGGATGGAGGAACTACCCAAATTTTGGTTGGCAAAGTCAAAACCAAAGAAACTTCAGTGCTCCATGTTCCAACTATCAAGAACCACCATCTCCATATTCATACCAAGAGCCACCATCTCTCTATTCATACTAAGAACCACCACCTCTCTATCCATATCAAGAACCATCATCTTTCTACCCATATCAAGAGCCACCATCTCCCTATTCATACCAAGAACCATCCTCTTTTTACTCTTATCAAGAACCATCATCTCCTTCTTATTCATATCAAGAACCATCATCTATTGAGCTTCTCATGAAAGAATTCATACATGATATAAGGACGAGTGTCAAAAATGTAGAGAAATATGTGCAGTTGATTATCAATCCCCAGGAAGAGGATCAAGCAAATTTCTTCCCAAGAGATATAATGCAAGATCCTATGGAAGAAAGTGAGGGAATCAATCATAGGAGTTCATACTCCAGTGAATTAGAGAACTTTCCACCCTCACACATAGAAAAAGAAGAATAAAATTCAACAATCAAGTGTCAAGCTAGTGACATTAAAGAAGCGCTTGTTAGGAGGCAACCCAACTACTAGTATCTTTGGTTTTGCAGTTGCTTTGGCTTTAATTTTATAGTTATTTTGATTTTAGCATTATAGTTATTTTAGTTTTGGTTTTAAATTACTTTATCTAAATTTTTTAGAATTTTTCTTGTTTTACATGTGTTTTGGTCATGCAAATGATTAGAACAGGAACAGGAGCAATTAAAAAGAATTTTTGACACCCTGTTTTCAGATTTTCTTTGCTTGAGGACAAGCAAAGTTTTAAGTTTGGTGTTGTCGCTTCACTTTTGGCCTTTTCTGTTTATTTTAATAGCACCAAAGGGAGATGAATGTTCTTCATGGAGGAATGAGATGGCCACTAGTATAACTGAGGTGGTTGAGTTCCTTTCATTCTATTTCTCTTTCGTTCTTATTTTGTTGTCTTTTGTTTTCTGTTGCTTTGATTGCCTGCATGATCTTTAGTACTTTCAGTTCTTAGATTTAGTTTCATTCTGTCATTTGCTTTTAGTTAAAATTTTTTTTTCTCATGTATTGCTCACTGAGCTTGAATTCAAAAGAAAAAGAAGTGATGTATTGCATGAGAAATTGAGTTTATATTTAAGAGTAATCTTATTTACTTAAATGCGGTGGTATTATTTGTGATTCTGAATGCATGACATGA
Organism: Arachis ipaensis; assembly: GCF_059453495.1. Lineage (NCBI taxonomy): Eukaryota > Viridiplantae > Streptophyta > Magnoliopsida > Fabales > Fabaceae > Arachis > Arachis ipaensis. The sequence continues at coordinate 139,614,619 of NC_142435.1, read as the reverse complement.
ACAATGCATATTTGAATTTGAATCAAAGGATGTTGATGTATAAGGAACAGAAATTTAGAGAACTATTATGAATTTTCTGAAGTAAACAAAAGCTTAATCCTTGAAGTAAAAGAAACAGCAAAAGAGAAATAAAAGCAAGGTCCAAGGCTCTGAGCATCAATGACTGGGAATATCTGACATGATTAAAAGCTCAAAGAGTTGTTCTCCTAGTCATATGCTTGTGGTGTAATTGTGTCAAGTAATCCTTGAGACAGAGCACTAAGAGTCAAGATCAAGTGCATTTAGCAAAGTATGCCCAAGGCTTTGAGCATCACTATCTGAGAGTAACTGAAAGAAAAATCAGAACTTAAAGAGAGTTCCCCAGTTAAGTGCTTGTGGTATTTTTGTGTCAAGTAAAGCTTAAGACAAAACATTTAAAGTCACAGCTAGGCTCAGGGTGCAAAGCACCCAAGAAAAGAGAATTAAAGGAAATTTGCTGTGTTCAAGGATTAAACTGAAGTATAAAATACTAGAGAATTCATAATATTATCCGGATTCTAATTCCGAATGACATTGACGTTCCTCTGATTCAAAGGAGAGTGAGATGCCAAAACTGTTCAGAATTGCAAGAGATAAATCCCACTTTAAGAAGAGACACAAGCATAACTGAACTCTCACTTCTCATGCAAATTTACGTCTTAATCTTGTATTAGCTTTGGTTGCTTAAGGACAAGCAACAATTCAAGTTTGGTGTTGTGATGCGTGAGCATCTTCCCTATCTTTTCCTAGTGAATTTGCATTCAATTTGTTGAGTTTAATCAAGAATTAATTATCTTTTAGCCACTATAGATGCTACTTTGAGTCGTGTACAATTCTATTTATTTTAGGTAGCATTCGACTGGATTCAATGGAGTTTCCGCAGAAAAAGAGAAGACGATGAATGATGCTGTCAACCATGACCTCTCTGCATTCAAACCTGAATATCTTGAGCTACAGAGGTCCAATGGACATGATTCTAGTGGCGTTGGAAAGCTAACTTTCAGAGCTTTCCAACGATATATAATAGTCCACACTTCTTCTCCAATCACGCTGCCAAGGCTGTGCCTAACTTGAGATTTCTCAAGTTAGGCGCAAGACAATTATAAGCACGCACAAAGATTTGGCCACATTCCAAGTTAGGCGCAATGCAGCAACAACAAAACGCAACAATTAGCGTGACTCCAAGTAAGGCGCACCAAGGTTTGAGTTAGGCACAACATCACTCACTTAAACTCCAATCCATACAGCCATGATCAAGTAAGGCGCATGAATCCTTAAGTTAGGCGCAACATATGAGTATGGATGGCCAGCCCTCACTACACCCCTCAAGTAAGGCGCAGCTCCATGCCAAGTTAGGCGTGCATTCCTATGAAGCTAGTGGTCCCCATTCATCAATTGAAGATGCACGAAAGTTATATTTTAATTCTGATTAAACTTTATTTTATTTAAAAATAGGAAAATATATTATTTAGTTTTAGAAATTATATTTTACATTAATTAGGACTTGATATAAAAGGGAAAAGAATCAGCCCTTCGGGCTCTCTCTTCTCTTCTACCTCATTTCGTACTTTATAGTTTTACGAATCCTAGTTTTTCTCTCTGCATCATGAGCAACTAAACCTCCACTGTTAAGGTTAGGAGCTCTGTCTATTGTATGGATTGATACTATTACTTTTCTATTTTAATTCATGTACTGATTTATTATTTAAGAATTATTTTCGTTCTTTATTTTATGAATTTGGGTGGAACGGAAGTATGACCTTGATTCTAATTGAGTTCTTGTATAACTTGGAAAATCTCTTTACTTGAACAACAACTTGAAAACATATTCTCTTAAATTTTTAATTATCTGGACTTAACGGGATACGTGACATATAATCCTCTTATATTTGGGTAATTAAGATTTTTGTGGCATATAAACTAGAATTGAACTTCATCCTCTAATTGGAATTAAGTGACCAAGGAATTGGCGGTTGATGAAAGTTAGAGTAGACTAAGAAGGTCTAAGGAATTAGGGCTTAGTCATCTATAGTTTGCCATGAATTGAATCTTGTATGATTAAAATAGTTAGTAAGAAAAGTCAATTCAGAAAATAGATATCTCTGAAGCCTTAACTGTTTCTCCATATATTATTCTCATCAATTTACTGCTTGCTGTTTTAATTTCTGAATTACTGTTTAATACTTTTGAATACTAAAACACTTTTTTCTGTTTGTCTGACTAAGCCAATCACTCAACCATTGTTGCTTGATCCACCAATCCTCGTGGGATCGACCCTCACTCACCTGAGGTATTACTTGGTACGACCCGGTGCACTTGCCGGTTAGTTTGTGGGTTATAAATTTCGCACCAACCAGCCAACTTGACGACATTTCTGTTCGCCAAACGGCACATGCACCTGTATAGCCATGACAATGCAGTAGACCCCCAACTGTACTGACCCATGTCCTCTAACCTGGCGACGTACGACAGCCATCAGATGTGGAGGCGGGTATCTAACTTGTCCCCAAACAGCTGCGTCGATAGGAGCATCATGATGTACGCACGAACATATCTCCTAACCGTCTCCTCATCTGCCCCATGTGGAAGCTCACTAAACGTCTCCTCAAACCATGTGCACTTCATTGTGAACTTGTCGATGCAGTTCGCAGGAGGCAATACACCCAGCAGCTCCTCAAACCACACCCATGGTGGCCGGCCACCCGCTATATATCGTGGAAAGTCTGTCAGGCATCCGCTAACATACTGACCGTCTATCGGGAGACCAAGGTGGTACGCTACATCCTGTAGGGTTATCGTGCACTCCTCAAATGGCATGTGAAATGTATGCGTCTCAGGGCGCCATCTCTCTACGAAGGCGCTGACCAACAGCTCGTCCTACCGAAACCAACTCTCGTTCAGTCTTGCAAGATAGTACAGACCAGCCATCTGCAAGTAAGGAACGATCCTATCATCCAACATCATACCGTGCTGCCGTCTCATGCTGCTGATGCATCGATGGGGCTGCAAAAGAATAGAAAATTTCTTCTCACATTCGTCACCGAAAAACTGCTCGATGGATCAAAATTTCTAGCTACCGCAGACATTGCATGCAAATACTTTGAAAATATTTTTACAATAAATCCCTACCAATCTTTTATAGATAAAAATGTTAACCACTACATTAATCACGATCCAATTCTTCAACGTAACAAAAACAATTAATATGAGATAAAAACATGTTCTTTCTATTAACACACATAAAAACCTATAGTTACCCCTGTTCATGAATCTACAGCTAACCATATTCTATAGTTAATGACTCACTAAATCTGACATGAACTAAATTCAAATATCTGTTTTTGAATTTATTTTAAAAATCTCAAACTCACGGTTCTAACCAACTACTAATTTATTTTAAAAAAAAAAATTAAATACTAAAAAACACTAACCTCGTAGTGAACGGCACCAGCAATATGCGCGACTCCATCTAGTCGATACAGACGATTCGGATCGTCTTCCATGCGTGCAGATTCAGTTGTTCCCGGGTTGCTTTCAAAGAGATTTTCGGATTTGGGTGGTGGAGTTGTGGGTGGGGTATGAGGTTTCTTAGTTCGAATCAACTGACTTTGATTTGTTTATATTGCAAAGATCCAAGAAAATCGAATCAATTAGATTCGAATTATGCTCGACGATAAGTACATGTAAATCGAAACAAGTAAGTTTGATTTACAAAACCATCAAATCAAATCAAATGGTTTCGATTTACGTTGTGCTTGTAATCCGTTGGCTAAATCGAATCTTTTTAATTCGATTTACATGTATTTGAAAATCGAATTCACTAAATTCGATTTATTAACATTTTAACCAGAAACATAATTCGAATTTATTTGATTCGATTTTCATTCAAGTTCGTTTTTCACTTAATTCGAATCTAATGGATTCGATTTACTACGTTTTTCATTAATTCGAATTGACTCCATTCGATTTATATAAACATTGTATTTTTTAATTTGAGACATTCACGAAATATTGAAATCCATTGGGCTTATTCAGGCCATTTGCCCTAAATTTTTTTCCTCCAATTATGGCTGCTCCTTTCCAAGGGAGCTACTTTTATTTCCTTTCGTGATTTCTATACCATTTTCCCCTCGGAAGCTTCATCATAGCGGCAGTAGTAGTTCATTTAAATTAGGCTTTTTTAAATTTGACTGATCATTGATTAGTAAATTAGAAAATTAAAAGTTTTGAGATTTAAAAAATTCATATATGTTAATCAATTTTTAACTAATTTCATTGATTCCCTCGCAACTAATTTTTTCTAAACCAAGATGGTTTGATAACCGATTTTCAATTATTTCGATTTGAACCGATCACTTCAGCTCAATTCTTAATACATTATCTTAATATGTTTTTAAAGAAAAAGAGAAATTTAAAACATAGACTAATATATATTCTAGTATATATTCTAGTATAATGCCCGTGTCTCTCTCCCTTTTTTTTTGGACAGGATTTTTTTTTGTTGGACAAGGCTGTGTCTCTATTCTTATGTATAAAGATTTGTAGTTGTTTGTCCTTAAAAGTTATTAGAAATTATGAAATAGGTTGGCTTTATATAATATTTAGAAAGTCCAATGTTTGTATTGGGCTACTACTTTTAAAATGTCTACTTTTTTTCGGTGGAAAAAACTTAAAAAACCCAGTTGATTATTTTATGTTTTTGGTAATCATAGTTGCATTCTAAATTAGAATAAGTGCTAGTTTGAATTTATTTTTTTAATGAAAAAAGTATTTTTTTTAAATAAAGTATTTTTATTTAATTTAAAACTATTTGGATACGTCTTTAAAAAAAATTATTTTTATTAAAAAAAATTATTTATTTTTTCTAAAAACTAACAATACCTTACTTTAAAAAAAATAGAAGTAAAAGACATTTTTAATACTTAAATTTTTTTTTTAAAAATTTTATGCAAATATAAAATAATTTTTTGTCTGTTAAAACAAAGATCTTTTTTAAAAAGATAGAAAAAAAATATTTTTTTTAAAAACCAATTCAAACTGACTCTAATAGTGCCCAACGTAAATCTATTAAATATATTATTCAGGCATACAAATTAAATATCATTTATCATATATTTTTGAATTTGTTTTCAACCAGAATTTTTTATTCTCTTATTCTAGATGTGTACCATAAATCCATAATGTTAAAGGAAATGATAATCAAGAGAGCTCTACTATTTTGACCTATAATTTTCATACAATTTGTTTGGTTCTTTGAACAATTCTTGCAAATTGTTGTTGTAGCCACTATATTCAGGGGGAAAATTAGTGGGTGTAGTGTTTGTTGTATCTTATGTTAGGTGTGAAGGCCTAAAAGAGCCATTTATATCAATTGTAACCAAATACATAATACACCTTAGCCATATCCGAGTGGCAAGTAGCTTTTAATTGAGTGTTATATTATTTTATGAAAAAACAGAGAAAATTAACTTTTAGTTAATAAAATGTTATATAGCCAATTTTAGAAAATAGAGGAAGAATATGGTGAGTGAGAATGATGATTTATTCCTTATTTCGATCTGAATTTAATTGTGGGAGATCACAAAACATTATAAAACATGTTACTATTAATTATAGAAACTTGCAATAATTATATTAAATTTAATTATAAATCTAAATAAATAAACGGGCCTGCTACACATACAAGCTTACAAGTTTACAAGTTGGCCCAGCCCAAATACAATTCACGCGCATGAAAAGGGATTACATGGAGCATTATGTTCACGCGCTCAACACTCAAACGGTTACGTATCCTAGGAGTAATGGCAGACTCTTCCACTTCTTCCACTTCTCAAACCGATTCGAATACAAAGCAACCCTTCCGTTTTCGAGCGAAAATCGAAGTTCAAAATATACAAGTCGTCGCTAACCTTCGAAACCTCCATCAACACACCATCAAACTCTCCATCAAGAATCTGAAGAGAAAACAAAGCAACAATACTCAAGGTAAGTTCATTAAGATTCCTGTATATTTTTCAGATTACGAACTAGGTTTTACTTTTCTTCTACGTCGTTGTTCTAGGGTTTACTGTTATTCTTTCTTCTTTGTTACACTGTTCTTCTACGTTGTTGTTCTAAGTTCTCCTGTTATTCTTGTTGTTCTAGATCTTCTGGTAACTGATTTTTGGGGGTATATTCCGTAGATTGAGGGGTATATACTGCTTGACATTGTAATGTTGCTTGATATTGAAGCATGTTTGAGTGATATATGACTGATATATATATGGATGTATCTGAATCATATCTATGGGTGTATCTCACTGTTATTAATGGGTGTATCTTACTGTTATTAATGGGTGTATCTGACTCATATATATGGGTGTATCTTACTGATATCTTTGGGTGTATTTTTCGTTTCAGAGAGAATGGCAGCAAGAAACCAAACAAAAGACCTTAAGTGTGCCACACATCTTCTAAGTGATAAATTCAGAAACATGAGTGAGGAGAAGAAGGCGATTGTGAGGGATCTCGGATTCGGTGGGTTGATGCACATCCCACCACTAAGGGTGGATCACCAACTGTTAAGGGAGCTGGCAAACAACTTCAAACTTGGGGAGAACAGACTGAAAACAGGATATGGTTCTTTCAAAATAACACAAAAAACAATAGGTGATGCGCTTGGCATCAATGCAACAGGTAACTAGCTTAAAATTATAGGTGTATATTAAGTTGATGCTTGGGTGTATTTAAGTTGATGATTGGGTGTATTTGAACCGACTTGGATACTTTTTTGTTTTCCGTTTTGTAGGAGATCTATTTCCTGAGAAAGTTGAGTATAAAAAACTTTCTGATGATGACAAAATAATTTTTAGAAGATTCCAGGGTAAGACCCTCAAAAGTCTTACCGATGAGATGATGGAAATCGGCGTTGGCAACGAAGAGGAACGCCTGATGTTCAAGAGGATATTCATCCTCTATATACAGATGGTGTTCCTTTTGCCAACAACGATAAACAAAATATCGCCTGTGCACTTGGCCCCAATTTTTAAGATGGACGGCATATCGGAGAGAAACTGGGGGGGGGGGGGATGTTTTGACCTTCATGGTCAAGGGCATCACAGACTACAAGGAGAAAAAGAAGAAGACAATTGATGGCTGCCTCTTCGCCCTGATGATAATTTACTTTCATCTTTCAAAAAACAAAGGCAAGAAGAGGGCTGAAAGACCACCAAAGCCCTGGATTGCCAACTGGACTAAGGAGCAGTTGGTGAAAAGAATGACTGCAGAAAGAGAGAAAATTTTGGTAAGTAAACCTAATATGTTGGTTGTATTTTATTTACCTGAATGCTGCTAGCTAAAATATCTAATGTTTCAGGGGATTGTGAAGATGGCGGAGACAAGAGCAAGAGAAAAAATGAAAAAAAAAAAGAAAAAAAAGAAAAAAAACAAGAAATCAAAAAACAAAAAAAGGAAGGCGAGTTCAACATCGTTTTCGGAGACAGAAACAACTACTGACAGTGACACTTCTACCTCTGAGTCTGAGACTCAAGAAGACTCAGAGGATTCAAGAAGAAAACACCGCAGCAAAAAGGGGAAAAAGTAAGTACCATACTTGGGTGTAATTTCTTTTTCGAGTTGGGTGTATTTTGTTGATCACGTTGGGTGTATGTAGTTTATTAAGCTGGGTGTGTTTCGTTTGTTGCGTTGGGTGTATATTGTATATTCAGTTGGGTGTATCTTGTGCATTCATTTGGGTGTATTTTTTAGTACGTTCTAAATAATGATTGTTTGCCTTCCAGAATGGACTCCAGAAAAAGAAAGAAGAGTCAAGAGGAGTCAGATTCTGATTCAGAATCTGAATCTGAATCAAGTGATGAGTAATATCCTGAAATTATTACTCCTTTCTTTTGGCTTCATTATAAAGATTTCGTGTATTAACTGAAGTGTCTCTTATTAACTTATAGGAGCGAAGAATCATCACCGGTGGAGAAGGAAAAGAAAAAGAAAAAGACAAAAACATCACCAAAAAAGTAAGCACTTCTTTGGATAATATTCTGTGATAAAATTAATTTTTTATTTCTAATTGGTACTCTTTTTTTTCCACCCAGAACACAACCAAAAAAGAAAAAAGTTGTTGTGGAGGATTCACCTCCTGAAGAAGATCAATACTTTGATGGGTACAGTACCTCGTAAGCTATATTACCGTCTATCATCGTAATTATTTTTGTTAACATATTCTTTTATGAATGTAGTGAGAGATATGAAATATCAAGTGACGAACTAGAAGAATGGCTAAGGGAAAACGTTGATAAATCTGCTGCAGAGGAGTATGTCTTGGTGGGGTATCTATTTCAGATTTTGGTGTGTTTTTTTTGCTAATAATTGTTTCTTGTTTCGCAGGGAGAACCAAGCAGACCTGCGATCGACAGAAGGTCGCTATGTGTCCTCTGAAACGTAAGAAGCTTTATTTAATAAAATCTTGTTATCATGATTTGGGTGTATTTTGTGGAACCATTTGGGTGTATTTTGTTGATCAAGTTGGGTGTTTGTTGTTTATTAAGTTGGGATATTTCGTTTGTTGTGTTGGGTGTATATTGTCCATTCGGTTGGTTGTATCTTGTGCATTCATTTGGGTGTATTTTATACATGTATCTTATTTTGTCTGAATAACATCAAATCTGTTTTAGAATACCGGCTGTGAACTTGGGAAGTGATGATCCTTCCTCTTAAGGACGCACAGAACAGAGTGGTGTAAATCAGCCGTCAGAGAGCATGTAATTTCTCTTTCAGATAACCGTTACTTTTGTTCTTCTATTACCTTCTACTTCTAATTCTATATATATATTTTTTTAGAAAAAAAGCCCTTTATTATTTTATTCAAGAAAAAAAAGGCAGAAAAAAAAAGCAAAAACTGCAAGTATGTAAGTTCTCAAAAAACAAAGCCTGTCTTCTTTTTGAATTGTTCGGGTGTATTTTTTGACCTTCTTTGGGTGTATTTTAGGTTGAGTCCGACTGATTCGAATATGATGGTTGTGAGGGAACAGACACCGTCGGATGCGCTTACAATGTGAGTTTTCCAAGAATATTTAAACCTTATAACCTTATTATTTTCAAAGGCGTTGTTAACCCTTCCTTTTTCTTCTTGTTTAGAGTCCCGATTCAGGTTTTTGTGCCGGCATCCCAAACAACCACTGAGACAGATTTTGAACTAACCCCTATGCTACAGATTGAAGAGACTACAGAAACGTAAGAAAGAGTATTGGTTGTATATTTGTTTAGAGTTTGGGTGTATATTTGCTAACAGTTTGGGTGTATATTGTTCCTGATTAGTTTTTTTTACGCCATGATTAATTTTGTGTAACTGTGCAGCACTCTTGAAACCCCCAAACAACTTCAAGAAACCACACCCACGCTTCCCCCAGCTCCAACTAAAATGTAAGTTCATCAGACTAAAATCAATCTTTGCTTATCATCCGTATATTCTTATTCTTACTCTTATTCTTATACATGATGACGCAGTCATCCAGCCGCAGAAGACGCTGCTGCCCTGTTGATGATGACACGGACAGCAACCTATGTTCCTAAAACAGATCCAGGGGTGCCATCATTCAGCCTTGGATTGACTGATTCAAGCCAGGAGGGGGCATCAACGCAGGAGACAGAAAGGGCAAAATCTCCTGAAGCTGCAAATTTGCTAGAACAATTAGGCGATTTGGTCCAAAAAATAGCAAGCAGTGCGGCGAAGGGAAAAAACAAAAGTCCACAAATTCAGAGGGAGACTGGGGGAGAAAGTTCTGCGAAGTTTGAAACTCCTGGGGCAATAAATCAGATTACGGATGATATGAAACAAAAGTGCTACATCTAGGGGACGAGACTGAAGGAAGACGCAGATGGCAATACTAACGAGTATGAGGAGATGTGCACTCTCATTGCCCAAGATGAATACATTTTGATGAGAATGCATCTTGCATCCCTCCAGGCAAAAAGTGATATAGAATCTCAGGTAATATTAGAATAACATTAATGTTTTTACACCAAAGTCAACTGCAATGTTTATTAATGTAAAATTGATTTCGGCATATATTTCTAGATTGTATCTACCATCTGCCTCATCCTCAACCAGAAAAATGAAAAAAGGTTTCAAGAACAAATATACTGTCTCCCCCCCGATATTGTGGTAAGTGTTACTTCTACGAACTTTGGGTGTATTTTCTGTATTGAATTGGGTGTATTTTTTACGTTCGATTGGGTGTAAGTTGTGTATTTTTAGTATTTCATTTCTTGTTTCGCAATTCTTGCAGAGCATGGCACTTTCGGATCACCCAAAGGGGGAATTCATATCACCGAAAACGAATAAGGAATTCAGGGTGGAAGACTACCCGAGTTTTATTCCCTTCATAGATAGAAAAAAATTAACTTCGCATCCATATGTAAGTTTTCGTTTGCTAAATTTGTTAGTACGCTTATTTACTTATATGCCAAATAAAATAACGCACTGTTGAAATGTGGCAATCCTTCAGATTTTTGCACCTGTTTGCCACTCGGGGCATTGGTGGTTATGGCTGATAAATACAACGAAGTGGAAATGTCATATACTTGACCCGCTACACAAAAAAGCTCCAAGCGAAGAGAGAAAGCAGATTAATAAATTCACTGTAAGTTGCCTCTGTCTTCTTTACTTTAATAGATAAGTCTATTTCGTTAGTTGTGTTGGGTGTATGTTGTCCATTCAGTTGGGTGTATCTTGTGCATTCATTCGGGTGTATTACTGATTTGTTTTGGTATTTAAGGGATATGTATTTTCAAGATTGAAAGCATATGCCGGCGGGGAACCTCTGCAGAAAGACGAGAAGGAGAAGGAAATTAAAGCATCATATGTTAAAATATCAGGCCAAAAAACAAGGTATAAATTTGTGACTCTGAACATTAAACTTTCCTAAATGAGATTTGTAATCTATTTTCTTCGTTTTCAGCTATGACTGCACTATCTACGTTATGAAGTGGCTTGAGTTAATTGAGCTGGAAAACATTAAAAAGGGGAAGTATAAATGGGATAATTGGAAACAGGTAACTGTCTTTAGAACTATATAACTCTGTATTACTTTACTGAATTAATATTGCTGTTTAAACAGAATATACTTTTTAATTGTAGGAGGAGGTGGACCACTATAGAGTGGAGTATGCTTCCCGGATACTATTCAGTGAGATGAATAAACAGAGAGATCGGGCAATTAGAGAGAGTAGTGCTATAAGGCTGTCGAAGTCATCCTCTGTATTATTGAGTCCGTTTTGTCAGATAAATTCTGCTGATATAGAAACTGCGTAATCCAACTGCTGGGTAGTTTGTAAATTGAACAAATGATGTAAATATTTGCCATTTATCAACAACTTCTATTCCATGTATATTTTTTTCCATAGTTAAACTATCTGTGCTGTTAAACTGTCTGTGCTGTATTCAAAAGCTGTATTACAGGTAGTAAAATATGAAGGAAAAAATCAAGGCATATATAAACGCAAATTATAAACTGTTACACCCAACGCAAGTCTAATAATACACCCAAGATTGCATAAAATATACACCCAAACTGTATGTGCTGTATTCAAAATGTATGAATTACATGTACTAAAATATGAAGAAAAACATCAAATCAAATATACACCCATAACCTGCGAATTTTTACAGCTTTTGTTCTATATGTATCTATATATGTGTCTATATGTAAATTGTGAATTAACAAAAATACACCCAAAAGAACAGTGCTTTTACACCCATATTCTATAAAACTATACACCCAAAGAGTTATCCCCCGCTGCTGGTACCCTGAACTGATAATTCATAACGTATCCTTGATATTGGCTGGAATTTGAATGCACCGCTGATGCAGCATCAAACAGGTTTATCTGAATATAACACTCACACATTAGCTAAACTATTAACGAGAAAAATAAACTCAATCGCCACAAATTTAAAGAACATTACTTTTACCTCGCTTAAAACTTTCGTCTTCTTCTTCTTTGTGGCATTTGCAATCTGTTTCTCCAACTTTGAACCTAGCCTATTTTTTGGACGTCCTCTTGTTCGAATCCTTGGCGGGCTTTGAAGCTCGTTAACGGATTCCAAGTTGGCGTCTTCGTGGGATAAAGAAGATGTCCCCTTCCTTTTGGCTTTTAATGATTCCATCTCGGCCATGACGTTATCGTACGCACGGTGCAGAATTACAGTCAGCTCCTCCGATTCGGATGCAAATTCGCAAATATTTTGCGAACGAAAAACCAATTGGTCGAACCTCTTGCTTCTTGGCTCCATCAGTGGCTCGTCGTGGATGCTCTTGATGTGTGTGTGTCGCCTCTTTACCTTCTTGCTCCATCGTTCCAGTATATATCTAGGGGACACTTGGCTTACTTGTTCGAAGCTTAACACGCTTAGTGCGTGACGGCACAGTATCCCTCTCGACTCGAATAATAAGCATTGGCATTTTACCTCGGCTGCAACTGAGTCGTAAGTAACCACGAACTTGTTGAATATTGAGCTGGAAACTTGTTCTCCGACATCGTATACTGAATAGCCTAGAGCGGAATTCTTTAATCTGGTGATGCAATTCGCCTTTCCTCTGAATTGCGCTTGGACTTCCCTAAACTTTGCATGAGTGTACGCATCTTGAAACTGAGCTTCAATGGAGGATTTGGTTGCACACCGTATGACCGTATGAAAATCTGCAGCATCTGATTCTCTCTCTGCTTGCTCCCTGCTTCCGAGGCAATTATCGTATTGTTTGACGAACTGAATAAGCGAGTTGTTTCGGGTGATATACTTGTTAAAAAATGAATGCATGCTCTCGCTCCTCTGTGTGCTTCTCATCCCTGCCCAGAAGTGGTGATCCAGATAGATAGGAACCCATATGTGACGGTCTTCGTACAGATCTGCATAATACACCCAAACACAGACTATAAATACACCCGAGGGAACATGCAATTTACACCTCTGCTGCAGATTTTAAAAAGACATTACCTGAAAGCCACTTGTTGTCCGCAAGACCAAAATTCAGCAGAAAATCATTCCAATTCCTATCGAATGAGTCTTTGCTGTGAGAGTTCCAAACAACTTGGCTCATTTCTTGTTCAATATCGGCATGTCCCTTGTACCCGTTTAATTTGCTTGGAATCTTCTTCATGATGTGCCAAATACACCAACGGTGAACTGTTGTTGGCATACAGGCCTCTAAAGCCCTTTTCATTGATGCGCATTGATCAGTGAGAAACCCTTTCGGAGCGTTTCCTCCCATGCAACGAAGCCAGCATTGAAATAACCATTTGAATGATTCAATTTCTTCGTTCTTCATCAAAGAGCATCCGAGAAGTGTTGACTGACCGTGGTAATTCACCCCGACAAAAGAACCACAGACCAAATTATACCTGAAACAAATTACCATGGTCCAGAATGAAAAATCATTAGTTACACCCCAACCAATGCTTCGTATACACCCAATGAAACAGCCAATATACACCTCTACTGCGGATTCGTAAAAATAAATTAATTTAGCATCATAAACAGGGGCAGTTTGTTACCTGTTTGTATTGTAGGTGGTGTCGAAAGAAATGACATCTCCGAAATACTCAAAGGCGGCTCTGCTTCTTGCATCGGCCCAAAAAGCCAGCTTAATCGATTGATCCTCCTCGAGTTCGAGCTCAAAAAAGAAATTCGGATTCTTCTCTTTCATTCTTAAGAAATATTTCCCGAATTCCTTTGCATCTTCTTGTTCGGAAACATTCCGCACTTTCCTGGTAATGTAATTCCTCACGTCCTTTTCGATAAAATTTAACTCGCGGTGACCCCGGCAGCCGCAACAAATGATTGGTAGGTTTTGCTTGGTCTGATACCGGCCTCCTCGTTATTCTCTATCGTACGACGAATGGACATGCTTAGTTCCCTGTGCTGTTTGAGCATCTCTGCTTTGCTTGGACAGTAGGGGTGTGAATGATCCAGCACAACCTTTGAAATGATCCAAGCACCGACATCCTTCAATGTGTGTATATAAATTCTTGCAGGACAGTTTAAACCGGCTGTCGGATTGGTCTTCTTAGTCGGAGATATTTTAGATTTCCATTTTCCCTCTCTGCTACATGTAATCAGTTGATTCTTAATCTCATTTCCCTTCCTATTTGTGCACCGAACTCTTGTAGAGAAACCTGCAGCCTTGGCGTAGTTCCTGTAAAATTTTCCAGCATCTTCAAGGGTGGTAAAGGTCATTCCAACCTTCGGAACAAGCTCGTCATCAACAATTGAGAGAGGCTGCACAATACACCATGTCAGAAACTGTGAATACACCCATAGATATGATTCAAATACACCCAATCATGTCTAATATCATACACCCGAACCGCAACAACTCAACTACAGAATGACCTTTAAAGCCATAAACTGTAAATACACAGGCTGCAGAATACACCATGTCAAAAACTAAAAACACACCCAATCATGTCTGATATAATACACCTGAACAACAACAACTCAATTAAAATAACAAAAAACCAGTAAAGTGTAAATACACCCACACTTCTAGCAAAAATACACCTAAAAAGGAATTGATCTACACCCGAGCGTCTGCTATAAATTCCAGATAATTAATCACAACTAATACATTGAATCGACAGATTCATGTTAACGTGTTACTTTCACAGTCAATGTTCAGCAATTTTTCAACTACACAATGCTATACAAATTACTGAAAGAAAATTCATACTAATCCTATGTAAATCAAACCTCAGGAACTTCGTTAGATTCAAATTCATAATCCACTTCGCCTGGATTCAGCTGACAATCTGAGGTTGAATGATCCATTATCTTCAAAACGAGTTCAAACTTTGATTTCAGAAAACAATAAATCAAAATAGAAAACGAAACTCGAGTTGCAGAGAGAGAGGAAAGTAACGTAAACGAAGAACATACCAGTGAGAAAAGGAGAGGAAAAGAACGATGGAGAAGAAGGAGGGAAGACGCGCGAGAAGAAGAACAACCAAATCTCAAAATAACGAAAACGAAGAAGGAAACAAATCTTTTAAATTTGGTAGTTAGATATACGCGAGATCTTATATAGCGCGTGTATACAACGTATGTGGAGCAGCGCATTTTTTTGTTTTATTGCTTAATTAACTTGTAAAGCATACAAGCCCTAATGACTTGTATGCAGAGCTTTTCCGATAAATAAATAGATAACAATTAACATTATTTTTTTTACATTCAATATTTACTGTAAATATAAAACGTAAAATAACTAATGAATAAAAATATGAATAGAAAATAAAATATAATAATTAAAATTTAATTTGTTAACTAATTAATCTTGTGTTCATACAATATTATTATTATTATTATTATTATTATTATTATTATTATTATTATTATTATTATTATTATTATCTATTAATTAAAGTAGAAGATAAAGAACCATATAATTAACGAACCATTATTAGGATGGGTGAGAATTATAGCATGAATTATTGTGAATATAACTATCTATTAATAAAATTGTGGATAGAATTAATTATTGTAGATACAACTATCTACTAAGAAAATTGTTGCACATGAATAAGAATTAGAACTATATCAATTAATATAATTAGAATGAATAAAAATATTGATGATTGATAATTAGTTTAATAATGCATTGAATATTGATTTGATATAATTATAATAAAGATATTTTCTTAAAATAATATAATTATACATTATTCATGAGTTAATTGTAATATAATTAGAATAAATTCATTTCAAAGAAAAAAAATTATGTGTAATCTTCATAAATTACAGTAATTTCTTTATTTATGTATACGTATATATTAATTTTGTTAAATAATCCTAAATATTTTCTTATTTATGTATACGTATATATTGATTTTATATAATTATAATAAAAATATTTTTTTAAATTAGTTTATTATTCATTAAATACTAATTATAATATTGTAATATAATTATAATAAAGATATTTTTCTAATATAAATTTATTTAGAGAAATATAAATTGATTATTAACAACTGGTGCCATTATCATATTATTATTATTATTATTATTATTATTATTATTATTATTATTATTATTTTCGATCGATAATTGATAAGTAGTTTAATAATGCATTAAATATTGATTTTATATAACTATAATAAAAATATTTTTTTAAATTAGTATAATTATGTATTATTACTTAAATGCTAATTATAGTATAATTATAATAAAGATATTTTTATAAAATAAACTTAGAAGAGAAAATAGTGCATTTATTTTGGCAGAAAAATGAATTCATAAGGAATCGACACCTCACTTTTATTAGTCGGGAAAAAACCCAGTTTTAATATATTAAGTAAAAGTAGATTAGAGAAGAAAATTGGAATTTAAAGAGGTATTAAATGTGGATTTTTCGCAATGAAAGAAAAGGAGAATAAAATTTTTAAGATGCAAATTCGGCTGAATATCACTAAACTTGTGCGAAGATCTTTGAAAATTGTCAATTTAAATTAAAAAATATTGAAATTGTCTACAAAGTACGATTGCATCGGATGCTTTTGTCATTAATGTGGCTATGTAAGACATGAGAGTAGAGAGTTTGCAATGCCTATTTAGAAAATTCGGTGAAAGGAGATGTGAAGGAAAAGAGGCAGAGAAGTCAATTGAGATGGAAAATAATTAATGGGACAAAAGGAGAATGCTCATCCAAACATTCCAAAGATAGAAACCATCCTGCTGAAAGGGTTTGTTAGTTTTTTAATTTAATCCATTCTTTTTTTTGCCCTTGCTTGTCCTATTTTTAATTTTTTATTTTATTATTATTTTGTAAAGATTTTTATGTATAATGCATGATCAAAAGTCCAGAAGTATTTTTATTTAGGAAAATGATATCTGAAAAAAGAGTTTATATTAGCGTAGGTCAAAATAATAATATTAAGTTCAAGTTAAGTAGACATGAATATAGAGTTTTTTTTAGAAAATATATTATTTTGTATTCGGTTAAAAACTCTTGGATTCTAATAAATTTGTTTTGCTTTGAACTATATGAAAAAATAATCCAAGAAAAAAGGAAAGACTTGTACCTGATCGATAAAAATTATATAATTCATATAATATATGTTGGTATTAATTTATTTTAATAATATTTTAAAGTAATAACATTTTGTATTTTTAAAATTATATATATAATAGGCTTTTTAATTAGGAAAGAAAATTTAGAGGTCTCTAATAAGTTTGGAAGTCATATTTCTTTTATCGTGCTAGAATTTGATAAGATGCTGTGAGTTAAAAAAAATTCTGATAATTGTTTTAATTTTGCTTTTTGAATTTTTAGAAGTTTTGTCATTTTTTATTTTTTTTGTCTTCATGCGATGTAGGGTAGAGCTAAATTGAGATGCATATTATTACACGACAGTTTATTGATGAGTTGAGTACACGAAGAATCATTCAAACGGACAATATATCATCATTATATTGCAACTTAAAAAACTTAAGTCTATGGATGTGCGATGATTAATGTTAGAGATATAAACTAAAATTTTAAATTTTTAAAAAATAAATTATCTACGCACATTTTTTCATAAAATTAAGACATTAGTTTGTTGTATATGACTTTTTTTTTTAATTAATCTAATTATTTTTGTAAATTTTTTTATTATGTACTTTTGTTTAGTATTGACAAAAATGAGAAAATATATATTAACTTAATTTAAAGTTAAATATATCGGAATATATTTTTTTGTTAAATATTAACTTAATTTAAAGAGACATTGGATGTAGATTTTTTTACGGCAAAAAGAAAGGAAAATCATATTTCTAAAATGCAAATTCGGTTGGGTATCACAATTTTTGCAAAAATTTTTAAGAATTGTCAATCCAAATAAAAAAATATTAAAATTGTCTAGAAAGTACGAACATGAGTTTTTGTCATTACTGCAGTTATGTAGGACATGAAAGAAAAAGCGAAAAAAGAGAGCTAGAGAAGCAAACTTAAAGCAGATTAATTGGGATGAAAAATAACGGAACAAAAGAAGAATCCTAATTCGAACAATCTAAAGATAGGAACTAGCTTGAAAAAAAATTGTTAGATTTTTTGTTTAATTTTTTTTTGGATTAAAGTTTTGGACTATTTGCATTCTCTTTTCAATAAATTGAATGCAATTACTATTTTTTGGAGAAAAAAAAATACCAGCCAATTTTAGAATTTAGATTTATAATTTATGATTTAAAATTAATAGTTTATAATTTAGATTTTAAAATTTAAAATAAATAAAATAATTTTTAAAAAATTATCTGATATTTGCTAAAAAAATTAATTTCTTGGTATTATTTTTATTTTTATTTTACTTAATACCAACTAATTACAGAATAATTGATTCTAGTAATAATATATTATTTGTGCTAATTTATTGTAAAGAATTTTTTGAGAAGAAAGCTTTTTACAATAAATAAAATAGAAGAAGAAAAATATGAATCTATAAATTGATTATTAGAACATAAGTGTTTTTAGACTTATATAAGCTAAGAAGAAAAACCAAAGACTCAATAACTAACGCCTAAATACCTGTCTTATCACTTAACAGCTAGGTTACACTTTTTTTACTTTTCTTGAGCTCATCTTGAGTCTGTTTTACAATACTACTCTTAACACCCCTCCCCAAACCCGAGTGAGACCTCTGAATCACTCGAAATTTATCCTTCAACCTCTGAAAAGCAGTCGGTAAGGAAGAACTAGAAAAGGGTGGTGAAGAAGAGATAGACACTCAAGAAGTGAAAGCATTCATGCAAGAGTCCATTAGAATGACTTCAATCTAAGAGCAAATTGAGTGGGTAACAATATCCTCAATGAATTTTATAAGCCCACATCAATTTGCTATTTTGGAAACAGATCACTAAATTAAGATCCTTCTTAAAGTGTTCAACAATGAAAAAATTGGTATTGGTTGTCAAAGGAGTTCAAGGCTCACCAAGGAAGCCAAATCAAGAAGTAGAATTGAAGTGGTGCAAGACTCAATTAGAAGGATTCCAAGATTTATTTGGGTGCTTCAAAGGTAATTTGGGAGTTTGTTCATCCAAGTGTAAAAATAAAGATCAACAAGAGGATGATCGGAAAACTAAAGTATGGAATTCGGGCATATACTTCTACAACCAACAATTTTGGGTCCCAATTGCTTGCTTGAGGTTGCTTGAGAGCTTGATGTACTTCGTTTGGGATCCCGGAGAATTTTGGAAGAGCAAACATGGGTGGCAACTCAAGGATGAGTGGAAGCATAATCCACCTTGACACAAGCTTCACTCAAAATGTCAAACTTAAGGATAATAAACCAAAGTGTTAGGTGGGAGACACCCCACCATGATAACATCCTTTTAACCTTTCTCTTCTTTTAGCTTTTGCTTATTGAATTTTGTTTCCTTTGGTTAGTGTTAGTTTAATTGGATTCTAGGCTTAATTTAGTTGTATTTTAGTTTTGATCATGTGTTTTTGATGAATAATATATTTTGAGATTGAAATCCTTTTATTGATATCATGTTTGGTGTCTTAAAACTCTCAAAATT
This sequence comes from Arachis ipaensis, assembly GCF_059453495.1. NCBI lineage: Eukaryota > Viridiplantae > Streptophyta > Magnoliopsida > Fabales > Fabaceae > Arachis > Arachis ipaensis. The sequence goes on along the minus strand of NC_142435.1, from coordinate 139,595,064 downwards.
TTTTGAGAAACAGAGCATTGTATGTACGCACACTTTCCCAGTTTTTGACATTTGTGCGTACGCATCCATCTGTGCGTATGCACACTTGTTTTCACACCCTCTGTTGAGAGCGCTCGCACCTTCTTGTGCGGTCGCACCCCAACCTTTTTCATCGTTGTGCGTATGCACTTCTAAGTGTGCGTACGCACACATGATCCTTTTGCTAAAACAAAAATCTCTTTCTGTGCGCACGCACCACCTCGTGCGTCTGCGCACTCGCTTACACCCCTTCTATTGGGAGCGCTCGCACACCCTTGTGTGCTCGCGTCTCCTATGTTTTCGCTTCTTGTGCGTACACATGGACCTGTGTGCGTACGCACAAGCGTTGATCTGGGCAGCAATTAGAAAGAAACCCAGTCGCACTAGAACTCTTCCCCAATCCTTTTTCTTCTTTGTTCTGGCCACCACTAGTGCCACTGCTACATCTTCTTTTCTTTCGTTCTTCAACTTTGCAATTTTCAGGTTTTAATCTTTTTTATTTCATTTATTTTCTTGCTTAATTTTTATTTTTTAATTTAATTTTGGTAATCTAGCTTAGGTTTTGCTTAATTGGTTGTTGTTGAATTACAAGTATTCAATTTCTTATTTATGGATTGTTGAGGCTTCAATTTTGGCTTGAAATTGTTGAATATGTGCATTGCATACTATGTGTTTGATAAAATGCTTGAATGAACTTTTAGTTTAATGCATGTGTTGTAGCTACCATATATGTTGGACTATATTCTTGTTTGGCATTATAATCAAGAATTTGCACTTTTGAATGTTCATGATATTATGTTGGATTAGAATTTCATTAATACACTTGTTTGTTGTTTTGAGATGCTGCCACCAAATTGATGTGAAAATTGACATTTGATTTCTTGTTTGGTAAAATTTTTAACAAGTACATATTGAATTTAGTGAATTGAATTGAATTGCTTGTTCATCATGGTTTTTAAATCAATATAATCATATACCAAGGTCCTTGTTTCTTTTTAATGTTTTGCATTTATTTGAGTTACTTGACTTGATTCTTATCAAGTTTGTCACTTTTTGTAACAAGCACCTTGTCTATGTGATTAATTCATTAATTTTTTTAGGATGAATAAGTAGATTTTTTTCGTTATTAAATTGGTTATTGTGTGTTGTGCTAATTTTTATTAATTTTGCGCTTTCACTTACACAATTTCAATATCCAATATTTCCTAAATTCAATTCACTCTTGTTGTAATTGCCTAAACTTGCTTGTCTTTAATTAATGATCATCCATTGTTTGCATCTTAGGCCGTTTAATTGAGGAACTCATGCCTACTTTTTGATTGTGTGGATGTCGTTTTACCCGGCCGTTGTGTGTGTTCTAACCGTGCGCATAATTGGAATACACACGGGGCTTATTGTTATCATACCACACCACTATGCACACTTCCTCAATTAAATGCTTGTTTGTTTTATATTGGCTCCAAGTATACATTGTATTTGCTTCCTCCCTTGCTTTTTTGTGCCACTTGCCTTATTATTCCTAATTATACTCTATTCATTCTTTTTGAGGATGAGCTGTAAAGGCAAGGAGCCGGTAGAGGAGGAGGACGCCGAGGATGGAGAGGTCGATCCTGCATTGGATTTGAAAATTTTTCAGCAGTCCGAGCCCCACATCTGCCAGCTGAAGGTGGATTACTTTAGAATTATTCTCCCCAGATTGTATTCATGCAACAGTTAAATGTGGGGGAGGATTCGCGATTTGTGGGGCATAAATTTTTTTTTCCGAACACTTTGCACTTTATTTTTTATTTTTCTTTTATTATATTTCTTGTAGATATTTGGAGTACTTTTGACTATTGCATTGCACTTTCTTATGATATATAGTTTATAGATAGAAGTTGTGATTGGATGTTGTGAATAGTATAGTGCCTAGTTCGATTTTTGTCCTAATTGTTCATAATGGTTTTTGGATATTGGAAATTAGGAAAAGAATTAAGAAAATTTTTAAATTGCATCCATCACATTATACATACATATATAGGAAATAATTTTGATGAAAAAAATTCAAAAGATCTCTTTTAGAGTATACCATTGATTTGATTCGAAAAATTATTTTTTAAGACTTGCTTGAATGATTCTTGTGGAACATAGAAGAGAGATAGAACAAACAACCTTTTGAGTTGTTGAGCTTATAATGTGTGATTGCATATTTTAATCACTATTTTATTCTTGTGTGCTATACTCCTTTTATGATTGTGATCTTGGGTTTGCTTGACTCTCTAATTCCAATAGTTGATGTTTGAATGCATTGAGCATGATTGAGGCCATCTTTGAATTCAAGCTCAATAACCATAAGACTGTACCCCTTGTATCTACCATTGTTAACCCTTTGAGCCTTATTTATCCCATTGTTTTTAACATTAACACATCACAACCTTAAGCAGAAAATTCTAACCTCATTACAACCCTAAGAAGCCCTCATTAACACATCACAACCTTAACCTTAACCTCATTACAACCCTAAGAAGCTCTCATGATACTTGCATCCATGCATCAATTACTTGTTGATTGTTAGATGAAGAGCGAAAATCTAGAAAGCATGATTAGAGGAGGATTGAGTGATTAAACCCTAAACACTGAGCGATTAGAGTGCATACACATCCGGTGAGGGGTTCAATTGCTCAATTTTATATTTTCACACCTCTTATTATGTATTCTTGCAAGTTGCTTCATTTTGAAAACTTGAATCAATTCATTGAATTTTGATCACATTGCAATATTTCTTTACTTTTACCCCTATATGCCCATATGCTTACTTAGTTATTTGATTGTTTGTTTTCACCAAATCAATAAGACATTATAGTATATATAGATATAGATAGCATTTAGTATGATAGCATGCATATAGATAGTTGCATTGAATAAGTTGTTCACCCTTTGATCATTCTTCTTGTTTGTGTTTAGAATGGGGACATGCTATTGTTTAAGTGTGTGGGAATTGATGAGTCCGTATTTGATGATAATTTTTTGCTTGATTTGGACGGAATTCATCACATAAACTCACACTTAATCACCAAAATAGCATACTTTTGTGTTTTCTCTCTAATTTGAACCTAAATGTGAAAACATACATTTTTGTGCTTAAATTAATCATTTTACTTCTACTTTTATTCCATTCGATGCCGTGATATATTTGGTTAAGTGATTTCAAGTTAATTAGGCAAGAATGGTTTGGAAGAAGTGAAAGGAAGCATGCAAAAAGGGAGATTTCATGAAGAAAACAAATAAGAAGCACACACTGAAGTGTGCATACGCACAACCTCCTGTGCGTACGCACAAGTGCAGAAATTGGCAAGTGTACATACGCACAAGTTCCAGTGCGTGACCTCATTAATGAAGCACGTGGCTCGCAAATTTGGGGCTCTCTTGGCCCAATTTTTAGGGCTGCTGAAGCCAATTTGAAGGCTATATCAAAGGAAAATAAACATACATGAAAGGGGGGCCTCATTACACACATTAGATAGATAATTAGGAGTAGGAGTAGTGTAGAGTAGCTTTCTTCAAATTCTCTCTTAGGGTTTACATAGATTTCATTGTAGAATTTTACAATTTAAGTTTTGATCTTGGATTTTGCTTATTTCATTGTAAGTTCTTTAATTTCCTTTTTAATTTACACTACTCTTGCTACATTTTCTTCTACTTCAAGTTATTTTGTTGAGATATGCAATCTTGATTTCTTGAAATTTTGATTGATGAATTTAATATTTTATAGTTTATACATGCTTGATTGGATTTCTATTGTTGATATTGTGAATAGTTTGGTTAGAGTTTTTATTTTTCTTTTCAATTTATCATGTTTTATTTTTATACCTACCAAGTGTTTGTAAAAATGCCACTTGGTACTTTTAAGTAGATTTTCACACCTTAACTTGAGAAATGAGTTCCTAGGATACTAGAGTCATAATGTCTGATATTTAGAGTCCATTTGAGAAGTAGCAGAAGCTACTTTTTCTGACTTTTGAATTATGAAAAGTTACAGTACACGTGTTTGGCACTATTCTAAAAAGAACTTTTAACTTCCCGAAAAGTTAATTCATAACTTTTTGAAGAAGTAGAAATATATGACTTCTCCTCCTCGATAAGTCATTCTATCATTTTCGTAAAACAAAATGACCTCAAAACAAAAAAAAATATACTTTCATTCTTGGCTCTGTACAAAAATACTGGAGGAAATACTGGCCCCCACAACCATTTTCACCCAAGGTTTCATATGCTAGAAGTATTGGCTTTCTACCATCATTTTTACATAATGATTTATCTACTGAAAATATTGACCCTCCACCACGATTTTAAAACAATGTTCCATCTGAACCACCTATTGCATATATTCCTTCCAATTTTTTTTATCATTTTACCACTCTATTTTTATTATTAAATTTGTATTTAACATTATGTGTGGTATAAAATCTCAATTTTAATTTTATTTTTTTCCATGTGATTTTATTTTTATATAGCTGCTATTATTTTTATAGTTAGTTATAGCAAGTTCTTGACCCCAATAAAAGAGGAGAAAATTCTAATAGAAGTAAAAGAAATAAAAAACAGCAACAAAACATACATTGACACACATTTCACATTTATTTTTTATTTTTATCTACCATATCATACACAATAAAATAGCAAACACTAACTACACAATAATTTTTTGGCATTGCCATCAAGATTATTGTGAATTAAAATTTTATTACTATTTACCACATACAAGAACACCATTATGGGTGAAGATGAAGAAGAAGAACCAGTTTAAATTGCCTAAACAATTATAATCTTAGTGATTAGGTTATAGAAAATCAACATTCAATATTGAAAAGTATTTGTTATCATCGTTGTTTTAATATCCATTTTTTGTGGAAAAAATTGTATTTTTTGAGTTATTTATCCAAACGCTACAACTTTAAAATAAGTACTTCTATAACTAAAAATCCAAACACAAAATAACTTATTTATAAGCTACTATTAATAAAAGTACTTATACTTTTAAACTCTTTTGGAAAAAGAGCTTATTTAAGTTGTTTATCCAAACTAGGCCTTAGTGGTAATTTTTGGATTGTTGTTGGCTCTTGTTTCCATTGATGCTAACTCTTTACTAAAATGGAGAGGGGCCTTCGTCAAGGCGACCCGCTATCGCCATTCTTGTTTGTGTTGGTGGTGGACGTCCTCAACAGAATGATTGGCGAGCCAGTGAGGAATGGTCGCATATCCCCACTGTTGGTAGGAAGGGATGAAGTTGAGTTATCGCACTTACAATTTGCGGATGACACAATATTATTTTGTCCGCCAGAGGAGGAGACTGTGAGAAATTATAAGAGGCTTCTGAGGTGCTTCGAGGTTATGTCGGGACTGAGCATTAATTTTGAAAAGTCTAGTTTGATATCAGTAAACTGCAGCCAGGAGTGGACTAGTCGAATGTGTCACTTGCTTGGATGCCAGGAGACAACCCTACTGGTGAGGTATCTTGGTATTAGCCTAGGAGCAAATCCGCGGTTAGTTAAAACTTGGAAGCCGGTAATAGATAAGGTGGAAGAGAAGCCCAGCTTATGGAAAACGAAGGTCCTAAGTAAAGCTGGAAAACTGGTACTCATCAAGTCTGTCATAAACAGTCTACCAGTTTATTACCTGAGCCTGTATAAGATGCCAAGTGCCGTTGCCCGAAGAATCATTTCACTACAGCGGAGGTTCTTCTGGGGGAAGGAGGACGGAAGACCTGGCATGGCTCTTGTGAAGTGGGAGATGATACAAGCACCAAAGAAGTTAGGAGGATTGGGGGTGGGTGATGTAGTGGTACGTAATACGGCTTTATTGTTTAAATGGTGGTGGCGCTTTTCAAAAGAGAAATGTCCGTTATGGAAGAAGATTGTATGCTCATGCAATAGATTGAATCCAAATCAGTTGCTGTCTACTCAGACCTTACCGGTGAGAGGGGGCCCATGGAGAGACATATGTCAACTACAAATAAAGGAGCAACAAGTAAGACAGAAAATGATTGATGGTCTTGCTATTGAGGTAGGGGATGGCAGGACCACCAGATTTTGGGAGGATACTTGGCTCCAAATAGGAAAGCTAAAGGACTCTTACCCGAGACTCTTCTTAATTTCAAGTAAAAAAGGATCACCAATTGGGGATTGTGGGTTTTGGGATGGGATAGAGTGGGTGTGGCATTTTCAGTGGAGGCGGGAGCTTCGCCAGTGGGAAACAGAAACCTTGGATCAGTTGCTTCTTGTCTTGCAATCTGTTAAACTGATAGCAGAAGTGCAAGACAGAGTGGTGTGGAAATTTGAGAAGGAAGGAGTTTATACTACTAACTCATTTGTGCAGGTCTTGCAGGAAGTGACTATGGATGAGGAGATCCTGAACTACAGATTCACAAAAGACATTTGGAGAGGTTTAGTTCCGCCTCGAGTTGAGCTGTTCACTTGGTTTGCTCTGATTGGCCGGATTAATACAAAAGACCGGCTTAGTAGGTTGGGAATCTTGGAACCGAATGAGAATATCTGCGTGTTGTGTAAAAAGGCGGTTGAAAGTGTTCATCACCTGTTGGTTGCCTGTGAGTTCTCTTGGCAGGTTTGGTGTATATGGACCGCGGAATTTGGTCACGTGTGGTGTAAGATCCGGTTAATTAACGGCTAATTAACCCATAAATGAGAATTTATTCTAGAAAGCCAAAAATATTATTTTTATGGCTTAATATGATAGAGGAAATTGAGACGAGAATTTCGGTACCAATTTTATAGAAATCGGACCAAGATTGGACCGAACGGGCCAAACCGGACCAACCGGACCCAAAGTGGGCCCTTGGCCCAACATAACTAAACCAAAACCCTAGTTTTCAGCACTCTCTCTCCTCACACAACACCAAAACACGCTGAAAATTGAGATGGAAGGGGGAAGAACACTCTCTCAACTTCCTTCTCTCACTTGATCTTCAAACCACCATAACTTTTGATCTAGAGCTCCGATTGCCGCTCCGTTTGCGGCCACGCGTTCACCGCGGAGAGCTCTACAAAACCCATACAATCAATCTTGAGGTAAGCCACGTTTTACTGTTCGAAATTCCAGCCCTTGATTTCGAGTTTCATGAGCAAAAATGTTGAGATTTTGGGTTCTTTGATGTTATAGGACCCAACTCTCTTGAAGGAGAAGGTTAATCTTGTCTCTTTGGACCTTGGGTGTGGTAAGATTCTCAACCCTAGTATAATTTGTTGTTCTATGATGTTTGGGTATTGAGATGTTGTGTATGGGTATGATGATTGTGGCTTAGGTTGTGTATATGTGAATATTGGAGCTTGATTGGTGATTTTGGAAAGCTTGGAAGAGGGTTTTGTGTGATAAAATCTGTTCTTGGAGGTGTTGAGACCTTGAGAGCTTGAGGAAAAGTGGTTTGGAAGTGCTCCGGTTGAGCTTGGGAAATCGGCTAAGGTATGGTTTTAGTTTTCCGTATCTAATATGTAATGTGGTAGGAAACACTTAGGCTAGAGGCCCTAAGATAGGCATTGAATTGTTGGTGTTGTTGAATGGTTGAAATATATGATGTGTTCATATATGTGATTATGAATATTGATGCCTTGATTGTGTGAAATATGAGAAATGCATGTTGTGATATATGCTTGATGGATGATTGAGGTTGAATTGATGGGTGGTACCATGTTGATGGTGAGTATGATGTTGATTATGTATAATGATGGTTAATTGGAAATGGTATTATTGGAAATTGGGATGAGGAAGGATGTATGACATGATATTGTGTTTGTCCTTTAGCCATTTGATTGAGAAGTGTTAAAATGGTTGGATGTGGTTTTGGAAACCTTGGTAAAGTGTCAATGTGTGAGTTGAAGATGGCTTGTTGTTGATTTTGGTACATTTTGAATGATTTCAAAGAGAAGGGTTGAAATTGGCATGTTTGATTGATTTTGAAAAGAGTTGAAAGTGGCTTGTTTTGAAAATGGCACCTTGTGGTTTTGTATGAAAACATGGTTTTTGGGCATACTTTGACGAGACATAACTTGGACTACGGATCTCTGATTTGTGCCAAATCTGTTTAGAAATGAAATTGGATCCGGGATGTCCATGCCGTTCGAAGAACGGGTGAAAAACGATTTAAAATGAGGAAGTTATGTCCGTCGGAAGATTGGGGTTTGAATCTGTAAATTCTGCAGCTTTTAACTTAGAAAATTTTTAGCAGAATGACCCCTCGCGCGTAGGCGCACTTGGTGCGTACGCGCCGTTCTTCGAGAAAGCGCCATCCACGCGTGCGCATGGAGTGCGCGTACGCGTGGACCTGTTTTCATCCCAAAGTTGATTTTTGAGTTTTAAAAGCCAAATTTCATACTTCTAAGCCTCCGATCTCACCACTTATGTCTTAAATCATTATGATATGCCTAGCATGAGAAAAAGGGCTAGTGAATGTGGTAACTTACGAGTGAAGCAAGGGAAAAATGAATGATCATTGAGGATCAAAGATGATTATGTGAGATGCGGAGAATGGCGGTGGAAGTGCTTGTTGTGCCATGGGCCGAAGGGCCGCAATTGTTAATGAATTGGCTGGTTATGGATTTAACCGTGAGCCGGATGGCTAGATTATTGCCGTGTTACGGCGGAGCCATGTTTATGGCCAAGTATAAATGCATATATGATGTTGATTGAATTGTGAAGGTTTGCACTTCCACCATTGGAGATGAGGGTTTCCCTGGGTAGTAGCAATGGCTAGCCACCATGTGCTCCAGGTTGAGACTCGAAGCTCTTTTGACCCTATGTCGTAAGTGTGGCCGGGCACTGTGAAAGGCCCGGATGAGCTCGCCCCCATAAATATTCACCAGTGATGGTGATGGATAAATATTCACCAGTGAGGGTGATGGATATGGATCATGATTATGATCAAGTTTATGATGAGTATAACTCGAGTTGGGGATGCACAACAGAGGGACAGTCCAATGGTTAGCTACCAGGACTTGTCGGGTTGGCTCTATAACCGACAGATGATATCATCAGCCACTAGGGACAGGCATGCATCATAAGCATACTACATGAATTGTTTGAGATTGCCTATTTGACTGCATATTACTTGCTAATTGCCTAAATGCCTTATTTGTTCCTATTTGTAAATCTCTTGTCTGATATAACTGTGTTTGCTATATTATACTCCTGCTGGTTGTTGGGAGGTCTGAAGGAATTGGAAAGGGAAGTATTAGTTAGACTGAAGAATCTTTAGTCAGTTGCCACTTACGGTTTAGCTTGTTTATAAGCTTTGATATTATCTGAAGGAAGTTCTAGGATTGCCTTCGGCTTTCCTCTATTATTATGTATTATATATGTGGAAGCTGTTACCGTGCTGGGGACCTCTGGTTCTCACCCATGCGGATTTTGTGGTTTTCAGATGCAGGACGCGAGGCTTCTCGTTGAGGCATGCTGGAGACTTCTGGATTAGCGAAGATCCTTTGTTCTCGGGACTCTGTTTTGGGTTATATATCTTGTTTAGATACTTTTATCTCCATTAAATAATACAAACTGTGACGACTCCTTCTAGAGGGGATTTTTGGAGAATAGGTTTTCTGTATTTGTGTCCCTTTGGGTTTCCTTTGGGGTTTTCTTATTTTATCATATGTATATATTGCTATGCTCGGACCGGTTATCTTCGCAACCGGGTTTTGAGTCTTGATATTCCCGTTTTTGACACTCTTTATATATATGATCTTGCGTTAGCTTATCCTTTGCTCGTTACGTTATCGATCGGAGTGTTGCGCGTTCGAGTTACGGTTTTTGTTTACCCCTTTTTCTACAAAGGCTCCTAGTTATAATCAATTATTCATACTACTATACGTACTAAATTTTTGTTTTAGAGGTCGTAATACCTTGCCATCTCTGAATTATGACTTAAGCATAAGACTCTGTATGGTAGGGTGTTACATTATGGTATCAGAGCAGTTCGTTCCTGTAGAGCCTGAGGAATGGACTGACTATGCTTCTGTGCATTCTCTGTATGTGTGTTAGGTGCTGTTAGTATATCTACTTGATATAATTGGCATAAACGTTCATGAGCATGCATTTGGGACTTTGAAGCACTAAACTTCCGATATTGAGACTGATCAACTTAATATCGATTGTTTGGTGTGTATAGGAACCAGATGGCGTCTCGTGGACGCGGTAGAGGTAGTGCGAGAGGTCGTACGAATGCTCATGCACCGGAGAATAATCCTAATGACCCGGTGAACTTTATGGCTGCGTTGGAGAACATGGCTGCTGCTATGCAAGCCACTGCTGAGGCTCTTGGTCAACAGATGAACAACCATGGTAATGATGGGGGTGGAGTTCAGGGTCCGATGACCTTGGCAAACTTTTTGAAGGTTAATCCACCTAAGTTCAAGGGAACTACTAGCCCGACTGAGGCCGATACATGGTTTCAGGCTATAGAGCGAGCACTGCAAGCACAAGTGGTACCTGAAGGACAACGTGTCGAGTTCGCTACCTATATGCTCACAGGTGAAGCGTCGCATTGGTGGCAAGGTATCCGTCGTCTTCTGCAGCAGGGTGATGATTATATCACCTGGGATGTCTTCCAAGAAGAGTTCTATAAGAAGTACTTTCCGACTTCTGCTAGGACGGCCAAGGAGCTTGAATTGTTGCAGCTGAAGCAGGGTACTATGTCCGTATCTGAGTATACTGATAAGTTTGAGGAGCTGTTCAGATTCTCTCGTATGTGTCAAGGGACTCCGGTGGAATATGAGGAATGGAAGTGTGTTAAGTACGAGGGAGGACTCCGGAGTGATATTTTCGGTTCGGTGGGGCCAATGGAGATTAGGACTTTCTCCGAATTGGTGAACAAGTGTAGGGTTGCTGAAGAGTGTGTGAAGAGGGCAGCCGCTGAGAAAGAAAATCACAAAGGATCATTTCCACAGAACCGAGGGAAGAGCTTTGCACCTAGAGGTCTGTCTTTCAAGAGGGGAGGTTCTTTTAGGAGGCCCAACAACAACAACTCCCAATGGAAAAGGTTTGGGAAGCAGCCTCAGAATGATCAAGCTTGTACTAGGTGTGGAAGTCACCATCCGGGAGCACCATGCAAAGCCGGATGGGGTTTGTGCTACAATTGTGGAAAGGCGGGGCATAAAGCCGCAAGTTATCCAGAGAAGCAAAAGCAAGGTGCTGGGAAAGCACAACAGACTGGTCGGGTGTTCACCACCTCAGCTGTGGGTGCAGAGGGATCCGAGACACTCATTCGAGGTAACTGTGAAATGGCTGGTCAAACTTTAAATGCTTTATTTGATTCGGGAGCATCGCATTCATTCGTTGCATTTGAGAAAGCCCATGAGTTAGGGTTGAAGATCGTAACCTTAGGTTATGACTTAAAAGTGTATAATGCTACCCATGAAGCTATGGTAACTAGACTAGGATGCCCGAAAGTTTCGTTTAGGTTCAAGCAGCGTGATTTTGTCCATAATCTAATCTGCTTACCGATGATCGGTCTTGATCTTATCTTGGGATTGGACTGGTTATCCGAAAACCATGTCCTGCTTGCTTGTTCTACCAAGTCGGTGTACTTTATGCCGGAGGATACAGAAGGGCCGGTTGTGGTGAATAATTATTACTTGAATTCAATGATGGTGAACTGTTCTGGAACCGAATGTCAGGGTATCCTGTTGTTAACCGCGGGTGTTTCGGGTGATGATCAAAGGTTGGATCAGATTCCGGTAGTGTGTGAGTTTCCGGAAGTGTTTCCCGATGATATTGAGGAATTTCCACCTAACCGAGAGGTCGAGTTTGCTATTGAATTGGTGCCTGGGGCGGGACCAATCTCAAGTGCTCCTTATAGGATGTCACCGTTAGAGATGGCCGAGCTAAAGTCTCAGTTAGAGGAATTGTTGGGTAAGAACTTTATCCGACCAAGTGTTTCCCCGTGGGGAGCTCCAGTGTTACTGGTAAAGAAGAAAGATGGAAGTATGCGACTCTGTGTGGATTACAGGCAGCTGAACAAGGTCACCATAAAGAATAAGTACCCATTGCTGAGGATTGATGATCTCATGGATCAGTTACAAGGAGCTGGGGTTTTCTCTAAGATTGATTTGCGATCCGGTTATCACCAGATAAGGGTGAGGGGTGAGGATATCCCTAAGACCGCTTTCAGGACTCGTTATGGTCATTACGAGTACACTGTAATGTCCTTTGGGTTGACGAACGCTCCTGCAGTATTCATGGATTACATGAATAGAGTATTCCGTCCGTTTTTGGATAAATTCGTTGTTGTCTTCATTGACGACATACTGATTTACTCCAAGACTGAAGAAGAGCATGCGGAACACCTGAGGACCGTGTTGCAGATTTTAAAGGAGAAGAAACTCTATGCGAAACTGTCTAAGTGTGAGTTCTGGAAGAGTGAGGTGAAGTTTTTGGGTCACGTGGTGAGTAAGAAGGGAATAGCCGTAGATCCAACTAAGGTAGAAGCTGTGATGGATTGGAAGCAACCAACCACAGTAACTGAGATAAGGAGTTTTCTGGGTTTAGCTGGCTACTATCGAAGGTTCATCAAAGGCTTTTCGCAATTAGCTTTGCCGTTGACAAAGTTAACTCGCAAAGACACTCCGTTTGTTTAGACTCCTGAGTGCGAGGAGAGCTTTCAGACATTGAAGAAAAAGTTGACCACTGCACCTGTGTTAGTGTTACCTGAGCCGAACGAGCCTTTTGAGGTGTACTGTGATGCATCGTTAAAGGGCCTAAGGTGCGTGCTGATGCAGCATCATAATGTGGTGGCGTATGCCTCACGACAGTTGAGACCTCACGAAGTTAGTTACCCTATGCACGATTTGGAACTCGCTGCGGTCGTGTTTGCCTTGAAGGTGTGGAGGCATTATCTCTATGGGGTTAAGTTCCAAGTCTTCTCCGATCACCAGAGCTTGAAATACCTCTTTGATCAGAAAGAGCTTAATATGAGGCAAAGGAGGTGGATGGAATTGTTGAAAGACTATGACTTTGAGTTAAATTACCATCCTGGAAAGGCGAATATAGTGGCGGATGCGTTAAGTCGGAAGTCGTTATATGCGTCTTGGATGATGCTTCAAGAGGAGAAGTTGCTCAAGGGATTCGAGAGTCTAAAAATTGGTGCTCGAGAAGTATCTGGAACGTTGTGTTTGGGCCGATTAAAAATCTCGAGTGACTTTAAGTCCGAACTCTTAAAGGCTCATTAAAATGATGAAGCATTATGGAAGGTGTTACCGGCTATCGAACAAGGAAAACAGTGGAGAGTGTCGGAAGAAAAAGATGGGTTATGGAGATTCAAGGGTAGGATCATTGTGCTGGATGTTGGTACTTTGAGGCAAGATATCTTAAAGGAGGCACACAAAAGCGGATTCTCCATTCACCCGGGAAGTACTAAGATGTACCATGATTTAAAGGCGATGTTTTGGTGGCCGGGTATGAAGAATGATGTGGCGGAATATGTTTCAAAGTGCTTAACTTGTCAAAAGGTAAAGATTGAACATCAAAGACCTTCCGGGATGTTGCAACCCTTAGAGGTTTCGCAATGGAAGTGGGAAAGTATTGCAATGGACTTTGTGTCGGGATTGCCAAGGACTAGGACTGGTTTTGATGCTATCTGGGTGATCTGGACCGACTGACGAAGTCAGCTCACTTTTTACCCGTTCGGATGACTTACACCCTTGAGGAGCTAGCTCGGTTATACATAAAGGAGATTGTGAGACTCCATGGTGTACCTGCTACTATAATCTCTGATAGAGATCCTCGTTTCACTTCGAGGTTCTGGGGTGCATTTCAGAAAGCTTTTGGAACCCGATTAAGCTTGAGTACAGCTTACCATCCTCAAACAGATGGTCAATCTGAGAGGACGATCCAAACACTAGAGGATATGTTGAGAGCTTGTGTTTTGGACCAACCGACGAGTTGGGATCGGTATATGCCGTTAGTGGAGTTTGCATACAATAATAGTTACCATGCGAGCATCGGAATGGCTCCGTATGAGGCATTGTATGGGAGGAAATGTCAATCTCCACTATGTTGGTATGAAGCTGGAGAGAAAGGCTTGTTGGGGCCAGAAATGATAGCTGAAACCACTGAACAAGTCAAGAAAATCCGAGACAGGATGCTTACGGCGCAAAGTCGCCAAAAGAGTTACGCCGATCAGAGGCGGAAGTCCTTGGAATTTGAGGAAGGAGATCATGTTTTCCTGAAAGTTACTCCGACCACAGGAGTAGGTAGAGCGATTAAAGAAAAGAAGTTGAATCCTCGATACATTGGTCCATTTCAGACCTTGGAGAGGATTGGGCCAGTGGCGTATCGGGTGGCTTTACCACCCCATCTTTCAAACCTGCACGACGTATTTCACGTGTCGCAGCTTCGAAAGTACACTCCTGATGCTAGCCATGTGTTAGAACCCGAATCGGTTAAGTTAAGAGAAGATTTGACGCTTCCAGTGGCTCCAGTCAGAATTGATGAAACTAGTATCAAACGGTTGCGTGGAAAAGAGGTTTCATTAGTCAAAGTGGCTTGGAGTCGAGGCGGTGTTGAGGAACACACTTGGGAACTTGAGTCGGAGATGCGAACGGATTATCCGCACTTATTCTCAGGTAATTGAATTTGAATTTGAATTTTGTGGGCAAAATTCCCAATTAGGTGGGTAGAATGTAAGATCCGGTTAATTAACGGCTAATTAACCCATAAATGAGAATTTATTCTAGAAAGCCAAAAATATTATTTTTATGGCTTAATATGATAGAGGAAATTGAGACGAGAATTTCGGTACCAATTTTATAGAAATCGGACCAAGATTGGACCGAACGGGCCAAACCGGACCAACCGGACCCAAAGTGGGCCCTTGGCCCAACATAACTAAACCAAAACCCTAGTTTTCAGCACTCTCTCTCCTCACACAACACCAAAACACGCTGAAAATTGAGATGGAAGGGGGAAGAACACTCTCTCAACTTCCTTCTCTCACTTGATCTTCAAACCACCATAACTTTTGATCTAGAGCTCCGATTGCCGCTCCGTTTGCGGCCACGCGTTCACCGCGGAGAGCTCTACAAAACCCATACAATCAATCTTGAGGTAAGCCACGTTTTACTGTTCGAAATTCCAGCCCTTGATTTCGAGTTTCATGAGCAAAAATGTTGAGATTTTGGGTTCTTTGATGTTATAGGACCCAACTCTCTTGAAGGAGAAGGTTAATCTTGTCTCTTTGGACCTTGGGTGTGGTAAGATTCTCAACCCTAGTATAATTTGTTGTTCTATGATGTTTGGGTATTGAGATGTTGTGTATGGGTATGATGATTGTGGCTTAGGTTGTGTATATGTGAATATTGGAGCTTGATTGGTGATTTTGGAAAGCTTGGAAGAGGGTTTTGTGTGATAAAATCTGTTCTTGGAGGTGTTGAGACCTTGAGAGCTTGAGGAAAAGTGGTTTGGAAGTGCTCCGGTTGAGCTTGGGAAATCGGCTAAGGTATGGTTTTAGTTTCCCGTATCTAATATGTAATGTGGTAGGAAACACTTAGGCTAGAGGCCCTAAGATAGGCATTGAATTGTTGGTGTTGTTGAATGGTTGAAATATATGATGTGTTCATATATGTGATTATGAATATTGATGCCTTGATTGTGTGAAATATGAGAAATGCATGTTGTGATATATGCTTGATGGATGATTGAGGTTGAATTGATGGGTGGTACCATGTTGATGGTGAGTATGATGTTGATTATGTATAATGATGGTTAATTGGAAATGGTATTATTGGAAATTGGGATGAGGAAGGATGTATGACATGATATTGTGTTTGTCCTTTAGCCATTTGATTGAGAAGTGTTAAAATGGTTGGATGTGGTTTTGGAAACCTTGGTAAAGTGTCAATGTGTGAGTTGAAGATGGCTTGTTGTTGATTTTGGTACATTTTGAATGATTTCAAAGAGAAGGGTTGAAATTGGCATGTTTGATTGATTTTGAAAAGAGTTGAAAGTGGCTTGTTTTGAAAATGGCACCTTGTGGTTTTGTATGAAAACATGGTTTTTGGGCATACTTTGACGAGACATAACTTGGACTACGGATCTCTGATTTGTGCCAAATCTGTTTAGAAATGAAATTGGATCCGGGATGTCCATGCCGTTCGAAGAACGGGTGAAAAACGATTTAAAATGAGGAAGTTATGTCCGTCGGAAGATTGGGGTTTGAATCTGTAAATTCTGCAGCTTTTAACTTAGAAAATTTTTAGCAGAATGACCCCTCGCGCGTAGGCGCACTTGGTGCGTACGCGCCGTTCTTCGAGAAAGCGCCATCCACGCGTGCGCATGGAGTGCGCGTACGCGTGGACCTGTTTTCATCCCAAAGTTGATTTTTGAGTTTTAAAAGCCAAATTTCATACTTCTAAGCCTCCGATCTCACCACTTATGTCTTAAATCATTATGATATGCCTAGCATGAGAAAAAGGGCTAGTGAATGTGGTAACTTACGAGTGAAGCAAGGGAAAAATGAATGATCATTGAGGATCAAAGATGATTATGTGAGATGCGGAGAATGGCGGTGGAAGTGCTTGTTGTGCCATGGGCCGAAGGGCCGCAATTGTTAATGAATTGGCTGGTTATGGATTTAACCGTGAGCCGGATGGCTAGATTATTGCCGTGTTACGGCGGAGCCATGTTTATGGCCAAGTATAAATGCATATATGATGTTGATTGAATTGTGAAGGTTTGCACTTCCACCATTGGAGATGAGGGTTTCCCTGGGTAGTAGCAATGGCTAGCCACCATGTGCTCCAGGTTGAGACTCGAAGCTCTTTTGACCCTATGTCGTAAGTGTGGCCGGGCACTGTGAAAGGCCCGGATGAGCTCGCCCCCATAAATATTCACCAGTGATGGTGATGGATAAATATTCACCAGTGAGGGTGATGGATATGGATCATGATTATGATCAAGTTTATGATGAGTATAACTCGAGTTGGGGATGCACGACAGAGGGACAGTCCAATGGTTAGCTACCAGGACTTGTCGGGTTGGCTCTATAACCGACAGATGATATCATCAGCCACTAGGGACAGGCATGCATCATAAGCATACTACATGAATTGTTTGAGATTGCCTATTTGACTGCATATTACTTGCTAATTGCCTAAATGCCTTATTTGTTCCTATTTGTAAATCTCTTGTCTGATATAACTGTGTTTGCTATATTATACTCCTGCTGGTTGTTGGGAGGTCTGAAGGAATTGGAAAGGGAAGTATTAGTTAGACTGAAGAATCTTTAGTCAGTTGCCACTTACGGTTTAGCTTGTTTATAAGCTTTGATATTATCTGAAGGAAGTTCTAGGATTGCCTTCGGCTTTCCTCTATTATTATGTATTATATATGTGGAAGCTGTTACCGTGCTGGGGACCTCTGGTTCTCACCCATGCGGATTTTGTGGTTTTCAGATGCAGGACGCGAGGCTTCTCGTTGAGGCATGCTGGAGACTTCTGGATTAGCGAAGATCCTTTGTTCTCGGGACTCTGTTTTGGGTTATATATCTTGTTTAGATACTTTTATCTCCATTAAATAATACAAACTGTGACGACTCCTTCTAGAGGGGATTTTTGGAGAATAGGTTTTCTGTATTTGTGTCCCTTTGGGTTTCCTTTGGGGTTTTCTTATTTTATCATATGTATATATTGCTATGCTCGGACCGGTTATCTTCGCAACCGGGTTTTGAGTCTTGATATTCCCGTTTTTGACACTCTTTATATATATGATCTTGCGTTAGCTTATCCTTTGCTCGTTACGTTATCGATCGGAGTGTTGCGCGTTCGAGTTACGGTTTTTGTTTACCCCTTTTTCTACAAAGGCTCCTAGTTATAATCAATTATTCATACTACTATACGTACTAAATTTTTGTTTTAGAGGTCGTAATACCTTGCCATCTCTGAATTATGACTTAAGCATAAGACTCTGTATGGTAGGGTGTTACATGTGGACAGCCCCTGACACCTTGAAAGATCACTTTCAGAGTTGGAAATCTACGCCTATGAGAAAGGAGGTACGCAAGTACTGGTTAGTTGGGTTCTTTTCAGTTATATGGAATATTTGGCTACAAAGGAATGGTGTGATCTTCCAGAACAAAACAGCAGGAGTTGCGGAGTGTGCGACACAATCGATACTTTCGGCTACGGAATGGTGTGGTACTAGCTCATGTTGTTGATGGCTATGCCGGAGATAACATAAGAGCTGGGTAGTTGCGTTTTTTTACCTTTTTATACTTATATGTATGCTCCACCTTGAGTGTTGAGCTCCTTCTTTCAAAAAAAAAAGTTAGCTAGAACTTGTGGATTAAGGTCAATTATGCTTGCTTGATTTACTCCTCGATGTCAGGGGTTGACGAAGTGAGATTAACTCATCACAGTTGCCATAATTGTGATTATGACAATGATAGGATTCCTTAATTCTCATTCCCAAGTCAATGCTCTTTTATGCATCTATAGCATTTTCACTAAGTTTTGATCTAATTTTTTTTTATTGCATTAATTTTCTTTTTTATCATTGGTTAGTTCTTTTGTTCCTTGATTCTTTTAATTTTTTGTTGGTTGATTGAAGAAATTTCTTTCTTCACAACCAATCAAAAGTGTGACATCTTAATTGCATAATCCAAAAAAATGATCTAAGACTTCAAACTCTCAATTATTATTTATTTTAGATTATAATAATCTTTGAATTAAACTTTGATTAAAAACTAAATATAAATTTAGACTGTACTTATAACAAAGAAATTCTATTTTATGAAATTCCTACCTCTCGACACTAGTCACATACGATGCTAAACATCAAAGCATGTATTACTCTTAATAATAACAAATTAAAATGACAATAAAAAAAGACTTCTAGACATAATAATTTTAATCTATATGCTTTTATTGTAAAGTCATAATAAATTAAACCAAATGTGTTTGAACTTTGATGACTTGATCGATCTGACTTCAAATAAAACAAATTATTAAAATAGTGTTCTATATGTATTCTAATCCCATAGTCCATCATTCACACATCATTGATGTTAAAAAAATAACATGCATATACTATATAACTTGAATATACTAACCAGTAAATAATATGTCTTATATGGGAGGATGAACACTATTAAAAATGGGACAATTAACCCAACATTCTTTCTTTATATAACTTTATAGTTGGGTAGGAAGTAACAAAGAAGCCTAGCTTATATTATTAGCTAGTTATAAATGACTTTGACTGGTCAACTCAGCTCATAAAAGGTGAGCGTTATAATAATAATAATAATAATAATAATAATAATAATAATAATAATAATAATATGTGTTTTTTACGGTTCCTAGAAAATTTAATTTAAATATTTGTTTTGTTTTTGTCTCAGTTTTTAATATCTGAGTTTGAGAATGTTAGCTCTAATATGTACTTGATTCATGAGGTTGATTCATGATTTTTTGATAAAAAGCCATGTAAAAACAAACAGGTTGTGATGTTTTGAAATTGTTCGTAAAACTATTGGTGGTTTGGAATTGTTTTCACTTTATTAAGAAGTTGTTAAAAGTAAACATTCAGAGGAAGTTTAACGATCAAAGGATAGGAGGAGCTTCATCAAAGGGAAGTCTCTTATCCTTATCCTTATCCTTAATTACTCTTTACTTATTTTTAATAATATTTATTATTAAAAAAAATTATTGAGTTTGAAAAACTAAAACTTAAAATGATGACCAAATATTATTAATTCTTATTAATTGGTTATGTGATGTTTTTGTTTAGTGTGTAGAAAATTAATAAACCAAAATGGATCAAGAAGAAAGCACTCAAGCTCACACACACAATGGCCCAAATATATACAATCAAAGTCCAATATTCAATTGCTTCCACCACAAATGTTTCCCATCCGAAACAATGGCAGGCACCGAGCAAAATAAAAGAATGAAAAATCCATTGGCCCAAATAAAAATCCAACCGCTATTCGGTGATCCACCAAAACCCACTTTTCTGGAACTTGAACTCTAATTTATGAAATTTTATATTTATGCACACTAAATATTTGATAAATTGTTTGCCTTACATATGAAGTAGTTTTTTTCTTTTGACTTAGGGTTGAGAAATTAGGTGAGATTAAGTCATTGGTGTCCAGAGACGAATTTACTCTTATGGATGTGGGGGGCAAACGTTCCAGTACAATTTAGAATTTTATTGAGTAGTATATAATAATAATATTTATTTGTCTCCATTAAATTATTAAATTTGACCTCATAATAATTTTTTATTTAACTTTTGACACTTAATAGTAAATTTAAGAACTTCATATTAGATGTCTATTATAATGATTAATTTTTAAATTTAAATAAGATTGGTGTTCTTTCTTAAAAATCGACTCGAAAGAATATTATTTATCCATTTGTGTTTCTTCTTTAGAAATTAGCTTTAATTTTTTTCAAAATAACTACACTAATTGAATGAACTTTTTTAACTATGAATATCATCAAGAGCTAATTGTATGAAAGTTGAGTTTTAAATAATTGTTTAACAATATATATAAAAGATATTTTGATTATATTGTCAATATTTTAAAATATAAAATATAAAAAATTAAATTTTAAATTATATGTTATTATTTAAATTATTATTTTAGTATTTTAATTTGTAATTAGATATTTTAAAATCTAATCATATTTTATAATAACAAAATATAATTATAACAACAATTATGCTACGTATATATAAAATAATCACTTGTACAGAATAAATCTTAAATACAAGTTTTGAAATACAAAATACACATTAAAAATAAGTTAAACAACTTTTGAAATACAAAATTTTATAGTAGATAATTTAATAGCTAATTTTTTATGTAAACATAATATTTTTATTATAAAATTAGAAAAAGTATAGGTAAACAACGCCTAACAACCAACTTTAAATAACTGCAATTAATGATCATTAATTTTATATTTTTAAAAAATAAAATTTAAATAATTACTAATTAATAACAATTAATTAGTATGGAGTATAATTCAAAAATATTTGTTGGCTTGTTGTTGGTTAAATTCCCTGTTGGTTACCTAGTGGAATTGTAAAGATTATTATCATGTTATATATATTTCGCCTCCATTATCAAAATTTTTTAGATCCGTCACTGTTGGTGTCCAATATTGATTGGTAATTTAGGATTGTTAATTAATCTTGTTTCTATTGACACTAATCTTTTATTAATTCAATTAGTATGTTGGTTAAGACGTATGGATCAGGATTAATTATGCCTACTTGACTTTTTTTTATGTGTCGAGATTGCCAAAGTGGGATTAATTCTTCATAATTGCCATGTTAGTGGCCAATGACAAGAATGGTGATCCTTAACCCTCAACCCTTGTCAAGATTTTTTAGCACTTAAATTTACTTTCCTTTTCTTTCTTAGTTAATTGTCTTAATTACTCATAGTTTAATTCAATTTGATATTTACTTATTGCTTGTTCTTTTAATTTCTTGCTATTTAAATTTCTGTTAATTGCAATCAAATTATCAATTCTCTCATAACCAATAGTTGAGCACTCGATTGTGATTCTTAAGGAGAATGACCCAAAATTAAACTCCCGGTATTTTATTTGAATTTGTGACATTCAAGCTAAACTTTGATAACATTAGTTGCCGGTTTAGAACTATATATACGATGAATCTTATGTTTTAAACTTGTGAAATTTTAAACCGGTTTCAAGCGCTCGTCACACAGCAAGGAGCCAGATGAGAGGTGTGCAGCAACAGTTTCCTTACATCTGAATTTCAGTGCACAAATCGCAGCGAAGAGTTGAAACTTCAGGAACTAGCAACGACATTGTGGTGACATGTGCAGAATAAGGATCAGAAACAATAGTAGAGAGGCTTCAGCCTCAACAGCGGCACTATAGCTGGCGATTTCAAAAAAGCAATAGAGGAAGAATTGGGAGCTCAAACAGCAGCAATGAAGAAACTACTTGAAAGGTTTCTGGCCTGGACATAGTCTGGACCAGAGAAAAAACTAGGTAGGAGCAATCGAGGTCGATTTCCATCGGTTCAGTCAATCTCCAAAATTGGTGAAAATACAATTTGGGTGTTTTACTCAAATTTTGTTATATGTTTAAAAGAAAATGTAGGTATCTCAATGTTGCAATCGTAACGTTAATAGAAATTAAAAGGAATAAAATCAGCAGATAAACAAAAAAATGTGAGGTGTGAGAGACAAAGTAAATTACAAAAATTAAAACAAACAAGAAACTAAAGAAAGGATAAAAAAAAGGAAAGATAAACGTAAAAGAGAAGAACACGTAAAAAGTAGAGAAATTTTATTAATAAAAACTGAAAAAAACAAATTACAAGTGTTTGAGTTTAGAGGAATTACTTGAGATTCATAATTTTTACTCTCTTATGTCAAGGAACTGAGAGCGTTTTGGATTTTAAAGTATTTTTAAAAAAAAAAATTGAACTTCCTATAATATTAGCCTAAAACTGTTGGAAACTTGAATTCTACCTTTTACATGCAGCTATTCATTAACCAACAACAAACTCTTAAATAGAGTTTAAATATGCGATAAATTAATCTTTTGTCTGTCGGATTAGGAGATACCATAAACCACAAAAGAAAAAAAACTATCCACGCATTCTATGTTACTGCCCATACAACAAAGAGAATAGCCACTCATTAATAAATATCTAAATCACTCAACTAATGATCGAATCTATTTTATACTCATTCTACTAAAATACAGACGTCTTTAGGCTAATTTTTTCGGATATGATCCAAGGTTTGGTGTAACGCTCGTTTATGGAGCTTAGTGGTGTTTAACCAGTGTGTAACGGCGGTCATCTGACGGAGGAAAATCGGACGGTCCGATTTCTTGCAGGGGGTGAGGGGCACAAATCGGACCGTCCGATTTGTGCGTGGTGATGGTGCATGCATGGAAGTCGGACCATACAATTTGTAGCATGCGAAAGGGTTTTGGTTTTTTTGCCCAAGGAAATCGGACCAACCGATTTGAGGGTAGATTTAAAAAAATGTTGCTCACCCAAATCGGACCCAGCAATTTCTGAGTTTCAAAAATTTTTTGGGCGGGCTGTCTGGTAATCGGACCGTCCAATTTTTTTGTTCTAAAAATTTCGAATGGCCATACATCCGGTCGGATGGTCCGATTTGAGTGTGGTATATATATATAGATGTACCTACCCAATCAGCTCATTTCATTCTTCTTCTTCGGTATTACAACTCTCTAATTCTCTTCTTTGCAGATCTTTTCTTCTTTATTTGTAGGTAGATCTCTTCTTCTCTATTATCATGGATGATAGAGTAAGATTAAAAGTGTATTATCATGGCCATATTTTATTACAAACATCAGAAGGAGTGAAATTTGTGTGTGATAATCCGTTAGATATTATTATTCCATTCACACTGTCGTTTGAAGAATTAAAAGGAGTCATTTGTGAGAAGATGGATTCTGAAATATCTAGGAGAGTGTCGTGTATTCTGTACAGATATCCTATATCTGTCTTTGGTGGGTTCGTGCAATTTCAAAAGAAATACGTGACCGACGAAGCGAGCATGCAAGAAATGTTTTCAGTGTATCTTGAAAGTCGGTCGCGAATGACGTTTATCGAATTGTATATCGAGTTCGAGCAATCTGCAGCGGACCAAGATATTGAATTGGAAGATTACAACAGTAATAGTGAAGAAGAGTTCGAAAGTAACTGCGAGGTCGTTGATCCAGGTGTAAACGAAGATCAAGATGAGGAGAAAGTCATTATTGTCTTCATCAACTGGCTGGTAACTCTCTAGAATGAGATT
Organism: Arachis ipaensis; assembly: GCF_059453495.1. NCBI lineage: Eukaryota > Viridiplantae > Streptophyta > Magnoliopsida > Fabales > Fabaceae > Arachis > Arachis ipaensis. Next base: position 139,571,240 of record NC_142435.1, on the reverse strand, counting down.
CATCGGAACACGACGATCAACGCCGCTCTGTATGATACCCCTCGTGGCATCATCACTCATACTAGAGTCAACAGAAAGTCTACCTCCGGATGTACTAGAGGTAGTGTGCTGTCGAGGTCTCGTATCCAATGACAATCTACCTGGAGCTATCCCACTCGGTTGGGCCATCTGGTCGGTGGGAATGTCTCTGTAAGCTGGATATGAGTAACCTGGCACAGGAGCCATGAACCCAAGTAGCTGGATAAAAGAATCCTGTTCACCTGATTCTTGGTGCGAGACACTCCAGTACTACTGATATACTGGTGGAGTCAAGTAATCCGCAGAATGCGTGTCAGGAATGTATGGAGTGAACTACTCAGGCTCTTGTTGTGCCTGTGTTTGCGAGGGGGGCGGTGGTGGTTGCGGTGGCGATGGTGGTTGCGGTTATTGTACTTCTTGGTTCTCCTGATTATGCATAGGATCACCGGGCTGATTCTCTTGTGGTTCCATATGTGACAGATGCAAGTGGTCACCAAATGTACCTCGGTACCAATGCAAGTAGATATCTGCCTGATGCTGTGAGGGCACCGTGTCATCGACAAGAACTAGACTATACCGGTTCATCCATTACATAACCCAGGATGAGTGGGTTCCAGACCAATCTTGATTCTTCGGACCTGTCAGAACTTCGCCGTGTGCTTCACCTAGGTCTCGCTCCTGATCAGGAACACCCTGAGTCAGGCCAAACTGCCTCCTCAGTCTATCAGATGCATGCCACTCAATACATTCAAAAGATATAAGTGAAACTGTGGCACTCCAAATAGCATAATGCTGACTGATGTCAGGAGGAATCACTTCCGGATCGGTCCTTCCAATTGCATAAGGCTCCCAAACAAACTGCACACATTATGCAAGTAACCGAGGATTACACACAGAATAATAATACGGCTAAACGAAAAGAACTACTTATTTATTACAACAAACATGTCTTTCTTGCAGAACATCCAGATCTCTCCTATAGTTCTCAAGGGTACGAAATCTGTAAGGCCGATTCTGACGTTCCCAGTTATGCCACCTGACATCAAGCAAGTCGCTAACTTACATTTATGGATACAATTTAAAATACACTATTTAAAAGCGTTTAGTAATTAAATTTACCTATTTTCAATCGGAAAGATTTGAGGATTGCTTGGAATCGGCGCAATGAATGGTAGACGGGTCCAAGCCCAGGCAAGCAACAGTGTCAGCGGACCCTCAATCTCCTTACAGTCGACCCGAGTTGCTCTACACAACGATCTATACAGGTGTGCCAGGCAGGCCGATCCCCAGCTAAACTGTATGATCCCAGCAAAGTTACGGAGTAACGGCAGAAACTTCCAGTGCACCCCTGATGCAGACTTATCTCCAAACATAACGGTCCCAAACAATAACATTATGTAGCACTTCACGTACCTCTGAATCTGGATATCATCAACCAACACTAATCGATCTTTTAATGCTCGAAACCAAACCAACTTGATGAAACTTCCCCTGCAATCTGCCTTCATAGGTGCAACACCAAACTGGTCCAAGCATTCAGTCTCTAAAGCCTCATAACTGCTCAGTGTCGGTCCCGTAACTGGCAAACCATTCGTCGGCAGACTAAGAATTAACGCCACATCCTCCAGTGTCATGGCACACTCACCAACTGGAAAGTGGAACGTGTGTGTTTCAGGGCGCCATCTCTCGACCAGAGCATTAACCAATGCCGACTGGCATTGGACAACTCCAATCTGTGAAACATGATAAAAGTTTGTGTCCCGTAAATACTCTTCCACTATTGGATTGTACCGATCCGGCGGCATGTAGTGGTCACATTGCAACATTTGAGAACCCTAAACACAAACATAATATTAAATAATTAACAAATTAAATTTATTTATCAACTCAAACTTTCATTACCAAATAACCAGTAAAACGTATCCACAACCACAACCAATAAAAATAACTATTAAATAAAAAAATATTATATTATATACTAATACTGAAGTAACTATTCAATTATATTCTAACAACATACATACAACAATAAATCAATCATTAATCATTTATTAAATATTTATGTTATACTTATAACAAAAATAGTTAACTTAATAATTTTTAAATCATAATATTTATTTTACTATTTTTCTACGAATGCTTAATCATCATAAATAAATATTATTACTACAAAAAAATTATTTATTACTAACAATTAATACTACTTAAATGATTTTCATTATCACACGTGGATCTATCTATTAGTGCCGTATTCTAATAAAAATAAGGGCAATTTACGCATCTAAATTGTTTGACCCCCAATATTACGCAAATACATTGTTTCCAAATTTAATACGCAAATGCATTGTTTCACTATTTTATGTAAACCGCTACTGGCAGTAGCGGTTTACAGGTGTGCATAAACCGCTACAACCAGCCGCGGTTTATGTGTGTGAGTGTGTGAGTGTAAACCGCTGCTGCCAGCAGCGGTTTACGTGCGTGTGTATGTGAGTGTAAACCGCTACTGGCAGTAGCGGTTTACGTGCATGTGTGTGTGAGTGTAAACCGCTACTGCCAGTAGCGGTTTACGTGTATGTGTGTATACTATTTAAATAATATTATAAATAAAAAATTTAATTTATCATTTCACAATATAATTTAAAAAATATAAATATGCATGTAATAAATTTTTTATTTGTATTTATTATTAGAAGTGAGACCAAATTACAAATAAAAAAATACAGTCTTCAAAGTATTGAATTATATAAAGCTAAGACTAATTTTTTTTATTCTCATCTCTTTTAAAATTTATAAATAATAAAATAATTTATTTTTAGCCAAAAGTTTACTAAATTATATATTTTACTCTTTAAAAATTACTTCATTCTCTTTTATTTATATCAACCATACAAATGAGATTGGAGAGTTTAGAAAATGGGTTGTGTTCTTTGCTGCTGATTTGCATTTGAGGTTCTAGCTAAATGATTTTTTTTATTTGTGCAACTTTGTTGTCTTATACCAAAAAATAAAAATTATTTGTATTTTACAGTTGATTAATTAGATAAATAATAGTGATAGCATCATAATTTTGATGAATAAAATAAAAAATATAAATATGCATGTAATAATTTTTTATTTGTATTTATTATTAAAATGAGATTAAATAGCAAATCAAAGAGTGAGTACTCACAGAGTACTAAAATATATAAACTAAGACTAAATTTTTTTTTATCTTCATCCCTTCTAAAACTCATGAATGATAAAATAATTTATTTTTAGTAAAAAATTCACTAAAGCATACACTTTTTCTTTAAAAATTACTTCATTTTTTATCCATATAAATCATATGATTGCAAAAAATATATACTCCGTTTTCTTTCTCTCAATTTTTTTGTAACTTAATTTAGCATAAACAAACATTTTTTCTAATCAACGTAAACCGCTAGAGGAACACAAAAACCGTTAAATTAAGTTACAAAAAAATTGAGAGAAAGAAAACGGAGTATATATTTTTTGCAATCATATGATTTATATGGATAAAAAATGAAGTAATTTAAAAAAAAAAAGTATGTGCTTTAGTGAATTTTTTACTAAAAATAAATTATTTTATCATTCATGAGTTTTAGAAGGGATGAAGATAAAAAAAATTTAGTCTTAGTTTATATATTTTAGTACTCTGTGAGTACTCACTCTTTGATTTGCTATTTAATCTCATTTTAATAATAAATACAAATAAAAAATTTATTACATGCATATTTATATTTTTTAAATTATATTGTGAAATGATAAATTAAATTTTTTATTTATAATATTATTTAAATAGTATACACACACATACACGTAAACCGCTACTGGCAGTAGCGGTTTACACTCACACACACATGCACGTAAACCGCTACTGCCAGTAGCGGTTTACACTCACATACACACGCACGTAAACCGCTGCTGGCAGCAGCGGTTTACACTCACACACTCACACACATAAACCGCGGCTGGTTGTAGCGGTTTATGCACACCTGTAAACCGCTGCTGCCAGTAGCGGTTTACATAAAATAGTGAAACAATGCATTTGCGTATTAAATTTGGAAACAATGTATTTGCGTAATATTGAGGGTCAAACAATTTAGATGCGTAAATTGCCCTAAAAATAATTAAACCATCAGTATCACTTATTATTATTATTATTATTATTATTATTATTATTATTATTATTATTATTATTATTATTATTATTATTATTATTATTATTCCTATAAATAAGGTAATAATAATTAATATTAATTCTTTTATTTATTTATCATACATACCTCCATTTTTAATAACAGTATTATTATTATTATTATTATTTTAATTATCTTACTAATAACAATAATTAATTTATTATATTATCATAATGTACTATAATGTTTCTTTTTAAATAATATTATTACACTAATTTCCTAATTTCTGTAATTTAATCTAACATTAATACTAATTTCTAAAATTATTTTAATTAGAATAAAATATTCAAACACTACTATTATTACACTAATTTCTAACATTATCTTCATAATAAACTATTAATCTCTAATATAATAATAACTATTATTTTAATTAAAATAAATTTTTTTAAAATAAAATAAAAATTTACATAGTTAGGATGATCAAGATAATTAGCAATGTGGAGCTCCGAACGATTAACATCTTTTACTCTTCTTCTTTTTCTGGGCATTGTTAACAACTGGTCCAATTTTTTTTCCTTAAAATTTTATGAATGGAAGGCCATGGAAGAAGCTTGTGGGGTTGCAGGGGAAGAGAATTTGGTTGCTGAAAGTGAAAGAGAATGGGGAGGAGGGCGTAGGAAAATCACCAAAGTGTTGTTACTTTCAGGTTGGGGGACACTTGCATGCGTGACACCTGGCTGGGGGCACAAATCGGACCGTCCGATTTGTGTACCCTCCCAGCCCCGAATCTGGACCGTCCGATTACCTTGTATAAATCGGTCAGTCCGATTTTTTCATCGCAGCCGTCACATCTGCGTGAAGCACTGTGAACGCCCATAACATTATTATACACCAACGGGTCTCCAATATATAAAATAAAAAAGTGACGTGTTTACCCTGTCTCTAACTTTTTTATTAAGCGCGTTTACTCAGAACTTGTTTCAGGTACACTTTGAAACAGTTATAAAATTCAAAAGTCAAATTAATTAGCAAATGAATTATCTTATATTAGATTAATAGATTAATTGTTATCTCCATATTTTTATTGATTGGTCATGGGAGTTATTGTGTCCCGTATAATGTATTAACACCACTTCCTAAGTTGGCTTTGGAGTATACATCTTATTTGATTCTAACTATAGTGTTATGGAAGACATCCAATAATGAACCATATGATTAATGATTATTTATGGCTAGAATTATAAAAGAAAAAATATTATATGTAGTCATATACATATTAAGAGTGGAAAGTTTTACGAGTTAACTCCTATTTTAGTCTTTGACGAGTTATATTGATTTAGTCCTCCAGATTTCGATTGCACTAAATTAGTCCCCCAGATTCGAAAAAATGCACCACGTTAGTTCTTAGCCTATTTTTCGTCACCGGAGGACTGACGCCGTTAGTGACGTGGCCAAATATTGCCACGCTGGACACTAGCGTAGCGTTTGTTTTCGGAGACAGGACACAGAGACATAGACACAGTGACGGATCCAGAAAATTTTAATAGTGGGGGCGAAATATATATAATATGATAATAATTTTTATAATGAAAATATTACGTTTACATAAAAAAATTAGCTATTAAATTATCTACTATAAATTTGTGTATAAATATATATATCATGTAATTTATTTTTAATGTGTATTTTGTATTTCAAAATTTGTATTTTAAGATTTATTCTGTACAAGTGATTATTTTATGTATATGTAGCATAATTATTGTTATAATTATATTTTGTTATTGTAAAATATGATTAGGTTTCAAAATATCTAATTACAAATTAAAATACTAAAATAATAATTTAAATAATAACATATAATTTAAAATTTAATTTTTATATTTCATATTTTAAAATCTTGATAATATAATTAAAATATCTTTTTCTTTGTATATGTGGTTAACAATCATTTAAAACTCAACTTTCATACAATTAGCTTTTGATTAGCTTTTGATGATATTCATAGTTGAAAAAATTCATTTAATTAGTGTAGTTATTATGAAAAAAACTAAAGCTAATTTTAAAAGAAGAAATACAAATGGATAGATAATATTCTTTCGAGTCGATTCCTAAGAAGGAATATCATTAAATTTGAAACTTGATCATTATAATAGACATCTAATATGAAGTTTTCAAATTGGCTATCAAGTGTCGAAAGTTGAATAAAAAATTATTGTGGGTCAAATTTAATAATTTAATGGGGCAAATAAATATTATTATTATATACTACTCAATAAAACTCTAAATTGTAGTGGGGGCGCTTGCCCTCACACCCTAAGAAATGGATTCGTCCCTGCATAGACAGTACATATTTAAAATGTGTTTGGAAGCAGAGACATGGACACGGAACACATTGTCTCTGAGACAGTTTTTTATATTTTTGTGTCTACTCTTTTACGAAGGACAATGATAGACACGGAATTTGGAAGAGTAGACACAGACTTTTTTATAAATTTTGTTTTCTCTTTTATCCATAGATATTTTTTATTATTCCACTATTATCCTTTCTTATTTTTTCTATAATTAACCTTGAAACTTTTGAAAGATAAATATTATTAAAGGTAAAATTGATCTTTTAAAATACTAAAAAATAATTTATAAGTTATAATTGATTTTATATAATTTAAAGAAAAATCAGTTTTTAGATAAAAAAAATTGATTTCTAAATAAAAAAAATTTTAAGTGCAAAAACTAATTTTTTTCGTATAAAAACGGATTCTTTTTTAAAACTGATTTTTTATTTAAAATTAATTTGGCTTATTAACCTAAACAAAATTTTTTATTAATCAAACTCATATCTATTTTTTTATTAATCTTAACCATATGTATTCCTACATATTAATAATAAATTTAAAAATAAAATAAATATATTTATAATTTTTATTTTAATATAAATACTATTATATATTTTTTTATTAAAATTTTTTGTCTCTTCAAACATTTTTTCAAGTTTCGTCTGTACTCCTACATACTCTCATTCTCTATTAAATTAATTTGTACTTGATGTAGAAAATTTGAAATCATATGGTTATTTTAGTCATTTCATATAATATTTTAGTCTTGTACATGTATATCCAAACATAATACTGGATATTATATTAGTGTCTTGTACATCGTATCCAAACACAATACACAAACAATCATTTTTAGTGTCTCTGTCCTATTGTCTCTGTCTCAGTGTCATGTTCTGTACTGTCTCTGAAAACAAACGCAGCCTAGGAAATGGCGTCATTTCTAAATTGGCGCTAAAAAATCCCTTTGAGCGATGTCGTTTCTATGCGATGGAAAACAAAACGTTGGCCTCTCCCTCTTTTGTCTCCACTCTTCGTCTTCAACTCCTCCATGAGTGACGCAGAAGAAAAACGTCTCTCTTCCGTTACTCACTCAAAATAGAAACGAGTAACTGCGATAGAATTCCCAGAGACTGCTGGATCATGAGTGAACACTGTACAGTTGTCTGAGGAGGTACTTTGTCGCTACAAGGAGCTTCTGTTCCGTTACCGAGGTTAGTGAAGATTTTAAAATTTTATTTTTTCAAATTTTAGGGAATGCGTTGATGGTTGTTGATCATAGTTTATTGCTTTGTATATTGTTTTTCCCTAAGGTTTGTAGTGGAATTTGGGTTAGGGTTTTATTTCGATGTTGTCTGCAACTATTTTTTTGGGGTTTGTCTTCTTGCTCTGTTTCGATGGTGGATCAATGTATTTTATTTTGATATATGTTTCTGTCATGTATGAATGTAGTTGATGAAAACTATCTTAAAGGGATCATTGTATGGAACTGGTGCTGAAAAGAGATTTTTTTGAATCATGCAGATGGATGTGCACTTAGATACTATGTTCCACCATGGGAGAAAGTTTTAGAAAGATGAAAACAGGATGACTATATATTCTCCTGATAAGAAGGCATGCATTGGTGATATTGATGTAGATACTTTAGATATTTTTTGGGTGAGAAATTATTATAAAGAACTAGGATATGATACGATAGGAGAATGTTGGTGGCATGTGCCCGGGAGGAGTTTAGACATTGGGTTACGAGCTCTGAATTATGATGATGAGTTGAGAGAGATGTGTTTCATGGGTGAAAAGAATGATGGGTTGGTTGATGTTTACTTTGAGCATGCAGTTTCAACACCAGAAATTCTTGAGGGAAATGAGATTGTGGAGTATGTTGAGGGTGACCATGATGATTTGAGAGAGGTTAGTGATGAAGCTGACAATGAACCCCTACAAGACAAGACCCCAAACCAAGCTAATATACCCACTGTCCCTGCTGATGAGACTCCATTCACCAACAACAATGAACCAATGCATAATACCTCACCACCCAAGACCACAGAACCAACAGATCCTGGTGCTAATAACCCAACACCCCAAAACAATAATCCCACTACCACATCCAACTCTAATCCTAGCCAAGCTACTACTGCAAAGCCTGTTACCAATACTCCTCCAGTTATCCCAAAAACTAAACCCAATTCAAATGCCAACCCAAATCCGAAATCCAATACTACATCATCACATAAGGCCACTGTCAACCCGAAGAATGCCTCTAAGCCCAAGACTAAGCCCAACCGAAATTCTGTGTCCAAGCCCAAACCAAATCCAAAGCCTAAAATCACAACTAAAGCCTATTGCACAAGGTCTGCTTCACACGTGAGGAAGGGGCAGCAACATGACAAGAAAAAACAAGTGCTGAAGTTGTCTTCTTCTGAAGATGAACACACTACAGAGGATAGTTCATATGATCCTGGGAGAGATGATAGCTCAAGTGATGATGATGTTGTTGGAAAGAAATATGAGACCAAGAAAAGAGGGCCTGGGTTGAAGCATGCACCTGCTGAGGGACTAGCAAAGTCTAAGAGGAAGATTCTTAACGATGATGATACATTGGTGGTGGATGATGAGGAGTGTGAGGTGGACTTAAGTTTCTTAGAAGTCCTTGTGACAGGAGATGAAAACCTGGACAATGCTTTGGATCCTGGAGCAGAGTCTGATGGTGCCAACTCTTGACATTCGGAGGAAATGAAGACTCCTCCTCCTTCAGAAGATGAATTTTCTGAAGAAGAGCCAGATGATGTATTCCCGGTATTTAGAGATGGTATTCGGTTCGGTGATTTAAAACTTGAGGTGGGGATGAAGTTTAATACAAATTCTGAGTTCAGAGAGGCAGTGGGAGAGTTTACAATTCAAGAAGGTAGGCAGATTCAATTTATTAAGAACGATGCTGTGAGATGCATAGCTGTCTGTAAGTCTGAGGAGTGCAAGTGGGTGGTATATGCCTCACGAGATCATGAGGAAACATGTTGGCAGATAAAAACCTTCAATGACGACCACACATGTGCTAGAGAAGCCACCAACCGAGCTGCAAATAGGAACTGGTTGACTAGCAAGTTAGTGAAGAAGGTTAGGAAATATCCTAACTTCAGACAATGTGAGGCAGCTGTCTACTTCAAGTCCAAGTGTGATCTGGTGTTAAATAGGAATTCAATTTCTAGAGCCTTAGCAGACTCTAGAGCTGTGGTGTATGGAGATGAGAAGGCCCAGTATGCAATGGTCAGGGACTACGGAGAAACCCTCTTGAAGTGTAATCCGGGTTCAACAGTTAAAATAAGAACCATCCCCCAACCAGATGGAGAAGTGATCTTTCAGAGGATGTATGTATATCGTGCAAGAATGGTTTTAAGGTAGGGTGTATGCGACTGATTGGTTTAAATGGTGCGTTCCTTAAAACACAAACTGGAGGCCAGATTTTATCCGCTGTGGGTCAGGACGCAAATCATCACATCTATGTTATAGCATGGGCAATTGTGGATGTCGAGAACACGAAGAACTGGAGGTGGTTCTTGGAGCTACTCCATGAAGACCTCGGAGACTATAAAGAAAACAAATAGTACTTCATGAGCGACATGCAGAAGGTAAATATAAATTGCTACTCCATGCTCTTTCATAGTATACTCTATTAGTAGAACAGTTCTTAAGGTGTAGCCTATTGCTAATTAATGTAAGTTTTTTTACTATTATGTGTCCACATGTTGGTCTAAATAGCTGTGAACTGATTGATTATACTGTTTGTGTATAGTATTCTTTATTGGTAATATGACTTAGGGACTATTATGTGTCACGATTTGTAACTCAGGGACTATTATGTATCACGAATTGTATCTGATTCACATGCAGGGCCTGCTTTCTGCAGTCCAGGAGGTAATGCCTCATGTCCACCATAGGTTCTGCGTGTGGCACTTATGGAGAAATTTTAACAAGCAGTGGAAGGATTTAGAGTTAAGGAGATTACTTTGGGAATGCGCACGATCAACAACTTATCAAGATTTCTTTGACAATATGAAGAAGATTAAGAAAATTAATGAAGAGGCCTGGAATTACCTGAACAAGTGGCCTATGGACTCGTAGACAAAGTCAGCATTTAGTCATGCTCCTAAACTTGATAATATCTGCAATAACGCTTGCGAGGTCTTTAATGCAAGAATTAAGGAAGCAAGGGCCAAGCCAATCATCACGCTACTTGAGGAGGTCAGAATGTTTGTCATGAGAACAATTGCTAAAAACAAAGTTAAGTTAGCCAACCATGTGGGAAAGCTACCACCAGTGGTTCAAAGTAGGTTGGACAAGATCAGGAAGGAGTCTAAAAGTTGGATGCCAATCTGGACTGGGGATGATGAGTATGAGAAGTTTGAAGTGCATGGTCATCCAACTAACATGGTAGTGGATTTGGGCAAGCGACTCTGCACATGTCAATTTTGGATGCTAACAGGTAATTAAGAAGCCTTTAGGACCTGTGTATTTGCGATTTATTAAATACTTTAATAACACATTACTTTGTTAATTACTTCAGAAATGCCCTGTGTGCATGCGTGTGCAGCACTCACAAGGGTGAATAAGAGATCTGAAGATTTCTGTTATAAGTGGCTCACCATGGACACATATAGAGACACTTATGCACATTATGTAAATCCATTGCCTGGACAATCTCTTTGAAAAAAATCTAAGCAGAATAGACCACAAGCTCCAAAGAAAAAGAAGAAGCCCGGACCACTAACAAAGAAAAGGAGAAAGGATGCAGATGAGGATAATGGAGGAAGCAAGAAATCTAAGGTGACTGGGACTCTAAAGAGACAACTAAAACCATTTACTTGCTAATACTGTCTACAAAAGGGGCACACAAAGAGGGGTTGTCCAAAAAAGAGAGCAGCTGATGTTGCTCAAGCTCTTGCTGATGCAGCTGCAGCTGCTGCTGCTGCTAAGACAAAGCTCACTGCACAAGGAAATGCTGTTCAAGCACCTACTCAAGCTCCTCCAGATGCACCTGCTCAGGCTCATCCAGAAGCACTGATGAGCGGATATTTTATACGCTTTTTGGGGTTAATTTCATATAGTTTTGAGTATGTTCTAGTTAGTTTTTAGTCTATTTTCATTAGTTTTTAGGAAAAATTCATATTTCTAGACTTTACTATGAGTTGTGTGTTTTTTTGTAATTTCAGGTATTTTTCTGGCTGAAATTGAAGGAGCTGAGCAAAAATCTGATTCAGGCTGAAAAAGGACTGCTGATGCTGTTAGATTCTGACCTCCCTGCACTCAAAGTGGATTTTCTGGAGCTACAGAACTCGAAATGGCATGCTTCCAATTTCATTGGAAAGTAGACATCTAGGGATTTCCAGTAATATATAATAGTCCATACTTTTCACAAGAATAGACGACGTAAACTGGCGTTCAACGCCAGTTCTCTGCCCAATTCTGGCGTCCAGCGCCAGAAAAGGATCAAAAGCTGGAGTTGAATGCCCAAACTAGCACAAAAACTGGCGTTCAACTCCACAAATGGCCTCTGCACGTGACTTGCTTAAATCTCAGCCCCAGCACACACCAAGTGGGCCCCAGAAGTGGATCTCTGCATCACCCATCATAGTCTACTCATTTTTTGTAAACCTAGGCTACTAGTTTAGTATTTAAACAAATTTTAGAGACTTATTTTGTATCTCATGACATTTTAGATCTAAACTTTGTATTCTCTGACAGCATGAGTCTCTAAACCCCATTGTTGGGGGTGAGGAGCTCTGCTGTGTCTCGATGAATTAATGCAAGTATTTCTGTTTTCCATTCAAACACGCTTGTTCCTATCTAAGATGTTCATTCGTGCTTAACTGTGATGGAGGTGATGATCTGTGACACTCATCACCTTCCTCAAATCATGAATGTGTGCCTGACAACCACCTCCGTTCTATATACGATTGAATGAATATCTCTTAGGTTCCTTAATCAGAATCTCCGTGGTATAAGCTAGAACTGATGGCGGCATTCATGAGAATCCGGAAAGTCTAAACCTTGTCTGTGGTATTCCGAGTAGGATTCAAGAATTGAATGACTGTGACGAGCTTCAAACTCCTGAAGGCTGGGCGTTAGTGACAGACGCAAAAGGATAGTAAATCCTATTCCAACCGGATCGAGAACCAACTGGTGAATAGCCGTGCTGTGACAGAGCGCGTGAGCGTAGTTTTCACTGGAAGGATGGAAGGTAGCCATTGACAACGGTGATCCACCAACACACAGCTTGCCATAGGAGGACGTGCGTGCGTGAACAAGAAGACAGAGGAAAGCAGAGATTCAGAAGACAAAGCATCTCCAAAACTCCAACATATTTTCCATTACTACATAACAAGTAACCTTTAATCCATGCTCTATTGTTTAATTGTAATTCAACTGATAAACATAATTGACTTCCTGACTAAGATTTACAAGATAACCATAGATTGCTTCAATCCAACAATCTCCGTGGGATTCGACCCTTACTCACGTGAGGTATTACTTGGACGACCCAGTGCACTTGCTGGTTAGTGGTACAAGTTGTGAAAAGTGTGATTCACAATTTGTGCACCAAGTTTTTGGCGCCGTTGCCGGGGATTGTTCGCGTTTGGACAACTAACGGTTTATTTTGTTGCTTAGATTAGGAAAATTTTCTCTTTTTTTGTTTAGAGTCTCGTATTATTGTCGTGTTAAAAATTTTAGAATCCTTATTTTCTTATTAAAACCTTTTTCAAAAATAATTTTTCTATTAAATCCTGTGCCAAACTTTAAGTTTGGTGTTTTCTTGTTGATTTTTCTTAAAATTTTCGAAAATTTTCATAACTCATTTGGCTAGAGCGTTAATCTGTGTTCTTGGTAATTGGGTTAGAATCTTTTATATTCTTTTCAAAACCTTCTTTTTCATAAATAATAATTTCTCTATTAAATTGTGTGCCAAACTCTAAGTTTGGTGTTTTCTTGTTGGTTTCCCTTTGGTTTTCGAAAATTTTATTTTGGTTTTCAAAAAATTTTAAGTTTTGTGTTCTTCCTTCATGTTCTTGTGTTCTTGTGAGTCTTCAAAGTGTTCTTGAGTTTTCCTTGTGTCTTGATCTTAAAATTTTTAAGTTTGGTGTTCCTTGGTGTTTTCCCTCCAAAATTTTCAAAAATAAGGAGCATTAGATCTAAAAATTTTAAATCTTGTGCCATTTTATTGTTTTTCTCTTTCCTCTAAAAAAAATCAAAAATATTTTTCTTTCTATTTTAAAAGTAAATTTTCGAAATCTATTTCTAAAATTCAGATTTTTTTCAAAATTTAAAAATCTTTTTCAAAAATCATCATATCCTTTTCAAAACCTTCTAACGACTTTCTCTCTCCTCAATTTTTTTTTCAAAAATCTTTCACTCAATTTTATTTATTTTATTTTGATTTATTTTGTTTTCGAAATAAATAAATAAATAAAAATATTCTTCCTATTTTACATCATCTCCCTTTCTCCATCATGGACCTAAGCAGAAATGAACAGTCCAAGAGGTCTCTGGGGTCATATTCTAACCCATCTACTGCTTCATATGGGAGTAGTATCTGCATCCCCTCCATTGGAGTCAGTAGCTTTGAGTTGAATCCTCAGCTCATTATCATGGTGCAGCAAAGCTGCCAGTATTCCGGTCTTTCACAGGAAGAACCTACAGAGTTTCTGGCACAATTTTTACAAATTGCTGACACAGTACATGATAAAGAAATAGATCAGGATGTCTACATACTATTATTGTTTCCATTTGCTGTAAAAGATCAAGCTAAGAGGTGGTTGAATAACCAACCTAAGGCCAGCATAAGGACATGGAAACAGCTGACAGAAAAATTCCTGAATCAATATTTCCCCCCAAAAAGGATGACACAGCTAAGGCTAGACATCCAAGGCTTCAAGCAAGGAGATAATGAATCTCTTTATGATGCCTGGGAGAGATACAGAGAGATGCTACGAAAATGCCCTTCTGAAATGTTCTTAGAGTGGGTTCAGTTAGACATCTTCTACTATGGGCTTGCAGAAGGAGCTCAGATGTCTCTAGATTACTCAGCTGGTGGATCTATCCACATGAGAAAGACAATTGAAGAGGCTCAAGAGCTCATTGATACAGTTGCCAGGAATCAGCATCTGTACCTAAGCAGCAACCCTTCCATGAATGAAGAGGTTAAAACAGTAACTGCTAAACTCAGTCCTGTAAAACAAGCTGCTGAATTCAATCAGCAATTGGACTTTCTAACAAAGCAGCTAGCCGAATTTAAAGACAGGTTACAAGAGACAAGGATGGCTAATACACATATGGACGAACAGTTTAAGCAAACAAAGCAGCAGCTGTCAAGGCAAATAGCAGAAGAATGCCAAGCAGTTCAACTAAGAAGTGGAAAAACATTAAATACCCCACCTCAAGGCAGCAAAAAGCTAAGAAATGAGCAGACCACCCAAAATTCACCTGAGGACAGTAAGAGCCCAGGGAAAAATAATTCTAGCGCTAAAACACCAGAAAATTTGTGGAAGGCTGGCGCTGAACGCCCAGACCATGGCCAAAACTGGCGTTCAACGCCAGAAACAAAGCAGGACTGGCGTTCAACGCCAGAAATGGGCAAGGGTCTGGCGTTGAACGCCCAAAATGGGCAGGATCTGGCGCTGAACACCCAAAATGGGCACAGCTCTGGCGTTCAGACGCCAGGAGCAGACAAGGAGCTGGCATCCAGTTTCACTCCAGCTTCTAACTCTGGCACTCAATCGCCAGTGAGGGATCAGACACACACAAATGCTGATAACAATCCCTCCAAAAAGGCTTCTTCAACCACTTCTGTAGGCAATAAACCTGCAGCAACTAAGGTTGAAGAATATAAAGCCAAGATACCTTATCCTCAAAAACTCCGGAAAGAGGAGCAGGATAAGCAATTTGCTCGCTTTGCAGATTATCTTAGGACTCTTGAAATAAAGATTCCATTTGCAGAAGCACTTGAGCAAATACCTTCTTATGCCAAGTTCATGAAAGAGATCTTGAGTCATAAGAAGGATTGGAGAGAAACAGAAAGAGTTCTCCTCACTGAAGAATGCAGTGCAGTCATTCTGAAAAGCTTTCCTGAAAAGCTTAAAGACCCTGGGAGTTTTCTGATACCATGCATACTAGAAGGTAATTGCACCAAGACAGCTTTATGCGATCTTGGGGCAAGCATCAACCTAATACCTGCATCCACTATCAGAAAGCTTGGCTTAACTGAAGAAGTTAAACCAACCCGGATATGTCTCCAACTTGCTGATGGTTCTACTAAATACCCATCAGGCGTGATTGAAGACATGATTGTCAGAGTTGGGCCATTCGCCTTTCCCACTGACTTTGTTGTGCTGGAAATGGAGGAGCACAAGAGTGCTACTCTCATTCTAGGAAGACCATTCCTAGCAACTGGACGATCCCTTATTGACGTCCAACAGGGGAAAATAACCTTGAGAGTCAATGATGATGAGTTCAAGTTGAACGCTGTCAAAGCTATGCAGCATCCAGACACATCAACAGACTGCATGAAAGTTGATCTTATTGACTCCTTGGTAGAAGAGATCAACATGGCTGAGAGTCTCGAATCAGAGTTGGAAGACATCTTTAAAGATGTTCAGCCTGATTTGGAGGATTCAGAGGACATGAAAGAGCCTCTGAAATTTCTTCTGAAAGAGGAAAAACCTCCTAAATCCGAGCTCAAGCCATTACCACCATCCTTGAAATATGCATTTCTAGGAGAAGGTGACACTTTTCCAGTGATCATAAGCTCTGCTTTAAATTCACAGGAAGAGGAAGCACTTATCCAAGTGCTAATGACACACAAGACAGCTCTTGGGTGGTCCATAGGTGACCTTAAGGGCATAAGCCCAGCTAGATGCATGCACAAAATCTTATTGGAGGATAATGCTAAATCAGTGGTTCAACCACAAAGGCGGCTAAATCCAGCCATGAAAGAAGTGGTGCAGAAAGAGGTCACTAAACTACTAGAGGCTGGGATTATTTATCCTATTTCTGATAGCCCCTGGGTGAGCCCTGTCCAAGTCGTCCCAAAAAAGGGAGGCATGACAGTGATTCATAATGAAAAAAAATGAACTGGTTCCTACAAGAACAGTTACAGGGTGGCGCATGTGTATTGACTATAGAAGGCTCAATACAGCCACCAGAAAGGATCATTTTCCTTTACCATTCATAGACCAGATGCTAGAAAGACTAGCAGGTCATGATTATTACTGCTTTTTGGATGGCTACTCAGGTTATAACCAGATTGCAGTAGATCCCCAGGATCAAGAGAAAACAGCATTCACATGTCCATCCGGAGTGTTTGCTTATAGAAGGATGCCATTTGGGCTATGTAATGCGCCTGCAACCTTCCAGAGATGCATGCTCTCTATTTTCTCTGATATGGTGGAAAAATTCCTGGAAGTCTTCATGGATGACTTCTCAGTATATGGAGACTCATTCAGCTCCTGTCTTGATCACCTGAAACTTGTTCTGAAAAGATGCCAAGAGACCAACCTCGTTTTAAACTGGGAAAAGTGTCACTTCATGGTGACTGAAGGAATTGTCCTTGGGCATAAAATCTCAAACAAGGGAATAGAGGTGGATCAAGCAAAAATAGAGGTAATTGAAAAATTACCACCACCTGCCAATGTTAAGGCAATCAGAAGCTTTCTGGGGCATGCAGAATTCTATAGGAGGTTTATAAAGGATTTTTCAAAAATCGCAAAACCTCTAAGCAATCTGCTAGCTGCTGACACGCCATTTGTGTTTGACACAGAGTGCCTGCAGGCGTTTGAAACGCTGAAAGCTAAGCTGGTCACAGCACCAGTCATTTCTGCACCAGACTGGACGTTACCATTTGAGCTAATGTGTGATGCCAGTGATCACGCCATTGGTGCAGTATTGAGACAGAGGCATAACAAGCTTCTGCACGTCATTTATTATGCTAGTCGCGTTCTAAATGATGCTCAGAAAAACTACACAACCACAGAAAAAGAATTACTTGCAGTGGTTTACGCCATTGACAAGTTCAGATCATACTTAGTAGGATCAAAAGTGATTGTGTATACTGACCATGCTGCTCTTAAATATCTACTCACAAAGCAGGATTCAAAACCCAGGCTCATCAGATGGGTATTGCTTCTGCAAGAGTTTGATATAGAAATAAGAGACAGAAAAGGGACAGAGAACCAAGTGGCTGATCATCTGTCCCGGATAGAGCCAGTGGAAGGGACGTCCCTCCCCTTTCTTGAGATCTCTGAGACGTTTCCTGATGAGCATTTATTTGCCATTCAGGAAGCACCATGGTTTGCCGATATTGCAAACTATAAAGCTGCAAGATTCATACCCAAGGAGTACAACAGGATACAAAAGAAGAAATTAATTACTGATGCAAAGTATTACTTGTGGGATGAACCCTATCTCTTTAATCCGTAGGTGTGTGCCTAGAGAAGAGGCACAGAGGATCCTATGGCATTGCCATGGATCTCAATATGGAGGCCATTTCGGAGGTGAGCGAACAGCCACCAAGGTCCTCCAATGTGGCTTCTATTGGCTCACACTCTATAAAGATTTCCGAGAGTTTGTACGTAACTGTGACAGTTGCCAAAGAGCTGGCAATCTGCCTCATGGTTACGCCATGCCTCAACAAGGAATCTTGGAAATTGAGTTGTTTGACGTATGGGGAATTGACTTCATGGGACCTTTCCCACCATCATACTCAAACACTTATATTCTGGTGGCAGTTGATTATGTATCAAAATGGGTTGAGGCCATTGCCACACCCAACAATGATACTAAAACAGTGCTGAAGTTCCTCCAAAAACATATCTTTAGCAGATTTGGCGTCCCTAGAGTACTAATCAGTGACAGGGGCACTCACTTCTGCAATAAACAGCTTTACTCTGCCATGGTTCGGTATGGAATTTGCCACAAGGTGGCCACTTCATATCATCCACAAACTAATGGGCAAGCTGAAGTCTCTAATAGAGAATTAAAGAGAATCCTGGAACGGACAGTAAATACCCGTAGAAAGGATTGGGCACGGAGCTTGGATGATGCTCTGTGGGCTTACAGGACAACATTCAAGACCCCTATAGGTACCTCTCCATACCAACTTGTGTATGGTAAGGCATGTCACCTGCCCGGGGAACTGGAACATAAGGCCTACTGGGCAACCAGATTCCTAAACTTTGATGCCAAACTAGCAGGAGAAAAATGATTGCTCCAGCTAAATGAGCTAAAGGAATTCAGATTCACAGCTTTTGAAAATGCCAATCTTTATAAAAAAAATCAAAAAAAATGGCATAACAGAAAGCTTTCATCTAGAATCTTTGAACCAGGACAGAAGGTCCTGTTGTTTAACTCTAGACTCAGGCTATTCCCCGGGAAACTGAAATCCCGGTGGAGGGGACCATACGTGATTACAAGTGTATCACCATATGGTTATGTGGAGCTTCAAGATATTGATTCTGATAAGAAGTTCATTGTCAATGGACAGAGAATCAAGCATTATCTTGAAGGCAACATTGAGCAAGAATGTTCAAGGCTGAAGCTAGATTAAAAGCTCAGCAAGGTCCAGCTAAAGACAATAAAGAAGCGCTTGCTGGGAGGCAACCCAGCCATGGGGCAACAACCCTCTAAGCATTTTGCCCTATTTCTATTTTTATTTTTATTTATTTATATAGAGTTCATTGACAACAAGGTAAATAATCATTTACAGAAGACCTCGGCACACAAAACAGAGAAAAAGAGCTCACTGGCAAGAAAACGCCAGTAAAAGTATATTTTGGGCGTTCAACGCCCAAAATAGGCATCCACTGGGCGTTGAACGCCAGTAATGGTAGCAATCTGGGCGTTCAACGCCAGAAAGGGGCACCCACTGGGCGTTGAACGCCAGTGATGGCAGCAGCTGGGCGTTGAACGCCCAAAACAGGCAGTGTTTGGGCGTCCAAACGCCAAGAAGGCAGGGAGGAGCCAAATTCATTTTTCCACACGTATTTCCATTTTAATTTCAAATTTTATGTTTCAATGCATGATTTTTACATGAACATGTTAAGAACCCTGATTTCTAAATTCCTTAATTTCAAAAAAAAAAATCCCTCTTTCCAAATTCAATCCAAACTCTTTTCAAATCTTTTCTGAAAACAAATCTATCTTTTTTTTCACTCAAAAATCTTTTCAACTAATCCATATCTTTTTCAAATCCCCATATTATCTTTTTCAAAATTCAGATTTATCTTTTTCAAAAATCTATCATATCTTTTCAAAATTAAACTATATCTTCTATCTTATCTTTTTCAACTCAATCTTTTTATCTTATCTTTTCCAATTTTTCGAAAAACCCACCCCCCATCCCTTTATATTTGGGTTCGGCCTCCCTCCTCCTCCATCAACAATTGCACCTAGCTCTCCTTCTATCCCTCTCCTTTCTTTTCTTTTGCTTGAGGACAAGCAAACCTCTAAGTTTGGTGTGTTTATCCGAGATCACTAAAATCATGGCCCCTAAAGGAAAATAACCCACTCCAAGAGGCAAGAAAGAGAGCGTTCCAAAACCACTCTGGAATCAAGGGAAGTTCTTATCTAAAGAACATTCAGACCATTATCTCAAAGTAATGGGTCTGAGATCAGTGATCCCGGAAATTAGATTCGATCTGAAAGAAGATGAATATCCGGAGATCCAGGAGCAAATTCGAATCAGAAACTGGGAAGTCCTAGCTAATCCTGAAACGAAAGTAGGAAGGAACATGGTCCAGGAGTTCTATGCTAATATGTGGCAGACTGACAAGCAAAAACTATTTGGAACTGCCTTCTATGAATTTCGGACCATGGTCAGAGGAAAGATTGTTCATACCACCCCTGACAAGATCAGAGAGATCTTAAAGCTACCTCAGCTAAAGGATGATCCAGACTCCTTCAACAGGAGGATGATGAGAGTAGACATTGACCTGGATAAGATTCTAGAGGACATATGTATCCCTGGAGCCAGGTGGACCACCAACACAAAGGGTGTCCCAAATCAACTCAAGAGAGAGGATCTCAAACCAGTCGCCAGAGGATGGCTGGACTTCATTGGGCGTTCTCTATTGCCTACTAGCAACCGTTCTGAAGTCACAGTTAAAAGAGCAGTGATGATCCATTGCATCATGATGGGAAAGGAAGTGGAGGTTCATCAGCTGATTTCAACTGAACTCTACAAAATTGCTAACAAAAATTCTAAAGAGGCCAGGTTGACTTATCCGAGCGTGATTTCTCTGCTCTGCAAGGACGCTGGAGTAAGGATGGGAATAACTGAGTATATCCTAATTAAAAAGCCAATCACCAAAGCATCAATGGAAAAACAACAAGCACAGGAGGATCCCATCAAAAAGAGAGCACAGGAATTCCTCCCAGAGATCCCTCAATCTGAATACTGGGAGTATCTTGAGACTTCCGTTACCAAGATACGGGAAGCTATGGAGCAAATAATAAAAGAACAGAAGGAACACAGTCAAATGCTGACCTATATGTTTAAAGAACAAGAGGAGCATGGGCGTGACTTAAGGGAATTGAAGCGCCAAAAGTCTTCTCTTGTAGGACCAAGCACCCCAAGGATCAGAGGAACCCCCGTTCCCCCAGAATAAAGGTTGTTAATTTTCAATTTCTGCCTTAACTCTGTGACAGTGTCCTTATAGAAGTTTACCTTAGGAGTCATATAATAGTAATTAGTATCTATTTTGATTTTATCTCCAATTAAGCTATAGTTTATTTTTCTCATCATCAGCAAACATGAATAAAGTAGTAGATCTTTTGAATAAGAGGCAATAAAATTTCGAGTTTTAATAAGAGAAATTCTGATTAGTTAAATGTGGTGGCAATGCTTTCTGTCTTCTGAATGAATGCTTGAACAGTGCATATGTCTTTTGAATTTGTTGTTTAAGACTGTTAAATATGTTGGCTTTTGAAAGAATGATGAACATGAGACATGTTATTGATAATCTGAAAAATCATAAAAATGATTCTTGAAGCAAGAAAAAGCAGCAAAGAACAAAGCTTGCAGAAAAAAAAAGAGAGAGAAAAAGCAAGCAGAAAAAGCCAATAACCCTTAAAACCAAAAGGCAATGGCAGATGAAAAGGATCCCAAGGCTTTGAGCATCAGTGGATAGGAGGGCCTAAAGGACTAAAATCCTGGTCTAAGCGGCTAAACCAAGCTGTCCCTAACCATGTGCTTGTGGCGTGAAGGTGTCAAGTGAAAACTTGAGACTGAGCGGTTAAAGTCAAGGTCCAAGGCAAAAAGAAGTGTGTGCTTAAGAACTCTGGACACCTCCAATTGGAGACTTTAGCAAAGCTGAGTCACAATCTGAAAAGGTTCACCCAGTTATGTGTCTGTGGCATTTATGTATCCGGTGGTAATACTGGAAAACAAAGTGCTTAGGGCCACGGCCAAGACTCATAAAGAAGCTGTGTTCAAGAATCATCACACTGAACTAAGAGAATCAATAACACTATCTGAATTCTGAGTTCCTATAGATGCCAATCACTCTGAGCTTCAATGGATAAAGTGAGATGCCAAAACTGTTCAGAAGCAAAAAGCTACTAGTCCCGCTCATCTAATTAGAATCTGAGCTTCACTCAAGAAAACTCTGAGATATTATTGCTTCTCAACCTATTAGTCTTCTATTTTATTTGTCTGGTTGCTTGAGGACAAGCAACAGTTTAAGTTTGGTGTTGTGATGAGCGGATATTTTATACGCTTTTTGGGGTTAATTTCATATAGTTTTGAGTATGTTCTAGTTAGTTTTTAGTCTATTTTCATTAGTTTTTAGGAAAAATTCATATTTATGGACTTTACTATGAGTTGTGTGTTTTTCTGTAATTTCAGGTATTTTTCTTGCTGAAATTGAAGGAGCTGAGCAAAAATCTGATTCAGGCTGAAAAAGGACTGCTGATGCTGTTGGATTCTGACCTCCCTGCACTCAAAGTGGATTTTCTGGAGCTACAGAACTCGAAATGGCATGCTTCTAATTGCATTGGAAAGTAGACATCCAGGGCTTTCCAGCAATATATAATAGTTCATACTTTGCACAAGAATAGACGACGTAAACTGGCGTTCAACGCCAGTTCTCTGCCCAATTCTGGCGTCCAGCGCCAGAAAAGGATCAAAAGCTGGAGTTGAACGCCCAAACTAGCACAAAAACTGGCGTTCAACTCCACAAATGGCCTCTGCACGTGACTTGCTTAAATCTCATCCCCAGCACACACCAAGTGGGCCCCAGAAGTGGATCTCTGCATCACCCATCATAGTCTACTCATTTTTTGTAAACCTAAGCTACTAGTTTAGTATTTAAACAACTTTTAGAGACTTATTTTGTATCTCATGACATTTTAGATCTAAACTTTGTATTCTCTGACGGCATGAGTCTCTAAACCCCATTGTTGGGGGTGAGGAGTTCTGCTGTGTCTCGATGAATTAATGCAAGTATTTCTGTTTTCCATTCAAACACGATTGTTCCTATCTAAGATGTTCATTCGCGCTTAACTGTGATGGAGGTGATAATCTGTGACACTCATCACCTTCCTCAAATCATGAACGTGTGCCTGACAACCACCTCCATTCTATATACGATTGAATGAATATCTCTTAGGTTCCTTAATCAGAATCTCCGTGGTATAAGCTAGAACTGATGGCGGCATTCATGAGAATTCGGAAAGTCTAAACCTTGTCTGTGGTATTCCGAGTAGGATTCAAGGATTGAATGACTGTGACGAGCTTCAAACTCCTGAAGGCTGGGCGTTAGTGGCAGACGCAAAAGGATAGTAAATCCTATTCCAACCGGATCGAGAACCAACTGGTGAATAGCCGTGCTGTGACAGAGCGCGTGAGCGTAGTTTTCACTGGAAGGATGGAAGGTAGCCATTGACAACGGTGATCCACCAACACACAGCTTGCCATAGGAGGACGTGCGTGCGTGAACAAGAAGACAGAGGAAAGCAGAGATTCAGAAGACAAAGCATCTCCAAAACTCCAACATATTCTCCATTACTGCATAACAAGTAACCTTTAATCCATGCTCTATTGTTTAATTGCAATTCAACTGATAAACATAATTGACTTCCTGACTAAGATTTACAAGATAACCATAGATTGCCTCAATCCAATAATCTCCGTGGGATTCGACCCTTACTCACGTGAGGTATTACTTGGACGACCCAGTGCACTTGCTGGTTAGTGGTACGAGTTGTGAAAAGTGTGATTCACAATTTGTGCACCAAGCACCTTCTCAAGCTGCTCCAGAAGCCCCTGCTCAGGCACTTGCACCAGTTGATGCCCAGGTGGTTGAGATCGACCTCTCCCAGCCAAACTACTCCGATGCACAACAGTCCCAACATAGTCAAGAGGTAGTTGCATTTAGTTTCACAATTCATACTAAAAATTGTTGTCCACATTCAACTGAATTTATGTCCTACTGAAACAGGATCCACCTGCGAGGCCATCCAAGTTGCAGACCAGAAGGAGGTCCTCCACACTACCATCAGGATCGATCACTATGGATCCACTACAAGGAGCAAGCTCAGCCACATCTTTCAGACTGGCCAACTTCCTGAAATTTGTCCCAACACCTGGTTTCAAGTCACCAAGGAAGAAGAAATGAAGATGTACCTGATCTGTGCAGCCTATTTTGGATGAAACTTTGAATCTTTTTGTGAATCATACTTTTTATTTTGTGGGTTGAATTTATGACAGTAGACTTTTAATATATTTGAATACAATATGACAATGATGGCACTCTGTATCCTTTAGCTAAGGTGTATTTTGGAATTAGAACTACTCTTTACTTGTCTGGAGAGTTGTCTTTAATATGGCAGGATTATTGTTACTTTTGTTAAAACTTATTGATATGGTTATTATTATTATGACAATTTCTTCCAGCTTTAATTATGCTACTTCAGATGCATTTTTTGCAATTTTTTTCAACAATTTCATTGAATGACAGAAAACAACTAGGAAATTTGAGAAGGAGAATTTTTCTTTCTTCTAATACACTTACACCCTGAACACAATAACACAAACTCATCTTCAAGCTTTAACTACCAACATAAAACTAACAACAAAAACTATAAACAATGCCAAAACTAAAATGTATATTTTTTGGGTTCTAACTTCAGCCTCTATCTTTCCAATTCTCCAAGCCAAATTCACCCTAACTTGGTCACCATCCACAGTAGAAATTACCCTTCCTCTGAGATCTTCTTCTCCAATGTCAGTCTAGACAAACAAACCACACCACCTCTTACCATTAATATTGTAGTTAGGGCACCCGAAGAATGGCTTGTTAGGGTTAGCCTCTGTTGTGGACCACCGAAGAACAGGACGGCACCCACACCCACACCACTGTGGAACACCCGATGCTCTACTTCGACTGGAACTCCTTGTGTTGGACCGCATGAAACTCTGGCTCCCACTTACAATCATGATGGTAAACTCGGAAGGGATGAGGAGACGAAGAACCAGAGAGAAACAGGAAGAAGAAGAAAATGATGAGGTCACAGGATGAACTTAGGTTTTAAAAGGGGGATAAGGACTAAATTGGAGCAAATCAAACTTTAAGCCACGTCATATAACCGTTAGTGTGTCCAGCGTGGCAATATTTGGCCACGCCTCCGGTGACGAAAAATAGGCTAAGGACTAACGTGGTGCATTTTTTCGAATCTGGGGGACTAATTTAGTGCAATCGGGATCTGAAGGACTAAATCGGTGCAACTCGTCAATCTCAGGGACCAAAATGGGGCTTAACTCGAAGTTTTACCCTCTAACACTCTAATTACCCGAATGGTGTATGTGTAAAAATCTCTTTAAATTGAATTTTATATTTCCTTAAGTAATCTTAAATCTTTTTCTTTCTTTCTTTTTTTGACTATAAATAATCTTAAATCTTTTACAAAACCCCTTCTGCTTTTTTTTTTTTTGGGGGTCTTTTTTGTTAGGGTTTTTTTTATGTCTTTTTACCATCTCTTCTTTCTCAAGATCTAAGAAGTATAGGGGCCGAAACAGTTTTTGGTCTAAAGAGCCCATAACAAAGCGATAAATAATGGTCTCAAACAGGAGACTAGGCCTAATTTAGAATGACATTTATTATCGATATTGCCCAAAATTTAAACCAAGATCTTAGTCCAAAACCAAAAACTGCAATTGAGATTGGAAGGGGGAAAAAGATTAAATAATAAAAAAAATTTACAAAAATCAAATTGGGTTAATCAACTTATTAGTCCGTTTAAACAAATATCGAGATTGGATTCCTGCGTTATGACCCAAAAAAAAAAATCCACAAAGATTTCAAATGGGTTTGATTTTTGAGAATAGAAAACATTCTAGTTCAAAGATTCCCTTTCACAACTTCCTTCATGGGACTTTAGCTGAATATGTAAATCTCTCTACGTTTTTAATAAAATATATCCTAACTAGAATTAAAGTTCTTGAAATTTCGTGTGGTTAAAGAATATGGGATGAAACTTTGGTGCCCGTCTCTAACACTTGTTTACTTCATCAAATTATGTGTTGATACACCTTGTAGCAAGATTATCTTAACTTAGGAGTATTATTGATGGGTAATATATAATAATGTTATTCAAAGCATAAAGTCCATGAGCATGTTCCTTTTTTGGTGGAATACATAAAAGATGGGTGGTTGGTTTCTATATATGGAAGGAGTCAAGTAACATGGCTATGGGGAACACTTTGGTCTCTAATATGTCTTTGTTTTTGGATCTCAATTCTCTTTTCAAACCCTATCATCTCCAACTCAAATTGCCTCATAACCAACGTGCATGCCAAATGATCTGTTTCTAGTCCTCTCTTACACATACATAAACCTAATTTCTTTTTCTTCTTCTCTCCTTTTTTTTTTAGAATACACAACTTTGTGTCATTTGGTATTTTTTAAGTAGATTTGTTGAACTTTAAAAATAGGTTTAATTTAATTATTTTATTGGTCTTTATAGTTTGACTAAATTTATAATTAGGTCTCTATAATTTTTTTCTAATTCAGTCCATATACTGTTTTTTAATTTTGTAATTAGATTATTTTTAATGTAAAAAATATTAGAATTAACTGAATATTTTTCTGTAAATTGAAGGTATTTACAATTAAGAATTGAATTAGATCTTTGGCCACATATTTTTTGAGAGAAATATTTCGTTAATTTTAATATTTTTAACATGAGATGGACCTAATTATAAAATTAAAAATAATATATGGATCTAATTAAAAAATTATAAAAATTTAATTATAAAAACCAATAGAATAATTAAATCTTAAAAATATTTAGATTTTACGTTCGTCATTTTATTATTCCTTATGTTATAATTGTAACCACTTTAATTTCGCTGCAAATTAAAAAATATTTTATCTCCAATGTAGTCATCTTATTATTTTAAGAATTTAAATTTTATATACTGTTAATATAAAAGAATTTTATACAGATAATCAATTATCTATTGACATATTAATAAAAATAATAAATTTTAAATTTATTATTTAAAAAATCATTTGTGTGACAATTTAAAAGGCTTAATTTCAAACATATAGTTTTCGTGGGGCGTTAATTTTTTTTTTCTAATTTTAGTTACTATATGCTTATTATTGCATGGGTGGCGGTCTCTTTAGTCTTTAGTGATCTAGTGATCCCTAACATAGTAAAATTATTAAACAAATATTTAAGAGAGAATACTCTATATATTAACTTTCAATGCTGCGTTGACAAGTAGACATACATGTATTTAGAAATTAGGATTGATAGATACTATTGCAACATATTGTTCCTGATGATCATTGTCTTCTGGGGAACTGTGGTTGATTTAATTTGTACATAGGAAATTGTGGATGTGCTTGCTGATCCCAGATTTAATCAATTGCTGAATAATATGCATCATATTATATTATATATTAGGATACATGTTCTTATGTTATGTTCTAAGAATATTTATTATGATTATAAATTAAATTTTTTATTAAAAATATAAAAAAAAATTAATTTTTAGTATATTTATTTTATATTTATTAAAAAATTTAATTTTTTATTATTAATAATTTTATTATATATCCTTAAGACATGTAGTAGTTAAACCCTATATGTTATCATTTTTTTATGCTCCTATTTGTTTTCATTGAACAATAGAATAGTCTTTGGATTAGAGAATAGAAGCAATTATTAGGGTGTACATTAAAATTTAAATAGTCAACAAATAAACATGTAGACACGCAACTAGATTGTTGTTAATTATTTTTCCCTCTTTTTTCTTTCTAAAATAAGAAAAAAAGTAACTAATGATAAGTATTTTTATTTTTTAAGATTTCAAGCTTGATTTTGAAAATATAAGATATTTGAATTAATACCCAATTTTAGTTTTTGATTATTTATCCGAAGGACAAAGTAGCACTCTATAATTCAAAAAATTTTAATTGGTTTTCAATTATTTAAGTAATTAGTTTAATTAATTTTTAATAATTTAAGTAATTAATCTAGACATTCTTTATAAATAATGATCTACTGATGTATTAAAAATCGTTTAAACTCATTACTTGAATAATTGAATACCAAGTAAAAATTTTTAAATTATAAAAGATTATTTTATTTTTTGAATAAATAGAAATTTACTCTTTTATCAAAAAGTAAATACTCGCATAAAATTAATATTTAAAAATTAATAAATAATATAATATATTTAATTAAATTAATATTTAAAAATTCTCCACAATTATTTTTGTATGAAAATAATTTTATGAGCATCAGCTTATTATCAGAGTCAAATTTTTTATAATAAAATTTAAATGGGGAAAAGTAGAAATCCAAAGAAAGAAAAAAAGGAGAGAGAGAAGAGAGATGCTGATTAGGGGAAGCAGAGGCACATGGGAAGAGGGAACATGTGGAGAAGATTCAGAGCACTTTGTGTTGATGGAATTGAAAATTGAATTTATGAGGGAAATGAAATGAAAGAAGAGCAACAAGGAATAACATGGTGTCACCCTAGCTACTCCAAAAGGCTTTGCAGCCAAACCTTCCCAATTGTAACCAAAGAAGCCTACTGCTCAAACTGTAGCCCACGCTACTCAGGTACACCTGGTGGGCCCCATCCCATGCCCCCCATGGCCCCATTACTAGCCCACCCTTCAAGATCACTATATTTATTTTTTTAATTCTTTATAAATTTAATTATAATGTAATTATAAAGCAGACCTTTTTTTTTTGTTTGAATAAATGACCATTACGAAAACACTGACATATGTATCTACACTAAATCGAAACTAAACTTGTACTCATATAAGATGCCCTTTGTGTGACAAAAATACCCTATCTTTGGAGGATTGGAGTGCCACATAGGATACTTTTGTCACACGGAAGGCATCTTGCGTGGGTACAAGTTTAATTTCCATCTAGTGTGGGTACATATGTCAGCGTTTTCATCTTTCATGGGTATAAATAGTCATTTATTCATTTTTTTATAGTATCCTCTAATTTCAGATTGATAAGTTAAAAATTATTTTATTGTAGATTAGACTTCTATATAACAATTTGTTGCGGACTAATAGATTGTTACATCTTTAAAATAGAATTTGATTTTTCGATACTTGTTTAAACAGACTAATAAAATAATTATTAGATTAATATAACTTAATTAACAGATATATATATATTTAATCACGTAATATTATATAAAAAATATTATATATATACTAAAAATTAGTTATTATCTATCTATATATAATTATATAGGGTAAAGTATATTTTTTGTTCCACAAGTTTATTATAAATTTTAAAATTATCCCTAAATTTCAATTTGTTTCAATTTTATCCCAAAAGTTTTTGATTTGCATCAATTCTATCCCTAAATGTTAACAGCGTTCAAATCACTAACAGACATTAATGACGTGGCAAAAAAAGAGTTCTGATGTGGCCACTAGTATCTGAGTCATATTTAAAACGTTTTTTGTAATATTTTTTATTTTTTGTTTAAAAATTTATATTACAAAAATTCAATGGATAAAAATCCCAATCTGAACCCTAAAATTTACTTCTTCTTCTTTATCTTCATCTTCATCTTTTTCACTCTCTGTAAAAACAAAGAAAAAACCTTAACTAATGACTTTCTAAGGCTCTACATCATCACAAAAAGTAATAGGCGACGACGAACACTTACATGCAACTGTGGTGAACCCTTTGTACTGAGATAGTCAGAGACACTAGAAAATTCCGGTCGAAGATTTTGGGACTGTGTATACTTTGATGTAAGTTTCAGTACTTTTTTTGATGTCTTCATGGGTTTCCTCAAGTTTTTTTTATGTTGCAGATTGAGAAGGAGTGCACTTTCTTTATCTGAACAGATAGAGTTGCAAAAATAGAAGAGGCTGAGGTTGCAAGATTGAAGATGAGAATTTTCACCTTGAAGGCTAAATTAGCTTATGCTAAATGCAAACTGTTGGTGGTTGTTATCTTTGTTGTTGTGGGTTGGTTTATGGTGATTTTAGGCTGTGTTTGTTTTTGAGAACAGGACAAGATAAGACACTGATAACAAGACATAAAGGACAAAGACACAAAATTTTGTGTTCTTGTATCCTGTTTGGTGATAAACTAGAACAAATTATGAAAATCTAATTTATTCTCATTTTTTTTCATTCAGAAATTTGAGATAAAAAATATAATAATAAAAAATATAATTATAAAAAATTAACAAGAATAATGAAAGAAAAAATAAAAAATAAGTTGTGTTCTTTGTTAGTGTCTCTGTGTCCTTCTTGTCAGGATGGATACAAAAAATACACTAATTCAGTATTTCTGGACACATTGTCTCTGTCCATGTCTTCTCTGTTAAACACGATTTTGTGTTTTTGTATCCCTGTCTCAGTGTCCTGTCTTTGTAAACAAACGCAGTCTTAATGTTTTATTTGTGGATGAAGAATGGAACCCATTGAAAATTAGGATATTGATGCGCCTGGAATGGTTGAGATTAGCAGAAGTAAGAATAGGGTAGTCGTTTGTGATCAGTTCCAAAAGTGTACTCAACTCAAAAATTTGTTAATATAGTTGTCTTTATGTTTCAAAAATATCCTTAAAAGGATTAAAATAGTTTGAATTTAAATTTGGCATTAAGATCCTGTTATCACAAATTATCTTACATAATACAAACAAATTCAAGTAATGAAAGACAATTTTAGTGGTGCACTAATAAAAAATTGTATAAAAATATCCATCATATTAGTCATTATCAAAATAACATAAGTCATTAATCAAGATAATCTCTAATTAACATAAGTCATAACCAAAGTGAGAGCTAAATAACATAAATCATTAGTAAAATAATTCAGTAACAAAAGAAGAGTTAGTCCCACATAGTTTAATACAAAATGTCAATATTTTTCATTCTTTCAAAAGAAATATCAAATAAAAGATATGACATAACTAAGATCCAATGAGAGCACTTTGAGTCTGACTCCCTGTGATGAGGGTTGTCCTAATTGTACACTTGAAGTTGAGTTGCTCTTAATCATTCTAGTTAGTTTTGGTGGCTGAAATTTTTTGTGTCCTTTAGGTTGGATGTTAGGCTTTGCTGCAGCATTGGCCAACCTGGTCTTCTTATGCACTGACCGAATAAATCCAACATTTCAAGCAATGTTGTTTTGGGCTGGCAATGTTGTAACGGTCGCAGCAGTTCCAGTATTGTTGTGCTGGGTTGACGATGCTGAGAATGTTGCAGCAGTTTTAGCATTGTTGTTTTGGGCTGGCGATGCTGAGAATGTGGCGCAGTTGTTTCCTATCATGGACATCAACAAAAAACAGCAACAATTACAATTAATATGAGATAAACAACACAAGAAACAGTACTAAATTTGAAACTATAATTAATGGACAAGTACTTATGCTTGGCCTTCTAAGAGGGTAGCCTCGCTTGTGGCCTAATTTTAGACAACAAGAATATTTTTATTGTAACCCAAGTCTAGATGTGCTTGGGCCCTATGATTTTTTATCCTTTCCCTTGCTATTTTCTTTTTGGGTCTCCCAATTGACATTTTATGTGGTGGAGGTATCATATATAGATGAGGAGTTCTCTCCCGCATAATGTGTCCATTACAAGGGGTTAATCATAGAGGTATAACAAGCCACAAAAGTAGCTTTAGTGTAACAGCTTGCAACATATTTTCGAATATCATCTTTAGCATAATTAATTGCACTAACTGCATATGGACAAGGTAAATCAGTCATCTAAAACTTTCTACAAGTACATTCTTTCTTCAGAAGGTCTACTACAAATTTGTCTCTATCTCTTATGACTTCTAACTTTGAAATTTCGGCAGTTACTGGAAACCACCACCTAGAAGCATCTATTTTCTTTTGTAACTTAAACTTAATCCTAAGAAGATTGTCATCCTTATACTTCTTAATTAATGCTCTATTTTCAACCTATCTCTTTATCAAATAAACTCTAATATCTTCTAGCATTGTTAATATCGGTTTTTTTCTTGATTCAACAATTATAAAGTTAAAGCTTTCACACATATTATTGACAATAGTGTCACACTTGGAATAGAATTTAAATCTTGATTTAGTTCAATACTTTGGACAAATTCCTATAAAGTTTTTCACAATATCCCAATGTTTTCAGCAATGTACCCAAGTTTTTCAACCACATCATAAACCTCTATAATACTCCATCTATCTCTGTCACACCAGTCAACTATTGTCACCTCACTATCAATATACTCAGTTTTATCGTTATTACTACAAAATCTACCCCTATGATGAATTCTAACACTGAAACCATTCATCCTGCCATTATAAAAAAATTTCAGAAGAGAGAACAAATTAACTAATCATTCAAAAATATAGACCACGTAAATGTGATATTTTTCACAAAAACAGAACAAAAATCCCTCAATCCCTCACTGCAATAGAATCCTAACAGTAATCAAGAGTGATAAAAAAAAAAGCCTAAACCCTAACTGTTCAAACAATGCAATTTCAAAATTAAAATGGTGGTCTACCTCGTTAGAAACCATGATCAGAACGGCACTACCTCGACCTCTCCCAATGGCTGCCTTGTCGGCGATCGATGGCTGTGTAGGTGTCTTCCTCGTCTCACAATCGGCGTTCTGTTCCCTCTTCCTCTTTGTCTGCTTCTCACCAGCGTTCTGCTCCTCGCAATCGTTGAAGAATGCATGGCTTCCTCATCGATAACTAAACCCTATCCTAGAATTCTCGCTCGGTGTCGACAGCATCGCCACCTATGTCGTTTTGCATGTCGCCGTGGCGGACTGAAGAGAATGGCACAATGTGTGACCACCCTCCAAGTCGATTCTTGTTCGTGTGATTCTGTTTCTTTGGCTTTATTTCTTGGTGGCAAAGAGAAACAAATGAGAAGACATTTGAAAAAAGAAAGATACTTGAGTTACTTACACAAAAATATTTTAAAAATTTTATTTTTCTTGTCATATACTCATATGAGACACTCTATTTTATCTATCACTAACATCTGTTACTAATTTGAACGGCATTAACTTAAAAGGTAGAATTGATGTAAATTAAAAATTTTTGCGATAAAATTAAAATTTTGAAATAATTTTAAAATTTTTAATAAATTCAAAAAAAATATTTTTTTAATTATATAATATTTAATTTATTTTTATTATATATTATATATTTTAATATATATTTTTTATTACTAAATAAATAAATGCAAAAAATGAGAGAGGAGAGAGAAAATGAAGGTACATAGGTATGATAGGTTTGTGTGAGATTCTACCAGTCTCAAAGGTTGCCATAGATACTCTTAGCATTGAAAAAGTGAAATCACCCAATGATTTATCCATCAATGGATAAAAGACACATCACATCCCATCCCCTTCTTCATTCACCATCTTTTTACCACATGTTCTACGCAAATTATTTGTTTCATGGCAGATGTGGTATTTTATCAAAAATAGTGCGTTCTAGTAATTTGTGGGCTAATTTTTTTTATATTAGTTAAATAGATGTGTAATACATTGTTATTAGAAAATTAGGTGTTTTTTTTATATGGTGTTTTATTCAAATCGGACGGTCCGATTTGTTTGATGAAAAAAATAAATTATAACTCGGAGGGTCCGATTTGCTTTAAAAAAAATTAAACTCCAAATCGGATAGTACGATTTGTATTTTTTATTTTTTTTATTTGTTAAAATAAAAATCGGACGGTCCGATTTTAATATTAAAATTTTTTTTATTTTCAAAATCACAAATCGGACCGTCCGATTTGTGATTGTTTGTTTAAAAAATAAAATAATGCAAACAAATCGGTGCATCCGATTTATATCATCCCATAGCTAAATAAAACACACCTCTGCTCGCACCATATTGATATACACCTTTCTTTCTCCTACACCAAAAATTAAAAGCGTAATTTGTGAATATGTGGCATAGTGTAAAAATCGCATCTCTGATTTTATAATTTATTCTCTATATTTTAGTAAAATATAAAAAATTTAATATTTTTAATTTCACAAAAAAGCTCCTATACATAAAAAAATTGCCTCATAAAGTCATAATTACACTAAACTTTTATTTAAGTAAAATATAATATATAGTGTTATTAGAATCAAATGATACTAGTCTAAATTTAAGTAAAATTATGTCAATTATATTTATAACTTTGTATAAATATATATTTTGTCGCTCTAATTATTAAATTATAATCACATATTTATAACTTTTTTTTAGATAAACATTGTTATGAAATCACTCATAACTCTTGACCTTTTAAATATAAAACTCTAATACTATGTTATGAAATTATTTATTCTAAAAATTTAAATTAATAAAAAAATACATCATTAATATATATATACTGTTATCTCTATTTCTCTCTCTCTATATATATATATATCTTATTAGATAATTATTAAAAAAATTCATCTTTTATAAAGTCACAAAATTGACTCTTTATTATAATATTTATAGCAAAAAGTTTTTTCAATCACATATAATTGTCAAAATCAAAGTTAACTTAAAAAAAAAGACACACAAATAGATAAATATATATTTCTAGTTTTAAACAATTAAAAAAAACACAAATTTCATTTAATTAAGTTCGATAATTGATATTTAAATTACACATATATCTAATAGAAAGTTATCAAGTTAATTATTAGATGCTAAAATTTGAATTAGAAAATATTCCAATAGATAAAATTAAAGTAACCATATTATCTTCTTGTTATCAAATACTAAAAATAAATCTCTTAAATTTAAGTAAAGTATATAAAAAATAATTTAATATTTACTTCTATAAAATAATTATTGAGACTTGAGTTCTTTAAATTGTTTATTATATATCAAATATTTCAACTTAAAAATTATTTCAATAAAGTAATACTTATATTGAGTTTAATAAAGTAATTTTGTGAAATTAATTTAATTAACACAATAATTTTATGTATAGAGTCAAATCTAAGAAAATAAATTTATATATTTATCTAACATAATGGGAACAAATTTCACAATTTAACAGGGACAAATAAATAATACTACTATATACCACAAAGTAATTTTCTACACTTCAATAGTATGTATAATTGTATATGTAGATCCGTTTTTGTCTATATTTATAATGACTACAGTAATTATAAAGTATTATTAAAACTAAAATAGTTGAAATATTATTAAAATTAAAATTATATTTTTTTTTTTACATTTCGATAACACTACTTTTTTTTGTAAGACTTTTTAAAAAAGCATTACTGAATAATAAAAAGAAAACGTTATTTTAGTTTTAACGTAATCAATATTATTATTATATATATCTTGAAACATTGCATGTTGCATGACTAATGAATAATGATCCTTCTTAATAACTTTTTTATATTACTACTATGGGTATAAGATTATCTATGACATTGTTCGGAAAAAGATGTCTTCTTTTATGTCTAAATTAATTTTCCTGTTTTGCCCATGTCAAAATTAAAACCACTGATGACTTGCAACACCACGAGAAAGTTAGTTACCAAAGCTTGAGAAATTAAACTGTTTACTAACCCGTCAAATTAAGCTATTTTTTAAAAAGAATATTTAAAATAATTAAAAGTATAAAAAATTAAAAAATATTTGACGAATAGATTAGTAAAATATATGTACCTGACAAGAGGCAAGTGTATACGACGTGAATTATTATAATTAAGATCTTATCTATCAAATGTGCTTACCATGCGTAACCAATTAAATACCAAATAATAAAGAAGAGAAATATATGCCAAAATCCAAATACATGTTAACAGAAAATGGCCAAATATATCCAGCATCTGCCAGACTCGCATTTAATTAATTTAATTCCAAGTGCAAGTTCCATTACTAATGAAAACATTTAATTATACTGTATTATTAATCAATTTGGGTTTGTGGAGTGATCAATTTACTCGTCCGTTTAAGCAAGTGTTAGAAGTTTAAATTCCGCCTTATGCATACAGTAATTTATTGGCTAGTAACAGATCCCTTAAATGAAATTTAGATCTGCAACAAATTAGTCATTAGTCTGTCGGGTTAGAGAATACTGTGAGTAACAAAAATATATATATATATTATTATATATATAAATAATTAAAATGAGCTACTAGTACTTGTGAGTTGCAATAATTTTTAATAACATTTTGTATTATACATGTTTCCTTGGATTCTGGATTTTCATGTTGCCAAAATGCCAGGTTTCCTCGTCACACATGCAAGACCCTAATGAGTTATTACCACAGAGTCTCAAGTGGGTGTATATTATTTTATGGCTTATACAATAGTGCCAAGATTCCACCTTCATTAAAATTTTCTCAAATTTGTGCTTTGGCTACCAAACAGTATTGGTGCCCTATGCGTCGGTTAATCTATTCCAATTCTGTAAAATTTGGTTCCTCTAGTTTCTTACCGAATCCATTGTTATAAATGGTTTCAACATTTTTATTTTTCTTTTTTTTTAAAACCTAATAAATTGAACTAACTAGTCAGAAAGCCAGACAATATTTTCTTTAATGATAATTTTTTATGGATTTGTTATTTATGGGTTCATTATTTAATGATAAGTATTTATGAATTCTCCGTTATGTGTCTACTGTCTAGGACTTGCAACACAATCCGTATATGTGGATATTTAACCAGCTTTGTTTTTAATATATAATATCAACGGAAATATTTGATAATAAAAAAAAATAAAAAACAGTCATAATTTATTTTATTTAATATTTTTAATTATTAATAAATGTTAAATAAGATAAATTTTATTTTTTTTTCTACCATTACCGTAATATGAATATTTAATTTATAAACATACGTATGACGAGCAAATAAAAATTTAAATCCAAATTCTTGTTTTTTAACAGATATTTAGTATTATCAAATCAGTAATTTAATTTACTAATCATATATACATAAATAATATTTAATATTATAAAATGTAAAAAAAATAAAATATTGTGTCTGACAGATCGAATTGAACGATTCAGAGTGAAGGTAAAATTCAGATTTGAGAATTTAAATTCATAAATAGAATTAAGGTGGAATTTAAATCCTATTCTATTCATATTTATATCCATTACTACTCCTACATATGTGCTTCACGATATTTATTGGTTATTTTAGTCTTTGTTTGATTTTAGCTTTTAATTTTTATCTCTTTAATCATTTAAAATAGACACTCTTCATCTTCAATTTATTTTCTCATACAAATTTTTTGAATAAAATTTATCTTATATTTGTTTTGGTATGTATCATGGTGGTGTTTGTTTGTATTAAAGAAAGTGTTTCTTTCTATGAATTTATTTTTTTTTTATAAAAATGAATTTATATTATGACATAATATCAAAAGTTTTATAATAAAAGAATGTAGAGTTTGAACCCAAAACTGAGTGTCTCTCTGTTTCCTAAATCCATAATTTTGAATGGAGAAATATAAATTTGTCTATAAAAAGATCTAGTTACCTCAGAATTATTACCCATAAAAGAATAAATTAAAAGAATTAAAATTATGTAATGATTTTACTCAGACAAAAATAGTCCTTTTTACACAAATATTTTAAATGGATTACTCTTTTTTATTTCGTTGAAACTTTAGAATTCCTTTAAATATACCTAAGTTTTCTTATTTTTTACAAGTAATTATTTTCCGTAGTAATTTATTGATAAAAATGTAATATATTCACTAATAAAACTAATATATATATATATATATATATATATATATATAAAATTTTAATATGCTGATGATAACATAAATTAAAAAAAAATTTACATAATTATCTAATTAAATTTATGCATTTAAATAGTTTTTAAGTAGTTAATTTAAAAATTAATTATTTTTATTTGATATAATAATACAAAAGTAATCATTTATATAATTTTTTTTATTAACGTTACATGAAAATTAAATTTATAAAATCTTATTTATAAAATCTCAACAAGAGCTAATAAAAAATATGTTATTCAGAATCTAATAAACTCAATTATGTAATCACACTATATATATAGATATATGATGCAATTATACATTAGACACAGTAGACACATCAAGATAGGTAGCAGAAAGAAGCAACATGGAGATCTCTCCATAGAAAACCAATTAAGCTTTATGCTAATATTATTCTTTATGATTAGGCTTGCTTGGTCTATTGATGTTGACATGGATTAATAACCGAACTTTAACTTTGCATGATCATCATTATGATCCCATCAAATCCCAATCCATCTCTTATTTTTCCAGGCTATGCTGAGCAATAAAATGCCAAAAATTCTATATATTATAAAATTGCTTTGTGTGGCCCGGAACTTCATTAAGCGAATCTATCATTGATGAGTTTCAACCAATTTTTCATTTTCATGTGGACTCTAACTTATCTGATATAAGCGTAGATATCTCCAACACTCCAATGCAATATTAATTAATAATTTACATATACATTATTATATCATTATTTAATGCTCGCTAATTGGTAACACAGAATTATTATTGCAATCATTTCCTTCACAGTAAATTAAAATTTTGAAAAACAAAATATTATGCAGAAAGTTCTTAATGTAATATTCCTTTCATTTTTATTTTTTTAAGTAGAGAATATTAATTAGCTTAGATAAAAAATTAAAATTGTGCCCTCCTTATCTTTTTCTCTAAAACTTTTCATCCCAAGCATACATAAAATATAAATCTTGTATACTTGTATATAAAGATGATTTGGACAAGTCTTTTTGGTTTGAGAAATGTCAGATGTCATTTTTTTTTTTATCTATTTTGCATTTGAATTAATATTAAATATTTTTTTACTACTAAAAATGTTGATCTCCTAATATTCTTCTTTTGGTTTTTCACTTATATATTTGGATCTTTTTCATGTTTTATTTGAGATATATTTTTTAACGAAAAAAAGATTGAATCTAAAACCATCGAATATGAGAT
The DNA here is from genome assembly GCF_059453495.1 of Arachis ipaensis. Classification (NCBI taxonomy): domain Eukaryota; kingdom Viridiplantae; phylum Streptophyta; class Magnoliopsida; order Fabales; family Fabaceae; genus Arachis; species Arachis ipaensis. The sequence continues at coordinate 139,532,289 of NC_142435.1, read as the reverse complement.
TATAAACCTGTCATGCATCTTAATTAATCTCGCATTACATTGATTATTATTTCATACATAAAGAATATATTATATTCCTAGCTCCTCTTATTGTGTAAGTAAATTCCTCCTTTGATTTACATTTTTTTTAATCTTATGGATCATCAGATTCTATTATAAAATTCTTAAGCAATTGTTATTTAATTTTATTTGAATTTAGAGTATCTTATCTTAATTAAAATGAAAATAGTTAATTTATTACATTATTCTTATTCTCATAACAATATAAAGCTTAAGAAATATTGCATAATTTTTAAATACATTTAATAGTGTTGTAAAAAATAAATTTTGTACGAATTTTAACTATTGATTGTATTGGTTAAAGTCTTTAAGTTGTCACTAAGTTATGTTTAAAAATATACAAAATAAAATTATTATATATATGTTAAAAATATAATTATTTATTTTATTTTTTTTATTAATTTAAACTTTTAGAAGGAGTGATTTCATAATATTAAAGCTCTACGTCTGAAAAATTTAGAGTTTGATCTTTAGCGAATCTAAAAGAAAAAAAAATAGAGACAAATTAAAGAAAAAAATGCTATGCAAAAAATTCATACAAATTTAAAAGAGACTTTTATTTAAAAGAAAGTGTCAGAGATATAATTATTCATGTTATTTTTTTTATGAATTTAAATTTTTAGAAGAAGCTAAGTGATTTTATAGTAATATAATAATACAAAAAACAACAATTTATTATCCTCCAATTTTAAAAGAATATAATGCCAGAGAATTATGAAAAAATTAACTAAATTAATCTAATTAAATGATTTTAGAATATTGCACACTTAAGTCTCTTAGACAGATATTTTTCATTCTCAAAAATTAATCAAACACAAGACTACTGTTAATAATTATATAATTATAGTATTATTAGAATTTTTTATGATTTAAACATGATTATTTTTATTATCTGTAAAAAACTTAGCATAAAATAAAAAAAAATAAAAAATATTATTACAGAAAAAATTAATTACTATATATTTTATATAAAAAATTAAATTGATAATTATTTTTAATATCTATCCAAGGTGATTGAAAAAAATCTAGAAAAAATGACTTGACGAGGACTCTAACAAATTTGACATTAATTTCAATTTAATTTATGAGGAGTGTTAGGGGCAATAGAAATAATGATATATAGCTATCAATTAGTTATTATAAGTGTATTTAATGGTAAAAAATTATATTCAACAGTGTATGATTATTCGTTTTATTTTTGATAGTTAAGTATTAGCCAAATTTTAATAAAATTGCTGACTCCTAGACTTTCTCTTAATTTTAATTTATTATGTGCATATATTTTTTTTAAAAAGAAAGAAAGAAAGTGAGAGAAATTGGGATATGTATGAGTAGCATAGAGGGGTGGCAGGATGGGCAGTGAAAAGGGGTCCAATATTTGGGATGCAATAGACTTATTCTTCTCTCTCTCTCTCTCTCTTTCTCTTTCTGAAACCTCTGTGAAGCATGAGAGTGAGAGCCAAACCAAAGTCCCATCCCTTCAAATCCATCTCATCACCGCCACAAATTGCATGAATCAATAACAATCATACATGGCGTTCCCTCCTTCTCACTCTTTCATCTTCCATCATGATCATCAACAACCACAACATCACCCTCTCCGTACAACTCCTCCTTCAGCCCCCGCCTTCCCCTCTTTCCCGCCTCACCACCACCACTTTCCAGGTAATTTCTAACCAACTTCTCTAACTAACTTCTTTAATTTCAATTTCCCGCGTTTTTCGGTTACATGTTTTTATGTTGTTGTAATTCCAGCAGGAGGAGGTGGTGGTAGCGGTGGAGGCTCTTGGATGAAGCGATCCATGTCGTTTTCAGGCATAGACACCACCAAGAACTGTGGCGGCGGCGCCGGCGCTGACGAGTTAGCGCTACTGCACGGAGACGATGAGCTCTCCGACGACGGATCCCAAATCGGGGAGAAGAAGAAGAGGCTCGGCATGGAGCAGGTGAAGGCTCTGGAGAAGAGCTTCGAGGCCGGCAACAAGCTCGACCCCGAGCGCAAAATGCAGCTGGCCAAAGCCCTTGGGCTTCAGCCGCGCCAGATCGCCATTTGGTTCCAGAACCGCCGTGCAAGGTGGAAGACCAAGCAGCTCGAGAAGGAGTATGAGGTCCTCAAGAAGCAGTTTGATGCCGTTAAGGCCGATAACGACTCCCTCAAAACGCAGAATCAGAAGCTCCACGCTGAGGTAATAATATAAATGTTATAGATAAAATCATTCATATGTCTTAACAATTTTGAATCATGATACATGTAGAGTTTGTTTATAAAATATTTTTTAATTTTCAGTAAATTTTGATAATTTTTTGCTAAAAATTCTTGTATTTTGAGAAATTTCATCGATCTTTTTAGTTTTTACTGACAATATTCTTGTTTAATTTAAATCTAGAATTTATTATTACCATGATGTATTGGATTTCATTTTTTTGGTGGAATAGTATTATTTTTATTTTTTATTCTGGTGAAGTAGCATTATTACTGTTATGATTTTCAATAGTAGATAGATATTTCTTTTAATGCATTAAATTGGTTTCGGAAAAGGCCAGAGGTACTTGAAAACCTCTTCGGATCTTGGTTTGGAATGAGTTCGTACCATTTTGAATAATTGGTTTGTGTCTTTGATCTTTGATTCAATTACTCAATCATTGAGTTCTGAGGCTTCAATCAAAATGTTTTTTTATTCTATGTGTTTCTTTTTATTATTTCAATAACAATAATAATAATCAGACTTCTCTTTTTCATTTCTAATTGCTATATTATATTTGTTATTTCAGAAAAACTAAGGATTTTATAATATATGTAGATGGATGATTTTATGTTTGAAGAAAAGTAAGCTATTAATACTCTTTTTTTCCCGTTTAGAAAAAAAAAATTTCTTTATATATATAACTTGATGAACTTGATTTTATTGATTGAATTATATATGTTCACATCATACACATAGTTGATTTATAAAGTAACTGATTCCATCATCAAGTGTGTGCTTGATTGTTAGTTGATCATTCTTATGAAGAGTACAATTTATACACAGTGTATGTGTGTGGCAGTGTCAGAACCCAGAAATCAGAACTACATTTTAATAGTAATCTTTGTTTCTCTTTTTCTATTGAATCCTCTGAGTCTCTGCCATAGTTAGATTCCAACTATGCTATATATTCATTAGTAATAATAAAAAAAATAAAAATAAAAATAAAAGTCGTTGGGCTGGAGCTCTCCACATGGGAAATAGAACTAAAATATAATCATTATTATTATTAATTCGGTTTTTGCAATGTTATTACTTTTTTATCTGCGGTTTTTTAATCATTTAAAACCATGGCTAGGTTTTATATATTATGAAATAGCTATATATTAAGTGTACATATAAAAAATTATTAAATTAATTGTTAATATAAAAATAAATTAAAAATATAAATAACTATATTTATACATAAATACACATTACTTGTTTTAATAATTATTTTTGACGTGTATATAGTATTTTTTATGTTTACTTTATTTGTAATGGTGTTTATGAATTTGCAGCTAGAAGCTCTAAAGGGTAGTAGGGAATGGTGTGAAAATGGAACAATGATTACCCTAAAGAAAGAAAATGAGGGTTCTTGGAGCAACAATGGAAGTGATAATAGCTCAGATATGAACTTGGATCTTTCAAGAACACCAGTGATGAATAGTCCAGTGTCTTCTTCTCATAATAATAATAATAATAACAATAATAATAATAATAATAATAATAAAAGTCTTGTTCTACCAAATAATTCTCTTAAGCCAGCAAGCATAACACAGCTTCTTCAATGTTCATCTTCTTCAAGATCAGATCTTCAAGATGAAGGCTTTTGCAACATGTTCCACAACATTGATGAGCAGCACCAGAATTTTTGGCCATGGCCTACTACTGAGAATCACCACCATTTTCATTGAACACTATATATATTCTTATTGAATTAAGAAAATGATTTTGGACATTATTAATTAATTTATATATATACATGCATGGTTTTAAACTGCCACAACTGCAATGGCAATATTGCAATTTAGAACCGTTATTATGTAAGGGTGAAATTTCATGATGATGAGATCAAAAGAAAGATCATTAGGCTTAGATCAAGTTATTTATTTTTTGTTTTTCTACCAAAGTATCAGTTTCTTTTTTGCAATTTATGCTTATGATGATAATGTAGATTATTGGTGTATGTATAAAGTTTGAACAAATCTACTTAAGTGGTGTACTTTCAGTATATAGTGCAACTACTTCTTTCCCATTTCATCATCACACTTTAATAATTATTACTCTATTATTGCAAAATAAATATTATTTTGCTATAGTTTGGATAGGATGGAATACACCGTATATATAATAAATCAATGTTAATTTTAATATCTTCTTCATATAAATAATTAATCATTATATAAGGTTTAAGATATACTATAGCCCCTAATTAGTGGGTTTCCAGCACTGGCATGTAGTATGGGCCACAAATAAATTTGAATATGATTCTCTGTTTGCATTCTTTAAGAAGTTATTATTATTATTATTATTATTATTATTATTATTATTACTTTACAAATGATTTACACATAATATTTTTTAATTATATTTTATATGATTTTTTTTTTCAAAAAAAGTGATATTATCAAAGAGTGACTATCTAGTCCATTATTATTATTATTTGGAATGATGATATAATTTAATGGATTGGGGGGGGGGGGGGGGAATTGCATGGAAAAGGTGGGGTTTTTGTGTATGAAAAAGTTCTCATAAGATCAGTGGTGGCTGACTTCATGGATAGTGTAGTAGTAGTGATGAGAGGATTAAAAAGGGTGCATATTGAGTGAGGAACATGTCATTTTATGTGTTGAAGAAAGAGCCAAATCTAGCTGTGATGAGTTTATATGTAAAATAAAGTGTATGTGATACAATTACACCAAAGAAAAAGAAAGATTGTGGGGTAGCTTTCTAGAGGCAGAGTGATGAGAAGGATGCAATGCATGGTTCCTAATCACACAGTCAAAATAGGAGACAAGTCAAAAGAGTATGGATTGAGAATTAATTAAGAGGAAGGAAAACATTTTCAAAAATTATATAATTAATTATTCAAAATTTTAACTAATTAATAAGAGAGGGTTCATTCTAATTATTGAAAACTTTTATTGTTCACCTTACATATTAATCAATAATATTTAATTAATTTCTAATAAGTGAAATTGGAGAGAGATTCTACACTAAGGTAGCGTTTGGTAGAGAGATAGAGATGAAAAGACTGAGACTGAGAGACAGAGACTAAGAGACAAAGATTGAAATAAATTTCAGTATTCTGTTTGGTGTAAAGTGGGAGACAGAAATTGAAATAAGAATGAAATTCTAATTTAATTTATACAAAGGGTAAAATTAAAATTAATTAATTGAAATGAAGGTATTTTAGGTATAAAATGTTATTAAAGTTTCAGTCTTCATCTCTAAAAATTTTAGTTCCCTGTGTCCTTATTTTTTGGAGGTACTGAAATACTGAAATTTTGAGGACAAAGACAGAAATTTTAGTACCAGTCTCTGAACCAACAAACATGATACTGAATTTCAGTCTCCCAATCTCTGTGTCAGTACCTCAAAACAAACGTTAACGAAGAATATATATATCTCCACTCAATACATATATAAAATAAAAATAACAAGAAAATTTTAAAAATAAAAAAAAATAAAGTTGACTAATTGGTCATTTTATATGGGTTGAATACTTGAAGTATACAGTTAAATCTTTAATTTGTCAAATTAATTTCTTTTTCCTCTTACAACTTTTGCTAAATTTAATCTGACAACCGAAACTACTTAGCTCTGCATCTTGGGGAAGATCCATGTGACCTGCTGCCAAAGCAAAAGACTTCAATTTCTTTCTTTCCTTCTTTTTTTCTTTCTCTCTCTCTCTTAATTCTATGTCCTAAAGTTAATTCATTAGTAGCTGTCTGCCAAAAAGTTTGATCTATCTATATTTATACTTAAATAAAGTAGACTGCCATTAGAATAAACATTACGTGGAGTAGTGCTAATTCATATTAATTAATAATAAAAGAAACATATAATAATATATAAACAAGCTAAGGTCATTGAGTGGAGTGAGTTTAATTACTGCTCTTTGGAACATAGAAAAATATGGATAAATAATTTTTAATCAGCTAACTTAAAATAATTATAATCAATAATTATTAATTTTGTATTTAAAAAAATAATTTTTAAATAATTAATAATTAATAATAATTAATTAATATAAAATATAATTTAAAAATATTTATTTTTGTTTATTATTGACTAAATTTTATTGGTTACCTAACAGGATTATTGGAACATATACTACTGTTTCACCAAACTACTATTTTAATTTTAATTAATTGAATAATTGATGACAAGAAAACATGGTCACTTTCTAATGGTACAAATCTCACTCACTCTTGGAGTTTCATAGGGATCTAAAACGGTCACTTTTGGTCAAGTGTTTTCTCCTTTTGAGTTAAATAATTAATCAACCAAACCGTTCTTTATTTTTATTAGAATAAATGTATTTTTCGATTCTTATGATTATATATTTGAAGAACAAAATATTTTTTTATAATTTAAAAATCGTTAATTGGTCATAAGCTATTTAAGTAATTTATAATTAGTCTAAACGATTTTTATATGCTGTGAACTGCTAGTATGTCAGAAATCACTTAAATTAATTACTTAGACTATAGAAACTGATTAAAAAAATTTGAATTATAAAAAGAAGTTTGTCTCCCAAACAATTGATTAAGAATCAAAAAAGACATTTATTCTATAAAATGCCAAAATATTATTAATGAATTATAAAAAAAAGTGTACGGATAAGTTAAATGCATGAATCTATTTATATTATTGCTTTGAGATTGTGAGTTGATATATATACGACGTAGGTAAAATGAGTTATTGATTCTTGAAATAAACTTGTGTATGATTTTGTTTTACAGAAAAATAAACTTTTACTCATAGATAGACATCGCCAAACATTATTTATATATTGCAGAAAAAAATTTAAAATAAATTACATAAAAAAAGTTGATAAATATCTTTTATATTGAACTACGAATTGAAAAGAGGCATAATATTCAATTGTAGAAAATCTTAAAATCTAGAAGCAAAAACAAATTTGAGTTTTTTTCGTTTCTAAAACTACACAAATATAATCCATACATAATATGATACTTGTTCTATTTTTTTTTTTTTTTTGAATAAATTTGAGTTTTTTCTAGATCTGCAAAATTTTTTATGAATAACCGCAATAGTTTTCTACTTACGTTAATCGATTTTAGGAGTCAAAATGAGAATTTTTTGCAAAACTTCTCTTAAATTAGCCAAAAAAAAAAAATTAACTTATGTGTGAAGGTATTACACATAGTTAATAGAAAATCTAATCATATTTTTTTCTTTGACAAATCTAATTTAATAAAATCATTATATTTAAAAGATGAAAATATCTCATTTTTATAGATAATTATAAAAAACTATATTAATAAAATCCAATCTTTAAATTATTTTTGAGGGTATATCTGTATAAATGTATTTGACAACAAATAATTATGTATCAATTTTTCGTTAAATAATTTTTAGCTCCAATGATGTGCAATTAATTGAGCCACAAATTATGAAAATACACAAAGAAGAGAAGGGATCGGAGAACACACAAATTATCCCATCAAACTAGAATAATGAGACAATGAGAGTTTAAGACATCATATTTCCATTGGTGTAACTATATTCATATGGTTCATGTTATGGCGCTGAGAAATTTTTAATGAATAGTGCAAATTACCATTTTATAATGAAAAAATTACACCATATGAAACACACCTTCCATCACATATCTAGTAAGTCACCATTTCTCATTTTCCTAAAGAAATCTCCATATCATTAGTGGTATAATTAATTTTGTTTTCTCTATATAAGAACCTATATAGCTAGTTAATCAGTTGTTAACTTGTTATATATACAAGACAAAATTTAAAATTTTTGACATTAATTTTTTTTTTTTAAAGTTAGAAGTGAGATTCGAATCCGCAATTTTTAGTTGAATATGAAAAGATTATGCCATTTAAACTATAGCTTGTTGGCTTGACATTATTTATTTAAATAGATAAATAAATTAAGGAGGATGCTCCCATAAAGACGCGTAAAACGTCTTTTTGTAAAAACACTTATGTGTCGCATTATTATTGGACGTATTAATTAATGAACCGGTTATTTTTTAATTTTTTTTAACAAACTAGAATAAAACCGGTTTTTTATAACAATAACAATAAATCTAATTGTTAAACCGACCAATTTACATAACCCACTGGATCATGATTTTTTTTGTTTTTTTTTTAAAACAAAAATCAGGGATATATTTATCTTTTTATCAAAAAATTTAAACATGATTCGGTTTAGATTGTGTAAATCGATCGGATCAAATCGGGTCTAATAATTATGGTACGAACAATTGGATTTATTATTATTGCTATAATAAACCGATTTTGTTCTGGTTTATTAAAAAATAAATTATTAACCGGTTTAATAAAGATGTCTAATAATATCATGACATACATAAACGTCTTTAATAAAAGACATTTTTAATATCTTTATCAAAGTGGTCTCCATAAATTAATTGTTTAACCAATTCAAGTTGATTAGTAATATAATTAACTAGTAACTATATACAATAAAAAGTTATCAAGTATTTTAAAAATAATGATATTCCAGTAATTTTAGTTATTAATTTTTTTTAGCTATTAAAAATCAAAATGTCATTAACTGATTAATTAAAAAATTATAATCACATTTTAATTAACCAATTTAATAAAATAATTTAAAAAATTATATTCATATTTTTAAAATTGATTAACCAAAATAAAATTTAAAAAAAAATCAATTTTTAACTAGTTAACTAAAATTAAATTTAAAAAAAAATAATTTTAATTTTTTAGGTTAAAAATTCAATTTAAAAAAAATTAGAAAACCAATTTTTTTGTCCAAAAATCGGTTTTTGGACAAAAATCGGTTTTATTTTTTTAAAATTGGTTTTTATTTTTATAACCCATTAAAAACCAATTTTTAAATTTTATAACCATTTAATAAACCAATTTTATCATATAAAATTAATTTAGTTAATTAACCAAGATTAAATTTTTAGTTAATAAAAAATCAGGTTTGATTTTTGAATTAACTAAACCATGTACAACCCTATCTAAAATAAAGAATAAGTTATCCTTTTATGACATATTTTATTATTATTGAATTAGATAGATTGACTTATCATGATTAAACTCTTAATCTAATTTAAAATTTGTTAACCTAATTAATTAACTATGTACAACTTTTTTAACAAATTAAAAAAATCACTAGAGAAGTTCTGATCTAATATATATAGATATATCAATTCAATTACTAAAACTATTGAAACACCAAATTTTTCTTAAAATACTTAATAATTTTGCTATACAATATACATGTATAAATTCCAATAAAGAAGAAGTACAATTGTATTTAAGAGATTGGGCCATATGATGAAGTGACACATAAATGATAGTAAAATATATATAAGCATTCATTAGGTTTTGATATGTGGTTGCAGGCATTCGCGGTTGGTTGCATGTATATGAATATGTATATATATCTATATACACAACATTCAGAGAAGACAAGATAGAAGTGATTAGTGAATTGTCTTTCCAAATTTGGATCAGCGTTAAGGACTAGCATTTCAATTTCAAAGGAAACAGGAAAACAAGTTTGTGACACTTCTCTACTTTCCTATCATATCATATATTGCATTTAATTTGATTCATTCATTCATGTCAAGTTGGAACCAATTTGGAAGTAATGCGTGTCCAAAACTATATACACCATACAAAACAAACAATACTAGCTAGTTGTCACTTCAATTTTGTTCTATCAAAATTGTAAGCAATTTAATTTCATGCTTTTGGAAGACTTTCTTATTATTCAGTAATATCGATATTTCATTGTTGATTTTTATTATGTATAAATATATATAAATTTTATAATTGAGATCAATCGTTAAAACTATTGAAATATCAGTATTTTTAGAATATCTTAATTTTTTTATGGTTTTATCAAAATTGTTAATTACTGATTATAAAGATAAAATAATGAAGATCTACATCGATATGTAAATCTAATAATATATAAGATCTGATCTATAGTTATTAGTTTGACAGGTGTTAGGACTTAGGACAGTATCACAAAAAAAATTCCAAAATAAAGCGTTTGTGCTTTTTTTTTTCTTTAAATTATTGATTGGAAATTAAAGGACACATGATTGAGAAATTGGTCAACTCTCCTATATATATTTTACACAGACTTTTCATTAATCAAGTGTCATTATTATTGGTAATAAGATCTTTTGCTTCTTCACTAACGATGGAATCTTGATATGATTTTTTCTAGAGGCATGTTTGGCATTGGTAATATAAACTTTGAATTAAAATTATTGGTGGTGGACTGGTGGTACTAGTCTAATTTCATACAAAAAGTTTTTTAAATTTTTATTGAGAGCCCGAGAAGATAGAGGAGTTCTATCATTTTTATGGACACCGATTTATAAAATACAAATGAGTTTTAACCACAAGTTTAATATTAGAAAAATATAGGTAGACAACATAAATTAGCTAATTTTTTAAATAATTTTATTTAATAATTAATTTTAAAAATAAAGATTGTCCAAAAATAATAACTACATATTTAATTCACGTTCTAAACCTAGACCTGCGATCAAACTCAAACCCTCGGGAGGTGTCGTCGTCGTCATTGTGCCTACGTCGTTACCATACCGTCGCGCAAATCGATCAAAGACACTTTTACTAGAAGACACATGTATAAGGAGACACATTTAAAAGACACATTTACAAAGACACTTCTATTAGACATAGCCATAAAAAAGATACGACCCAATAAAAAAGACACCTCCATTAGAAGTCCGGTGAGGCCGAGCACGGGAGAGAAGGTGTCAGGTAGTCGAAGGCGATGCGACTTTGTTGAGTTTGAAAAACTTGAATTATTATGATGATCAAACATTATTAATTTATTAATTAAAAAATTATTATTTATTTCAAATTGTTTGTATGATAAGTGTGTTAGTGTGCAGCAAATTAAAATAAGTTTCCTATTTGGGCTAGAAGGCAATATAAGCCCAATATGATGAAAGTGTGATCAGCCTTTGTGCAAATTATTCCATACTATGTGGCTGAATTATTTAAATGGATAGCAAAGTTAATTGGGCCAAGAAATATGTGTACAGTCCAAAACAATTTTCTTCTTAGACCAACAAAGCCTTGGTCTGAATTGAAGGAAGAGAGAAAGACTCCAAACAAGCCACGGTTACCTACTACATTGTGGAATGAAATTCAAAATTCAAATAAATTAATTGCTTGCATAGGTAATTGAAACAAAAAATTAAATTGAGTTAATTTTACATTGAATGTTTTGTCTCTTCTCTCTCTTCTCTCTCTTGTTTTCAGTTGTCAATCAACCAGAAGAAAAAAAAAAAGAAAACAAGCTATCAGAGAAAAAGTTAATAGTGGCCTATGGAAGAAGAAAAGACTAGGATGAAGAAAGCCAGTGAAGAAGAAAGATCCGAAGCAAAGCATGGCTAGATTTTTGCCATTAAAGGCAAGATTTGAAGAAAAGTTTCAAGATTTTATTTGCCAAGAATAGGAAGGATCAGCCTCGGTTCACGAAGCAAATCTATCTTAAAGGCACAACAAAGATTCATTTCTATTTTTGTGAAGAAGACAGCCTCTGAGTCTCAGGTAGGGAAGAAGCAAAAATGGAAAGCTTGAAGCCATCCTGGGTCAGACGCTCATCAACGTTCAGAATCAATTCTTGGGGGCAAAGTCAAGATCAATGGCCAAGATTGAAGAAAATGGATGAAAAAGGTTGAGAGGTATATGCATGTAGTTTCGGTTTTTCTTCTCTTTTCCCTTTGTTCAAACCGTGACTTAGCCTATGTTGGAGAAGAAGTTGCTTGGTTAAACCGGTTTCAACCTTAGAAGCTTCCCCTTCTATAATAAGGGTGAACGGCCAAGGGTTGAGACAAGGAGAGAAAGTGTAAAGCACAGAGTTCTCATAGCTACCCAAGCTTCGTGAGTTCTTCTCCTTCAAAGATGTTCATTTTGTTTTCTTTTTCTTAGTGTTGTCTGTCTAGGTCTCATGGTAAAAGGTAAACATAGTGAGGTTTGTAAGAAAAAGCCAGTAAGAGAAAAAAGGCAGTGATCAATACTAGAGAAAAAGTCATAGATGTCTCAAAGTTTCTTTGTACATCTGTATGTTGTGTTTCATGATCCTGTGGGGATTTCCTTACAAGTTGGGTTAGCACTTTGCAGTTGAAAGCTTGGTAGGTGTCCAAGTCAAGTTCAAATTTGGGGATAGAATCTGGATTTGTCCCAGATAGGATTGGGTAGATCCTAGGGAAGAATTGGTGTATGTAATCTGATGATTATAGTGAAATTTCGTCATTATTGTGATGGAGACTGGATGTAGGCTGCATTGCACCTAGCAGCTGAACCAGGATACTTTTGGGTGTGATTCTCTCTTTCTCTTCTACTCCTATTCTGATTCTGTTGTATTGGAGACAAAAACAAAAAATATCTCCTAACCCGATGAGACAAAAAGAAAATGTCTCTTGACTGGTTATGAGACAAAAGCAAAAATATCTCCTGAAGTTTCTTTAAGAAAGCATAAATTAATATTTAGCAAAAAGGGGCTAAGATTCAACCTCCCCTTCTCTTAGTCACTGATTACCATTAATTGGTATCAGAGCTTGGTCTCAAAGAGATCAAACTTTGCAGCTTGGAGAAAAGATCCTGATGGCGGTTAATAGTGGCTCAAATCTGGTGGCCTATACTCTGACAGAATGGCAGTCAAGCAACAGATCTCCATTCTTCAATGGAAAGAACTACAGTTACTGGAAAGAAAGAATGAAGATATTTGTTCAATCTGTAGGTTACAGACTTTGGAAGATAATCCTGGAAGGTCCACAATTTCCAACCACTACAGGTGCTGATGGTGTGGTTACTCTCAATGGTGAAGCTGATTGGAATGATGATGACAGAAAGAAAATAGAGCTCAACGCCAAAGTGGTCAACTTGCTCAACTGTGAGGTCAGCTTCGAGGAATACCGACGGGTATCAAGATGCACAACAGTAAAGAAAATCTGGGACAAGCTTCAAGTTACTCATGAAGGCACAACTCAAGTCAAAAGATCCAGAATAGACATGCTAAACAGAGAATATGAAATGTTCTCAATGAAGGAAGGAGAGACGATTGATGAAATATTTGAAAGATTCAACGTTATCATCACTGGCTTGGATGCTATGGGGATCACATATTCCGAATCTGTGCTTGTAAGGAGAATATTGAGATGTCTCACCAAAGAATGGGAAACCAAGACAATAGTAATAGCTGAGAGCAGTGGGATTGATACTGTGACTTATAGTGATTTGAGAGAAAATTTACTTGCCTTTGAAAACACATATTTGAAAAAAAATACAAAAAAGAAAGGAATTGCTCTCAAATCTATTACTGAACCTTTGGATGATGAATCCAGTGATAACTCATCTGAAAATGATTTTGTTTTGTTTGCTAAGAAATTCAGGAAAATGGTGAAGTTGAAGGAACAAAACAAAGGAGGCAGCTCAAGGAAGCCAAAGAGGGATCTCAGCAAAGTGATCTGTTACAACTGTAAAGAAGCTGGGCACTTCAAGTCTGATTGTCCAAAACTGAAGAAGGATGACAAGCTGAAAAGAGGAAAGAAGAAAGGTCTCTTGGCATCTTGGGAGGACTTGGAGAACGACTCTGATGAAGATGATGAAACAGAAACCAAGTCTTAAACGTGTCTCATGGCCGACATAGTTGATGAGGTAATATTTCCTGGACCCTCAACTGAAGACCTTCATCTTATGATTGATCATCTTTCTAAAAAGATTAAATGTTTCTTAAATGAAAACCAAGATATTGAGTCTCAAATAGAAATACTTAAAGTTGAAAATGGTTTTCTTAAGGATAAATTAAGGGAAGCCGAAACTGCTGTTGATCTTGTTGAAGAAAACAATCGGTTAAAAGCTGAACTTAAGAGCTGTGAATATCATCATTCTATGACTGCAAATCTAAATTATTTTGAGGAAAATGAGTTGCTGCATAAAGAGATAAAAAGACTTAAAGAGGACCTACCCAGCTTTGCTCAAAGTTCTGAAAATTTAAATCAACTCTTGATTAGCCAAAAACCTCTTTATGATAAAGCTAGTTTGGGTTTTCACAAATCTAAAAAATTCATTGAAAAATATTCTTTTACCAACATGGCATCGTCTTCAGATGACATAAGGTTTCAAAACCCAACAAGCTTTAGAAAAATAGTAACTCAAATATTTTGTAGATTATGCAATCAGAATGGACATTTCCCTATTCAGTGCTTCATAAGTGAAAGGATGATTGGAGATAAAGTTTATAAAATTGTTTGTGATTATAATGGCTTGGGACAAAGAAGATGGTTTGAACATCAAAGGATCCAAAAAGATTTGGATACCTAAGGTCACTTAAGCTTGTTTTGTAGGTTTGCCTAGCATCCAAAAGAAATGACAACATGTGGTATATGGATAGTGGGTGCTCTAGGCATATGACCGGAAAGTCAACGTTCTTCATCAAGCTTGATGAGTATGATGGAGGCTTTGTTACTTTCGGTGACAATGGAAAAGGAAAAATAGTGGCAATAGGTAAAGTGGGTAAGAAATTCTCATTTTTCATTAATGATGTTTTGCTTGTTAATGGATTAAAGCACAATCTGCTAAGTATTAGCCAATTATGTGATCTTGAGTATTTGGTTATTTTTAGAAAATTAGATTGCTTGGTTATTTGTGAAAAATCCGGTGAAATTTTGAAGCAAAAAGATGTAATAATGTGTATAGATTAACTCTAGAGGATTTAAAAGATCAAAAAGTAACATGTTTTACTTCTCTTGAATCTGAAAAATGGCTTTGGCATAAAAAAAAATTGGGTAATGCAAGCATGTACCAAATTTCTAAGCTTGTTAAGAAAAATTTGGTTAGAGGAATTCCTAATATTAAATTTGATAAGGATATTACTTGTGATGCTTGTCAACGAGGCAAACAAGTAAGATCTTCTTTTAAACCAAAAAATAGAATTTCCACTAAAAGGCCATTAGAAATGTTGCATATTGATCTTTTTAGTCCAACTAGAACTCAAAGTTTGGGCGGTAAACACTATGAATTGGTGGTGGTAGATGATTACTCTAGATTTGGTTGGGTTCTTTTCTTAGCTCACAAGAATGATGCATTTCATGCTTTTTCTTCTCTTTATAAAAAGATTCAAAATGAAAAAGATTTAAAAATTGCCCACTTGAGAAGTGATCATGGAAAAGAGTTTGAAAATCAAAATTTTGAACATTTTCGTGATGAATTTAGAATAGCACATAACTTTTTATGCCCAAGAACACCTCAACAAAATGGGGTTGTTGAAAGAAGGAATAGAAGCCTTCAAAAAATGACTAGGGCAATACTTTGTGAAAATGATATTCCAAAATTTTTGTGGGTTGAAGCTGTAAACACAGCTTGTTATATTTTAAATAGAACCATCATTCGAAAAGGTTTAAAGAAAACTCCATGAGTTTTGGAAAGAAACCCCACCTAATCTTAAGTATTTTCATATTTTTGGATGCAAATGTTTTGTACTTAACAATAAAGAAAATCTTGGAAAATTTGATCCAAAATCTTATGAAGGAATGTTTGTTGGATACTCCACCACTAGCAAAGCGTTTAGGGTTTACCTCAAAGAATATAGAACAATTGAGGAATCTATACATGTGTCTTTTTGTGATTCTAACTCTATTCCAAGTACTGTGTTAGATGATGATGCAGGTAGTGAAGCTGATGTGAATCAACAAGCCAGTCAAGAAAATCCCAAATCTGTCCCAACTGTTGAATTTGTCTGTCCAGAAACGTCTTGTCAGAATGAAGGAGACATTTCTGTTTTGTCTCCTGAACAAGCCAGAGAATCCAAAACAGAATTGTCTACTGAAACTCATCAAGGCAGAAACTTTTCTCAAAGGCCACGTGAATGGAAATTTTTGAAGGGTTACCCTCGTGAATTCATCATTGGTGATCCTTCACAAGGCATAACCACTAGATCCTCAAGCAAGAAGCAAATGAAACCAAGCAATGTTGCCTTCTTGTCCCAATTGAAACCTCTCAATGTGAATCAAGATCTTGAAGACCCCTCATGGGTTAAAGCCATGGAGGAAGAGCTAGCACAATTTGAAAAGAATGAGGTTTGGACTCTTGTATCAAATCCAAATGGTAAAAAGGTAACCGGTACAAAATGAATTTTCAAAAATAAATTGGGTAAGGATGGTAGTGTTGTTCGTAATAAGGCTAGACTAGTGGCCTAAGGTTACGATCAAGAGGAAGGTATTGATTTTGATAAGTCATTTGCTCCAGTAGCAAGAATAGAAGCAATTAGGTTGCTTCTTGCCTATGCTGCCCACAAGGGCTTTAAAATATTTCAAATGGATGTCAAATGTGCTTTTCTTAATGATTTTATAGATAGGGAAGTATTTGTGGCTCAACCCCTCGGTTTTGAAAACAAAGAGTTTCCAAATCATGTTTTTAAACTCTCAAAGGCTCTTTATGGCCTTAGACAAGCTCCAAGAGCTTGGTATGAAAGGCTTAGTGCCTTCTTGTTATAAAACAATTTTCAAAGCGGTACTACCGATACTACTTTGTTTATAAAAGAGTCTAATGATGATATCTTACTTGTTCAAGTTTATGTGGATGACATTGTGTTTGGTTCGGTTAATGAGGCCTTGTGTGAAGAGTTTTGAAAACTTATGACTAGTGAGTTTGAAATGAGTTTTATGAGAGAATTAACCTTCTTTCTTGGTCTTCAAATTAAACAAACTCCTAGTAGTATTTTGATTCACCAAGGTAAATATGCCAAAGAGTTAATCAAGAAATTTGGTCTTGAAAATTCCAAACCAATGGGAACTCCTTTGCATCCAAACACAACTTGACAAGGATGAAAATGGAAAAGATGTGGATGAAACAAAGTATAGAAGAATGATAGGATCCCTCATGTATCTTACATCCTCTAGACCGGATATTGTTCAAAGTGTGGGTCTGTGCTCAAGGTTTCAATCTCACCCAAAAGAATCCATTTTTTGGCCGTTAAAAGAATCATTAGATACATTAAAGACACATGTGATTTTGGCTTGTGGTATCCTAAGTCTAATAAATTTTGTGCAGTGGAATTTTGTGATGCAGATTATGCGGGAGACCGAGTGGATAGAAGAAACACTTCCGAAATGTGTTGCTTTCTTGGAAGCTCACTAAACATATGGTCAAGCAAGAAGCAAGCCACGGTTGCTCTGTCCATGGCTGACGCTGAAAATATATCTGCCGCTGCATGTTGCTCACAATTAATTTAGATAAAAACTCAATTAGAAGATTACAAATTGAAAATCAATAGCATCCCTCTATTTTGTGATAACACGAGTGCAATAAACATTTCAAAAAAACTTGTACTGCACTGTAGAACAAAGCACATTGAGGTTCGATATCACTTTATTAGCGAACATGTGCAAAAGGATACTATTGATATCTAATTAATTGCTGACATTTTCACTAAACCACTGTGTGAAGATAGATTTTGTTCATTAAGAAACAGTTTGGGGATGATGGATTTATGTTTTATCGAAAAAATGTGATTTTCATGCCTCTGTATGTTTTTTGTCTCGTAGGCAGTAGGGAGACAAATCTGAGCACATGATGAACAAGTCATTAAACAGGGAGAGACTGAAATCTGATACCTTGGACTCAAGCCCGGTCAACTACCTTTGAGCCCATTCCATGATACTGGCTCATTAATTTTTTTAATCATGTTTTTAATAAATTATTTTTAAATAATTTATTTTTGAAAGGGTTTCACATCATATCTTTTAAAAAGGGAGTTTTTGTCAAATCAAATCTTTTTTCTATATCTTTTCCCACTTTTCAAGGAAAGGTCTTTTCAATTATTCTTTTTGATTTTTAATTTCTTGTTAAAACCGTTTTCATTAAATGCTTATTGCTTTAAATGAGTTTTTCTCCACTAAACATTTATGATGGTGTAACCTCTTTCCACCTTCCACTCTCTTTGGCCATCTCTTTAACTTCTCCCTCTCTATTCCATTCTCTTCATCATGAGAAAGAAACTTGCCACTCGTCGAAGCACCCGAACCCCCATAACCCAAAATCTTCCATCATCCAAAGGTCCACAATTCCATACACACATACACATTCATTCTAATTCGACCTCTTCACCCTCTTCTCACTCCACGGACTCCATGGCAAGAAAAGGAATCCATGCAAGGACTTCAACAAGGCAGGAAGAAGCATCATCAAAGAGAAGTGCAAAGGGAAAGGACCAAGTCCCCGAAGAAGAAGAAGACACACCACCTCCATCTCCACGTCTGTCACCACCATCACGACGTTCTACCCCTCATCCCTCAAGTCGGTCTTAACGATCAAAAAGGCCTATCCTTCGTGACACCAGAGAACCTTCTAACCTTAATTCATTGCACTTCAAAAATAAATATGGTAAAAGCCACTCTCACTTTGACCCTTCCCGCTTTATATCTTGTGCGGCTTTTGAGTTTCACTCCCAAGTGTTCGTAAACCGTCATCTCTGTGCCTCTTATGTGGTTAATCTTGAAAATCTTTCTGAAAAAGACATTGATTTCACTACATATTTTGATGATCTGAAATGGACTCCTATTTTCAAAATTTGAAAACCAGTTTACCCAAACTTAGTACGTGAATTCTATGCTAACATGATGTTTTAGGATAGTGCACTGCATTCATATGTCAAAAAAGTTCATCTCACTTTGAATCGTGATACCGTAAGCGCTGCTATGGGGTACCAAGATGAAGGGGCCAGGGCATACATGTCTGGTAAACGGGATAACCAGCCTGGTGTTTTCCTTCAAGTTGCTCTGACTCGGGTGTGCGAAAATTTTTCTGCTCTTGATGGCACAAATCTAACCCATAAGGCTCTCGGTCCTATGTGAGCCTTGCTACATAGAATCATCACTCATATTTTGATGCCTCAAAGTGGTTCTTACCAGAGGGTTACTGTTTGTGACACCCTTGTGCTGTTTGCAATTCTAAACTCTGCTTCTATTTCATTTGCTTATCTGATGATTAGATACATGTGGGGCTGTGTCCGCAGTGAAAAGAAATCAAATCTGTCATATGGTATGTTCCTGACATGTATCTTTGAGTATTTTAAAGTGGATCTCAGCAATGAGCCAGTTGAGAACAGGGTCTCTGTAATCAAAGGCGAAGGAGTTCCCGATTCTGCAAAAGGGAAAAAGACTAAGAGCTCCAAGGCATCAGTATTCACTAAAAGTGAAGATGAAAGTCTTCCTCCTGATTCTTCTGACAAGTCTCGGTTCTCAGAAACCATAAAAGATGTCCTTACAGAGTTTTCTAATATATCCAGCATGATGGTCATAGATCCTATAAAGAGGCGCGAAAGCAAGCCTATAAGAATAAGAAAGCCTGGACCAAATGATGTGAAAAGATCAATCTGCTTGTTAAGAGCTTGGAGACTACTGATAAGGACATGGCTCATTTTAAAGGAGAACAAGATTTTTTTGATTATGATATCAATCTTTTTGATGCCTAGAAATTTGATCTTTGCTGCTTATTCCCATGGACACAATTTATTTTGTTGCTTTTGGACTTAGTTTCATTTGAACTGTTTCATTTTGGGATGACTGTACTTAATCACTTTGATACTTTGTGTATATTTTAATATTTATGAATTGCATTGCTGTTTCATCTATTTTGCAAGTTTTCTCCTTGATGACAAAAGAGGGAGAAAAGGGCTGGATGAATTAAAATTAAGATTAGGGCTGCTGGCTGATTGCTTTAATTTTAATTATTTGTGCTAGCTAATTGCTCTAATTTTAATTATTTGTGCTCTGTTTTGTTGGCTTTGCTTTGAACCATTCTTTTTGCTCTAATTTATTATTGATCTGTTTTAAAGGCTGGCTAGTTGCTTTGTTTGCTATGTACTCTGAATGTACTATGTCCTACTCTGTTTCACAATTTGCAAGTACATTTTTTTCTGTAAGCAGCATGGTATTAGAAGTATAACGACTTGAGCCTTGATTATTTTTTTGAAAAATATATTTGCTCAAAATCAAGCTCTTACTTGATAAAGATGGCTTTGCTCTAAAAGTTTCCATGTTTTGAAAATATAAATTTTTTTTGGAACTGTTTGAGCATGCTTACAGGTACTGCTTCCATTGGATATATGCACACATTAAGGGGGAGCAGTTTGATCAATTGAAAGGGGGAGGATTCGGTCAAATCATCAAAGGGAGTTTTCTAATCCTAACTCTTTCAATTCATTCTTAATAATGTTTGTCATTAAGGGAGAGATTGTTGAGTTTGAAAAACTTGAATTATTATGATGATCAAACATTATTAATTTATTAATTAGAAAATTATAAAATTATTATTTGTTTCAAATTGTTTGTATGATAAGTGTGTTAGTGTGTAGGAAATTAAAATAAATTTTCTATTTGGGCTAGAAGGCAATATAAGCCCAATATGATAAAAGTGTGATAAGCCTTTGTGCAAATTATTCCATACTATGTGGCTGAATTATTTAAATGGATAGCAAAGTTAATTGGGCCAAGAAATATGTGTACAGCCCAAAACAATTTTCTTCTTAGACCAACAAAGCCTTGGTCTAAATTGAAGGAAGAGAGAAAGACTCCAAAAAAGCCACGGTTATCTACTACATTGTGGAATGGAATTCAAAATTCAAATGAATTAATTGCTTGCATAGGTAATCGAAATATAAAATTAAATTGAGTTAATTTTACATTGAATGCTTTGTCTCTTCTCCCTCCTCTCTCTCTTATTTTCGGTTGTCAATCAATTAGAAGAAGAAAAAAGAAAACAAGCTATCAAAGAAAAAGTTAACAGTGGCCTATAGAAGAAGAAAAGACTAGGATGAAGAAAGCCAGTGAAGAAGGAAGATCCGAAGCAGAGCATGGCTAGATTTTTGCCATTGAAGGCAAGAGTTGAATAAAAGCTTCAAGATTTTATTTGCCAAGAATAGGAATGATCTTCCTCGGTTCATGAAGCAAATCTATCTTAAAGGCACAACAAAGATTCATTTCTATTTTTGTGAAGAAGATAGCCTCTGAGTCTCAGGTAGGGAAGAAGCAAAAATGGAAAGCTTGAAGCCAGCCTGGGTCAGACGCTCATCAATGTTCAGAATCAATTCTTGGGGCCAAAGTCAAGATCAATGGCCAAGATTGAAGAAAATGGATGAAAAAAGTTGGGAGAGGTACATGCATGTAGTTTCAGGTTTTCCCCTCTCTTCCCTTTGTTCAAACCATGATTTAGCCTATGTTGGAGAAGAAGTTTCTTGGTTGAACCGGTTTCAACCTTGGAAGGTTCCCTTTCTATAATAAGGGTGAACGGCCAAGGATTGAGACAAGGAGAGAAAGTGTAAAGCACAGAATTCTCATAGCTACCCAAGCTTCCTGAGTTCTTCTCCTTCAAAGATGTTCATTTTGTTTTCTTTTTCTTAGTGTTGTCTGTCTAGTCTCATGGTAAAAGGCAAACATGGTGAGGTTTGTAAGAAAAAGCCTGTGAGAGAAAAAAGGCAGTGATCAATACTAGAGAAAAAGCATAGATGTCTCAGAATTTTTTTGTACATCTGTATGTTGTGTTTCATGATCCTGTGTGGATTCTCTTGCAAGTTGGGTTAGCACTTCGCAGTTGAAAGCTTGGTAGGTATCCAAGACAAGTTCAAATTTGGGGATAGAATCTAGATTTATCCCAGATAGGATTGGGTAGATCCTAGGAAAGAATTGGTGTATGTAATTTGATGATTATGGTGAAATTTCGTCACTGTTGTGATGGAGACTGGATGTAGGCTGCATTGCACATAGCAGCTGAACCAGGATACTTTTGGGTGTGATTCTCACTTTCTCTTCTACTCCTATTCTGATTCTGTTGTATTGGAGACAAAAATGAAAAATATCTCCTAACCCGTTACGAGACAAAAAGAAAATGTCTCTTGACTGGTTATGAGATAAAAGCAGAAATATCTCCTGAAGTTTCTTTGAAAAAGCAAAAATTAATATTTAACAAAAAGGGACTAAGATTCAACTCCCATTTCTCTTAGCCACTGATTACCATCAGACTTCAATGGAGCGGCGACGATGACCTTCATGTGTAACGGCGGTGGTGGCGCTGAGCTACTCACGGACGAAAGACCATTGTTGATGTCGATAGAAGCTCGCCGACAGAAGACCAGTGTTGATGCCTTGGGACAAGGACAAGGATGAAAGTCGGCGACGACTTGGGACAGAGACGCCGCCCAAAACGCGCGTGGATGCGCTGGCCAAGACGACGCCTGGAATTGGGTGGAACGACGGACTCCTCGACGCGGCGGTAGTGACGTTGAACGGAACAGAGCTCGTGAGTGGTAGCTATGACAGTGGAGGCCTCGACACTGGTGCCGTTCCACGTCGTCAGTGGCTTCATCGGCGGATGACGGCGGTGCAGCAAGATCAGCGAGTGTGGGAGAAACAAGTAGGATTCTACGGTGATTTTTTGAAATTTCCTGAAAGTGAACTGGAAAGATTAGGTTAGGGTAATTCGAGTGTGTGTTGGGTTTTTTTTTTTAATTGAACTTTTTTGTTATAGAACCCATTTAAGTTAGCTAGTAGTTAACAGATATTAAATTGGTTACTTAGTAATATTCTTTAATATTTTACTTACTGTATGTATTGTGTGGTTGATCTGAATTAATATAGCATGCCTCAAATTTGGTTAGTTTGATGACACTTAATATTAAAGAATATTTATTCTTACATATAGGTTTTAACCGCAATGGTTAATTGAAAAATACTTGTTGAGTTTTTTTTTTCTAAATAAAAAAAATCATTATTTATTATTTTAAATATGGATACAGAAATCTATTATTTTTTATTTTTTATTTTTGTTTTTTTATACCGTAAAAATATAATTAAATGCACAAAATGATATATTTCTGTATTTATGTTTAAATTGATAAATAATAAATTTTTTTATGAGGAATGCTAGGGGACCAGTAATTTTGGTGTTTTGTAACCATTAATTGGCCATTAATAGTGTTTTTAATGGTGTAAGATTATATCTAATGGTGAAAAATCACTCACTTTTATTTTGATGGTTAAGTGCTGGCCAAAAAACACAAAAAATTGCTGGTCCCTAGACTTTTCCTTTTTTTATTTAAATAAAAAAAAGCCGATAAACTTTAGCTAATCAGTATTTATGATGGATAATCATGTCCGTCCAAAAAAATTTGGAAAAAGATTTATTTAGTTTCTTCTGGCAATTTCATTGGAAATTTTGTCGATAATTTTGACTAATTTCCGTCTCTAAAGTCCGTCGATAACAATCTATATTTTCAAGTAGTGAAGGTATAAAAAAAATACATCGCATTTTTGTTCTTTGGTAAACCGATGAACATGTCACAAGTATGCTTGCATGAATATAAGAAATCAGTGCATGTCATCAAGCATGGGACTATGGGAGCTTTAGTTCTGTTTTTTCTAGTAGGATTATTATTCTTAATAAAAAGCATGTCATAAGTACGTTTTTCGAAATTTTATTTAAGGACTTACTAGCAAATAAATTACTCCATGTAGAAAATAAGATTAAAATTCCCAACAACTTAAATAAACTAATAAATTAATCACTAGACTAAATTCAAGTCGGTTGAAAAAGATGTTTTTTATTAAAAATAATATTTCTTCTTTTCTTTTTTTTATTTTTCATGATTAAGAATACTCTTAGTTTATATACTTTTAGGTTGGGTAATAAAAAAGGCTTTCTATGAATTATGGCTCTTCATGTTAGGGTAGTTTAGTATTCCACTTTAATTAGTCTTTTAGATGGAGTAATAGTGATACGAAATTTATAGGACAAACTGAGAATTGTCATATGCCATTTGGTTCAATTATAAGAGCAACAACTAAGAGAATAAAATAATATTTTGTAAATGTGGCTAAATTATTTGTTCAAAAGATGCATCAAGAATTGGGCAAGACAATGGTTAACAATTATGAAAAGTCAAACGTCTTAATATTTACAAGTTGTATTGAAAATTCTCGTTAGTTAAGTTGAATCAAATAGACATCACTTTCTTAGTATTTTTTTTTTTATATTAAAAAGGGACTAAAGTTTAGAGAAGAGAAAACTAATTACAAATAAGGTAGGTAAGGTAACCCCTCTATCATCCTCCAAAAGGATAGTAACTAATTCTGAAGAGGGATTATCCCAAAACAAAAATTCCTCTTCTAATTGTATGCTCATTCTTGCTAGGCAATCAGCACTCCTATTACCTTCTCTATATGTATGTACAAAAAGAACTCTCTAGTTTCTTCTTTTCATCTCAGAAATTTTTCTTACTAGAGAGTTGGAATGTTTCTCATGATATTTATCTCCATTTATCAGGTTAATCACAACACTATAGTCACTCTCAAGAATCACTTGCTTTAGTCCCAACTCCCAAGCTAGGTTCAGGCCTTGGACGATCCTCATAGTTCTGCTTTAAAAACGGTGCCGCACCCAATATTGTGAGTGAACCCAGCCACCCACTTCTTCTCATCATTCCAAATGAGACTGCCACATCCCGCTCTGTCGTTGTGTCCTTGACGAGTCCCATCGATGTTAATTTTTGCCTAGTCCAACGGAGGTGGTTCCTACCGTATAAGCTCCTCTTTCTACTTATTCAACTCCCCTTGATGATCTCTGTATGTGGTTTGTTTGGTCTTCTGTAGTTATCGTCATGAATTTTCCTATTTCTTCAGTACCATAATCGCCAACAAGTAGTGATGAATATGTCTTTCCATTCCATTCCTTGGACTTGCCCGAATTGGTTTATTAAGTTTTTCTCCACCCATTCCCTCCAATTAAGTGCAAAAAATCTAAGGATTTCACTAGTTTTAAGAAGGTTCACCCAAATTGTAGAGACTTTTGGGCAATTCCTTAGGACATGTATCAGCTCTTCCTGAGTTCCTTGAGAATGGTTGCAATCTCCATTTCTTCCAAAAATTCTCGCTCTCCTCTGGTTTGTTTGTGTCTTCCCATGCATTGTAATCCAGAGAAAGGTTTTTGCCCTCTGGGGACCCTTCCAATCCCACAAATGTATCCACAGGTTCCTGTTTGGCTTAGTCTATTGTTCAGTGCTTTATATGTTGATGCAACTGAAAAATCACCACGACAGTGTGTTTCCAACTTTGTCTATCATCTTCTCCATCCTGAGAATGAGGTAGCATAGTTGTGATTTTCTTAACTGTGCTCTTCAGAAGATTTCTTCTGAGTTTTTCAGTGTCCCATCCACTTTTATTATCTGTCCACTCCCAAACAAGGCCATTAATATCTATATCTGGTTCTAGAGCTAATTGGCGCATCACTCCTTCTCCTTCCACCCAATTATCACTTCAAAATTTTGTTGTCAACCCATTACCAATTTTCTGTATTGTGTTCGCTTGAAGGGTCAGCCACAATTTTAAGAGTTTTTTCGACTAATCAAAATTCCCCTTTCTAGCTTGGATACTGTTATCTATATGTCTCCCTTCGTAATATTTGTACAGTAGTACTTTAACCCATAATAGGTATGTTCTCTCCTTAATGTTCCAGATAATTTTGAGAAGAAAAGAGTCGTTCATAACTGACAACTTTCTGAATTCCAGTCCACCCTCATGCTTAGGAAGGTAGAGAATTTTTCAGTTAATGAGATGCATTCTTCTATGCTCCGAATCATCACCCCAAATAAAACTACATTGCATTTTTTCAATATTGTTGCAAATGCCATTCGGAACTCTCTTGTGTTGAATTTGGTAGTATAGCGTTGGATTAAGCACAGACTGTGCTAGAGTTATTCTTCTCGCTAAAGAGAGGCACTTACTCTTTCACCCCTTGAGTTTGCTACTGACTCTTTCCATGACATCCTTAAACTTCTCCTTTTGCCCTTGCTGCTTTTAACAATAGCTCCTAGATATTTGCCAAGCACTCTTTCTTCTCTAAAGCCAGCAATGCCTCTAATTTCCCTTCCAATAGTAGTTGTTGTTCCCTTGGAAAAGACTATAGAAGTTTTGTTACTATTAATCTTCAAGCCTGATACTTTGCAAAAAATATCCATGATATAGTTGATCTTGTGCATTTGTTCTTGGGTAGCTTTTGCAAATAAAAGTAAGTTGTCCGCGAATATTAGATGAGAGATCTTAGGCCCTTGTCTTCCCACCCTTATCGGATTCCATTTCTCTATTCTGCTTCTATTCCAAATGACATTGTAGGTAACAGTGGTAACACATTGCATGATAATGTCAGTAATCTTTTTTGGCATTTTAAATTCGTTGAGTCTTTGCTTGATAAAATTTCAATTGAGCCTGTCATATGCCTTCTCAAAGTCAACTTTGATGGCCATAAATTGCTTTTTTTTCTTTCATCCTTTTCATAGAATGCAAAATTTCCTTAGCTATAAGGATGTTGTCTTGTATTTTCCTTCCTGGGACGAAGCTTGACTGATGAACTGCAATCCGGTCATTTAAGAGGGACTTGATTCTATTCGTTATGATCTTGGTCATAATCTTGTAGTTCACATTATATAGGGCAATATATCTGAATTGGTTAATAGTATCAGGGTTGTTCAGCTTCGGAATAAGTGCAATCAGGGTTATGTTAGCATGTTTGATGATATCCGACTCCTTCAAACACATAGTGATAAAGTTGCACACCTTTTCCTTCATTAAGTCCCAATTGTTCTTGTATAAAAGCGCTGGAAAATCATCACTTCCTAGAGATTTTAGCGATCCTATGCTAAAAAGTGCTTTCCTAATCTCAGCCTCATCTGGGATTTTGCTAAGATTCCTGCATTCAAAGAGCCTAAAATTAGGCAGAAAAAACTGTAATAGATTAAAGAGAACAATCATTACCTCATCTTGGTAAAGATCTTTGAAATGATTAATGACATGATTTCTTAGTTCTTCCTCTTCTTCAATCCATCTTCTATTATTGTCTTTAAGCTTTAGGATTCTGTATTTTTTTTTCTTCTGATAATGATTTTAGTATGATAGAACTTTGTATTCCTATCTCTTTCTACAATCCATTTCCTAGACTTTTGGAGCCAAAAGATTTTCTCTTTGTCTAGAATCTTGTTCAATTCCTTATTGAGATTCTGTTTCAGTTCATCAAGATAAGGATTCTTCCCATAATCCCTGCTTCTCTAAATGCCCGCAATTCGGTTTAAGATTCTTCTCTTTATCCTGAAAATATTTCCAAAACAGTTTTTGTTCCATTTAGTCATATCCTTTCTCAAATTATCAAGAGTGTTCAAGAGTGGATTATTATTCACCCAGCTGCCTTCCAAGCATGGCCTGAATTCTAGGTGAAATGCCTACATAACCTCAAATATGAATGGCCTATATCTCCTACTATTAGGGTCATTGGCCATCTTAATAAGAAGGGAATGTGATCCGAATTAGTTCTAGGAAGTATCTCTACTTTGGCTTCGTTAAATCTAGTTCTCCAAGATGAGTTAGATAGAGCTCTATCGAGCCTCTTGAAAACTCTATCCAGCCCCTCCCACTTGGGTCCTCGCCAAGTGTATCTAGATCCCACGAAACCTAGATTAATAAGCCACAACTATTAATCCAATTAGCAAAAAAATTATAGGTTATCTTATCCGTTGCTGCCTCTCATTTCTTTTCAGTAGTGTCTTTTATTTTATTGAAGTCTCTTGCTATGAGCCAATCTCCCTCCTTTAAGTTTGCAATATTCCTGAGCTTCGTCCAAACATTCCTCCTAATTTGACTATGAGGGCTAGCATAAACAGCCGTAAAATACCACTCTCTAACATTGGGATCTTGAACTTTGACATGTATATATTGGTCATGGTTCTCTATGGAATTGATATAAAGGTCATCCCTATTCCAGCAGACCCATATGCCACCCACAAATTCTTGTGCCTCCTCTACGATGTGATACTTGAAGCCGAGTTATTGTATAATTGTAGTAGCAGTACTTCCACTGCATTTAGTCTCATGTAAAATAACTAAATTTGGCCTATAATGCCTATACACGTCTTTGAAAGTTCTCCTAAAAGCATTGCTTGCAGCTTTCGTAACATTCCAAATAAAGCAATTCATTAAACAAAAAAGGAAAATGAAAGAAACCAACAACCAAAATAAAACCATCAGAGAATAAAACTTAGCCAAGAGGAAATAGAAAAAAAAAACTTAGTCCATATTCATATTAGTGTCATTTATGACACTGATTTGTGGCGTCGTGAAGCCTATTCTTTCTATAAGCTTCTAAATAGGGTCCATGCCTCCCCCCCCCCCTTCTGTCTCCATTTCACTTGGCATCAAATCAGGTGGTTTGTCCTTGTTGTGTGGGTCTTCAATGCATTCCTCTATGATAGTAGGAGCTGTATTTTCTTCTACCATCCAATTTTCCTCAAAGTGACATTCTCCTTTCCTATGATCTATTGAGGTTCTTTTGTGGCTGTTGTATCTTTGGTGCTTCTTGTTTGGATCCTTGCTCTTGGTTTTATTGGCGCTGGTATGTTATCATTTTTGTTCGTTTTTGTGTTGTCTATCACCACCTCTTTTCCTTTCCTATTTGCTGTCGTGGTTCTTGCTCCTTTAAATGAATCATTTTGTGCTCTTTCTTTGCCTCTACTTTGACCAATGGTCTCCTTTCCTTTGTTATTGTTGCTATCTTTTTCCTTTTGTTGCTCTAGTTCTTCATGTGATGTTTTCTCTATTTGTAGAACAGTGAACTTTGATCTATTATCTGATCCTGTTTTCTTTCCCATTGCTTTACTCATTGCTGCTTCATTTTGATTATCACCATCCTTTGGGATCTTCCTTTTTTTTTGGGCTTTTGGACGACTATCCATTCTCCAAACTTATCATGTGTAGCTGTTGCAATCTGCTTCCTTTTTCCAGTATCCTCCTTTTTTTTATTCCTTCTCCCTGGCGATTTTCTTGATTCATTTCTCCAGACATTTCATTTATTGCTCCTTTGTTAGTATTGCTTTGAGCACCATTTTCATTGACCGATTCCTTTTTATTTGGGTAAATTTTTTATCATGGTCCACCTTCCCACAGCTAAAGCATATTTGATAAGTGCCCTCGTATTTCACTATATATTCCCTCCCATTAATGAGATATCTTTCTAGGAGAGGCTTTTTCAAATCTACTTCTACACAGAGTTTAAAAAATTTTTCCCTGCACAATTTAGCCGTGTTGTTATCTACCCTTACCGTCCTTTCAACAAGGTTTCCAACTTGTCTTAGAATGCTTCTATCATATAGTTCAATCGGACGCCCAGCTAGTCTTATCCATGCCGTCACTTTGTCAATTGTTGCTAGTTGGGGGTTAAAGTTAGGCTCCCATAATCTCACAGTGAGATAATGGTCATAGACCTTCCAGGGCCCCTCTAGTAGTGCATGGTCGAAGTCCTCACTTGCATACAACTTAACAAGATAGTACTCTTCTCCCAAGTCAACACTTCAAATACCCCCTTTTTACTCCACATAGCTTCTAATCTTTGTTTCATTGCAACATACCCCATTCTTCTTCTTAGCAATTTTACTATCAAAGTATTCCATCAAGGCTTCCATAATCTTCTTTTAGTGGCTTCATCAATGACAATATTGAAAATCCCATTTTCAACTTTTTCTACTCTGATCTCTGTGTTCTACTTGTATGCATTTTTATTAGTTTCTTTGACTATTTCTTCATCTTTTGCATCTTTCTCTACTAGGTCTTCCTCCAGAAGTTCCTCTCTTGGGCCCTCTCTCATTGATTGAGCAAAAGGTCTCCCTTTCCATTGTGTTCCTTTTTGTGCATACTATTCATGCATCCACTCCTCATCTCTTGGCACAAGGGTTTGGTCTCCCGTAAATCCTTCTCCTTCTGTTATGACTTTTTTAACATTCCTCTGTAATAGGTCTTGCTTCTCTAGGACTGGGTGACCCCTTTGGCCTGTTCTGCCAAGATCGTCGGCGGTGTTCATGATCACTGGTTGAAGTTAGAAGCTCACTTGTACGGAGAGAGTAGGCAACAACTAGTTTATTTTATTTATATAGATAATAGACACATTTTACATGCAATGATGCAACTTTCTTAGTATTTATTTTAAGACTTATTTTATGTTTAGTTTATTTTATTTTGTTTTGTTTGTTTTATACCCAATTATGATTTGACTCATTTTTATTTTAGTAAATTCATGAGTTAGGGTTTTAAACTTAAAAGATATAAAAACTTCTACAACATTGTAGCCACTTTTTTTTCTTAATTTTGATGAATGAAAATTTCTGAGTTTCTTTGAGAAACATGGGTGTGAACAAGAGAGGTAGAGTGATTCCCTTAACTGTTGCATCAGGAAATCAAATTGAGGTAGATGAGTCCCTTTCTTTGATTTTCCATCTTATCTTGGGTTCCGTTCCGTATCACTTGGTATCAGATTAATCGTTATTAATCTATATTTGTTCTTCTTTATCCTAATTAGAAAAACTCTTATTTGTTAAGTTTGTGTCGTTGTTATTTGCGTCTTTGTGTTCTTAAATATTAAAAAAAAATCCACCCCACGTCATTCCATGTGTCGTCCATGGTCATCTTCGTGTCTTCCTTTGTCTCTCTTTTTTTCCTTCTTGTTATTGTCTTTTTGTCATTGTCTATTGCCTCCTTACCATTTTGGGGTTTCTTTATTGTTCCCCAGAGCATTAGGTTTCTTTAAAGAAAAAGGATAAAAAAAACTTAACAAAAAAAATGACAAAATAAAAAAAAACGCAAAAAAACAAACAACAAGAGAGTTGTGTTATCGTAAAAAAGAAATCTAAAAAAAAGTCTTTAGAAAATTTATTATTATTATCATCTCTTTGTATTATGTGTCTTTTGTCTTTTTTCAGCCTTTTTCTTCTTATCGTTGTGTCAGATTTTTTTTATTTTTTTATTTTTATTTGATTTCTAAAGTGTAATAGCTAAAGAGATTCAAGAGTAGTAAAAGGCAAGAGTGGTGAGTTCAATAGAGGGTAAAAGCCAACTTTGAGAGTAAACACGAATGTCCATCCTTGAGTGAAACATGTGAGAGAGTGATTGCGATGTTTTTTCTATAATAGTTTGCAGGTTTATTGCTATGGCAAACTCAGAAGATGCTTTAATTGATCTGGGGATGATGCAAAGGGCCATTCAACACTTAACTAATCGCTTGAATGAATTAGAGGAATGGAGGCAGGAGGTGACACAAACATTGTCCAAGAATACAAAACAAGAAACTTTTCATAATCGACATCAGAATCATATACCTTCTTTTGATGACTCCGATGGGGCTACAACACCTCGACACGGAAGTCAAGATAGCAATATCAATTCCATCAAGATTCAAATACCACCATTCAAAGGGAGAAACGATCTTGAAATTTATTTGGAGAGAATGTAAGGTGGAAAGAATTTTTGCTTGTCAAAATTACTCTGAGGCAAAGAAGGTTTGTTTGGCAAGAGTTGCATTATCTAACTATGCCTTACTTTGGTGAGATGAACTAGTGAAAACAAGACGGCGGAATGACGATCACTCTATAGGGACTTGGGATCTTATGAAGTGCCTCATGAAAAAGAGATTTGTGCCTTCGTACTATTACAGAAAAGTGCATCATAAGTTAGATCGGTTGACTTAAGGCTCCAAATTCGTTGAAGACTACCATAAGAAAATGGAGGTGCTCATGATCACTGCCAACATAGAAGAGGATATTGAGGTTACTATGGCACAATTTATAGGTGGTTTGAATAGAGTGATTGCTGATGTGGTGGAGTTACATTATTATGTGAAGATGGAGGATTTAGTCAGTATGACAATGAAAGTAGAAAGACAACAACAAAAAAGAGTACCAAGGAGATTGTCTCATGCTAATTCAAAGTGAGAGTCTCGTAGTGCTGACACAACAAAGATTAAAGGTGCTGAATCCAAGGAGTTGTGTCATACTTCAAGTGTCATGGTATAGATCATTATGCTAGTGATTGCCCAAACACGAGGATGATGATTATTACAGAGGATGATATTGTGTCTGATTCTGATCACGGTGATGATTCTGATCATAATAGTATGCCACTTTTGGGAGATTATTCTGATAGTGATGTTGAGTATATAGTCCATAATGAATCTCTTGTTGTTAGACGTGCTTTGAATTTGCAGGTGAAAGAAGATAGTCCGGAGCAACGCCACAGTCTTTTTCACACTAGATGCTTGGTGGGTGAAAAGGGGTGTAGTTTGAGTATTGATGGCGGGAGTTGGACTGTGATGAGCGGATAATTTATACGCTTTTTGGCATTGTTTTTAGTATGTTTTTAGTATATTGAATTAGTTTTTATTATATTTTTATTAGTTTTTAAATAAAAATCACTCTTCTGGACTTTACTATGAGTTTGTGTATTTTTCTGTGATTTCAAGTATTTTCTGGCTGAAATTGAGGGACCTGAGCAAAAATCTGATTCAGAGGCTGAAAAAGGACTGCAGATGCTGTTGGATTCTGACCTTCCTGCACTCAAAGTGGATTTTCTGGAGCTACAAAAACTCAATTAACGCGCTCTTAATTGCGTTGGAAAGTAGACATCCTGGGCTTTTCAGCAATATATAATAGTCCATAATTTGCCCGAGATTTGATGGCCCAAACAGGCGTTCCAAGTCAGCTCAAGAATTCTGGTGTTTAACTCCAAAACTGGCACAAAAGCTGGAGTTAAACGCCCAAACTGGCACAAAAGCTGGCGTTTAACTCCAAGAAAAGTCTCTACACGAAAATGCTTCAATGCTCAGCCCAAGCACACACCAAGTGGGCCCGGAAGAAGATTTCTGCATTAATTACTGATTTCTGTAAACCCTAGGCTACTAGTTCTCTATAAATAGGACCTTTTACTATTGTATTTTCATCTTGGTTCTTCGGGTTCCCTCTCTGGGGCCGAAGCCAATGACCACCATTATCACTTTTGTATTTTCAACGGTGGAGTTTCTACACACCATAGATTAAGGTGTGGAGCTCTGTTGTTCTTCATGAATTAATACAAAGTACTATTGTTTTTCTATTCAACTCAAGTCTATTTCTTCTCCAAGATATTCATTCGTTCTTCAACTTGATGAATGTGATGATCCGTGACACTCATCATCATTCTCACCTATGAACATGTGCCTGACAACCACATCTGTTCTACTAGCAATGGCTTGAATGCGTATCTCTTGGGTTTCTAATCTAAGATTGGAACCTTCGTGGTATAGGCTAGAATTTTTGGCGGCCATTCCTGAGATCCGGAAAGTCTAAACCTTGTCTGTGGTATTCCGAGTAGGATCTGGGAAGGGATGACTGTGACGAGCTTCAAACTCGCGATTATGGGGCGTGTGACAGACGCAAAAGGATCAATGGATCCTATTCCGACATGATCGAGAACCGACAGCTGATTAGCCGATGTTGTGACAGAGCATCAGGACCATTTTCACTGAGAGGACAGGATGTAGCCATTGACAACGGTGATGCCCAACATAAAGCTTGCCATGGAAAGGAGTATGAATGATTGGAAGAAGGCAATAGGAAAGCAGAGGTTCAAGGGGAACAAAGCATCTTCATACGCTTATCTGAAATCCACCAATGAATTACATAAGTATCTCTATCTTTACTTTATTTTATGTTTATTTTCATCACCTTAAACTCCATAACCATTTGAATCCGCTTGACTGAGATTTACAAAATGACCATAGCTTGCTTCAAGCCAACAATCTCCGTGGGATCGACCCTTACTCACGTAAGGTTTATTACTTGGACGACCCAGTGCACTTGCTGGTTAGTTGTGCGCTATTGTGACAAAGTGTGATTCACGTTTGAGATCTCCAAGTCTTTGGCGCCATTGTTGATGATCACAATTTTGCATACCAAGTTTTTGGCGCCGTTGCTGGAGATTGTTCGAGTTTGGACAACTGACGGTTCATCTTGTTGCTTAGATTAGGTACTTTTCAGAATTTTTAAGAATGAATTCTAGAGTTTCAAGGTGATGTTCCCACCATCACAAAATCTGATTGATTCTCATCAATTTAGCTATTGAATTTAATGTCCTGCTGAAGCTTGGCCAAACATGTCTAATCTTTTTAGACTGAAGCTTTAGATTAACATTGCATGATTCCTGAAATTCTTATTAAAAGTTTTGATTATCTTTATTTTCTTTTCTATATAAATTTTCGAAAAAAAAAATACAAAATTTTTTTTAAAATCATAAAACCAAAAATATTTTATGTTTCTTGTTTGAGTCTGTTGTCTAATTTTAAGTTTGGTGTCAATTGCATGTTTTTATTTTTGCATTTTTCGAATACATGCATTATGTTCTTCATTAATTTTCAAGTTGTTCTTGATGATTTCATTGCTTTGATCTTCAAATTCTCTTGTTTTGTATGTTTTGTTGTTTCTCATATGCATTCTCAAGTTGTTAGTGTCTCTTATATGAAAATATTTAAGTTTGGTGTCTTGCATGCATTGTTCATTTGATCTTAAGTTGCATTTTTTGTTATTTCTCATCATTAAAAATTCAAAAATATTTTCAAAATTGTGTCTTTTCAAGTCAATAATACAAAGAATTGAAGATTCAGAACATTCAGCAGAGGAATTAAACAGAAAAAGCTGGGCGTTCAAAACGCCCAGTGAAGAAGGAAAACTGGCGTTTAAACGCCAGGATGACACTAGAGGGAAGATTTTGTTTTTAATTCACATTTTTTTCAAGTTTTCAAAATTTTTCAAAATCAAATCTTTTTCAAATCATATCTTTTTAATCACATCTCTTTCAAAATCAATTTCTTTCCATTTTATATTTATTTTTACTATTTTCAAAAATCCTTGCTTCAATTCAAGATTTACTTCAAAAATTTTCAAGTTGTTACTTGCCTATTAAGAAAGGATCAAATTTTAAATTTTAGAATCATATCTTCTAATTTCTTGTTAGTCAAGTAATCAACTTTAGTTTCAAAACTTTCTCTTTTTAATTTGATTTTCAATCATATCTTCTCAATCATATGTTTTCAATCACACCCTTTTTCAAAATTAATTTTCAATCATATCTTTTTAATTTCTGATTTCAAAATATTTTTCAAAAATCACTTGATTTCTTTCTCAATCTTAGTTTTCGAAAACCAATTACCAAATTTTCAAAATCTCTTACTTTGATTTCGAAAATTTCTTCCCCTCTTCTCACATCCTTCTATTTAAGGGACTAAGACTCCTCCTCAAGGTACAATTCGAACTCCCTCCTTCTTTATAAGTTTGAATTATCCTCTCTCTACCATCTCCTTCTATTCTTCTTTTCCTCTGACACCTCAAGGAATCTCTATACTGTGACATAGAGGATTCCCTACTTTCTTGTTCTCTTCTCTTTCATATGAGCAGGAACAAAGATAAAGGCATACTTGTTCAAGCTGATCCTGAACCTGAAAGGACCTTGAAGAGAAAGCTAAGAGAAACTAAAGAACAATTCTCTTTAGAGGGCCTAACAGAGCTCTTCAAGGAAGAAGAAACCATGGCAGCCGAAAACAATAATGCCAACAATGCAAGGAAGGTGATTGGTGACTTTACTGCACCTACTCCTGATTTCTATGGGAGAAGCATCTCAATCCCTGCCATTGGAGCAAACAACTTTGAGCTTAAGCCTCAATTAGTTTCTCTAATGCAACAGAATTGCAAGTTTTATGGACTTCCATTGGAAGATCCTCATCAGTTCTTAGCTGAGTTCTTGCAAATCTGTGACACTGTCAAGACCAATGGGATTGACCCTGGAGTCTACAAACTAATGCTCTTTCCTTTTGCTGTAAGAGACAGAGCTAGAACATGGTTGGATTCACAACCTAAGGAAAGCCTGAACTCTTGGGAAAAGCTAGTCAATGCCTTCTTGGCAAAGTTCTTTCCACCTCAAAAATTGAGTAAGCTTAGAGTGGAAGTCTAAACCTTTAGATAGAAGGATGGTGAGTCCCTCTATGAAGCTTGGGAGAGATACAAGCAATTGATCAGAAGGTGCCCTTCTGACATGCTTTCAGAATAGAGCATCATAGGAATCTTCTATGATGGTCTGTCTGAACTATCCAAGATGTCATTGGATAGCTCTGCTGGAGGATCTCTTCATCTGAAGAAGATGCCTACAGAAGCTCAGGAACTCATTGAAATGGTTGCAAATAACCAATTCATGTACACCTCTGAAAGGAATCCTGTGAATAATGGGTCAACTCAGAAGAAAGGAGTTCTTGAGATTGATACTCTGAATGCCATATTGGCTCAGAATAAAATATTAATCCAACAAGTTAATATGATTTCTCAGAGTCTGTCTGGAATGCAAGCTGCAACAGGCAGTACTAAGGAAGCTTCCTCTGAAGAAGAAGCTTATGATCCTGAAAACCCTGCAATGGAAGAGGTGAATTACATGGGAGAACCCTATGGAAACACCTATAATCCTTCATGGAGAAATCATTCAAATCTCTCATGGAAGGATCAACAGAGACCTCAACAAGGTTTCAACAACAACAATGGTGGAAGAAACAGGTTTAGCAATGGCACGCCTTTTCCATCATCTTCTCAGCAACAGACAGAGAATTCTAAGCAAAACCCCTCTGACTTAACAACCATTGTCTCTGATCTAATCAAAACCACTCAAAGTTTTATGATTGAAACAAGGTCCTCCATTAGAAATTTGGAGGCACAATTGGGTCAGCTGAGTAAGAAAATTACTGAACTCCCTCCTAGCACTCTCCTTAGCAATACAGAAGAGAATCCAAAAAGAGAGTGCAAGGCCATAACCACATCTCACATGGCCGAACTTGGAGAGGAGGAAGAGGCAGTGATTCCCACTGAGGAAGACCTCAATGGACGCCCACTGACCTCCATGGAGTTCCCTAAAGAGGAACCATGGGAATCTGAGGCTCACGCTGAGACCATAGAGATTCCATTAAATTTACTTTTACCATTCATGAGCTCTGATGAGTATTCTTCCTCTGAAGAGGATGAAGATGTCACTGAAGAGCAAGTTGCTAAGTACCTTGGAGCAATCATGAAGCTAAATGCCAGGTTATTTGGTAATGAGACTTGGGAGAATGAACCTCCATTACTCATCAAAGAACTGGATGACTTGACTAGGCAGAGATTACCTCAAAAGAGACAGGACCCTGGAAAGTTCTCAATCCCTTGTACCATAGGCATCATGACCTTTGAGAAGGCTCTGTGTGACCTAGGGTCAAGCATAAACCTTATGCCTCTCTCTGTAATGGAGAAGTTAGGGATCATTGAGGTACAAACTGCAAGAATCTCACTAGAGATGGCAGACAATTCAAAGAAACAGGCCTATGGACTTGTAGAGGATGTCTTGGTAAAAGTTGAAGGCCACTACATCCCTGCTGACTTCATAATCCTAGAGACTGGGAAGTGTATGGATGAATCCATCATCTTTGGCAGACCCTTCCTAGCCACAGCAAAAGCTATGATTGATGTTGACAGAGGAGAATTGATCATTCAAGTGAATGGAGACTCCCTTGTGTTTAAAGCTCAAGGATATCCCTCTGTCACCATGGAGAGGAAGCACGAAGAGCTTCTCTCAATACAGAGTCAAACAGAGCCCCCACAGTCAAACTCTAAGTTTGGTGTTGGAAGGCCACAACCAAACTTTAAGTTTGGTGTTGAACCCCCACGTTCAAACTCTAAGTTTGGTGTTGGAAGGTTCCAACATTGCTCTAAACATCTGTGAGACTCCATGAGAGCCACTATCAAGCTATTGACATTAAAGAAGCGCTTGTTGGGAGGCAACCCAATTTTTACTTATCTATGTTAAATTTCTATTTTCTATTGTTATTTTATGTTTTCTGTA
Source organism: Arachis ipaensis (assembly GCF_059453495.1). Taxonomy (NCBI): domain Eukaryota; kingdom Viridiplantae; phylum Streptophyta; class Magnoliopsida; order Fabales; family Fabaceae; genus Arachis; species Arachis ipaensis. The sequence continues at coordinate 139,494,228 of NC_142435.1, read as the reverse complement.
GGTTGATGATCATGTGGAGTCACAAAAACAATTGAAAAAGCAAAAACAAAGTGAAAAATAGAATGAAAAACAGAACACCCTGGAGGAGACAGTTACTGGCGTTTAATGCCAGGAATGGGCAAGAAGCTGGCGTTAAACGCCAGAAATGGGTAGCAGCCTGGCGTTTAACGCTAGGATTGGCAGAAAGGGGCGTTTTGCACGCCACTTGGTGCAGGGATAAGATATCCTTGACACCTCAGGATCTGTGGACCCCACAGGATCCCCACCTACCCCACCACTCTCTTTCTTCTTCATCCATTTACCAATCATCTCAATACCTCTTCCCCAAAACTCCTCACCTATGAAATACCATCATTCCCTTCACCACTCACATCCATCCTTCATAAAACCCCACCTACCTCACCATTCAAATTCAAACCACTTTCCCTTCCAAACCCACCCATAATGGCCAAACCCAAAACCCCTCTCCATTCTTATATAAACCCATCTTCACTCCTTCATTTTCACACAACCTAAACACCACTTCTCCCCCTTGGCCGAAACACAAAGCCCACTCCATCTCCTCTATTTCTTCTTCTTCTACTCTCTTCTTTCTTCTTTTGCTCGAGGACGAGCAACCTTCTAAGTTTGGTGTGGTAAAAGCTAAAGCTTTTTGTTTTTCCATAACCATTTATGGCACCAAAGGCCGAGAAACCTCTAGAAAAAGGAAAGGGAAGGCAAAAGCTTCCACCTCCGAGTCATGAGAGATGGAGAGATTCCTCTCAAGGGTGCATCAAGACCACTTCTATGAAGTTGTGGCCAAGAAGAAGGTGATCCCCGAGGTCCCTTTTAAGCTCAAAAAGGGCGAATATCCGGAGATTCGACATGAGATCCGAAGAAGAGGTTGGGAAGTTCTCACCAACCCACCATTCAACAAGTTGGAATCTTAATGGTTCAAGAGTTCTATGCCAATGCGTGGATCACCAAGAACCATGATCAAAGTGTGAACCCGGACCCTAAGAATTGGCTTACAATGGTCCGAGGAAAATACTTAGATTTTAGTTCAAAAAATGTAAGGTTGGCATTCAACTTGCCCATGATGCAAGGAGATGCACACCCATACACTAGAAGGGTCAACTTTGATCAAAGGTTGGACCAAGTCCTCATGGACATATGTGAAGAGGGCGCTCAATGGAAGAGAGATTCAAGAGGGAAGCTGGTTCAACTAAGAAGGCATGACCTCAAGCCCGTGGCTAGGGGATGGTTGGAGTTCATTCAACGGTCAATCATTCCCACTAGCAACGTCCGAAGCTACTATAGACCGGGCTATCATGATACATAGCATCATGATTGGAGAGGAAGTGGAAGTTCATGAGGTTATATCCTAAGAACTCTACAAGGTGGCGGACAAGTCCTCTCCTTTGGCAAGGTTAGCCTTCCCTCATCTCATTTGTCACCTTTGCAATTCGGTTGGAATTGACATAGAGGGAGACATTCTCATTGATGAGGACAAGCCCATCACTAAGAAAAGGATGGAGAAAACAAGAGAACCTCATCAAGAGCATGAGGAAACTCCTCATCATGAAATCCCTGAGATGCCTCAAGGGATGCATCTTCCTCCACAAAACTATTGGGAGCAAATCAACAACTCCCTAGGAGAATTAAGTTCCAACATGGGACAACTAAGGGTGGAGCACCAAGAGCATTCCATCCTCCTCCATGAAATTAGAGAAGATCAAAGAACCATGAGAGAGGAGCAACAAAGGCAAGGAAGAGACATTGAGGAGCTCAAGCACTCCATAAGATCTTCAAGAGGAAGAACAAGCTGCCATCACTAAGGAGGACCCGTTCTTTAACTTCCTTGTTCTTTATTTTCCTGTTTTTCGAAAATTATGCTTTAGGTTTATCTATGTTTGTGTCTTTATTACATGATCATTAGTGTCTTAGTGTCTATGCCTTAAAGCTATGAAAATGAATCCATCACCTTTCTTAAATGAAAAATGTTTTCAATTGAAAAAAAAAAAAAGAAGTGCATGAATTTCAAATTTTAAAACAGTTTAATTATTTTGATGTGGTGGCAATACTATTATTTTTTCTGAATGAATGATTGAACAGTGCATATTTTTTGAATTTGATTGTTTATGAATGTTAAAATTGTTGGCTCTTGAAAGAATGAAAGGAAAAAGAGAAATGTTATATGATGATCTGAAAAATCATAAAATTGATTCTTGAAGCAAGAAAAAGCAGTGAAAAGCTTGCAGAAAAAAAAAACAAGCAGAAAAAGCCAATACCCCTTTAAACCAAAAGGCAAGGGTGATAAAAAGGATCCAAGGCTTTGAGCATCAATGGATAGGAGGGCCCACAGGAATAAAATCCTGGCCTAAGCGGCTAAACCAAGCTGTCACTAACCATGTGCTTGTGGCGTGAAGGTGTCAAGTGAAAACTTGAGACTGAGCGGTTAAAGTCGAGGTCCAAAGCAAAAAGAAGAGTGTGCTTAAGAACCCTGGACACCTCTAATTGGGGACTCTAGCAAAGCTGAGTCACAATCTAAAAAGGTTCACCCAGTTATGTGTCTGTGGCATTTATGTATCTAGTGGTAATGCTGGAAAACAAAGTGCTTAGGGCCACGGCCAAGACTCATAAAGTAGCTGTGTTCAAGAATCAACATACTTAACTAGGAGAATCAATAACACTATCTGGATTCTGAGTTCCTGTAGATGCCAATCATTCTAAACTTCAAAGGATAAAGTGAGATGCCAAAATTGTTCAGAAGCAAAAAGCTAAAAGCCCCGCTCATCTAATTAATACTGATCTTCATAGATGTTTTTGGAATTCATTGTACATTCTATTCTTTTTATCCTATTTGATTTTCAGTTGCTTGGGGACAAGCAACAATTTAAGTTTGGTGTTGTGATGAGCGGATAATTTATACGCTTTTTGGCATTGTTTTTAGTATGTTTTTAGTATATTTTTATTAGTTTTTAAATAAAAATAACTCTTCTGGATTTTACTATGAGTTTGTGTATTTTTATGTGATTTCAGGTATTTTCTGGCTGAAATTGAGGGACCTGAGCAAAAATCTGATTCAGAGGCTGAAAAAGGACTGCAGATGCTGTTGGATTCTGACCTCCCTGCACTCAAAGTGGATTTTCTGGAGCTACAGAAGCCCAATTGGTGAGCTCTCAATTGCGTTGGAAAGTAGACATCCTGGGCTTTTCAGCAATATATAATAGTCCATACTTTTCCCGAGATTTGATGGCCCAAACAGGCGTTCCAAGTCAGCTCAAGAATTCTGACGTTTAACTCCAAAACTGGCACAAAAGCTGGAGTTAAACGCCCAAACTGGCACAAAAGCTGGCGTTTAACTCCAAGAAAAATCTCTACACGAAAATGCTTCAATGCTCAGCCCAAGCACACACCAAGTGGGCCCGGAAGAAGATTTCTGCATTAATTACTGATTTCTGTAAACCCTAGGCTACTAGTTCTCTATAAATAGGACCTTTTATTATTGTATTTTCATCTTGGTTCTTCGGGTTCCCTCTCTGGGGCCGAAGCCAATGACCACCATTATCACTTTTGTATTTTTAACGATGGAGTTTCTAGACACCATAGATTAAGGTGTGGAGCTCTGCTGTTCTTCATGAATTAATACAAAGTACTATTATTTTTCTATTCAACTCAAGTCTATTACTTCTCCAAGATATTCATTCGTTCTTCAACTTGATGAATGTGATGATCTGTGACACTCATCATCATTCTCACCTATGAACATGTGCCTGACAACCACATCTGTTCTACTAGCAATGGCTTGAATGCGTATCTCTTGGGTTTCTAATCTAAGATTGGAACCTTCGTGGTATAGGTTAGAATTATTGGCGGCCATTTCTGAGATCCGGAAAGTCTAAACCTTGTCTGTGGTATTCCGAGTAGGATCTGGGAAGGGATGACTGTGACGAGCTTCAAACTCGCGATTGTGGGGCGTGCGACAGACGCAAAAGGATCAATGGATCCTATTCTGACATGATCGAGAACCGACAGCTGATTAGCCGATGTTGTGACAGAGCATCAGGACCATTTTCACTAAGAGGACGGGATGTAGCCATTGACAACGGTGATGCCCAACATAAAGCTTGCCATGGAAAGGAGTATGAATGATTGGAAGAAGGCAATAGGAAAGCAGAGGTTCAAGGGGAACAAAGCATCTTCATACGCTTATCTGAAATCCACCAATGAATTACATAAGTATCTCTATCTTTACTTTATTTTATGTTTATTTTCATCACCTTAAACTCCATAACCATTTGAATCCGCCTGACTGAGATTTACAAGATGACCATAGCTTGCTTCAAGCCGACAATCTCCGTGGGATCGACCCTTACTCACGTAAGGTTTATTACTTGGACGACCCAGTGCATTTACTGGTTAGTTGTGCGAAATTGTGACAAAGTGTGATTCACATTTGAGAGCTCCAAGTCTTTGGCGCCATTGTTGATGATCACAATTTCGCATACCAGACTGTTGTGGCTAGTACACTTGTGGTGGAAAAATTGGGTTTGACATGTGTTCAACATCTTAAACCATATACGTTGCAGTGACTGAATGACAGTGATAAGATCAAAGTTGATAAGGAGGTGACAATTGCATTCTCTGTTGGAAAGTATGTTGATGAGGCATTATGTGATGTGGTGCCAATGCAAGCTTGTCATTTATTATTGAGGAGACTTTGGCAGTTCAATCGTCGAGCATTCCATGATGGTTACACAAATCTGTTCTCTTTTGATTTTAATGGTCGTAAGATCACTTTTGTTCCATTATCACCTAAGGAGATTTATCTTGACTAGTTGAAGCTTCAACAGGATACCAAGAGAAAAATAAGATGTGAGGTCAATGAAAAATCTAAGAGAAAAGAGGTTATGAGAGAAAAGAATATAGCAAAAGACTCAAAGGTAAGTGAAAAGAAAGAAAAGAGTACATGTCATGAGAATAATGCGAATACAGAGAAAAATGAGAGAGTTGAGAGAGAATTGTGTTTCTTTGCAAGAGAGAGAGAGAGAAATTTAAAGAGTACTTTAATAGGCAAGAGAGCTATGATTATGGTTCGATTTAGGGATACTTTATTATCTGATACTAAATTTAACCCAAATTCACCAAATAGCTTTGTCTCTTTGTTACAGGAATTTGGAGATAATTTTTCTACTAACGTGCCAAGTGGTTTGCCTCCATTACGAGGGATTGAGCATCAAATTGATTTTATTCTTGGTGCTAGCATTCCTAATAGGTCGCCTATAGGAGTAACCTTAAGGAGAAAAAGGAGCTTCAAAGACAAGTAGAGAAATTACTAACCAAATATCACATTAGAGAGAGCATGAGTCCATGTATTGTACCAGTTTTGTTGGTTCCAAAGAAGGATGGTACTTGACGGATGTGTGTGGATTGTCGTGCCGTAAATAAGATTGCGGCAAAGTATCATTATCCTATCCCTAGGTTAGATGACATGCTTGATGAATTACATGGTGCAGAATATTCACTAAAATTGATTTAAAAAGTGGGTATCATCAAATTAGAATGAAATCTGGAGATAAACGAAAGACTGCATTTAAAACCAAACATGGGTTATATGAGTGGTTAGTAATGCCTTTTGGATTAACTAATACACCTAGTGCTTTTATGCGTCTAATGAACCATGTTTTGCAAGAATTTTGGGTAAATTTGTTATTGTTTATTTCGATGATATTCTCATTTATAGCACTTGTTTGGATGACCACTTGTGACATGTTTCAACTATTTTGAAAGTGCTTCGAAAAGAAAAATTATATACCAATCTTAAAAAGTGCACATTTTATATTGATAGAGTTATATTTCTTGATTTTTTTTGTGAGTGCGAATGGAATTGAGGTTGATGAGAAAAAAGTGAAGGCTATTCGTGAATGGCCAACGCCTAAGAATGCTTCTAAGATAAGAAGTTTTCATGATTTAGCTGGGTTTTACAGGAGATTTGTGAAAAAATTTTCTATCATTGCTACGCCTCTCACAGAGGTTATCAAAAAAGATGTTGGGTTTAAAAGGGAAAAGGAACAAGAGATTGTATTTCATACCCTAAAAGATTGTTGTGTTTTGCTCCTATCCTTGTTTTACCTAACTTTGATTAAATTTTTGAGATCGAATGTGATGCTTTTGGGATTGGTATAGGTGCTGTTTTGATGCAGGAAAAGCGAGTCATTGCCTTCTTCAGTGAAAAGTTGAATTTAGCTCAGCGCAAATATTCAACTTATGATAAAGAATTATATGCTTTAGTTCGAGCTTTGAAAGTTTAGCAACACTACCTCTTACCTAAGGAGTTTGTGATTCACACGAATCATAAATCTTTGAAGCACCTAAGGAACAAGGTAAGTTTGATAAAAGACATGCTAAATTAATAGAATTTATTGAGACATTTTCATATATGATGGCCTTTAAACAAGGTAAAGAGAATGTAGTTGCTGATACTTTATCTAGGAGGTATGATTTGATTACTACACTTACTTTTAAGTTGTTAAGATTTGAGTTTTTAAATGTGTTGTATGCAACTGATTCTGACTTGTCTGCTATTTATGCTTCTTGTGAACATGGTACATTTAACAAATTTTATATGCATGAATATTTTTTGTTTCGTAGTAATAGAATTTGTGTGTCTGTTTGTTCTATTAGGGATTTACTTGTTCTGAAATCACATCATGGAGGGTTTGATGGGTTATTTCGGTGTGCATAAGACATTGGATGTGTTATCTGAATATTTTTACTAGACACGTATGCGTAGGAATGTTAAAAATTTTTGTCCTAAGTGTATTACATATAAATAGGCTAAATCTAAGCCTTTACCACATAGTTTGTATACCACTTACCTGTTCCTGTGTATCCATGGGTTGATATTTCTATAGATTTTGTTCTTGGTTTGCCTCGAACTAGGAAAGGTAGAGATAGCATTTTTGTTGTGGTAGACAGGTTTAGTAAAATGTCTCATTTCATTGCATGCCATAAAATTGATGATGCCACAAATATTGTTGATCTGTTCTTTAGAGAGGTTGTGCGCTTGCATGGTGTTCACCAAACTATTGTTTCTAATCATAACACAAAATTTTTGAGTCATTTTTGAAAAGTGTTATGGAATAAATTGGGCACAAAACTATTATACTCTATTACTTGTCATCCTTAAACTGATGGTTAAACTGAAGTAGTTAATAGAACATTAGGGACTTTAATAGATGCTGTTGTTGGTAAAAATCTGAAAATTTAGGAAGATTGTTTACATTTTATTGAGTTTGCTTATAATAGAACAATTCATTCTTATACAGATTTTTCTCCTTTTGAACTTGTGTATGGTTTTAATCCTTTACCTATTTTGGACTTACTACCTTTATCTTTGAATGATATTGTTAGCTTGGATACAAAAGGTAAAGCTAAAAAAATGTTAAAGCAATGTACTTAAAAGTACGTGAGTTGATTGAAAAGAAAAATAGATTACTAGCTCAAAGGGTGAATAAAGGTTGAACACAACTTGTCTTTGAATCTGGTGACTGGGTATGGGTTCATTTGAGAAAGGAGATGTTTCCTACCTAAAGAAAATCCAAATTAGACCCTAGAGGTGATGGTCTATTTCAGGTACTCGAAAGGATCAATAACAATGCTTACAAGATTAACTTTCCAGATGAGTATAATGTGTCAGCAACTTTTAATGTCTCTGACTTATCTTCCTTTTTGATTTGGATGCAGATTCGAAGACGAATCTTTTTCAGGAGGGAGGGAATGATACGAGCTCTATAGGACAAACAGAGAACTGTCATATACTAATTGGTCTAATTACAAGAGCAACAACTAAGAGAATAAAAGAATTGCAAACGTAGCTAAATTATTTGTTAAGGAGATGCATCAAGAATTGGGAAGACAATGATTAACAATTATGGAAAGCCAAATGTCTTACTATTTATAAGTTGTATTGAAGACTCTCGTTAGTCAAATTGAATTAAATAGGCACCACTTTCTTAATATTTATTTTAAAACTTATTTTATGTTTATTTTATCTTATTTTATTTTGTTTGTTTTAGACCCAATTATGATTTGACTCATTTTTATTTTAGTGAACTCATGAGTTAGGATTTTAATTTAAGAGGTATAAAAATCTCTAAAACTTTGTAGCCACTTTTTTTTTTTAATTTTGATAAATAAAATTTCTTTTGAGTTTCTTTGAAAAATTTGGATGTGCTAAAGAGATAGAATAATTTCCTTAACTGTTGCATAGAAAATTAAATTAAAGTAGAGGAGTTCCTTTCATTTGATTTTCTATCTTATTACGTTTCATATCAAATAGGTTTTAGTGTTATGCTTTTTGTTTTTTGCTTGGATCTCTTCCCTTTGATTTTTTGTTTTTAACTACTTAATGTTTAACCATTATGAAATAAAAAATATTTGGTGAAAAATAGTTATTGAAAAAGAAAGAATTGTGGTGATATAATGCTTAAAATTGGAAGCATTCAATCTATCCGACTAAAAAAAAAGTTACACTAAAATTTATAAAAAAAAAAAGTTACTAATATTTTTTGGTAATTAATAGTAGTTACTAAAACTAAATCTATAATTAATTCAGTTAAGATATTAAACTATTTAATTGTTAATTTAACTGATGAATTTCTATTTGCTAGTTAAATTATTTATTTTAAATTTATTTAAATATATATAAATTAAACTTAAATTTAGTTTATTAATATATAATTTATATGTCAAAATATCATAATAATGGTTACATTTCAACGGTTATGAAGTGTTGCTAAGACTTATTTATAAAAGTGACTGGTTATACATTCAATTTGTATATTCTATTTCTTTGAAATCAAGTTGCAAAATATATATATATATATTTGGTGTTTAAAAAAATGGTTAAGGTGACAGTCTTCTTTATTCTTTTAGCCTTTTAGGCACTAGTCAGTAGTCACATTATAAAGGCAAAGAGAGACGATTAAACTATTATTTTTTAATCATAAAACTATAAAACACCGATAAATTTAACTATAAATAAATAAAATTAATTTTGTATCTACGAAAGATAATTTTGTTAGTTTTTATGTGATAAAAATATATAAATATTAATTTTATTTAGAGTAATTATTTAAATTAGTTATTAAAATTTTTAAAATTTGTCATTTTAATTTTTTATATTTTAAAATATATAAATAAATCCTAACGTTTATTTCTTCTATTAGATAATATAGTTTTTTTGTCATTAATTATTAACGATAACTGTTAATACAAAACGTTAATTTGTACACGTAGTTGTTATGTGTTTACGTGTGCAAATTAGATAAATTAATCTTTAGAATAGAGTATAAAATAGTTCCCAAAAAATTTAAAAAATCTTAAAATAGTTTCTGGAATATTTTAAAAATTTTAAGGCAATTCCTTCTAATATTTTTAATCATTTTCAAAAATTAACGTCTTTTAATATTTTTATTAATCATAATAATAAAATATTATTAGAAAATATATAATAAATAAAAAATACAAAAAAACAAAATATAAATTAAATAATAATTTTATTTATTAACATTAAAATGTCATAAGAAATAAAATTATTTAATCATTAATTTATAATCCTTATATTGAGGTAATGTAAAAACTATAATAATAACAATTAAAAAATAAACTTAAAAAAATATTTTTAAGTGAAAAAAATATATTTTTTTTTACATAATTACTAATTTAGATAGCATAAAAAACTTTAATTGTAAGTCTATTTTGTACAACATTACAACTACTCAATTTTAAAACTTTTTAAAAAATTGAAACAGAATACTTGAATTTGTCAAGACGTTTCTTCTTTAAGTGTTGCAAAGTATTAGGAACTTCACATTAAGATTTTGTAAATTATCTACATTGACCTCGTAGTTAACCAAAACTTACAAATTTAAATTCATAGATGACTTGGTTCGTACTGCATATAAGTTTCATAGTGTTATTTTTATACACATTTATACAAATATGTTTAATTATTTATGTGAAAAATTGTACGTTAAATGGAAGTTCTTCTATCGAGGTAAGCCTTAAAGTGGTCCCTCAAATTACACTTGAACTTTATAGTAGTCCCTAAAATTAATAGTTACTCATATGCATCCCTAAAATTACACTCTAAAACTCAAAGTCGTCCTTCAAGCATTTTCTGTCAACTAGTCGCTATTGGAAAGCTGAGGTGGACTCCCTTTTGACATGTTGGCAAGCCCATAATGACACAATATTTGGTTTGGTGCCTAATTTGGGCCAAACAACGTCGTTTCGTGGGTATAAGCTTATGAATCATTTACTCAGCGTTTTCTCTCCCTTCTAAAACAGAAACACAAACTTCTTCCTTCAAAACTCAACTGATCTCCACAATTGGTTTTTTCGTCGTCGTCGTTTGCGAAAAAAAAGAATTAGGTAGAGCACCTATGCTTACAGTTAATGACTATATGTTTTCAATCTTTACAAATTGATTTATGGATTCATCTTAATATCGATAGGAATTCCTATGCATTTTCACCTATGCTTACAGTTGCAAGTTTCCGAATTCAATATATATTATATTGTTAGGATTGGGGGTGACTGTTGTGAAATTGGTACTTTAGATTCCATTATTGTTGTTATCACTGTTGCCATTAGTGTTATTTCCTCCACTTTCATCATAGCTTCTGCTCTATTATCATTGCCTCTTCTACTTCCTACATAGCCGTTGCTGCAAATCTCTTCCATCTCTAAGCCAGCATCACTTGATCATCTGTAAAATTTATGGAGTATTGATTAGAGTGTAAATTTTTCGAGTTCTTAGATGCGTTGCTTGAGCTAGCTATAGCCATTAAATTTGAAGATGGAAAGGAGAAAGTCTGCGAGGTTAGAGAAGAGAAGAAAAGAAATGTAGATAGTGGTCTTTAATTTTGGGGATTAGAATTTAAAATTGATTCAGGAACTAAATTGCCATCAAAATATTTCTTCCTCCACATCACTTATCCATTATTTTGCTAACATGTTAAAAGGGAGTCCACTTCAACTTTTCGATGGTGTCTAGTTAATGAAAAATGCTTGAAAAACGACTTTGAATTCCGGAGTGCAACTTTAAGAATACATACGAATAACTATTAATTTTAGGGACTATTATGAGATTCGAATATAATTTAAGGGACTACTTTGAGAGACTTACCTCTTTTTGGATCTCTTCAAACAACACTAGCTTATTTTTTTATTCATCATTAAAGAATAATTATAGAATATAAGACCTATAAATTAAATTAATATCTTGCGTGATAAAAAAAAAAATATGGACTCATTTATTTTAAATAATTTTATTTTAAAAATATATAAAAAATTGTATAGAAATAATTAAATTTAAGATAATAGACTGAAAATATTAGAAATTAAAATTTGTTAATTTAAAAATAATTATATATAAATAGTTTAAAAGGAGTATTTTATATTTTTTAATTCTTTTAGAAATTTTTTGAGATTTTTAAAATTTTTTTGAAACTATTTTGTACTTTATTGTAGAGATTGATTTATCCAAATCGTGGATATTCAATGATTACGTATGCGAGTTAATGTTCAATGCCAGCAGTCATCGTTAGTGACTAACGAGAAATTGTACTGGCTAAAAAATAAATATTAAAAATTATTTTATAAATTTTAAAATTTGAAAAATTAAAGTATCTAATTTTAAAAATTTTAAAAACTGATTTGAGTAATTATTTTTTTATTTATGTATAAATTTATTATTATTCTAAATTTTTATGATAAAATGACCATTTTTTGTTTTTTATCAGTACAATGTTAAATAGAAATTGATAGTTTATTTGAGAGAAAATGAATATATAATAAAGAAACATTTTTTTTAAATTTATGATTTTTCAAAAATAAAAAAATAATTTTCTTTGGAGTGGTGTTGGAGCCACTAGCAAGAAGCTAAGCTAGTGCTGAGGAAGAAGAAGAATTCAAGAAAATGTGCGATGGCTTCAGTGTGTTGTTTCACTTCATCACTTGTTCCTCTACATCGCCCCATTCATCAATTCTCTTCATTTCTCACAATCCCAAATAACAAAAATACATCTGCAACTGCAAGTGCCATTGTTCCTTCAACCTCAATGAAGAACTCAAAGACCGTGTGGATATGGACCACTACCCAGCACGTCATGACTTCTGCTCTTGAGAGAGGATGGAACACTTTCCTCTTCTCCTCTCCCCATCAAAACCTTGCTCACCATTGGTCCTGTATGTCTTCTCTTTTTTTAGGGTTTTACCAATTGCACTTCATATCACCTGAATAATACCCTACTATCTAAGTATATCTTTTACTAATTTTCTATTGATTTGTAGTTTGATATTAGGTTGATTTTGTCGTTACGATCGGATTGTAGCAAGAATATATACAGTTTATCAAGAATTCTGACAAATTGGATTGTTGATTCATTGGAATTTCTTGTGGAGTTAAGTTAGCAGAGTTGTTGTAATTTCCTAGAATAGTATGCAGCCTTTCCCTGCAATCTGAGATGTTGTTTCTAAGATAATTTAAACTTTTCACCTTCACGTCACGAAGCAGCATCAACCTTTCTGTAGTTCCGAGGCTTGCCTTGAATACGTACTTAGATGGTTGTGTAGAAGAGTACCATAATTGTTTTGTATGTTGTTGGTGGTGAGTACAATGGAGTTTGAGTTATGGTGAAGTGGATATCGATGACATGTCTAATTTGATGAATTTTGAATTTTGGCCATGCTGGAGGTACAGCCGTTGCAGTAATATTCCCCCTTTTTGTTGGTGAAGGAGAGATTTTGGATGGACAAGGTAAAAGGGTAGCCTCAGTCATTGATGTTTCGACTCCAGAGGAACTAGAGCGCCTTAGACCTGAGGATGAGCAATCAGAGAACATTGTAGTTAATCTGTTGGATTGGCAGGTATGTTTGTTTTTGCATTCTTCTCGAAGAATTTTGATGAAATGTATTGTTTCCAAGCATCTCTTCATCCATTGACCATTTTTTCTATTGTTCATTTGCTGATTAGCTTTGCAAGATAGCATGATATGTTTCTGCATGGCCCCATACTATCTTTTAAATGCATAATAATAGTTTGTAATTTGTTTTCTATAATCAATAATTCACATTTATTATTAATAACATATAAATGCTAATTTTCCTTGTATGCAATTAGGTAATACCTGCAGAGAATATAATCGCCGCATTTCATAACAGCCAGAAGAGAGTGTTTGCGATCTCCAATAGTACATCCGAAGCCAAGATTTTTCTTGAGGTAGGTAATATACTTGGGAGACTAATGAAGTAGACTTTTTTAATTGTCAAAGCTCATGTAACCAGATAATGTATAGTACTCTTGTTTTTCTTCCTGCTTTCTCCTTATAGTTGCACCCTTTGAACTTTGTAGGCACTTGAACATGGTTTAGATGGAATAGTCTTAAAAGTAGAAGATGTCGAACATGTTCTTGAGCTAAAGGTAATCTACACACAGGTGAAGTTTCTTGACTTGAGTCATGCAGCTTGACCTCTTATATCAGCTTGGAACTGTCAGGAATATTTTGACAAAAGAGCCGAAGAAAGCAATCTACTGAGCTTGACCAAAGCCACCGTGACACGCATTCAGGTGGCTGGAATGGGGGATCGTGTTTGTGTAGATCTTTGCAGTCTTATGAAACCTGGTGAAGGACTTATGGTATGCATCCATTTCCGCTGTAAAATAATTTTTTTTTGGATAGTCTAGTGTGGCGGCCTTTCTTATTGGTAAAATATCTTTTGCAGGTTGGATCTTTCGCTAGAGGATTATTTCTTGTTCACTCAGAATGCTTGGAATCAAATTATATTGCAAGCAGGCCTTTTCGGGTGAATGCTGTAAGTCGCTTTTTAAGCTTGGAAAAAATATATTCCTCACCTTGGACCTTGGATAAGATTAACTACCTATAACCAAAATTCGCAATAATGGAGCGGCAATGCGAAATCAACGATTAAACCTGATTGGGAAAAGGTTTCTGTCACGATGTCTGTAATTATCACCATTTACACTGAAATGTGAATAACTGGATCTAGTATTTCGTTAACTTATTTATAGAAGTTAATAAGCATAAATCCGAAATAGGTTTAGTGATTTGAAAGCATTGGAAATGCATGTAGATTATATTTATTGCTATGCGCATGCTTGTAAATGTTTCTTCATAGATGGAACTTCAGAGTTTGTTAATTTTTCTTTTCTTGTAAATTTTGAATTTGGTAATATCTATTTTACTTTGCACTAAATCAGTTCATTTACTTTTCAAAGAAGATTTTGGTGAAACTTTTATTCCAACTGTATTTAAGTTTTGATCGATTTCTTTCCCCTTTCTCATGATATTTGAATGTAACTTATGTGTTCAGGAAGTGTTAATAGAAAGACACTGATAGGAGATAAGTTAGTTATTCATCTGGTAGCTGAAACTATTCAAATGTTTCATGCCTCATTTTGTTCACTAAAATCAGCGTATGTATCCTTAATGTGTTTCAGTCTCCGGTTTAAAATGTTAACTGTGATTCGAAACTAGTTTTATGGAATCCTTTTAACCAATTAATTCGCATAACAGGGACCAGTACATGCCTATGTTGCTGTTCCTGGAGGAAGAACGTGCTACCTGTCAGAACTGAAATCAGGAAAAGAAGTTATTGTAGTTGATCAGCAGGGCCGGCAACGAGTCGCAATTGTCGGGCGTGTTAAGATAGAGACTAGACCGCTAATCCTCGTGGAGGCAAAGGTTGCAGTTTTTCTTATAATGTTTTGACTGCAATTTCTTTAATGAGTTTGTGACTGTTTTAAGGAACCATCTTTGAAGCCTTTAATTGTTGGTAGCCTATTCAAAATTGCATCATCACTTAATTACTTGTTCAGCCTCAATCTTTCTTTCGATCATAGATCTTAACAGAAGACACAGTTCCACTTTATTTTTCAAATAGCTGATTGATAATTGTTTTATACAAACTATACTTTATAAACGATTACATGTATACTATACTGTTACTACGAGTTTCTCATTACTTATCCCGCTTTCATAGCCATTAATAAAAATCTGAAAGATAGCCTTAATGAGTAGCATTAAAAAAATAATAAAAATAAAAGATTGGATATTCAATGTGAAATCTGCATTTAGTGTTGTCTTCCATTTGGGAAATATTTGATATCTATAACCACGATTCATTGCTCTGATAGATCCATATATGAAAACTCAGAAGTTGAAGATACAACCACTATTCTTTTTTTCCTTGTGATATATTGGTCACAGAATATAACACTAAAACTTCTCTTTTGGGTCAAAAACTTCCTGAAATTTGAACTAACATTAGAAATTTAGAATAAGTGAAGACAAGCACTCAAAGCACAAGCGTTTTTAAAAGGCATTAGTTGAGTGGAAGAGATGATTATCATTCACAGCAGAGTAAATAGTAGTTACATTACAACTACACTAGTTAAGTAGAATATCTAATTATGTATACTTATATTTTGTAGAACAAAAATGTTGTTTTTATACTAAAATCAGCCACTAAGTATTTGTGTATAAATATATGTGTAGTTAAATTCATTTTTAATGTGTATTTTGTATTTCAATGTATATTCTACATTTGAGGCTGATTTTGGTGTCTAATTTTAGTATGGTTTTTTATTGAATGGGTATGTATTAGCTATGTCATTTAACTGTCTTTAGGTATATTCCAAATTATGGTTATTCACTGTGTGGCAACCAGTTGCAAAAAGCTTCAATTGTGTCATGTGAACAACTCAAATGCAAAATTTTGACATAAATAGACAGAAAAAATCTCGCCTTTAAGGCCCCATGCTAAAAGAGCATTATTAAGCTATCTTATGATTCTTTAGTTTCTGTTTCTGATACTGCGCCAAGAAATTGATGTGATAAACGATTGCGCTGTTCCAGAGAGACTCAGATAGTCAAACTGTCAGCATCCTTTTGCAGAATGCAGAAACCGTAGCCTTGATTTGTCCGCCGCAAGGTAATTCAGTTTGTTTTCGTTTTTCTTTTTCTATCTTTTGTTTCTTATTTTTATTTCCCACCCTAAAATGTTATCTGCTGCCCTATCTAGGTGAAGCCCTGTCAAAAACAGCTGTTCCGGTGACATCACTCAAAGTCGGAGACGAAATTCTGTTACGAGTGCAAGGAGGGGCTCGGCATACAGGAATAGAGATTCAAGAATTCATAGTTGAGATCTGAAACAAATAAACAATGTATTCATATTCAAATGAATGAAATGATGGTTTTTCATTCCCTTTGTGAATTTTTGTTGTTACATTATCACAAGCAGGGGAGGAACTAGAACCAATTGCTTTTGCCGGGTGGCGAACCAGGCAGTGAAAGGGCGCACCTCTGAGTTCCAAGACATCGAACGGTTCAGGCCTTGATCAAGAGTGTTATGAAGCTGAGTTAACAGATTGTTACAGGACTATTACATGCTTTATACCTTCATCAATCATCATGATTTTAGTGTTACAAAAAAAAGTGTTAGTAAATAATTTCTTAGAAAAAGTGTATCTTAAGCCTTAAACTAGAAGCTCGTTTTTATTTATTTATTGATTTTAATTTACGAGTGTCATATATATTTATACAAAAATAGTATGTGTATACTAAAATAAGCCTATATAAATACGTGTTGTTTAACTTATTTTTAATGTATATTTTATATTCTAAAATGTATTTTATACTAATATACCTAGCATAGATGATAGTTATATTGTGTTTAATGAGAGAAACAAATGTAGAAAACACCGACGACATAATAAATTTCAAGAGTAAGTGTAAAATCTGCCTAATTAAAACGTTTATTATGTTTACAAAACAATGTTAGATAAAAGAAAGATGCATAAGCTAGAGGAACTAGAGAAAACATTTTAAAAGTCAAAAAGTTTTTCAATGCATTTCAAAAAAGAGAAACTGAACTTGCTCTCCCAATTCATCTATATCTTATCCAATAGTGGAGGAGATAGAATGAATTGATGCAGTGTCTAAGAGTAAGAAAACACAAATAACATAACTCCCATGTTTAGAAACACTTAATCAAACGACACCAAGAAATTAAAGAAAATCCCATATTATCATCAGTCTTTGGATATAGATAAATGAACGACAAATAACAAATAAAAAAGTTTTTGGTAAAACCACAGTCCTAGAAATTTCTGAGGTCCTTATTGAGTTATTCCTATATTTATTATTAGAGAAAAAGATAAATAAATTTTTTATTTTTTATTTATCATGAAAACAAAATAAACCTTTTACAAAATTAAAATACAAATAAGTTTCTAACTTTTGTAAATATTAAAGAGACATATAAACTTAGTGATAGTTTGAATCTTGTATGAAAGAATTTATGTGCCTCCGAATCACAAAAGTTAGAGATTTATTTATAATTAATTTTGATAAAAAATTTATTTGTTTTCGAAATAAAAATCAGTCATCTATTTATCATTTTCTCTATTTATTATTTATTATTTTCTATATATAATAATATAAGATGACTCCCTGCAGTTATTTTTAATTTTTTATTCAACGCCTTTGATCAATTCTAACATTAGGCCTTGGTGGAGTTGATGAAGTTGAAGCAACATGAGCTTGGTGGTGGTGGTTGAGGTGGCACGGCGAAGCCTGAAAGCGAGTGGGCACGTTGGTCCTGGAAGCAGAAGCAGAAGAAACAAGACCATACTTGTTGGAGTTAGTATTAAGATGAGGAGGAGGAGGAGGAGGAATTGGAAGAGGTGAGGCTTCTTGAGGGAAGTTGATGATGGATTGAACAACTGAATCCATGGTAGGTCTCATGGAAGGGTTGAAGCGGAGGCAGCGAGAGGCCAACTTAAGTGCCTTAAGGGAAGCCTTTGCGGAGTAATGCCCATGAAGCCTTGGGTCAATGAGGAGTATATGGCTGTTCCTTCCATTGTCCCTTATTAAGGGCAGTGCCCATCTCACCAAGTTCATCTCACTATGTGGCCTCTGTCTGTCTATCACCTTCCTTCCTGTCACCATCTCTAGCATCACCACTCCAAAACTATACACATCACTCTTCGTGCTCAGGTGCCCTGTACATATAAGTCCAGTCAGTAGTTGATTTTAGTATACACCTAACATATCTATTTATTTTTTATTTTCATCTACTATTTGTTTTTTTTTTGTTAAATTATAAAAAGAAAAATAAAAAATGCAAACTAAGTGCATCTGGAATGTCCTTAATTTTGTTAAGAAAAATTTTTGAAAGTCAACATTTTAATATTTTTTATTATTATTTGGCTAACACAAATATTAAATTATTTTTAATAAATAAATTTTATTAATTCATATGTACAAACTCTAAAAAATATAGATGCAAACGGTATTGATTCATGTGTGCAAATTTTAATAAATATAAGTATAAACTATATATTTTTTGTGTGTAAAACTCGTGTAAATATGAGAATAAATTAGGAGAATACTAGGTAAATAATGACTATCTTGAACAACACGAACAATCACCAATCAAATAAAAATATACTACACCCTAATTTAATGCTACTAATTAAATTTACTCTTTTAACTTTATTAATTCACATTATTTATATATTGTTCAAAAATGTTGTTGATTACCTATACTTTTTCTATAAATTATTACTGACTAAAGACTGATAAAAAATGACTGGTGATGTTGCATTATATCTTTTGTTAATAGAATAAGGTAACTAACCATTCATGACATATTCTGGGGCAGCATAGCCATGGGTTCCCATGACTCTAGTTGATATGTGAGTTTTATCTCCCTCAGGTCCATCCCTTGCAAAACCAAAGTCCGATAGCTTTGCATGGAACTCCTTAAAATTAAAAGGAAATTAAATATATGAGTTGTTGTGTGGATTAAATAGAAATATATAATTATTGATTTTTATATATATATATATATATATTTACCGTGTCCAAGAGAACATTAGAAGTCTTGAAGTCTCGAAAAATGACTGCATTCTTATTCTGAGTCTTCTCATGAAGATATGCAAGTCCCTTTGCAGCATCAAGCATTATTCTCACTCTGATGGACCATGGAAACACCACAGCTCCTGATGGATCATGCATATAAACAAACATTATATTCTTAATTAATTAAATTGCTAAGAGTTAAGTCCCAACGTATTGAGATTCACATTTTACACTAATTTAATTCTTAAGATTCTATTATATATTCTAATTACACTATTTTAATCTCTCGATTTTAAAAAAATGCACTAAATTAATTTTTCGAGCAATATATCACATGTAACGAAAAAGGAATTAGGATTAATTTAATGTATTTTTTTAATCTAAAAAAATAAAATAATACAATTAAAATATTAGGAATCAACTTGATGCACAGTTAATTTCAAAAACTATTGTAGAACTACTTAAGTCTAAATTATTAACAGTTAAGCCTCAACTAGGTATTTGAGATTAACGTTTTGCACCAATTTAATTTTTGAGATTCTAATTACGCTATTTTAATTGCTCAAATTCAAAAAAAAAAAAAAAAAAAAAAAAACACTAAGTTAATTAGTTCCTCAAAGCAATATATCACATTTAATGAAAAAAGGAGTTAAGACTAACTTGATGCATTTTTTTCAAATTTAAAAAAATAAAATAGTGAAATTAGAATATCAAAAATTAACTTGATGTGCTGTTAATTTTAAAAATCACGGTAGAACTTATTAGCAATAAATTACTAATTACTTATTACTATTATACTCTTTATTTCATGTATATTGTGAAACAACAACAAGAAGAGGAGGAAAAAATATTGTACCACAAAGAAAAGTTTGTAAACAGGTTTTAAAAAGAGTTCTAATTAATACATTCATAGAAGTGATAATTATATTATATGCTACATATATACATTAACATTAACTGAAGCCCTTACAATTTTCAATCCACATATTATCAACAAGGTATATATCTATCTGAATTAAGTTATCAACATATAACAACCTCATAAACATAAATTTACATTTGATTTGCAGAAAACTATGAATTTCAGTTTTACAAAAATTAATGTAATAATATTTCATATTTGTATGCTATCACAAGGACAAAGAGTGTGTTTCTCATTCTCAATAGGATAGGGAGGAGGGTTATTAGCTTTTTTTCTTAGAGGAGGAAATAATACTTAATAATTTTTATTTTATATAAAGAATGATAAGCTAAGATTTACTTTTAATTTTTACTCTATCTTAAATAAAACGCAAATCATATATAGTGTATATATAAAAGGAAATTAATATTTATGAAGTACCTAACAAATATACATATATGTACAATATATATTATCTATTTATAATATTTAAGCATTTGAATAAGTAAAAGATTGATTAGAATTATACCATTAAAGAATTATGATGAAAAGTGCTACATACAAGATGTATGTACATTTATATAGCTATAAGAGGAATAGAAGTTTTATGAACACATCAAAATCTCGATATGTGACATCAAAGCTGCATTAGTTCTTGGAGTTAAAGAAACAAAAAAAAAAAAAGAAAGAAAGAGACAATAATGATCATAATTCTTTTTCTCTGCACTACTCCAATAGTGTAGATTTTTTTAGTATCTTAAAATGAACATGTGCTGAAATAACAAACTCCTTATTGTCATGAGATTAAAACCAATAATGGTTTGTTCATAAATTTTAGTTTGATTTGAGTTAAAAAAAAAAGGAAAAGATTTTAAAAATAAAATGAACTTCTATATATATATATACACACTCCCTTTTATTTTTATTTTTTTTTTCATAATTAGATAGCTATTAAGTATTAACTCTCAATGAAAAGAGAGAGTAGTAGTTAAAGATACTGTAATTTTATTCAAGAAATCTTATATATATAGTTAAACAAAATAAATCGAAGCCAATATAATCAGTATGTTCGATAAATAATCTAAACAAATAAGGTAATTAGCATGCAAATAATAAATCAAACATGTATTATATATAGATAGATGAGAAACAAACAACTCTTTAATAATAATAATAATAATAATAATAATAATAATAATAATAATAATAATAATATATAGACTTACTCCTAAAGAGATGGGATTCAAGGCTTCCACGAGGCATGAACTCATAAACAAGCAGCATCTTATCATCTTCATTGCAAAATCCAATTAGTTTCACTAAATTTGGGTGCTTTAGCTGACTCAGATAGTTTACTTCAGCCTGCCATGTACACAACCATCTATCACTCAAAACACTTTCATAGTTTAAAAACATATATTATATATATATAAAGAAAGAGAGAGGATGAATGACATATTTTAAGGATCTCTTACAATCTGTATTTGAGTGTAAATCGTTTTTTTATTAACATAATCAACATAGTATTAAAGAAGTGTATGCATATATGAGACAAAAAAAAAATTGACTAAAGTAAAAGAGTTTAATTAGGAAGTTAATTTTTTAAAATAATTTTTTATTCTAAATTTTAAATTTTAAATCTTAAATTCTATATTATAATCTATAAATCTTTAAAAAAAATGAAAAATAATTTTATAATAAAAAAATAATATCGACTAATTAAAACTTGATTCCGTATACTTATTCAAATTATTGATGATGAAGATAATATAAATTGAAATAAAAATTAAAATATATAATTGAGTTGGTTGATGGTGATCATACCAGCCATTCTTGATGGCCCTGAAGACCAAATTGGTTGAGAGATTTTATAGCAACAGGGATCCCCATTCCAGGTTTTGTTGGAGTCATAGCATCATCTCTACTAAGCCATCCTTTGTAGACACTTCCAAATCCTCCCTCACCAAGAAAATGCTCTCTCTTAAAATTTTTTGTTGCCAATTTAAGCTGTTTGTATGTAAAGCTTTTTGGATTAACCACCCTTTCTTCATTAATAATTGGTGAATTGGTTGGAGTTGATGGTATGGGACCAATAATTTTCTCCTCTATTCCTATTTATTTTATGAGAGATTGAATTATTCACAAGTTAA
The DNA here is from genome assembly GCF_059453495.1 of Arachis ipaensis. Lineage (NCBI taxonomy): Eukaryota > Viridiplantae > Streptophyta > Magnoliopsida > Fabales > Fabaceae > Arachis > Arachis ipaensis. Next base: position 139,472,242 of record NC_142435.1, on the reverse strand, counting down.
ATCACTTGGAAAATAAATTAAAATTAAAATTACATATATGCAAAGTGTTAAGAGTTTAGAGTTGCTAGCTAGGGTTGTGTAGAACATTAGAAGTGGAATTTTTTTTTTTCCCTCTAGAATCTATATCATATTTGTTTCGCTTTATTTGGTGTTGTATTAGGATTTGTTTATATGGAAAACTTTTAGAGTTTTTGAACCAAAATCAATATATAACTAAGGTTTACAAAGTTCTCATATTTACATTATAGTTATATTAATTTTCAGTCACTAATATATATAATGCAACTATAAGAATGTCTTAAACCTTAATTGTATGATAATTATAAAAATAAAATTATTCACCTAGCTAGCTAGTATCATTGATTTTGAACAGGGAAATCCTACATGGACCAAGTGCTTTTTGTGTATATATATTAGACTTACTTAGAATGAGGCATATAATATATAATTTCCTTTTTCTTTTCGTTGTTTGACTATGTAATTTCTTTGGGTCCTTATTACTTCCCATGAAGTCTTGTAAGTTATATATATATATATATATTTGAGCATCATTTTGGGACTTGAAATAGCTTCCCCACTTCGAGTGTCTATAGCTAAGATATGGAACTTAGTTTTTAGGAATCAAAACTAGTTTAAATTATATTATGGTGCATGCTAATACTCTGAAATAGATAAAGATCTTCTCTAATTTTGGGTCAAAAGAAAAGGGGTGGATTATTGGGAGAATATTTATTAGTGAGAGGAATAATTAATTATAGCAAATAAATTTAAACTCAAAATTGCATAAACTTTGAATAATTTATAGTGTTAGACAATTCATATATTATTATGCCTCTTTTTTAAGACTTCATGTCTTTTTAGTAAACGTTTTTATGATATACTGCTCTCATTTTAGTTATTCTTATCAACTTATAATGATAAGTTAATAATTTCTTAATATAATATACTTGATGAACTTTATAAGACAATAATTTTATGTAATTAAGAAGGAAATATAATATAATTGATATTACTCCCCTATTCCATATTTTTTACTTAAAAATTTCACATAGGTCAAAGTCAAATAATGAAATTTAAAGTTCATTTTTTAAATTAAAAAGAGAATTTATTAGAAGCTAAGTTGGGTCAAAATAATCAATTTTAATATATTCCTTTTTGACATTGGACATTATTATATAAAAGAAAAAAATTAAGAAGGAAAGATAAAATAAAATTTGTGATTCACAGTTAGTATAAACACAAAAGTGAATATAAATAATATTTATTTATTAAAAACAAGAATGAAGTATTTTTTGGTGTTAGTATTTGTGCTAATTAAAAATTAAAATGATCTTTATATATCACAAACTCTAATCCAACAACACTGCCAGCATTATATTGCTACAGATTCAAAGATGGATTTGCTTAAGTTAATTAGGGGATGCCAGCAATGGTTCTGAGTTGTTTTTATGGTTTAGAAAGGATGAATGATTAAAAGATCAGAAGAGAACAAAAAGAAGGGTTAGAGAAGAAGAAGAGTAGTTGTGAATTAGATAGAAAAAAATAAACATATATATTTTATAACTGTTATCTAGATTAATTTTTGAGAAAATTTTACTTTCTGTGTGAGATGCTAAAATAATATTCCTTTTTCTTCTATTTTATAAATGTACATTTCTCTCCTTTCTAACTTTTAAAAAACTTCCTTTTTAATCCATTTTAAATTTTTTGTGTTAATTAATATTAACTTTATCTATTTTTAAGAAAAAATAAATTACTTTTTGAAAAATACCCATTAATAAAAATTTTATTTTTTATCATTAAATTTTGCTTATTAAAATATCCTTTAATAAATTATTTTTTTATTGATTAAATTATATTTTATCAAAATACTTTTAAAAAATTAATAATTAAATTATTTTTTTCTAAGATACCTACCCTTCAATAATTTTTTAATTATTAAATTGTGATTTTACTAAAATTTTTGTTAATAATTATTTTTATATTTTACTATTAATTTTTCGATATCAATATATATTATTTTAATATTAAATAAAAAAATCTTACCACTGTATAACAATTAATATATATTGATATTAAAAAATAATCTTACTAAAATTTTTTATTTAATGCTAAAATAATCTAGATAACAATAACATACTTAAAGAAATGATAATATTTTTTAAAAAAAATTATGTAATATTACCAGAAACATTTTTCAGCATGGGAAAGAGAAAATCAACCATAATTTTAATTTTTTAAATTAAATATTAAGAACTAAAATAATATTTAATATTAAAATAATTGTGTCACATTATATGTTACTTTGAAATAAGTCAAATGAGTCTGAAGACATCAATAAAAATAGAATATTTAAGTATTTTTATATTTAATATTTTATTAGTTTGATAAAACTGGAAAAATGGAGAGACATAGAAAGAAATTGATTTTGCAAGATATGAAAAAAAGCACCTCACCTCTTTTGGGTTTTATTTAGTGAATCATATATATGCCAACCTTAAAAAATAGAAAGAAAAGAAAAAGAAAAAGAAAGAAATTTAAAAGAATACCATCTGCTTTATATTTGTGATCACTCGCAGAATCTTTTGCTTTTGATCTCATGATCATCAGTGTCATGCAACCAAACCAAAGTTTGAGTTTTCTTTTAAACCCTAAATCATCTTCATCACCTTTCTTCTTTCTTTCCTCTGATGAATTTCTTCTCGAATTATTCAAGACTACTCCACCCATTGAGAGTTCCTTAAAACTTGCCATGTCTTGATATCCACCCAAAATCAAAGACATAAAAAAATAATTAAAAAAAAATAGAACAAATTAAACCAAGAATGAAAAAGTGCACCCATCAATAACTAAGAGTAACCAAACATAAAAACATGGGTTAAACATTCATATGAAAAATAAAACATAAATGGAAAGATAGAAAAGAGCATCACCAAAGCGAGGTTGAGTCGAAATGAGAGACAATTGAGGGAAATGGAATCTGTAATAAGCTCCCACCATTGACGAGTGTATGAAAGAAATGGATGAAATTAAATCAAAACAATTACTGTGGTCTAAGGAAAGTCTTGTCATTATTAGGATGAGTTAAATGAGAGAGAGAAAAAAATATATGAAAAGGAGAGAGAGAAAAACGGAAAAATGTCTAGAGCTTTTTTTAATATAAGTGAAAAATGCTTAATTATTAGAGAGAAATAAAATATTAATAAATTTTAATTTGTTGATTATAATATTGTTCTTTTCAAAATACTAAAAACTCAAACATGAGTTCTAAGAATATCTAGTCAACCATTACCAAAGAATAAGTGGTATGAAAAATATTTTTTTGATAGAAAAGATTTTTTAAAAAAGTTTTAGTATGTTTGATGAATTTTTTAATTAAAAATAAAAAATAATAAATAATAAAAATTTTTTTTAAAAAAAGGTTTAATTACTCTATTGGTCCTATAGTTTTGTGAAATTTTCAATTAGGTTCATATACTTTTTTTCTTTTTAATTGAGTCCTTGCACCAATTTTTTTTAATTGGGTTCCTACACTTTTTTTTCCTTTTATTTAGGTCTCTATACTAATTCTTTTTTTTTAGTTGGGTCCCTATAAAATTAAGCCAATTATTACTAAGAGGGACTTAATTGAAAAAAAAAATTAGTGCAGGGACCCAATTAAAAAGAAAAAAAGTACAGGGACCCAATTAAAAAGAAAAAAAGTATAGGGACCTAATTGAAAATTTCACGAAACTATAGGAACCAACAGAGTAATTAAACCTTAAAAAAAATTATGGTTCTCATTTTTTTCAAAATATTTTAATTTTAAAAATATTTTAACATAATAAAAAAAACTAAAAATATTTTTATATTATTGTATAAAAACAAAATTAATAAATAAAAATGTATTTTGTATGAGACATCTAAATATTAATTTTTTTATTGTTTTAAATATCTTTTAAAAAAATTATTATTAAAAACTTACCCAAATAAGTTTAATTTTAAGTATGAGTGAGTAATTTTGAATTAGTTAATATTAGTTAACTTTTTTATTATAAAATTTAAATTTTTAACTTTTATTTTTTGAAAGCTTATGATTTAGAGTATGGATATAGTTAGAATTTAGAATTTAAGATAAAAAAAAATTAATTATTATTAGTTAAAAATTAGCTTTATAAATATTTTTAAATTTTAGTGTGTTTGGTAAAATATTTAAGTAAAAATAAAAGATATTTTTAAAAAAAAATTATAATTTTTTATTTTTTTTAAGTGGTAAAATATTATTTTGGTCACTTATATTTGGGTCAAATTTTAATCTGGTATATAATATTTTAAACGTCCTATTTTTGTTCCAAAAAAATTTAAACAAGTTGTTGTCTTATTGTTAAATTTGACACTAATAGTTAATTAATATAGTTAATAAAATGAGTGACATGGACGTTAATAACCTTACAAGTTAAGTTAAATCTTCTTTTATGTGTTAGAAAAATATAACAAAAATCTTTTTGTAACACTTCTTCTCCTCAATTTTCTTTTGGTACAAAATTTGAAATCCTAACAATCAACCAACGCTTCAAAACTTTTACATTAATGATCATTGATGGGTCGATTATTTTATTTAAATACTGAAATTAAATGCTATTGACTCTTTAATATAATAATTGTTTATGTCAAATTTAATGGTGGAACAATATTGAACTCGTTTAAAATTCTTTTAGAATTGAAATAAGACGTTTGAAATATTAGGGATCAAATTAGGATTCAGCCCAAATATTCGGAACCAAAATAATATTTTATCCTTTTTTTATTTTTTAATTTACAAAAAAAGATATTTTAACATAATAACTAAACAGAAAATATTTTTATATTATTATATCAAAATAAAATTAATGAATAAAGAAATATTTTTATATAAAACATTTAAATATTATATTTTTTATTTTTTAAATTAATTTTAAAAAAATTACTTATTAAAAGCTCATCCAAATAAATTCTAAATACAAGAAGCTAATTTTTATTTAGTTAATATTAATCAATTTTTTTATTATAAAATTTAATTTTTTAACCGTCATTTTTAAAAATTTAAGATTTAGAGTGAAGATTTAGTTAGAGCTTAAAATTTAAAATTATAAAATAATTATAAAAATTAATTAATATTAGTATTAATTTTCTAGCTAAACTAGGATAAACCAAGACAATAAAAAAAACCATAAGCCATTTTACCTCTCAAAACCATGTGCCCATAACGTCTATAGTGGCTGGAAAAAAATATTATAAGGAACGAAGGATTTTAGAATGTATATAATTTAATTTAGGGTGAAATATTATTTTGATTTCTCAACGTTTGAGTTGAATCTTAATTTGGTCTCTAATATTTTGAACGTTCTATTTCACTCCTAAAAAATTTTAAACGTCTTATTTCTATTTTAAAAAAGTTTTAAGTGAATTTAATATTATTTCACCATTAGATTTGATACAAATAATTCGCATATTTAAGAGTTAATAGCATTTAATTTCAGTATGTAGTAAGTAAAATCAATCCATCAATAATTATTAATATAAAAATTTTTTCTTTGATTTTAAAGCATTGACGATTGATTGTTAGAATTTGTTGTTTTGTACAAAAAAAAATTACGGAAAAGTAGTCTTACAAAAAAATTTAGTTATATTCTTTTAACATATAAAAAAAATATGGCTCATTCTATTAATTATTAATGTCAAATTTAACGGTATTAGGACAATATTAAAACTGTTTAAAATTTTTTTAGATAAAAATAAAATATTTAAAAGTTAAAAACTAAATTAATATTTAACCTAAACATTAAGAACTAAAATAATTTTTTATCCTTTAATTTAAAACTTCGGAAAGTTACACAAAAATAAAAATATTAAAGAAGGAGAGAGAAAGAGGAGGATAAAAGGACAAAAATAAATTGAGTTGCTATAGCCAATTAACATTAAAATAATGGTTATGGTGTATAAAATTATTTGCCTAACTTATTAAAAAAAAGTTAAAAATTAATATTTAATTTTAAAAGTATAAAAATAAATAATTATTAATTAAATATTTAAAATCTGTCGTAAAAAATAAATTAAAAGAAATTTAGGTACCAAATTTATAGAATTTTTCTAACATTAAATGCTATTAAAAAAGAATAAAAACATTTTTTTAAAGAAAAAAACACAAGTTCATGAATAAAATAAATATATAAATAAATTTATCTAAAATGGTAAAATGTATGAATGAAAATGGCGAAGACAAAGACACTAGAAACAGGCGCTGCCAACAAACTAGAATTAAAGGCAGGCTGTACACGGATCGAATCGGATTGGATATAATCTATAATTTTATTCAATTTGTACTGTATTTATCAGATCGAATCGGATACAATATTCGTATTTTTAAGTTGGATACGATTCGATTCATATACTTGCGAATCAGATCGGATCGGATATCGGGTATATTCGCATAATTTAAAAAAAAATGTTTTAAGGCTCTTTTCTACTTTAAAAAATCTATTTTTTCACCTGTTTCAGCCTATTTACTCCTAAAATATTATTAATAAAAGCTCTCTTGAATAACAAAAGAAAAATAATAACACAAGATCTAAATTTAATTATTCGAAGTTAAAGTACAACAAAAAAATAAAAAAAAATATCATAGAATTCATAAAACAACACACTAAAGTTCATATCACATTAAGATTTACTTTTTTAAACTATACTATTTATATAAGACGTGCGGATATGCAGATCTGCGGATCAGATCCACGGATATAACTACCAAATCAGCAATCCGATCCTACCATAGTGCGAATCAGATAATATCCATAAAATTCAGATCAGATACGAATAATTACCACGAATATGCAAATATTATCCGATCTATGTGCAGCCTTAACTAAAGAAACATACGCATGTTGCAGACATGAATGATGAAAACCCAAGAGAATAGGTTGTTTAGGCATATTAACATCTTTTTTAGATTTATTAAAAATATAACTATTTATTTTATTTTTTTATTAATTTAAATTTTTAGAAATGATATTGTAACATATATAATATCAAAATTCTATATCTAAAAAATTTAAATTTAATTTTTGGTGAATTTTAAAAATAAAAAAATAATAGTATAAGACAAATAAAAAAAAGTTTATACAAAAAATTAAGCATAACAAAAAAAATTATTTAAAAAAATATATTAAAAATATTATCATTTATATTGTCTCTTTCTATGAGTTTAAATTTTAAAAAAAATAACATTATATGACACTGTCTTATAATATTTTTTATTTTATATATTAAAGAAAAATATAATATAATAAAAAATTGAACTATTTATTACTCCTAAATTAAATACTTTCAAACGCATTAATTTCTGGCACAGTATATTAGTCTTGCGTTTTATAAAACTTTGCTTTCAAGTTTCAACTTTTTTAAAAAGGTTACTTTATAATAAATTATTGCAAATAATACTCGAAAACTACAATCATATTCTTCTATTTTTTTATTATTATTATTATTTTAAATTGAGATGAAGAAACTTCTAAGAATATTTATTTTGTCAGAATATATATAACCTTCATAATTATGAGTGGATTTGTTCACAATTGCTTTTATTTATTTTTTAAATAAATATTTAAATTAATTCTAAGAAATTTTAAATTAGATACTTTAATTTTTAACTAATTTTTATTATTTTAAAATTTTTTAAGATGAATGAGTTCCTGTAGACCAATTTACCTTATAATGATATCTGTTAAAAATTTAATTATATCATAAAAATATTATTAAGATCGTATTTGTTCAATACGCATATTAAATATTTTATCATAAATAATAATGGGATCCAAATCGACAAGATAATATTTAGGGACTTCTAAAGTTATAAAGATTTACTAGAATCTAAAATGTCCGATCGGAAATTTATTGAGTATCAATTTGAGTGTACATATTTTTTTTAGAGAAGCTATCCGTTTAATATATTTAACTTTTAGACATACATAATTTTTTCTTTTTCATAAAGACATTCTTTTGATAACAAAAGACACTAGGGCACTCGAAACATTTAGAATTGACATGTTTTAATTATCGATCAATTTAAATATTTTATTATTATTTTTTCATTAATTTAATTAATTAGTAAATGTAATACTATGCTAATTCAAATAATTTTGATGAGATTCGTCTATTGCATTGATCTATCATAATTTTTTTTTAAAAAAAATACATGAATGATTATATACTAATAAATAATAAAAAATAATTTTTTTAAAAAATTTAATTTTGATATACTAACAATATATATATACAGTCGTCTAATCAAATATATTCTTTATTTTAAATGATCATTTTTACGGTTAATATAAAAGATAATTATTTTGTTGATATAATGTTACGTATAATTTAATGCACTTATAAAATAATTTTAAATTAATAGTGTATCAAAGTTAAATTCATTTTCAAATTATAAAATATTATATGTTAATGATGTAAAAAAATTTATATAATTATTTAATCATATTCGCTTTCTTTAAATGACCATTCGGGTTATCAATAAAAAAAGATATTTTTACTAAAATATCACTATGAAATTGAATACATACGTAAATTTATTTTACATCAACAATACATTCAAATTATATATATAATTTAATTTTCATGCATTGTCATAAAATATTTTAATTACGTAATGATACATAATAAAAGTAATTATCCTTTTATATTAACGATGTAAATAATCATCTAAAAAAAATAAATATCATTAAATGATTGTATACAATATTTTATACTATCGACGTACATAAAAAATAAACTCATATATATACTAGCAAATGGCATGTGCCATGCACGTGTGCGTGGAAGATGTTTATTTACTAAATTTCTCTCTTCGATTTTGTTCATAAAAAAAATTTATTGTTATTTTATTAAAAAATACGTGGAACACGTATTGATTCAAAAAAAAAATTAATACTTCAATTATCATTTTTAACAAAAGACACGGTAAAATTAAAAACTTATCAAAATATTATAGTTTGAATAATTTTCCTGAAAAAAAGCATGGCTTGAAGTTGATGATGCTGTCGGCTTGAAGTAGACTTTTGTTATAAATGATAATTGAAACCGAAAACATTACTCACGCATTTAGATTGTTTCCATATATCATATGTTTTTCTGTAAGATTGTAACCGAAAAAAATATCTATGTCTTTAAATAATAAAATTATAATATTTTAATTATCATTAATTTGTATCTTTTTACTATCTTTTTTAATCGACAATTTTTAGGACAAACTTTAACTAAATTAAAAAAAAAATAGATAAATTTATTGTAATAAAAAATAAAATTAACTATTGAGTTTTTCTTTTACTAATTAATTATTAAGATTATTTTTCTTTATAGCGATACTAATTTAAAATTTGAATTATCTTTTTTTATTTGTATAATTATGCCAACTAATATTTAATATATACTTAATCATGTGTTTTAAAAATTAATTACTTCATTTTAAAAAATTACCAAATCTTAAACAAACCTCAAAAGTGAAAAATATAGTCCTTATGATCAACAATTGATTTTATAGGTTTATGATCATTAGTTTATTGTAAATTAAAATAGAATAATCAAGCAAATATAAAATAAACATAAAGTGTAAAGATATTGCCTCCATCTTAAAAGATAAATTTTGATTTTGTTAATATAGGAGAAAGAAAATTAAAATAATAATAATATTATACTATCATAAAAAATGGAATATGATGCTTTATATATTTAGATTAAAAATTTAATCTTGAACTGAGATAAAATACATGAAGAACAAATTCGTTCTCTATAATTTTTTTGAATAAATCAGCTAATATTTTAGATCATTTAATATTTTAATGACAAGTGTAAAAATGCAATTAAAAAATATTTTAAAATTTTGAAGCACAATAAATCCAACTCATATGTTAAATATAATAATTAACAGATAATAAATAATTGAAATCTTTGGCATAAACCTTTCTCTTAGAAATTTCCATCAGTGACACTAAAATTAGGATCTATACTGCAAGTATTGTGGTGACGACCGGTGACCAATTTATTGATTCTATAACAACTACCTCTAGTTCCTTTGTAAAAAGCCATGGTATGCTCAGAAGAGTCAAAGTCACCACCAACATATTAACACAACATTTGAAGTGTAAGAATCATAAGGTTACTGCCGATTGAGATTTATAGAACAAATAGAAATCTCAACAACAACAAACTTATCATACACAAAAATTATTTTTCACCACACCAATTTATATATTCGTCTATTATCTTCAGCCTTGTATATGATAATTTTATCATCATTTAATGCAACAAATTGTGGGGTCAATTATGGCATGTATAAAAAAAGTATGGTATTTAAGATGTCTTAAAAATATCGAGAATTAGATACAATAAAATTTCAATTCAGCGTTAGATAATATAGAACTTTTAACACTATCATATTTTCTATTTGAACCGTCATCTTACAAGTATTTTTACCAAATAACTAATTATGTTTCAACCCTTGTTTTGCAGCATAGAAAAATATTAAGTATCAATTGACATGCTTAAGATAACAAAAATTATAATTCAGAAGTAAATCACTAAAATTCAGTGAGCTTATGAAAATAAAATACACTTAAATCCATTTATCGTTGCGCTTTTAATACTCCTAGAATTCTAATTGTGAAGTTGATTATAAACCTGAGAGTCAAAATCCTATTCTAAATCAACAATAAGTCCCTCGTCAGCTCTCTTAGCTAGAGTTTCATTTAATTGGTACCTCTCAATGAGTGATAACTAACAAACTTTTTTAAAAACTGTAAAAAAATGACTATCAAATAATCAAAATCGTAATTTTAAATTTATTGTATTAGACTATATTATCATTCTAAAATTGACAGACTAATTAATCAATTCTAAGAATAACCCTAAACCCAAACATATAACCATGCATGGCTCATAACTATAGAAGAATTCATTTCCATCTATCAAGTTGTTAAATTACAATTGCCAACTTGCCATTATGATCATGCATGCCAAATACAAAAATAAATAAATATTGAGACACATGGTTGATTTTCTTTTAGTTTGAAATGATATAATATTTAATTCCAAGACATCTAGTTAACTATAAATAAAATAATTTAAAAAGTATCAATATAAAAAATCAAGAGATATATGAGGAATGCTATTAACCAAACAGCTCAAGATATAATACGTTATTCCACAAAGTATATTATTTATTTTTACAAACAAAAAAATTAATTGATGCAGAATAATCTTATGTAATAATCTAGAGATAATAAATCTACTCTTTATCAGCAAGTTGAACATCAGTCATAACATATGGGGATTCTAAAAATTCTAACTTTACACACAACTCTTCCTGAAAACATGTATAATGTGATAGTTTCAAATTAAAAGCTAACAAAATTTCGTATCTAGAAATAAGGGGCTATGGACCAAGGAGAATTAAAGCAGTTATTTTCTTCACATTGGCCTTGTTTATTTGAATATCAAGAACTTCACAAAAGTCCAACAATTCTTCTTTTACACATACATTTGTCAATCATCTTTATCTTTTTCAGCTGTTTTTCAACAAAGAATTATAGACACAAATTTTACTTGCAGGTCAGTCACCACTTAGATGCTCAATGTTTAAGAAATGATATAAAATATGAAAACAATAAGAAAATAAAACAAAGGTCAATCTGTTTGAACTTTCTTAATTTCATGTTCTAATCTCTTTTTAATATATATTTTTTAACTCCCAAACTGACAGGAAGAACAGAAATTGCATCAAAGATTATATATAAATTAAAAAAAAAAAAACTAAGTTCATACTTGCGCTTCTGTCTCATAATTTTTAATGGTAGAGAAAGAACAAAAAAAAAAAAAACAAAATATCAATTAAAAAATAAATTTATCAACAAAGGTAGTAGTCATTGCCACAAAATTGAAGATTGAATGAAGGAAAGCTTTGCAGTCATAATAGTTTGTTTATTGCTTATCTGATCATTGGGTTCTTCATTTCTTCCTATAGCTTTATAGCGTACATCATAACAAAAAATAGCTTCTGAATTTTGCCTAATTGGCTATTTTTAGATTTCTATATGAAGAAAGTTCCATACAACTTTACCCCTTTTTTTTTCTAACTTTTTAAGAATGAAATCTTAATAGTTTTCTGCTCACAGATACAATAATTGTTAAAATACTCCTAATTTGTATGCCTATTCAATATGACTATATTCTTTTGAATTTCTTTTACCATATGCAGCGAGTTGAAGATCACACCTAAAAGATACCATGGTATGTTTCTAAGAGATGAAGATTTTTACAAAAAATCAGAACAAAATCCTATAAATTTCTTAAGTCATTAATTTGTTGGTTTCAGCTGAAATAATTGACCACAGAAAATTTTTAGATATTTTCAAAACAAAATCTTTTTCTTCAAATCAAATCCAGCAGATATAAAAGGATAACATTTTTTAGAAGGAAAATACTTTCAATATATTGTGGTACTGATTTGTTTTGAGTAAAGAAAACATATATGAAACAGTAAAATAAAACAAATTATCAATAATATCATCATGAAAACAAACCAAACCATAAATAAATAGTAAAAGTACATTAAAATGACAAAGAGAACTCAAAAACCACTTCACCTGGCTAAAAAGAATATCATACACAATAAAAATAGTCATAATTCTCAACTTCCTTCCTCATCATGGATATACCTATCTGATGACATGCCAAAAAAATTCTTTAAAAAAATGCACAAATTCGCATCAAAATATAGCATGAAGAACTGAAAGGAAAAAGGAGTGTATCATATGTATGACCTTTTTACGTTCTTCGTTGTGTTTTCTCCTTAAAACTGCTTCTGTGCCACCTTTCTTCTCCTCTTCTTATGCTTGTGAAACCCAGTAACATAGTCTTTTCACAACCAAGCCAAGATCCTCACTTTTATTAGTATTAGTACACACTTATAATCTAAATCACAATCACAATCACAAAAGTTGCAAACTTTTTGCAGCACAAACATAAATTTCAGAAAATTAAGGAATGGGGAATCGCCTATTTTTTTGGCATAAGAAGGAAAAAAATTAGGAAGAAAACATGAAGAATTTTAAGTACCTCATTCTTGTTTGAACACAGAAAATAGACTCTCTTATCTGCACTAATTCAAGAGAGGAATCCTAAGTCAAGAGAGCTTACACATTATAATGGTACAATGCTTTGGATTCTCATGTTTTGAATGAAAAACTAAAAAAAGATACGACAATAATAACGCATGAGACCCACCTCAGTAACTGGAAACTCCACAATATGTTTAGCTACTGGACTCACTGTTTTCTCAATGACAACATCCATCTTTACGAATTCCCCATCTTTGCTTAGCTCTCTATATTTCACTGGAATTTTCTCAACTCTAACGTATTTGGAAATAATACAAAAAATTAAAATTAGATACACAAACACAGGTTTTTGCATGTTGCATTGATTGTGGGATTAAATCTCCTTTTATTATATTGATGTTTAATCTTGATTAAAACATAGGAAATAGAATGCCTAAGATCATTATGAAACTAACTTTCAAATCATGACGAAGTTTTAAATTTTTCTCAAGATTGCTTTTGAAGTTTGATGGGATAGAAAACACACCATGAGTAAATTGGATGTAACACCTTACCACACAGAGCCTTACGCTTAAGTCGTAAAGTAGAGGTGACGAGGTATTACGACATCTAAAAGAAAAGAATTATATAAATATAGTTGAAAGAAATTATATCTAGGAGCCTTGAAGAATAAGTTAAACAAAAGCGAAAATAGAAAATCGTTTCACACTCGCGTGGATAATCGTAAAACAGATAGGTAAGATCAAAAGAAGGCTAAAAACATAATATACAGATCAGAGTTCCAAAACACAAATATCAAGCTCCAGACTTGACCTGCAAAGCTAAGACCAGCCAGAGTATATAATTATATACATATATGTACACCCAAAATAAAACTCAAACTACAAAATAAACACCAATTTCTCTAAGTCAACATTTAGGAGGGACGAAATATAGAATATACATGTGGAGATTCTATAAACATATATACATAGCCTAAAACAAAATATGATAGTCCAAAAAATAGTTCTTCGCCTGTAAGGAGGGTCTCCAAACGCTCAACGAGGCGCCTCTCGACCTTCATCTGAAAAACAACAAAATATATATGGAATGAGAACTGGAGGTTCTTAGCATGGTAAAGGTGCCCGCATAGTTAATATAAAAGGTCTCGGGAAAGCCGAAGGCGTTCCTAGAACTCCGACACTCAGATTTCAGCTTAAAGGTCCAACTAAACTAGAAATTAAGTAAGTTATCTAAGGTATTCAAGTTCTAAATCTAACTTTAACCTAACGCTTTCTGTCTCCTCCAACTCTCCGAATCATTGGTGGAACAACCCTTCCCACACCTCCGCCAAGAAGCGTTTCTCAGAAAACATACACATACAATTCAAACAAGAAAAACACAGACAGAGGTGTATTTCCAACAAATAGAACAAGTAGCAAATAAGCAGAGTTAAGCAATTAAGCAAACCAAAACAATGCACACCCAAACAAAACATACAAATGCACATGATGTATGCCTGTCCTATAGCTGATGAGTCCAATCTGTCCGTTATATAGCTAAACCTGACATGTCCTGGTAGTTAACCATTGGACAGTTCCTCTGTGCGCGCATCCCCAAGCTCAAAAATAATATTCATGGAGTCAAACTCCAAGATCAATAATTTAATATTCCATGCAGTCAAACTCCAAGTTCAATAATTTAATATTCCACGGAGTCAAATTCCAAGTTCAAATTCATATATATATGCGTGCCCATGGGGGTACTGACGAACGGATTCTTGATGGTTTAGAATTTCACAAATGAATTCTCGTTGCAAGTATAGTTCCTAAACCAAACAATAATCCTTTCATACAAAAAGTTGTTTGTCACTAGTACAAACCCCTAAAATTTATAAACCGAAGTATTGGACCTCGGGTCGTTCTCCCTAGGAATTACAATAAAGTGTCTTGTTATTGGTTATGAGTTATTTTGGGATTTTGGATAAGAAGCATGAAAAGTAAATGGCAATGAAAAATAAACTAAAAACTATAAAAGGCTCTTGGAAAGGTGTGAGAACTAGAAGTCCTATCCTAGTTATCCTTCTCAATTGTGATGAGAATTGTTCATTGCTACCATTTAGTTAACCCTTACTAATTAAAGGAAAGTCAAGTGGATGAATTGACTTGAGCCACAAGTCCTAGCCAACTCCCAAGGAAAGACTAGATTTAGTGCATTCCAAACCAATTAGCAATTTCTCCAATTATCAATCAACAAAGGAATTAGATAACTCAAGTGTCACTAATTACTCTACCATAGCCAAGAGGAACAAAATCTATACTAAAATCCTACCAAGCATTTCATCAAACACTTAGAAGGCATAAAAGAAAAGCAAAGTAATTTGATAACAAAAATAGAATCTATCAACAATTATGGCAAGGAATTAACAACAACAATCAAAAGGAACACAATTATTATGAATTACCTCTAATTGAATTGAAAGAAAATAGAAGGAGCAAAAGTAGATCTACAATAAAACATAAGAACAACATAAAGGAAATTACAACTAAAGAATAGAAGAAGATGAATGTAGCAACAAAGAATTGAGAGGTAGAATGAGATGAAAGCATGAATTAAAATCTAGATCTAAGATTATTAAACTAAACCTAATCCTAATTCTAGAGAGAAGTGAGAGCTTCTCTCTCTAGGAACTAACTCTCAAAACTAAACTAAAACTAAAAGTGATTATATGTCAAAAGATGATTAGTCAAAAGTGTTGATTGCCATCCCCTTAATCCTTCATCCTTTTATTCCTTTCCCTTAGCAATTTGGCGCCAAAAATGGGTTCAGAAACCCTCTCAAATCGCCAGGCACGTGTTGCATTTAATGAGGTCATGTGCCATCATCGACGCGTGCGCGCACGGTACGCGTGCGCGTCCCTGGCTAATTCTGTGATGTGCGCGCGAGCGCTTTGTGCGCGTGCGCGTGCATGGCTGACTTTGCTTCTTTGACTTTTTATGCTTCTCTCCACTTGTATGCTTCCTTCCTTGCTTCCTTTGATCCATGCCTAGCCTATTTCAATCCTGGAATTACTAGCAAACACATCAAGGCATCTTATGGAATCAAAGAAGAACTAGAATTCATCAAAATAAGGCTTAAAGAGCATATTTTTACACTTAAGCACAAATATGGGAGAGATAACAAAATCATGCTAATTCCTAGGCTAAATGTGACAAAAGGTTATCAAAATACTCTAAATTCAATGCAAAACAAACCATCAAATTGGGGTTTGTCAACCTCCCCACACTTAAGCCTTAGCATGTCCTCATGCTAAAATAAGAAGGAACTAAGGGTTATGACATTTATTGAATGCAACTAAACTATATGAGTCCTATCTAAATGCAATTATCTAAAGCAATTGGAAATGCTTAGTTCAAACAAATCAATTCCCAAGAGAGCATGTGTAAGCACAAGAGCTAGGCAATAAGGACTAAGTCCAATACCACAATTGTATTGAATTGTCAAAAAGAGTTCAAACTTGCAAGAATATAGATAATATGGGTGAACACATGTGATTGAATCTTTGAACCCTCACCGGATGTGTATCCGCTCTATTCACTCAAGTGTTTAAGGGTTAATTCACTCAATTCTCTTCTAATCATGTTTTCCAAAATTTGATTTTCTTCTAACAATCAACACTTATTCAATGCATGCATACATTCATCATGAGGTCTTTCATTTAGGTTGTAATGGGGTTAGGGTCAAGGTAGGATCATTTATGGTCAAGTGGACTAGGATTTGAATCTTTGATTAGCATAGACTTTCCCACCTAACCTATTTAATGACCTATACAAATGAAAGCTATTCTAACTACCCATTTTTCACTTCTTTTTTTTTTCTTACATACTCATGCATTTTCTTTTCATTTCACAACACTTATGCATTGATTCTTATTGAGCTTCACTTTGGGGCATTTTGTCCCCTTTATTGCTTTTCTCTTTTTTTTTTTCTATATACATTTTTTTTTCTTTTCTTTTCATCATTTTTTTCCTTTATATATAATTTTTTTTTCTTCTTTCAAACTAAGTACAAGAACATCAATGCATAAGGTCTCTACATTTAATCAATACATGAATATGTGCCCAATTCCTAAACATAAAGGTGTACTGCCCCTTTTATCCCATCCAATGTTCCCAAGCCTCACCAACTTTGAATAATAAAACACTCTCACTAGCCTAGGTCAATCAAAGATCCAAACAAGGACTTTTCATTGGTTTTCCGCCTTAGGCTTGTAATGTGCTAAAATAAGAACAAGTTGGTTAAGCATCGGCTCAAAATTGGCTAACAATGGGGAGTAAAAGGTCGGCTATTTGGGTAAGTGGCTAATGAAATAATGGCCTCAATCATATAAATGCACAAACACAAGAAATAAACGGATATATAGAATCAAGCAAATCAAGGATCACAATCATGGAAAGAGAACAATTTCACACAAGAATGGAAAATAAGTGGTTATAAAATGTAACCACATCAATAGGCTCAAGTCTCACAAGCTTGTGTTCTTAGCTCATAAATCATGTTCCACAAAATATATAATTCAAGCAAGTTCTATGAAAAGTTTTCCACTCAAATCAATTGGTGCCCTATAGATAGAAATCCTTGGAAAATTTTATTATTTTGACTAAGCTTATTGTGTATATATATGCAAAAATAAGAAAATGCAACAAAAATCCAAAAAACCTAAAATGAAATGCAAAAGTGTTGGGAGTAGAAATTTGTCACCCAAAATCGCCGACCGGTCGGACGACCTCCCCACACTTAAAAGTTTGCACCATCCTCGGTGCACTCAAAGATGAGTAAGGGGGTGCGGCGACTCTCCGGATTGCTATGTGTTCTTTCTTCCACTTCCATGGTTGCTTGTGGTGCATTCGTTATGAAAAACAAAAATATAACACCATAAGATGAGAAGATATAAAAGCAAGGAAGCATACATTGTTGGAATGAGGTAAATCACTAGAATGAGGTGAGTGAATTAGTGTGACATTAAGAAATATTAGGTGTGTGAATTCTAAATTGCGCGGTTTAGAACACACATTAGTATAAAGAGCTATGTCACAAAAGAAGCATGCACTGTACTCATTCTAGCGTGCTTGAGATGCTTTAAGTAAGCTTGTAAGGTAAGACAAGCATTAGAGAAGCATAAAAGCATTCAAGTCAAACATATGGATGGATATAATCATGAAATACAATGCATTAAGGTAAATGCTCAACATCATCCATCAAGAGATTGCCTAATCAAAGAATACGGTTCAAATCACATGGTGGCTAGCTACAACATGCAATTCAAAAGAGTTATAAGCTCGAAGACAATTCTCATCACTTGGTATTTTTCAAAAGGTAAGCATGAAGAACTCAAAACCAAGTAACAAAATATAACCTCAATCATAGGATCCAACAAAGATTATCTAAAAACATTCATGCTAAAATAGCATTTAGGCAATAAGGGATATAGCAATGTATAGTAAACAAAGTCAATACTCCAACACTTATGATGAAAAGAGAGAAAATAAAATGAAAACTAAACTAAAACTAACTAATTAACTAACTAAAATAAATGGTTATCCATGGTGTTTGGAAGTGTTGGATGAGGGGTAGGAGAAGGGAAGAAGAAAGGAGAAGGAAAGAATTGGAAAGAGGAGAAGAAAAGAAAAGTGGATGGGAGAAAGAAATCCGCGCGTACGCACGCATGGCGCGCGCGCGTCGTTGGCTTATTTCGAGAGTGGCGCGTACGCGTCATGTGCGCGTGTGCGCAAGTGGGGTTTGTGCCAGAGGCACAACGTTGGCGCGGCGCAGGCACAACTCTCTGGAAAATGTATGGAGGTTGGAACTTCTCAATCCGCGCGTACGCACGCATGGCGCGCGCGCGTGGATGGTCGAAAATGCTGGAAGTGTGCGTACGCGCCATGTATGCGTACGCGTGGATGGTGCTCTATTTTTCAAAAAAAAATTTTCTATGTTTTTGCACCAATCCAAGCATTCCAAACCTCCAAACAGCTACCAAAACACCATAAAACCTTATTTAACATATTAAACTACCAATTAAACTCAACTATCTAAACAAACATGAAATTAAACTAATTCTATCAATATGTACAAAAGAGAAAATGAAAGGATTTTACCATGGTGGGTTGTCTCTCACCTAGCACTTTTGTTTATTGTCCTTAAGTTGGACTTATGGGGAGCTTTTCTCAAGGTGGCTTGTGCTTGTACTCATCTTGGAACTTCCACCAATGCTTGGACTTCCAATAAGCTCCATCATTCAAGATTAATATCTCCAAGCTTTGATGGAGTTCTTCACAAACCATGGGCTCCCAATGTTGATCCTCATGTGTTCCCGGATCCCATATTTTGTCTTCACACCCATCTCCAAGTTGATTATCATTAATCCATGTGGGTGGTGAGCAAGGTGAATTCTCAACAAAGTGACCAAACATCCTTCTAGACCCATGTACTCTAGTTATACACCAACCTTTGCTATCAAGCTTTGGACACGTGACCATAATGAACCTAGAATGATGCTTCCAACCACTAACCATCTCCTTTTTACTCTTAAAGCCACTAATTTTTCTAAGTTGACCATCCGTCTCAAGCAAACCATATTCAAGGGGAATAACAAAGCTTAAGTATAAGGAATTTACCCACTTGAATGAGAGAATGGATGGTGGTGGCTTGGGGAGAGGTATCTCCAATGTGCTTGCAAGCTCTACTCCCTTATTTGCTTCCTTGTCAATCTCCACCTCTTCTTCTTCATCTTCAATCCTTTGTTCATCAACTTCCTCTAACTCTTCAACATCACTCAAGTCATAAATGGGAGGTTGAGAGAAATCTACCTCCACATCACTTTTAAATTCATTGGGAGAAGGTTCTTCAAGTTCAAAGGATTCTCCACTACTAGGACTTGATGCTTGCTCTTTATTGCCATGGGAACTCAGTCCTTGCTCTATCCCATCCAAGTCTTTATATGGAATATAACTTGGAAGGTGTGCACTTTCCTCCCTAGCATCAATTTCAATCATCTTGGAGGGGTTTTCTTCAACTCTATGTTCCCATGGAAGCTCTGCATCTCCTAAGTCTTCTACCACTTCTTCCTTGTCTTCAACAAGTAAAGCTTCCTCCAATTGTTCCAATACAAAGCAACTTTCCTCATTTCCCACCGGAGTTTCCAATCTCTCCTTCATGCTATGTCCTTCATTCGTTTCTCCACATGTAGCCATGGGAGTTCCTTGAGTGTTCAAGTATTGGGAGGCTAATTGATTTGTTACCGCATCCAGGGCGGTCATGAAATTTTGCACATCCCTTTTCATCTCTTCTTGCCCTTGAACAAGAACACTAAAGGTTTCATCCATTAGAGATTGGGGTGGGTGGAAGGGTCCATCAAATTGGGGGGAGGGTTCATAGTAGGAAGGTGGTTCTTCTTGGTAGAGTTGTGGTGGTTCTATGTTTTCCACTCTTTCCACTTGTTGCACAACACACTCCATGGTTGCTTGAAATTGATCCAATGCTTCCTTGAGACAATCCCTTGACTCTTGTTCCTCTTGGATAATATGATTAGGATCATGTGGCTCTTGGATCAATGGATATGAGTATTCTTCCATGGGAGGTTGTGGTGGAAAGTAGTATTCATCTTGTGGTTGAAAATTTTCATATATTGGAGGTGGTTCATCTTGGTAATAATGTGGAGGAGGTGACTCTTGAAAATGTTGATGTTGGCGTGGTGGTGGCTCTATGTGTGGTTCATATTGCTCATATGGTTGTTGGTAGGATGGATATGGATTAGGGTCATATGAAGATGGTTGGTAAGAAGGGGCTTGTGAGTATGGTTGGGAGTTATGTTGAGGGTATGGATCATAGGTGTATGGTGGTGGTTCTTGGAAGTCACAAGGGGATTCACCATAACCATTGGATTGGTATGCATCATAGAATGGCTCTTCTTCATAGTGCATTGGTGGAGGTTGTTGCCAAGAGGATTGATCATATGCATATGGCTCCTCCCACCGTTGGTTATCCCATCCTTGATGCACATCTTCATAGAAGTTCCCATTTCCTACAACATAGTTGTAATCACACTCATAGCCAAAGTGAGAATTCATAGTAAAAGAAAAAATAAGAAACAAAAGCTAACAAGAAATAGTGAAACAAAGTCCTAGAACAAGCAAAACTAACAAGCAATCCAAAAATCAAGCTATTCACAATATTCACATATATACAATAACCAATGACATAACACCATTGCAACTCCCCGGCAACGGCGCCATTTTGACGAACGGATTCTTGATGGTTTAGAATTTCACAAATGAATTCTCGTTGCAAGTATAGTTCCTAAACCAAACAATAATCCTTTCATACAAAAAGTTGTTTGTCACTAGTACAAACCCCTAAAATTTATAAACCGAAGTATTGGACCTCGGGTCGTTCTCCCTAGGAATTACAATAAAGTGTCTTGTTATTGGTTATGAGTTATTTTGGGGTTTTGGATAAGAAGCATGAAAAGTAAATGGCAATGAAAAATAAACTAAAACTATAAAAGGCTCTTGGAAAGGTGTGAGAACTAGAAGTCCTATCCTAGTTATCCTTCTCAATTGTGATGAGAATTGTTCATTGCTACCACTTAGTTAACCCTTACTAATTAAAGGAAAGTCAAGTGGATGAATTGACTTGAGCCACAAGTCCTAGCCAACTCCCAAGGAAAGACTAGATTTAGTGCATTCCAAACCAATTAGCAATTTCTCCAATTATCAATCAACAAAGGAATTAGATAACTCAAGTGTCACTAATTACTCTACCATAGCCAAGAGGAACAAAATCTATACTAAAATCCTACCAAGCATTTCATCAAACACTTAGAAGGCATAAAAGAAAAGCAAAGTAATTTGATAACAAAAATAGAATCTATCAACAATTATGGCAAGGAATTAACAACAACAATCAAAAGGAACACAATTATTATGAATTACCTCTAATTGAATTGAAAGAAAATAGAAGGAACAAAAGTAGATCTACAATAAAACATAAGAACAACATAAAGGAAATTACAACTAAAGAATAGAAGAAGATGAATGTAGCAACAAAGAATTGAGAGGTAGAAGGAGATGAAAGCATGAATTAAAATCTAGATCTAAGATTATTAAACTAAACCTAATCCTAATTCTAGAGAGAAGTGAGAGCTTCTCTCTCTAGGAACTAACTCTCAAAACTAAACTAAAACTAAAAGTGATTATATGTCAAAAGATGATTAGTCAAAAGTGTTGATTGCCATCCCCTTAATCCTTCATCCTTTTATTCCTTTTCCTTAGCAATTTGGCGCCAAAAATGGGTTCAGAAACCCTCTCAAATCTCCAGGCACGTGTTGCATTTAATGAGGTCATGTGCCGTCATCGACGCGTGCGCGCACGGTACGCGTGCGCGTCCCTGGCTAATTCTGTGATGTGCGCGCGAGCGCTTTGTGCGCGTGCGCGTGCATGGCTGACTTTGCTTCTTTGACTTTTTATGCTTCTCTCCACTTGTATGCTTCCTTCCTTGCTTCCTTTGATCCATGCCTAGCCTATTTCAATCCTGGAATTACTAGCAAACACATCAAGGCATCTTATGGAATCAAAGAAGAACTATAATTCATCAAAATAAGGCTTAAAGAGCATGTTTTTACACTTAAGCACAAATATGGGAGAGATAACAAAATCATGCTAATTCCTAGGCTAAATGTGACAAAAGGTTATCAAAATACTCTAAATTCAATGCAAAACAAACCGTCAAATTGGGGTTTGTCAGGTACCTGGAGAGTTAAAGTGCCCGGTCACATCTTGCGATAGAGGGTCAACAATTAGTCTCAAATATACAAACCATATAAAAATATTTTTCTTGTTCAAATAACACTTCAAATCAAACTCCAATTTTTATTGAAATTTCGGTAGCATCTCCTCTAAAACTCAACCTTCTGCCACCTTTCAAGGGTTCCAACTACCAAACCAAAAACCTCTCAGTTATTCAAATCATTTCTAGTATCAAATCATTTCAAAATCAAACCAATTCCAATATTAAATCTTTTTCCAAAACCAACTAACTCCAATAACAAATCGTTTACAAAATTGAATCACACATCTCTCAAGCAATCCATTCAATTCAATTTCACAAACCCAACATCAACCCTCAACACATCAACAATCATCATGATTTTATACTCATCAAGGTTACAATCCAACACATACAAATTTATTTATCCTTTATACACACATAGTATACCATATACGTAATCCATTATTAATTCATTCAGTTCATTCTTATCTTATAGTCTTCTAGCCTAAGTTTTCACGTGACATTAAATATTAACTATGAGAAATCAAAATCATACCTTGGCCGATTCCTCAAAAGAGGTTAAAATGGCATTTATATTATGGTGGTTTTGAAGAACCGCCATAATATTTGGATATTCCGGTGTTTTCCATTGCTTCCATAATTGAATTTTGGATTTGTGGCGGTTTTGATAATTAGGGCGGTTTTGAACCACCATTATCACCTAGGTATCAAAGAAGAATTATCAATCCCTAATTTCAGAAACCCTTACTTCGTTAAAACACTACGCCGTGACGCTGTTGCTCCTGGATGGCCTGTGCGACGATCTCCGATTCTCTTGCGTTCTCTGACAATCTTTTCCGGTAACATCTCCTCCGGTATCGATCTCCTTCGGCGACATCTCCTACAGCGGCGATTTCCTCCGATGACGTCTCCTCCAGCTTCCTCTCCTTGTCGTCCTCTGTGTCTTCTCCACCAAAATCGTCAATGCATTCCTCTTCAACGATCTAGGCTAGCTTCCTTTCCTTCCTTTCCTCTCCTTTCCTTCCTCTGTGATGAGTCCCTCTTTTTAGGCCCTTTGCGAGGATTCATCGCGAGTGGAGAAGTTAGTTCCGCAGTTTGCGCCGCCGACAACGTTCCTCCGCAATTTGTGTTCGACTGGTCTCGTTGCACTCCCATCGCCGACGTTCCTCCACTCCTCTACTTCGTGCCTTTGCCGCCGTCCTTTGCTCTTCCAAATGCCTCATTTGTGTTTCGTTTATGTTAGGTATTGTATTTTCTGTTTCAGTTTTCATCCATTTGTAACATTAAACATAAAAATTTGCTGTGGTTTCCTGTTTCTAGTAGCACTTCATCAAGCACCGAGCCTTTCGATGAAGATACAAAGAACCTAGATTGTGAGTTTGCAGTTTCATACCGGACTAATTCGTTGTGGTTTCCTGCTTTGGAATTTTTGCATGGAGTTTGATTGAGTTTGGAGATTCTAAATATGCTAGCATTAATGGGATCATTGATAAACCACTATTTTATGTTTTATTTTGTATTGAATTGAGTGGATTTTGTCAATTATTCTCACACTTATCAATATAAATTGCATGTTTTTAAGTTTTCTTCCTAATTTTGTGCTATGATTGAAAACATGCTTCTTTGACCTTAAAATTGCCAATTCGTAATCTTCTTTTATTACTATCGATGTCGTGATACGTACGTTAAGTGATTTCAGATTTTCTAGGGCAGTAATGGATTATAGGATGGAAAGGAAGCATGCAAAAGTGGAAGGAACACAAGAAATTGAAGTTTTGAGAAGCTGGCCTTGACGCGCACGCGTGGATGATGCGTACGCGTGGCCAGTGAAAAGTCCATCGACGCGTACGCGTGACGAGCGCCGCGTGCTGCAATTAACAGAAAAGGCTGTGGGCGATTTCTAGGCTGCGTTTGACCCAGTTTCAGGCCCGAAAATACAGATTAGAGACTGCAGAGTGGAGCTGGAAATGGGGGGGGGTCAATCACTTTCATACACATACTTTAGGTTTTAGATGTAGGTTTTCTAGAGAAAGAGGCTCTCTCCTCTCTCTAGGTTTTAGGATTTTTAGTTTTATTTCTTCTCCAATTCAGATTTCCATCTTGTTTTAATTTAGTTTCTCTTCTAAATTCTATTATTCTAGCATCTTAGTTTATTTTCTCTTGTTGACTGATGAGCGGATAATTTATACGCTTTTTGGCATTATTTTTAGTATGTTTTTAGTATATTTTAGTTAGTTTTTATTATATTTTTATTAGTTTTTAAATAAAAATCACATTTCTGGACTTTACTATGAGTTTGTGTGTTTTTCTGTGATTTCAAATATTTTCTGGCTGAAATTGAGGGACCTGAGCAAAAATCTGATTCAGAGGCTGAAAAAGGACTGCAGATGCTGTTGGATTCTGACCTCCCTGCACTCAAAGTGGATTTTCTGGAGCTACAGAAGCTCAATTGGTGCGCTCTCAATTGCGTTGGAAAGTAGACATCCTGAGCTTTCCAGAAATATATAATAGTCCATACTTTGTCTGAGATTTGATAGCCCAAACCGGCGTTCCAAGTCAGCTCAAGAATTCTGGCGTTTAACTCCAAAACTGGCACAAAAGCTGGAGTTAAACGCCCAAACTGGCACAAAAGCTGACGTTTAACTCCAAGAAAAGTCTCTACATATGGAAGCTTCAATGCTCAGCCCAAGCACACACCAAGTGGGCCCGGAAGAAGATTTATGCATTAATTACTCATTTCTGTAACCCTAGGCTACTAGTTCTCTATAAATAGGACCTTTTACTATTGTATTTTCATCTTGGTTCTTCTGGTTCCCTCTCTAGGGCCGAAGCCAATGACCTCCATTATCACTTTTGTATTTTTAACGGTGGAGTTTTTACACACCATAGATTAAGGTGTGGAGCTCTGCTGTTCTTCATGAATTAATATAATTACTATTGTTTTTCTATTCAACTCAAGTCTATTTCTTCTCCAAGATATTCATTCGTACCCAAGAACATGATGAATGTGATGATTATGTGACATTCATCACCATTCTCACCTATGAACGCGTGACTGACAACCACTTCTGTTCTACATGCAAACAAGCTTGAATGTGTATCTCTTGGGTTTCTAATCTAAGATTAGAACCTTCGTGGTATAGGCTAGAATTATTGGCGGCCATTCTTGAGATCCGGAACGTCTAAACCTTGTCTGTGGTATTCTGAGTAGGATCTGGGAAGGGATGACTGTGACGAGCTTCAAACTCGCGATTGTTGGGCGTGTGACAGACGCAAAAGGATCAATGGATCCTATTCCAACATGATCGAGAACCGACAGATGATTAGCCGTGCGGTGACAGCGCATTTGGAACGTTTTCACTGAGAGGACGGGAAGTAGCCATTGACAACGGTGATGCCCAACATAAAGCTTGCCATGGAAAGGAGTATGAATGATTGGAAGAAGGCAATAGGAAAGCAGAGGTTCAGGAGGAACAAAGCATCTTCGTACGCTTATCTGAAATTCCAACCAAAGAATTACATAAGTATCTCTATCTTTATTTTATGTTTTATTTAATTATCAATTCTCCATCACCATCTGAATCCGCCTGACTGAGATTTACAAGGTGACCATAGCTTGTTTCAAGCCGACAGTCTCCGTGGGATCGACCCTTACTCACGTAAGGTATTACTTGGACGACACAGTGCACTTGCTGGTTAGTTGTGCGGAATTGTGACAAAGTTTGATTCACGTTTGAGAGCTCCAAGTCCTTTGGCACTATTATTGATGATCATAATTTTGTGCACCAAGTTTTTGGCGCCGTTGCCGGGGATTGTTCGAGTTTGGACAACTGACGGTTTATCTTGTTGCTTAGATTAGGTAATTTTACTTTTTATTTTCGAAATTTTTTTTAAAAAAAAAATACAAATTTTTTTTTTCTATTTTGTTCTTCAGAGTTTTTAAGAATGAATTCTAGAGTTTCATGATGATTTGTTGAAGTCTGGCTGGCTGTGAAGCCATGTCTAATCTCATTGGACCGAGGTTTCAACTTATCATCACAAGAGCTTGTTGATTTCTATCAATTTTGCTGTTGTTAGCAATGATCTGCTAAAGCTTGGCTGGCCATTGGCCATGTCTAGTGTTTTGGACCGGAGCTTTCATTGAAAGCTTGGCTGGCTAGTAAGCCATGTCTAATTCCTGGACCGGAGTCTTAGACTAGCATTGCAATGATTCCTGGAACTCTTATTAAAAATTTTGAACCCCTTTATTTTCTTTTCCACTCAATTTTCGAAAAATCATAAAAAAATGTATAAAATCATAAAAATAAAAAATATTTTGTTTCTTGTTTAAGTCTAGTGTCTAATTTTAAGTTTGGTGTCAATTGCATACCTATAATTTTCGAAAATTACATGCATTATGTTCTTCATTAATCTTCAAGTTGTTCTTGATGATTTCATTGCTCTGATCTTTAAATTCTCTTGTTTTGTGTGTTTTGTTGTTTCTCATATGCATTCTCAATTTGTTAGTGTCTCTTATATGAAAATTTTTAAGTTTGGTGTCCTGCATGCATTGTTTGTTTGATTTGAGTTTCCTAAGATTAGTTGTATTTTGATTGTTTCTCATCATTGAAAAATTCAAAAAAATTCTCAAAACTATGTCTTTTCAAGTCAATAATAAAGAGAATTGAAGATTCAGAACATTCAGCAGAGGAATCAAACAGAAAAAGTTGGGCGTTCAAAACGCCCAGTGAAGAAGGAAAACTAGCGTTTAAACGCCAGCCAGGGTACCTGGCTGGGCGTTTAACGCCCAAAAAGGTAGCATTTTGGGCGTTAAACGCCAGAATGGATGCCATTCTGGGCGTTTAACGCCAGGATGACACTAGAGGGAAGATTTTGTTTTTAATCCAAATTTTTTTCAAATCTTCATAATTTTTCAAAATCAAATCTTTTTCAAATCATATCTTTTCAATCATATCTCTTCAAAATCAATTTCTTTCCATTTTTTTATTTATTATTATTTTTGAAAATCCTTGCTACAATTAATGATTTACTTCAAAAATTTCAAGTTGTTACTTGCCTATTAAGAAAGGATCAAATTTTAAATTTTAAGAATAATATCTTTTAATTTCTTGTTAGTCAAGTAATCAACTTTAATTTTAAAACTTTCTTTTTTTAAAATTGATTTTCAATCATATCTTCTCAATCATATCTTTTCAATCACATCTTTTTCAAAATTAACTCTCAATCATATCTTTTTGATTTCTAATTTCAAAATCCTTTTCAAAAATCACTTAATTTCTTTCCTAATCTCAATTTTCGAAAATCTCAATCAAATTTTCAATTTTTTTTTATTATTTCAAAATCTTTTTAATTTATTTTCAAAAATTTTCTCCCTTCTCACATCCTTCTATTTAAGGGACTAACACTCCTCCTCAAGGTGCAATTCAAACTCTATCCCTCTTGATAAGTTCGAATTCTCTTCTATCTACCTCCTCCTTCTATTCTTCTTTTCCTCTGACACCTCAAGGAATCTCTATACTGTGACATAGAGGATTCCCTACTTTCTTGTTCTCTTCTCTTTCATATGAGTAGGAGCAAAGATAAAGGCATACTTGTTCAAGCTGATCCTGAACCTGAAAGGACCTTGAAGAGAAAGCTAAGAGAAGCTAAAGCACAACTCTCTCTAGAGGGCCTAACAGAGCTCTTCAAGGAGGAAGAAGCCATGGCAGCCGAAAACAACAATCCCAACAATGCAAGGAAGGTGCTGGGTGACTTTACTGCACCTACTCCCGACTTCTATGGGAGAAGCATCTCAACCCCTGCCATTGGAGCAAACAACTTTGAGCTTAAGTCTCAATTATTTTCTCTAATGCAACAGAATTGCAAATTTCATGGACTTCCATTGGAAGATCCTCATCAGTTCTTAGCTGAATTCTTGCAATTCTGTGACACTGTCAAGACCAATGGGGTTGATCCTGAGGTCTACAGACTTATGCTCTTCCCTTTTGCTGTAAGAGACAGAGCTAGGACATGGTTGGACTCACAACCTAAAGAAAGCCTGAACTCTTGGAAAAAGCTAGTCAATGCCTTCTTGGCAAAGTTCTTTCCACCTCAAAAATTGAGCAAGCTTAGAGTGAAAGTCCAAACCTTCAGACAGAAGGAAGGTGAATCCCTCTATGAAGCTTGGGAAAGATACAAGCAATTGATTAGAAGGTTCCCTTCTGACATGCTTTCATAATGGAGTATCATAGGAATCTTCTATGATGGTTTGTCTGAACTGTCCAAGATGTCATTGGACAGCTCTGCTGGAGGATCTCTTCATCTGAAGAAGACGCCTGCAGAAGCTCA
Source organism: Arachis ipaensis (assembly GCF_059453495.1). Classification (NCBI taxonomy): domain Eukaryota; kingdom Viridiplantae; phylum Streptophyta; class Magnoliopsida; order Fabales; family Fabaceae; genus Arachis; species Arachis ipaensis. Next base: position 139,442,951 of record NC_142435.1, on the reverse strand, counting down.
TGAACTCATTGAGATGGTTGCAAATAACCAATTCATGTACATTTCTGAAAGGAACCCTGTGAATAATGGGACAACTCAGAAGAAAGGAGTTCTTGAGATTGATACTCTGAATGCCATACTGGCTCAGAATAAAATATTGACCCAACAAGTCAATATGATTTCTCAGAGTCTGTCTGGAATGCAAGCAGCAATAGGCAGTACTAAGGAAGCTTCCTCTGAAGAAGAAGCTTATGATCCTGAGAACCCAGCAATAGAAGAGGTGAATTACATGGGAGAACCCTATGGAAACACCTACAATCCTTCATGGAGAAATCATCCAAATCTCTCATGGAAGGATCAACAGAGACCTCAACAAGGTTTCAACAACAATAATGGTGGAAGAAACAGGTTTAGCAATAGCAAGCCTTTTCCATCATCTTCTCAGCAACAGATAGAGAATTCTAAGCAAAGCCACTCTGGCTTAGCAACCATTGTCTCTGATCTAATCAAAACCACTCAAAGTTTCATGACTGAAACAAGGTCCTCCATTAGAAATTTGGAGGCACAAGTGGGTCAGCTGAGTAAGAAAATTACTGGACTCCCTCCTAGTACTCTCCCAAGCAATACAGAAGAGAATCCAAAGAGAGAGTGCAAGGCCATAAACACGTCTCACATGGCTGAATCTGGAGAGGAGGAAGAGGCAGTGATCTCCACTGAGGAATACTTCAATGGACATCCACTAGCCTCTATGGAGTTCCCTGATGAGGAACCATGGGAATCTGAGGCTCACACAGAGACCATAGAGATTCCATTGAATTTACTTCTGCCATTCATGAGCTCTGATGAGTATTCTTCCTCTGAAGAGGATGAAGATGTTACTGAAGAGCAAGTTCCTAAGTACCTTGGAGCAATCATGAAGCTAAATGCCAAGTTGTTTAGTAATGAGACTTGGGAGGATGAACCTCCATTGCTCATCAAAGAACTGGATGACTTGACTAGGCAGAAACTACCTCTGAAGAGACAAAACCCTGGAAAATTCTTAATCCCTTGTACCATAGGCACCATGACCTTTGAGAAGGCTCTGTGTGACCTGGGGTCAAGTATAAACCTTATGCCTCTCTCTGTAATGGAGAAGCTAGGGATCATTGAGGTACAAGCTGCTAGAATCTCACTAGAGATGGCAGACAATTCAAAGAAACAAGCTTATGGACTTGTAGAGGATGTCTTGGTAAAGGTTGAAGGCCAGTACATCCCTGCTGACTTCATAATCCTAGAGACTGGGAAGTGTATGGATGAATCCATCATCCTTGGCAGACTCTTCCTAGCCACAGCAAAAGCTGTAGTTGATGTTGACAGAGGAGAATTGATCATTCAAGTGAATGAAGACTCCCTTGTGTTTAAAGCTCAAGGATATCCCTCTGTAACCATGGAGAGGAAGCATGAAGAGCTTCTCTCAATACAGAGTCAAACAGAGCCCCCACAGTCAAACTCTAAGTTTGGTGTTGGGAGGCCACAACCAAACTTTAAGTTTGGTGTTGAACCCCCACATTCAAACTATAAGTTTGGTGTTGGGAGGTTCCAACATTGCTCTGAACATCTGTGAGGCTCCATGAGAGTCCACTGTCAAGCTATTGACATTAAAGAAGCGCTTGTTGGGAGGCAACCCAATCTTTAATTATCTATGTTAAATTTCTATTTTCTTTTGTTATTTTATGTTTTCTGTAGGTCGATGATCATGTGAAGTCACAAAAACAATTGAAAAAGCAAAAACAGACTGAAAAACAGAATGAAAAATAGAACACCCTGGAGGAGAAACTTACTGGCGTTTAAACGCCAGTAAGGGTAGCAGAATGGGCGTTAAACGCCCAGTCTGGCACCATTCTGGGCGTTTAACGCCAGAAATGGGCACCAGACTGGCGTTTAACGCCAGGAATGGGCAAAAAGCTGGCGTTAAACGCCAGAAATGAGCAGCAGCCTGGCGTTTAATGCCAGGATTGGCAGAAAGGGGCATTTTTGCACGCCACTTGGTGCAGGGATGAGATATCATTGACACCTTAGGATCTGTGGACTCCACAGGATCCCCACCTACCCCACCTCTCTCTCTCTTCTTCACCCATTCACCAATCACCTCAATACCTCTTCCCCAAAAACCCCTCACCTATCAAATCCCACCATTCTCTTCACCACTCACATCCATCCTTCATAAAACCCCACCTACCTCACCATTCAAATTCAAACCACTTTCGCTCCCAAACCCACCCATAATGGCTGAACCTTACCCCCCTCTCCACTCCTATATAAACCCATCTTCACTCCTTTATTTTCACACAACATAAACACCACTTCTCCTCCTTGGCCGAAACACTAAGCCCCTCCATCTCCTCTATTTCTTCTTCTTCTACTCTCTTCTTTCTTCTTTTGCTCGAGGATGAGAAAACCTTCTAAGTTTGGTGTAGTAAAAGCTAAAGCTTTTTGTTTTTCCACAACCATTTATGGCACCAAAGGCCGGAGAAACCTCTAGAAAGAAAAAGGGAAGGCAAAAGCTTCCACCTCCGAGTCATGGGAGATGGAGAGATTCCTCTCAAGGGTGCATCAAGACCACTTCTATGAAGTTATGGCCAAGAAGAAGGTGATCCCTGAGGTCTCTTTTAAGCTCAAAAAGGGCGAATATCCGGAGATCCGACATGAGATCCGAAGAAGAGGTTGGGAAGTTCTCACCAACCCCATTCAACAAGTCAGAATCTTAATGGTTCAAGAGTTCTATGCCAATGCATGGATCACCAAGAACCATGATCAAAGTGTGAACCCAGACCCTAAGAATTGGCTTACAATGGTCCGAGGGAAATGCTTAGACTTTAGTCCAGAAAATGTAAGGTTGGCATTCAATTTGCCTATGATGCAAGGAGATGCACACCCATACACTAGAAGGGTCAACTTTGATCAAAGGTTGGACCAAGTCCTCATGGACATCTGTGAAGAGGGCGCTCAATGGAAGAGAGATTCAAGAGGGAAGCCGGTTCAACTAAGAAGGCATGACCTCAAGCCCGTAGCTAGGGGATGGTTGGAGTTCATCCAATGCTCAATCATTCCTACTAGCAACCGATCTGAAGTTACTATAGACCGGGCTACCATGATTCATAGTATCATGATTAGAGAGGAAGTAGAAGTTCATGAGGTTATATCCCAAGAACTCTACAAGGTAGCGGACAAGTCCTCTACTATAGCAAGGTTAGCCTTCCCTCACCTCATTTGTCACCTCTGCAATTCAGCTGGAATTGACATAGAAGAAGACATCCTCATTGATGAGGACAAGCCCATCACTAAGAAAAGAATGGAGCAAACAAGAGATCCCACTCATGGACAAGAGCATGAGGAAACTCCTCATCATGAAATCCCTGAAACACCTCAAGGGATGTATTTTCCTCCACAAAACTATTGGGAGCAAATCAACACCTCTCTAGGAGAATTAAGTTCCAACATGGGACAACTAAGGGTGGAGCACCAAGAGCATTCCATCCTCCTCCATGAAATTGGAGAAGACCAAAGAACCATGAGAAAGGAGCAACAAAAGCAAGGAAGAGACATTGAGGAGCTCAAGCACTCCATAAGATCTTCAAGAGGAAGAACAAGCCGCCATCATTATGGTGGACCCGTTCTTTAATCTCCTTGTTCTTTATTTTCTATTTTTCGAATTTTTATGCTTTATGTTTATTTATGTTTGTGTCTTTATTACATGATCACTAGTGTCTAAGTGTCTATGCCTTAAAGATATGAAAATGAATCCATCACCTTTCTTAAATGGAAAATGTTTTTAATTGAAAAAGAAAAAGAAGTGCATGAATTTCAAATTTTATAACAGATTAATTATTTTGATGTGGTGGCAATACTTTTGTCTTTCTGAATGAATGCTTGAACAATGCATATTTTTTAATTTGATTGTTCATGAATGTTAAAATTGTTGGCTCTTGAAAGAATGATGGAAAAAGGAGAAATGTTATTAGATAATCTGAAAAATCATAAAATTGATTCTTGAAGCAAGAAAAAGCAGTGAAAAGCTTGCAAAAAAAAAAAAAAGGGATATATGCAGAAAAAAAGGGAGAAAAGAAAAAAAGAAAGAAAAAGAAAAAGCAAGCAGAAAAAGCCAATAGCCCTTTAAACCAAAAGGCAAGGGTAAAATAAAAGGGATCCAAGGCTTTGAGCATCAGTGGATAGGAGGCCCCACAGGAATAAAATCCTGGCCTAAGCGGCTAAACCAAGCTGTCCCTAACCATGTGCTTATGGCGTGAAGGTGTCAAGTGAAAACTTGAGACTGAGCGGTTAAAGTCGTGGTCCAATGCAAAAAGAGTGTGCTTAAGAGCTCTAGACACCTCTAATTGGAGACTCTAGCAAAGCTGAGTCACAATCTGAAAAGGTTCACCCAGTTATGTGTCTGTGGCATTTATGTATCCGGTGGTAATACTGGAAAACAAAATGCTTTGGGTCACGGCCAAGACTCATAAAGTAGCTGTGTTCAAGAATCAACATACCTAACTAGGAGAATCAATAACACTATCTAGATTCTGAGTTCCTATAGAAGCCAATCATGCTTGATACGGATGTACAACTTAGAGCTCTTTGTGGTTTTAAGAGTAAAAGGGGGATGGTTAGTGGTTGGCAACATAATCCTAGGTTCGTTATGGTTGGATGTTCAAGGTCTAAGTGCAATGGTTAGTATAGTTCTCAATTGATTGGGTCTAGGAAGTTTTTGGGATACTTCATTGAGAATTTGGATTGCTTGCCACCGATTGGAACAATGATGATCCACTTAAAGACAGGTGTAGAAACAAGATTTGGGATCCCGACATACAAGAGGATCAACTTTGGGAGCTCAAAGCTTCTGAAGAACTTTATCTAGGCTTGGTAAATTCACTTGGGAATGTTGGACCTTATTGGAAGTCCAAGCGTTGGTGGAAGTTTCAAGATGAGTTAAAGCACAAGCCACCATGACAAGGAGCTCACCAAATGTCCAACTTAAGGACTTTAACTAAAAGTGCTAGGTGGGAGACACCCCACCATGGTAAATTCTTTCTCTTTTCTCTTTTATTTATATTGGTAATAAGTTAAATTTTCATTTTTAGTTAGGTTTATTTAGTTTACATTGTGATTTCGCTTGTTTATTAATGTTTGACATTACTTTGGTAGTCTGTTAATAAAAAAAAAGGCTACTACGTGTGCGCTTGACTGACGCGTATGCGTCAATGCCAAAATTTGGTTCGTGCCCAAACCGTGCTGAAATGGCGCGACAGCGCAGCCTGAATAGAGAGTTGTGCCAGGACCACGCTGGTGGGGTGCTAGAGGCATAGCCCAACCCACGCGTGCGTGTCACTGACGCGTACGCGTCAATTGCGTTTTTTACCATCCACTCATAGGCGTCGACGACGCGTGCACGTCGACGATAAAATTTTGATGGTCCAGTACTTAAACCCAAGTGTTGGGAATAAGGAGTATGACCACAATCCAATCAATCATGTGTCAAATAATTTGTTATTATTATTATTATATTAAAATGTTAATATAATAAGGTCCTTGATTAAATTTAGAGATTTATCATTGTGATAGTGATCATAATATTGAGAGATAAATCTTTTATAATTTAATCTAAATTGTTCTTGGTCATAGGATTATTAAAAAGGACATTAATAATCCAGAAAGATCAATATATATATATATATATATATAATGGTCTTCATTGGATGAAGATTAATAGATCTCATTTATTAAATTATATATATAGATGGTGCATATAGAGATATGACCATTGAACTGACTCACTTTGAGAATTCCTAATGGTTATAATTACCGTATATTTGTCAATAGGATATTCTCAAGATGAACATAGTAATAGAGTTTCCTTTGACCTGCGACTGTCATAGTAATTAACATGTATTTATTATACTTTGATTCCGGACACCTAATACCCTAGGGTGCTAGTTGAATGGATATTGGGTATGATTTAAATACTTGTAGAATTAATGATTAGTCAATAAGAAATCCGTCAACTCTCGATAAAGAGTTTGAGCTCTATGATTATAATGACTGAGATGAATAAAACCTTGGCCAAGGGGATTGAATGAATGAAGAAATGAGTTTCTTAAGTCATTCAGAGTTCATTATAATAATGGTAACAAGTTAGAGTTTGACAATTAAACCATACTCTAAGGGTTAACCTGTAAGACCCAAGAATTTTGAAAAGTTTTATTTTAAATCAATCTCAAATCATGTATTTATTTATAGTTTTAATTTTAGAAATTATTCTTATTAAAGATAATAAGAATTTTATATGATTTGATTTTAGATGATTTATATTTATATCATTTAATACTTTAAGTTAAAGATAAAGAAAATTAATTATATTATATTTAATCCTTTAATTAGAATATTTCATCGAAATTAATTTGTAAATTTATGATTAAATAATATTTTCTTTAAAGATGATTTTGTTGAATTAAAAATTACTTTTTGATTTTCAATTACTCCTAATTTTAGTGAAATGATTAAACTACCCTAACCCTAATTCCCAAATTGGAAACTCTAATTCTAAATCCCTAATTAGAAACCCAATTTCCCTTTCCCAGCCGCCATTACCCCTTTCCCTTTCTGAAACACCAACACAGCCTCACCTTCTCTAATTGTAACAAACACACACGCACACTGAGGGAACGAGAACTAGAGAGAAATAGATCAAAGAGAAGAGGGAGTTCGAGAGAGAAGGAGCACGCCGGTGGAGGGAGGAGCTCGCACCATCCTCGTGAACCACCGCTGCCTCGCGCCGTGAATCTCGTCGCCCCTACAGCAGCTGTCTGTGCCGTCGTCCTTGCCATGAAGCCAGCGCCGCCGAGCCAAGCGCTGTCGCGTCACTGCGACTGTGCCGTCACGGATGAGGAGGGAGGCGACAGAGAGAGACAGAGAGAGAGAGAGAGTCTGCGGTGGAGAAGAGAAAGCGCGCTCGCAAGGGATTCGAAGCTGCGCTCCGCCGCTGTGCTGCGCGAGGTCGCCGCCGTCGCCTCAAGGCTCACCATCGCCATCCTCGGCGGGTGCCTTTGCTGCCGCCGGTGGAGACAAATCTGCCGCTGGTCTGAGCTAAGAAGAAACGCATGGGGAGGTGGTGAACGAAGCCATCGCAGGAACCGCCGTCTAGAAAGGGTTCAGGTCGCCATTGATGGGGCTAGCCGGAACTGTTCCGAGGTCTTTGTCGTTGATTTTGATTTTGTTCTGTTTCGGTTGAAGCCGTTGCTGCCTCTAGTCGCTGGAAAATCACCACTACTCCTTCTGCCCCGCCCCTGTTTCGTTAGGGTTTGCTGCTTTTCATGGTGAGACTGAACTTGTTTTGCCTCCTTTACCATGTCATTTGGTCTTAGTTTCACCTAATATCCACTTCATGTTAATTTTAATTTGTCAAAATAAATTGTTACTATTCGGTGTTGATGTTGCTGCTGTTATTACTGCTAGTTCTAATGCCATTGCTGCTGTTGCTGTTAATTTGGAATAAGTGGGTTTGTCGCCTTTGCCTTCTTGGTAACCGTTTTTACTTCCAGAACTTTTGAAATCAATATTCCAATATAAGTTATTAGAGGCTCTGAGCTGTTGGTATTGTAGGGTTGAGTTCGGATGATTTTATATCAAAGTTAAGGTTGCTGTTGGACCATCGGAGTTTCTGGCCGCTATCGGAGCTGCCACCGGGTCAGCTCAGGATTGCGGCTGTTCCATTTTACTCTTACTGTAGGTATTTCCTATTGCGAACCCTGGTCGTTAGCTTTCTGTTATGTGTTATTAAGGTTTTTGCGATATTTATGTTTTAGGATTGAGTTGTCGGGATTGCCTGTTGCAATTAAAACCGTTTATGCTATTATGGAAGTGAGCAGACCTGCGATTGAAGCTGCAGTTTATTTCGGGCGGAGAGGAATGATTCTTGTGACGCCTTTAATTTATGGGTTCAACTTCCGAGGTAGGGATTTTCTTAAAATTCATTTTATCTTACAGAGTTGTTATAAATAGATATTAATGTGAGAAACATATGTCTGTGATTATGATTGTCTTATAAATGTGGTTGTTTGTTGGACTGAATGACTGATTGCTTGATTGCTTGAGTAGTTGTGATTGCTGAAAAGAAATTGGTTTGAAAGGTTGTTTAGTTGATTATTATGAAAAGTGGCTTTCTTGGTTTTGAAGTTGTTTTTGAGAATGTAAACGAATCGGCTTTGGAAATGATTTGAAATATGAAAATGAATTAATTTTAGAAACGGTTTAATTTTGAGTTAGTCTGACTTTATAAATGATTTAGTATTTGAGCTGGTTTGATTTTAAAAAGAGATTTATTATTGGCATTGATTCGCTTTGAAAATAATTTGATATTAGAATTGGTTGAATTTTGGAAGATGATTAAGATTTGGAAATGGTTGAGAAAAGGTTTGAGAAATGTTTGGATGGAACCCGAAAAGGGTGGCAGAATCCGAGTTTTAGAGGAGATGCTGCCGAAATTTTATAAAATTGGAAGTTGTTTGAAGTAATTGTTTAAAAAGATTTAATTCTTAAACGTTATATGTTTAAGATTGATTTATTTAGAAAAGAAAGAATTATGTTTTGGTTTGAGATTGTTGATTAACGGAAAGAAGGATGATGAGGATTGATTTGAAATATGATTTTTGAATGAATTTGGAAATGGGATATGGATTGACGAATGATGATGATATTGAGAATGGCTTAGATATTGATGAATGATGAATGAATTATTTATGTGGCTTATGAATTTGAAATGTCTGAGATACGAGGTTCCCTGGATTAAGTGCCGTGGCTTGCCACCACGTGTACCAGGTTGAAAACTCGATACTCTGTTGACCCTACGACGTAAGTGTGACCGGACACTATATAAATTCCCGGGAATGTTACCCCCATTGAGCAATATTGATTATTTGAGAAAAAGCTATGCATAGACTCTTGGGGATGCACGTCGGGGGATAGTCTAAGGACAATTCAGACTTGTCGGGTTGGCTGGATAACCGACAGATGAGCCTCATCAGCCATAGAACAGGCATGCATCATATGCATTTGTATGCTTTGCTTGGGTTTGAACTTGTTTTGGTTTGCCTAATTGCTAAACTATTCTTAACTGCTACTTGAACTATTTGCTGTAACTGCTACCTACTTGTGCTTTCCTTGTCTGTCTTGCCTGTGTTTGTCCTGGCGTGCTATATTTGAATGAACTTTGGTGCTGAGTTAAAGATTGTATTGTTTGATTGCGTGGTTGGTTTCTGATTGAGATTTTCTTATAAGAAAGGAAATGTTTTGGATTTCTGAAAGATTGAACATTATTTCTTTGAAAAGGTTTTGAACGATTACCTATTGGTTTTTAAAAGATTCATAAGGCAATGATAATCACTGAGTTTAAAAAACAGTTTTCTTATTAAATATCTTCTTATGACAACTTTGAAACTCCGTGGTGAGACCGTGTGGTTAGGTTCTCACCCCTCTACAGTTTTACCTTTTCAGGAACCGGATGAAGAAGCATTAAGAAGAGTTATACTGCGTTTGGTTTATATGCTGTTGTATTAATTATATTATTTTCTTCCCTCGTCTTTGTTATTACAAGTTTGTAAGAGGGATAGGAATTATATGTTTTATATGTATAATATATTGAATTATTAGGTAAGGAGTCTTGTATATGAATCTATGCCTGTTTGTATTTTTCTTAAGATAAAATATTTATTTCTAGTTTTTTTTCAAAGAAATCAGCGATACAGTGTTGAGTCATAGGCTCCTATTTTAATATTTAGTATGTAAAATAGTCGTAATACTCCTTGCTATCAGAGTGCGCAGCCGAAAGCGTGACTTCTGATAGTGAGGGTGTTACATTATGGTATCAGAGTGGTCTTTTCTGTAGAGCCTTGGGAATGGACAGATTATGCTTCAATTGCATACTCTGAGAGTCTGTCATGTAGTAGGTCTTGTTTGAATAACGAGAATTAGAGCTTTATGCACATGACAGTCTATTGATTAATGCCATTAGTCTTGCATTGCATAATTCCTGGTATTAAGTTTGGCCAGCTTAACGCTAGTGAATTATGTATATGCAAGCATTAATGGGTTATCATAGACGATATGCGAGTCATAGATAACGCGAGTCGCAGGTTTTGGGAACATTAGGAGTTAATTCTTGAGGTTATTCGGTTAGGTGTCTTGAACTCTGCAAATATCACGTATCTTATTCCTGTTTTGTATGCTCTAAGGTTCTTATCTGCGATACGTTTCTTGAAAAGTGATCAGATTATCTTCTAATCCTACTCTCTTGCTCACGTACGCTCTTGTTTGATCCTGACTGCATATGCCTGTTTAAAACCTTTGGCATATTTACCTTCTTTATTTAGGCACTTCCTCTTGAATCATGTACTCTTTGATATACATTAGAATCTGTTTTGATGCAGTACACCTTTTTAAGTTCATATTTTGAGTCCTTTGTAAACAAATTGTAACTTAGTTTTCTTCTTATTTGACGATAATTACAGCCATTCTTTAAATCTTAACAAAACCGCTTTTGATTTGAAATATACAATCGCTTTTAATTTGATATATACTTCTTTATATAAATGTTGAAAGTTCTTATACAGTTTAAAACTAATTGTTTCTAATATCTCGCCTGTTTCTCCACTGATTTATGGAAATGTATATATACTTTAAATACAATTTGATTTTCTAACAATTTTATTAGAGTTTTTATAAATATCCCTATTTGATTATATATTTAGATATTTTTCAAAGAAAGGTTTTTATCTCTTTCCAGTTGGTTTTTGTTTGGTAAACTTCACCTATTTTATTTTTAATTTAAATTTGGTTTAGCATACTACATTGTTTATGCAATTGTTGTTCTTTTAGAAAAAAAAAATGTTGGACTTATGTCTTTCTTCTTGTGAGTAGACCAATTTCTTCCTCAAGCTTTTCATTTATGAGAATGTCATATTTGATTCTGTTTTTAATTACTCTCTTACTTTTTTTTAAACATCATCATTAGTCTTAGTTTTCCATTTCTTGTGAATCTCATGCTCATCCGAGTCAACCTGAATTCGTTTCCATCTAATGAACCATTTGTCCTTTTATTTATCTTTCTTTAGTCAAAGATTATTTCTTGAGAATTTTCTATTGATTAAGTTGTCTTTCCTGGCGCGTTTTGTATTTCTTTGGACCAATTGAAAACTTATTTGATAATCCATGCTTAGTGAGTTCTTGTTCGAATTCCCTTGATTTAAAGATTCTTTCTTCCATGGGCTGATTTCCTTTTAAGCGCATCGTAACTTTCTTAAATGATTTTCTTGCGAGGTGGTTATTTCAAGTATACTTTTAAAATTTTGTTTTGGACCATTTTGACGAAGATTTGAGTTCTTTTGAAGAAATTTAAGTTTTGAATCAACTTTTTAAATTGCTGAGTTCCTTTTTAAGCTTTTCGTTTCTATGAATGACATGCTTTATGAATCCTAATTGAAATCCTTTGATTTAAGTTCCTTTCTTAAAATGAGTTAGTTTCCTTTTTAGCATATCTTAATATTATTGAACATCCTTATAAAGTTGTGACTTCAAGTATATTACTGGAGTTTTGTTTTAAACCTTTTTAAAACAAGTTTTGATTTATTCTTATGCAAAGTTATCCCTGACTTTAAACTGCCTTACTTGAGCAGTGCCTCTCTTTGATGTGATTTGAACTTATTTTGGGGCAATATAACCATCTATTGAAGTTTTAACAAAATCACTTTCAATTCAGCCTACACTCCTTTACCTTATACTCTGAAAATTTCTGTATGTGATTTAAACCTGTTCGATTGTAATGCATTATCTTTTCTTTTATGAGTAAAACTTTATGACAGATTTTCTTCCAACAAGATTGTAGTTTTCATACATGCTTGAAAAAGAAGAGAAAATACAATTTTGTTCTTAGCCAAATTAATCTTTCCATTTACAAAATTTGTGTAATCTATTTCCACTTGAAATTTGTATTGAAATAATGCCACATTTATGCTTTTATTAATCTTTTGAAGGATGTTTGTTACCCATTTTCTCTTTTAGAACATGAAATGATTTCCCTTTAAGTTTTCTATTCTTTTATGAATAATGCATTCGAAAATATTTTTAAACCATACTCTTGAGTTCTATAAACTTTGTCTTTGGTTTGGATATTCTTCTTCTGTAAACCTCCTATTTTTTATTCAGCTTGAATTCGTTTCAAAATACTGTGTTATTTTTCATCTTATTGGTCCTATCGAATCCCTTCGACTCGAGAGTTACCCTTAAAGTTATCAGTTGATTCTCTTTCTAGCATTCTTCATTACTTGCTTATTCTTGTCTACTTGTGATTTCAACAATTTTTTTTCAAATTCTCGCGAATACGGTCCTTGCCGCTTTCCTTTCTTTTCTAAGGTCTATTATCCTTCTGAGTATACTCGAGATTAGTTTTGGTATCTTATGGGACTGTTGGACTTAGTAAACGACACATTAATTCTTTAGGATACGTTTGGTGGACGCAAAAGGTGAAACTCATAAATGTACGACATCATTGGGAATTGTGGAACCTTGTTTTACGTGACATAGTTCTATTGATGTGGAATTCATGACCAGTAATAAGGTTTGCAAAGTGTTTAACGAAGTTAAGAACCGTCAGATCAGTTGCCCAATGAAATACGGTTGAAAATGGTGGAGATAAGTTATGTTGAAATTTGAATAGTTGAGTCTTTGCAGTTGGTATGAGATTAGTATCCGGACGTTGAACACATCATTTTAACCCCGGCTTGTTTTATACCCTTTTGCCGCCTTGCTTTACCATCACACGTTTGAAATATTTAATTTTGTGCATCAAGCTTATCTTGTAACTTTGTTTCACATCATACTTATACCCTTTATATTTTTATGCCATATGAAAATTCTGGTATTTGAAACTATATAAATATATATATTGTGAACTTTTTGCCTTTTCTTTAAATAAGTTCAAGAGTGAAGTAATATGAAATCTCTTTTATTTTGTATCAATTTTTGAGGATGAAAATTTTTATAAGGTGGATAGGATGTAAGACCCAAGAATTTTGAAAAGTTTTATTTTAAATCAATCTCAAATCATGTATTTATTTATAGTTTTAATTTCAGAAATTATTCTTATTAAAAATAATAAGAATTTTATATGATTTGATTTTAGATGATTTATATTTATATCATTTAATACTTTAAGTTAAAGATAAAGAAAATTAATTATATTATATCTAATCCTTTAATTAGAATATTTCATCGAAATTAATTTGTAAATTTATGATTAAATAATATTTTCTTTAAAGATGATTTTGTTGAATTAAAAATTGGTTTTTGATTTTCAATTACTCCTAATTTTAGTGAAATGATTGAACTACCCTAACCCTAATTCTAAATCCCTAATTAGAAACCCAATTTCCCTTTCCCAGCCGCCATTACCCCTTTCCCTTTCTGAAACACCAACACAGCCTCACCTTCTCTCAATGTAACAAACACACATGCACACCGAGGGAACGAGAACCAGAGAGAAATAGATCAAAGAGAAGAGGGAGTCCGAGAGAGAAGGAGCGCGCCGGTGGAGGGAGGAGCTCGCGCCATCCTCGTGAACCGCCGTTGCCTCGCGCCGAGAATCCCGTCGCCCCTACAGCAGCTGTCCGCGCCGTCGTCCTTGCCACGAAGCCAGCGCCGCCGAGCCAAGCGCTGTCGCGTCACTGCGACTGTGCCGTCACGGATGAGGAGGGAGGCGACAGAGAGAGAGAGAGAGAGAGAGAGAGAGAGAGAGTCCGCGATGGAGAAGAGAAAGCGCGCTCGCGAGGGATTCGAAGCTGCGCTCCGCCGCTGTGCTGCGTGAGGTCGCCGCCGTCGCCTCAAGGCTCGCCATCATCATCCTCGGCGGGTGCCCTTGCTGCCGCTGGTGGAGACAAATCTGCCGCTGGTCTGAGCTAAGAAGAAATGCATGGGGAGGTGGTGAACGAAGCCATCGCAGGAACCACCGTCTAGAAAGGGTTCAGGTCGCTATTGATGGGGCTAGCCGGAATTGTTTCGAGGTCTTTGTCGTTGATTTTGATTTTGTTCTGTTTCGGTTGAAGCCCTTGCTGCCTCTAGTCGCTGGAAAATTACCACTACTCCTTCTGCCCCGCCCCTGTTTCGTTAGGGTTTGCTGCTTTTCATGGTGAGATTGAACTTGTTTTGCCTCCTTCACCATGTCAGTTGGTCTTAGTTTCACCTAATATCCACTTCATGTTAATTTTAATTTGTCAAAATAAATTGTTACTATTCGGTGTTGATGTTGCTGCTGTTATTACTGCTGGTTCTAATGCCATTGCTGCTGTTGCTGTTAATTTGGAATAAGTGGGTTTGTCGCCTTTACCTTCTTGGTAAGCGTTTTTACTTCCAGAACCTTTGAAATCGATATTCCAATATAAGTTATTAGAGGCTCTGAGCTGTTGGTATTGTAGGGTTGAGTTCGGATGATTTTATATCAAAGTTAAAGTTGCTGTTGGACCATCGAAGTTTCTGGCCGCTGTCGGAGCTGCCACCGGGCCAGCTCGGGATTGCGGCTGTTCCATTTTACTCTTATTGTAGGTATATCCTATTGCGAACCCTCGTCGTTAGTTTTCTGTTATGTGTTATTAAGGTTTTTGCGATATTTATGTTTTAGGATTGAGTTGTCGGGATTGCCTGTTGCAATTAAAACCGTTTCTGCCATTGTGGAAGTGAGCAGACCTGTGATTGAAGCTGCAGTTTATTTCGGGCGGAGAGGAATGATTCTTGTGACGCCTTTAATTTATGGGTTCTGTAAACCCCGGTTAAATTAGTAGATAATTAGTTAATAAATTAGTTTTTAATAAGGAGGATTAGAAATGTGAATATTATATTAAATTAGGATAGAGCTCATCGAAACGAGAATTTTGACAACAATTTCGAAGAAAACGGTCCAAAATTGGACCGAACGGGCCGAACCGATTGAACCGGACCCGAACCGGGCTATCGGTCCAACCGGACCAGCCTTTTTAAGTGAACCCAAGCCTTCATCCCCCTCATTTCAACGTAAACGAAGCTGAAAGCTTCCAGGGAAATGAAGAACGAAACATTCCCGTAAACCCTCACGTAAATTTCCAACTCCCGTAACTTCTCCGTCCGAGCTCCGATCGCCACACCGTTTGCGGCCACGCGTTCACCGCGTCGAGCTCTACGTTTCTACTGGAACAATTTCATAGGTAACTTGATATTCCACTTCAGCCTCTCATTTCCCCCAATTTTCGAATTTTAAGTGGGAATGTTGAATTTCTTTGATTTTTGATGTTTTAGGATCCAATTAGCTTGAGAAAAACGTTCACTCTTGCTTATGTGAAGCTTGGGTAAGGTGAGGATACGATAATTCTATTTTATTTTCATTGAATTTGAGCTTTGAGTATTAAATTGGATATATATGTGTTATGAATGTGTACTAGGTTGTGAATAAATAATTGGAGCTTGAAATTGTGAATACTGGAACTTGGAGGAAGCGGATTAGTTGAATTTTGAGGGGCTGTCTTGGTTTTGAATAAATAGCTTTGGTCGTTACGTGGGAATCGGCTAAGGTATGGTTTAGGTTTCTTGCATTTAATATATAATGTTCTGTGAAAACTTAGGCTAGATGACCATAGGATAAGTTGGAATGCAGGTGTATGTTTAATATTTAGTAATTTGTCGATGAATATAATTGGTTGAAGTTTATTGGATAATTAGTTATTAATTTTGGATGGTGAATGTTGTTATGTTAATTTGGAGAGAATTATAGTTGAATGTTATTGTTGATGAACATGGTTGGTTTGGTGCTTGTTGATTAATTAATGATTCGGTGAATTATTGATTTGAGGTATTTTGTGTTAAAAGCATAGGATTTGTGAACTATGATTCTTAGTTGAATTTTGGTTGTTGGATTTGAATATTGTATGAGTTTAATTGTTGATATGAGGTAGATTTATTGTGGTGATTGTTATGATGATAAGGAAGGGTATGTTGAATTGAAAAGAAAGCAGGTTTGGACCCGAAAAAGGTGGCAAAATCTGAGTTTTAGAGGAGATGCTGCCGAAATTTTATAAAAATTAGAGATTTTATTTATATGATTATTTAAAAAGATTTAGATTCAAAGGTTATATGGTTTGATTTTGAGTTATTAAGAAAATGAGCATGTTTTAAGTTTAGTTCATTTAGAAAAGAATGAATTATGTTTTGAATTGGAACTATTGATGGACGAAATGGGAGGTGTGATAATGAAGGATATGGATTGAATATGATTGATGTATGATGATGAATGAGATGCGATTGAGAATGATGTGGATGTTGATGAATTATAATTGAATTATTTATATGGCTTATGAATTTGAATAATCTGAGATACGAGATTCCCTGGATTAAGTGCTGTGGCTTGCCACCACGTGTACCAGGTTGAAAACTCGATACTCTGTTGACCCTACAATGTAAGTGTGTGACCGGGCACTATATAAATTTCCGGGAATGTTACCCCCATTGAGTATTATTGATTATTTGAGAAAAAAACTATGCATAGACTCTTGGAGATGCACGTTGGGGGACAGTCTAAGTACAATTCAGACTTGTCGGGTTGGCTGGATAACCGACAGATGAGCCTCATCAGCCATAGGACAGGCATGCATCATCTGCATATTACTTGAATTACTTGCTTGTACATTAATTGGGTGTGCCTATATGTTCTTGCCATGTTAAATGTGTATTTGTTACCTGCAGTAACTGTAACCTTCCTGTGCTTGCTTTTATCTGTTTATTTGTCTGTGAAAACGCATGATGGAATTGGAGGTATGGAGGAATGGTAGTATGGGACTTAGATTTTAAGGTTAAGTTAAGTTAGGTTTAAATGTTCTTAGAAAACCACCTTTTATGGCTTCTATTTAATACTTTAAGCTCTATTATCTGAGTGTCGGCATTCTAGGATTGCCTCTGGCATTCCCAGGACCTTATATATTATGTGTGTGGCACCTTTACCATACTGAGAACCTCTGGTTCTCATTCCATACTATGTTGTTGTTTTTCAGATGCAGGTCGAGAGGCATCTCGTTAGGCGTCTGGACTCTTGAAGCGGAGTGGTTACATAGTTATTTTGTTATGCTATGATGTATATATATATGTACTTGGTTTTCTCTCCGCATAACTTGTTATTTTGATCCTCTTAGAGGTTTATGGAGAGGTAGGATTGTGTATATGTACTTTTGGGTTTTGGATATGTATGTACATATATGTAAATATTCTCCGGCCAGTCTTGACTTCGCAGGCTGAGTTAGGAGCTTGTTATTTTGTATCTTTGGCACTCTATTCCCACTTCTGTTATCTTATGTTTAATAGTTATGATTTTCTTAGCTCGCAAGTTAACTCATTCCTTGAGCGTTGCGCTTTTATCTTGAAATTCTTATTTCCCCTATTTTTCAAGGCTCCTAGCATATTATAATTCTTCTTCTATTATATGTACTCATTTTATTTTAGAGGTCGTAATATCACACCACCTTCGTTTTACGACTTAAGCATAAAGCTTAGTGTGGTAGGGTGTTACATTATGGTATCAGAGCGGTTCGTTCCTATAGAGCCTGAAAGACGGACTGATTGTGCTTCTGTGCATTCTCTGTATATGTGTTTATGTGCTATTAGGATATCTGATTGATATATATGGCATAAACGTTTGTGAGCATGCATTTGGAACTTAAAGCATTAGACCTGCGATATTGAGACTGATCAACTTAATATCACTTGTTTGGTGTGTATAGGGACCAGATGTCGACTCGCGAACGCGGTCGCGGGCGAGGTAGAGGTAGGACAGGCACCGTTACTCCTGCTCCCATAGAGACTGATCCAGTAGACTTTATGGCTGCCCTGAGAAATATGGCTGCAGCTATGCAGGCAACAGCGGAGGCATTGGGTAATCAGATAAATCAGGGTAATCATGGGAATAATAATGATGAGGATGGTCCTATGACACTTGCTACATTTCTGAATGTTCATCCTCCGACTTTTAGAGGAACCTCAAATCCCACTGATGTAGATAACTGGATTCAGGCTATGGAAAGGGCGTTGCAGGCCCAACAGGTTCCTGAAGAGCAATGGGTTAAATTTGGAACTTATCAGCTGCAAGGTGAAGCTCAGTATTGGTGGCAGGGAACACGACGTATTATGCAGCCTGATGGTGCTGTAATTCCTTGGGAGGTTTTTCGAACAGAATTCTATAAGAAATACTTTTCTAATTCAGCCAGAAATACCAAGGAACTTGAATTAATGCAGTTAAAGCAGGGACAGATGACTGTTGCTGAGTATACCAGTAAATTTGAGGAGTTATGTCGCTTTTCTCGTATCTGTCAAGGTGCGCCTGAAGATTTTGCTGAATGGAAGTGTATTAAATATGAGGGAGGTCTTCGGAGCGATATTCTGAGCTTCGTTGCCCCAATGGAGATCAGGGTATTTTCTGAATTGGTGAATAAGAGTAGGGTGGCTGAGGATTGTGTGAGGAAGGCGGCAGCAGAGAAAGGGAGTTTGAGGATGCCTTTTCAGAGGCCTTCAGGGAGGAACTTTGCTCCGAGAGGTAGAAACTTCAAGCGTGGAGGCTTTGTTCCGCAGCAGAATCAGGGTCAAGGTAATTACAGAAGGCCGAATACCAATGCTAGTCAAGAAAAAAGGTTTGGGAAGCAGCCACAGCAAGATCTGAATTGTCAGAAGTGTGAAAGGTATCATCCTGGAGTTCCGTGCAGATTCGGACTTGGAGTATGCTATTCTTGTGGACAGCCCGGGCATATGGCCACCAATTGCCCGGAGAAGAAGAAGTATGAGACTGGTAGGGTGCAGCAGCCAGGGAGAGTATACACCACTTCTACCATAGGTGCTGAGGGATCTGAGACACTGATTAGAGGTAATTGTGAAATGGCTGGTAAAATCTTAAATGCTTTATTTGATTCAGGAGCAAGTCATTCATTTATTGCATTTGAAAAGGCCCATAAATTAGGATTGAGAATGGTGGTTTTAGGTTATGATTTGAAAGTATATAATGCTACTCATGAAGCTATGGTGACTAGGATAGGATGTCCACAAGTTCCCTTTCGAGTACAACAGCGTGAATTTGTGCATGATTTGATTTGTTTGCCTATGACTGGTCTTGATCTCATCTTGGGGTTGGATTGGTTATCCAAGAATCATGTTTTGCTTGATTGTTCTGAGAAGTCAGTACAGTTTATGCCGGAAGGGTCTGAAGCACCGGTTGTGGTGAATAGTTACTATTTGAATTCTATGATAGTAAACTGTTCTGGAACTGAATGTCAGGGTATTATGTTATTAACTGCGGGAGTATCAGGTGATGATCAGAGTTTAGAGCAGATTCCCGTTGTATGTGAATTTCCAGATGTGTTTCCGGATGATATTAATGAATTCCCACCTAACCGAGAAGTTGAATTTGCAATTGAGTTGGTACCTGGATCCGGTCCAATTTCAATTACTCCTTATAGGATGTCGCCTTTAGAAATGGCTGAACTGAAGGCTCAGCTGGAAGATCTGTTGGGTAAGCATTTTATCCGACCAAGTGTTTCTCCGTGGGGAGCGCCAGTGTTACTGGTAAAGAAGAAGGATGGGAGTATGCAGCTGTGTGTCGATTATCGACAATTGAATAAGATCACTGTGAAGAATAAATATCCATTGCCTAGAATCGATGATCTAATGGATCAGTTACAGGGTGCCGGTGTGTTTTCTAAGATCGACCTGTGATCCGGGTATCATCAGATAAGGGTTAGAGATGAGGATATTTCGAAAACTGCTTTCAGAACGCGTTATGGTCATTATGAGTATACAGTGATGTCTTTTGGGTTAACTAATTCCCCGACAGTATTTATGGATTATATGAACAGGATTTTTCGACCGTATCTGGACAAGTTTGTTATTGTCTTCATTGATGACATTCTTGTTTATACTAAGACTGAAGAGGAGCATGCTGATCACTTGCGAACTGTGCTGCAAATTCTGAGAGATAGGAAGTTATATGCTAAGTTATCTAAATGTGAGTTCTAGAAGAGTGAAGTGAAGTTTCTCGGCCACGTGGTGAGTAAGCAGGGGATAGCTGTGGATCCTGCTAAGGTGGAAGCAGTGATGAATTGGGAGCGACCAACTTTAGTGACAGAGATCAGGAGTTTCTTAGGTTTGGCGGGGTATTATCGCAGATTCATTAAGGGATTTTCACAACTCGCCTTACCTTTAACTAAATTGACTAGGAAGGATACGCCTTTTATCTGGACTCCGGAATGTGAAGAGAGTTTCCAAGCATTGAAGCACAGGTTGACTACTGCACCTGTATTGGTATTACCTGAACCAAGTGAACCGTTTGAAGTGTATTGTGATGCATCACTAAAGGGTCTAGGGTGCGTTCTGATGCAGCACCAGAAAGTTGTAGCATACGCCTCACGGCAGTTAAGGCGGCATGAGATGAACTACCGGACACATGATTTAGAACTTGCTGCTGTTGTGTTTGCTTTAAAGATTTGGAGGCATTATCTCTATGGTGTTAAGTTTCATGTTTTCTCAGACCATAAGAGTTTGAAGTATCTTTTTGAGCAGAAAGAATTGAATATGCGTCAGAGGAGATGGATGGAGCTTCTGAAAGATTATGATTTTGAATTGAATTATCATCCAGGAAAAGCGAACGTTGTGGCGGACGCCTTGAGTCAAAAATCTTTATATGTAGCTTGGATGATGCTACGGGAAGAAGAATTACTAAAGGCATTTCAAGGTTTGAATTTGGGAATTAGAGAAGAATCTGGAATCCTGTGTTTGAGTCAGTTGCAAATTTCTAGTGATTTTAAATCAGAACTTCTGAAGGCTCATCGAGACAGTGAAGCATTACGTAAGGTATTACCAACAGTTGAACAAGGAAAACAGTGGAGAGTGTCAGAAGGACAGGATGGTTTGTGGAGGTTCAAGAACCGGATTATTGTGCCTAATGTTGGAGACCTGCGACAAAGTATCTTGAAGGAAGCTCATAAGAGCGGGTTTTCAATTCACCCAGGGAGCACTAAAATGTATCAGGATCTGAAAGCAATGTTCTGGTGGCCAGGTATGAAGAATGATGTGGCATTGCATGTATCTAAATGTTTAACGTGTCAGAAGGTTAAGATTGAGCATCAGAGACCATCAGGGACCCTTCAGCCTTTGGAGATTCCACAATGGAAATGGGAGAGTATTGCAATGGATTTTGTGATAGGTTTGCCTAGAACCCGGTCTGGTTGTGACGCTATTTGGGTGGTTGTGGATCGACTGACAAAATCAGCTCACTTTCTTCCTATCCGAATAAGTTGTACAATGGAAGAATTAGCTCGAATGTATATTAAAGAGATTGTCAGGTTGCATGGTGTGCCTTCTACTATCATATCTGACAGAGATCCTCGTTTCACAGCAAGGTTCTGGGGAGCTTTTCAGCGTGCATTTGGGACTCAGTTAAGCTTGAGTACTGCGTATCACCCTCAGACAGATGGTCAGTCAGAAAGAACTATTCAGACCTTGGAGGATATGCTAAGGGCTTGTGTTTTGGACCAGCCAGTGAGTTGGGATCGGTATATGCCATTAGTAGAGTTTGCTTATAATAATAGCTATCATGCGAGCATCGGAATGGCTCCGTATGAGGCTCTGTATGGCAGGAAATGTCAGTCTCCACTACGTTGGTATGAAACTGGAGAAAGGAGTTTATTAGGGCCTGAAATGATAGCTGAAACGACTGAGCAGATAAAGAAGTTTCGTAGTCGAATGCTTATAGCCCAAAGCCGCCAGAAGAGCTATGCTGATCAGAGGCGAAAGCCTTTGGAATTCGAAGAAGGAGAACATGTCTTTCTGAAAGTTACACCAACCACTGGCATGGGAAGAGCTATTAAGACCAAGAAACTGAATCCCCGTTATATTGGACCGTTTGAGATTCTGAAGAGAATTGGACCATTGGCTTATAGAATTGCCTTACCGTCGTACCTTTCGAATTTGCACGATGTATTTCATGTATCACAGCTTCGAAAGTATACCCCTGATGCAAGTCATGTTCTAGAACCAGAACCAATCCAAGTGAGAGAAGATCTAACACTCCCAGTAATTCCGGTGAGGATTGATGACACCAGTGTTAAACGATTACGAGGAAGGGAAGTATCATTGGTAAAAGTAGCTTGGAGACGAGCTGGTATCGAGGAACATACTTGGGAACTCGAATCAGATATGCGAAAGGACTATCCACATCTCTTTTCAGGTAACTAGATTTGAATTTTGAGGGCAAAATTCTTTATTACGTGGGTAGGATGTAAACCCCGGTTAAATTAGTAGATAATTAGTTAATAAATTAGTTTTTAATAAAGAGGATTAGAAATGTGAATATTATATTAAATTAGGATAGAGCTCATCGAAACGAGAATTTTGACACCAATTTCGAAGAAAACGGTCCAAAATTGGACCGAACGGACCGAACCGGTTGAACCGGACCCGAACCGGGCTATCGGTCCAACCGGACCAGCCTTTTTAAGTGAACCCAAGCCTTCATCCCCCTCATTTCAATGTAAACGAAGCTGAAAGCTTCCAGGGAAATGAAGAACGAAACATTCCCGTAAACCCTCACGTAAATTTCCAACTCCCGTAACTTCTCCGTCCGAGCTCCGATCGCCGCACCGTTTGCGGCCACGCGTTCACCGCGTCGAGCTCTACGTTTCTACTGGAACAATTTCATAGGTAACTTGATATTCCACTTCAGCCTCTCATTTCCCCCAATTTTCGAATTTTAAGTGGGAATGTTGAATTTCTTTGATTTTTGATGTTTTAGGATCCAATTAGCTTGAGAAAAACGTTCACTCTTGCTTATGTGAAGCTTGGGTAAGGTGAGGATACGATAATTCTATTTTATTTTCATTGAATTTGAGCTTTGAGTATTAAATTGGATATATATGTGTTATGAATGTGTACTAGGTTGTGAATAAATAATTGGAGCTTGAAATTGTGAATACTGGAACTTGGAGGAAGCGGATTAGTTGAATTTTGAGGGGCTGTCTTGGTTTTGAATAAATAGCTTTGGTCGTTACGTGGGAATCGGCTAAGGTATGGTTTAGGTTTCTTGCATTTAATATATAATGTTCTGTGAAAACTTAGGCTAGATGACCATAGGATAAGTTGGAATGCAGGTGTATGTTTAATATTTAGTAATTTGTCGATGAATATAATTGGTTGAAGTTTATTGGATAATTAGTTATTAATTTTGGATGGTGAATGTTGTTATGTTAATTTGGAGAGAATTATAGTTGAATGTTATTGTTGATGAACATGGTTGGTTTGGTGCTTGTTGATTAATTAATGATTCGGTGAATTATTGATTTGAGGCATTTTGTGTTAAAAGCATAGGATTTGTGAACTATGATTCTTAGTTGAATTTTGGTTGTTGGATTTGAATATTGTATGAGTTTAATTGTTGATATGAGGTAGATTTATTGTGGTGATTGTTATGATGATAAGGAAGGGTATGTTGAATTGAAAAGAAAGCAGGTTTGGACCCGAAAAGGGTGGCAAAATCCGAGTTTTAGAGGAGATGCTTGACAAACCCCATTTGTAGGGTTTATCTTGTATTGATTTTTGGGGATTTTATCAACTTTTACCCACATTTATTCAATGAAATAGCATGGTTTTATAACTTCTCCCTTAATTGTGCTTAAGAGTGAAAACATGCTTTTTAGGTCTTAAAATAGCTAAATTTAATTCACCTTGATTCCATTAGATGCCTTGATATGTTTGCTAAGTGATTTCAGATTTAGAAGGCAAAGATTGGATCAAGGGAATGAAGAAAGAAGCATGAAAAGGTGGAGAACTCATGAAGAAATGAAAGAACCGGAAAGCTGTCAAGCCGACCTCTTCACACTTAATCGGCCATAACTTGAGCTACAGAGGTCCAAATGATGCGGTTCCAGTTGGGTTAGAAAGCTAACATCCGGGGCTTCGAAAAGATATAAGTTTGCCATAGTTGCTACACGTATGGTGGCGCGCACGCGCAAAGTACGCGCACGCGCCGTTGCTGCCACCTAGTTCACTTAAAGCAAAACGTGGCCAACGAATTCTAAAGCCTTGTGGGCCCAATCCAACTCATTTCTGATGCTATTTAACCCAAGGAGTGAAGAGGGAAACATATGTTAGTTACCAATTAGTTTAGTTTAGCTTTGTAGTTAGTTTCTAGAGAGAGAAGCTCTCCCTTCTCTCTAGAATTAGGATTAGGAATTAGGGTTAGATTAGGATCTCATAGTTCTAGGTTTAATTCAAGTCTCCTTCTACTTCTACCTTCAATTGATGATTGCTACACTTTGGTTCTTCTCTCTATCCCTATTCTTTTGTTGTAATTTCTCTTATTTTGTTTCTAGGTTTTGTAATTGAGATACTCTTGTTCTCTCTATTTTCTTTCAATAATGCAATTTGAGGTAATTCATGATAATTGTGATTTCCTTGATTGTTGTTGTTAATTCTTCACATTCAATTGTAGTTAGAATTCATTCTTATTGTGATTGACTATACTTTTCTTTTGTGCCTTCCAAGTGTTTGATTAAATGCTTGGAAGAATGTTAGACTAGAATTTTATGTTCTTGGCTTGAGAAGGTAACTTAGGATTTCTTGAGTCACTAGTGTCCAATTGATTGATAGTTGATAGCCATTAACTCTAGCCTTCATTAATCCAATTAGTGGAAAGCTAGGACTTATGGACTAGGATTGATATAACTCACTTGACTTTCCTTTGTTAATCGATTTAAGGATGACTAAGTGGGATTAATCCTTGCAACTACCATACTTGTGGCTAGTGATAATGATGAAGATCCTTGACAACCAAACCTTGCCAAGACCATTTTGTGAATAAAGTTTTCCTACCATTTACTATTCACATTCCTCATCCAAAACCCCAAAATAAACAAGTCCATAACCAATAACAAGAACACTACCCTGCAAGTCCTTTGAGAGACGACCCGAGGTTTAAATACTTCGGTTTATAGAATTTAGGGGTTTGTACTTGTGACAAACAAATTTTTGCATGAAAGGATTATTGTTGGTTTGGAGACTATACTTCAACGAGATTTTATTTGTGAAATTCTAAACCGTCAAAAATCCGTTCGTCAATGTTGCCGAAATTTTATAAAAATTAGAGATTTTGTTTATATGATTATTTAAAAAGATTTAGATTCAAAGGTTATATGGTTTGATTTTGAGTTATTAAGAAAATGAGCATGTTTTAAGTTTAGTTCATTTAGAAAAGAATGAATTATGTTTTGAATTGGAACTATTGATGGACGGAATGGGAGGTGTGATAATGAAGGATATGGATTGAATATGATTGATGTATGATGATGAATGAGATGCGATTGAGAATGATGTGGATGTTGATGAATTATAATTGAATTATTTATATGGCTTATGAATTTGAATAATCTGAGATACGAGATTCCCTGGATTAAGTGCCGTGGCTTGCCACCACGTGTACCAGGTTGAAAACTCGATACTCTGTTGACCCTACGACGTAAGTGTGTGACCGGGCACTATATAAATTCCCGGGAATGTTACCCCCATTGAGTATTATTGATTATTTGAGAAAAAAAACTATGCATAGACTCTTGGGGATGCACGTCAGGGGACAGTCTAAGTACAATTCAGACTTGTCGGGTTGGCTGGATAACCGACAGATGAGCCTCATCAGCCATAGGACAGGCATGCATCATCTGCATATTACTTGAATTACTTGCTTGTACATTAATTGGGTGTGCCTATATGTTCTTGCCATGTTAAATGTGTATTTGTTACCTGCAGTAACTGTAACCTTCCTGTGCTTGCTTTTATCTGTTTATTTGTCTGTAAAAACGCATGATGGAATTGGAGGTATGGAGGAATGGTAGTATGGGACTTAGATTTTAAGGTTAAGTTAAGTTAGGTTTAAATGTTCTTAGAAAACCACCTTTTATGGCTTCTGTTTAATACTTTAAGCTCTATTATCTGAGTGTCGGCGTTCTAGGATTGCCTCTGGCATTCCCAGGACCTTATATATTATGTGTGTGGCACCTTTACCATATAGAGAACCTCCGGTTCTCATTCCATACTATGTTGTTGTTTTTCAGATGCAGGTCGAGAGGCATCTCGTTAGGCGTCTGGACTCTTGAAGCGGAGTGGTTACATGGTTATTTTGTTATGCTATGATGTATATATATATATATGTACTTGGTTTTCTCTCCGCATAACTTGTTATTTTAATCCTCTTAGAGGTTTATGGAGAGGTAGGATTGTGTATATGTACTTTTGGGTTTTGGATATGTATGTACATATATGTAAATATTCTCCGGCCAGTCTTGACTTCACAGGCTGAGTTAGGAGCTTGTTATTTTGTATCTTTGGCACTCTATTCCCACTTCTGTTATTTTATGTTTAATAGTTATGATTTTCTTAGCTTGCAAGTTAACTCATTCCTTGAGCGTTGCGCTTTTATCTTGAAATTCTTATTTCCCCTATTTTTCAAGGCTCCTAGCATATTATAATTCTTTTGCTATTATATGTACTCATTTTATTTTAGAGGTCGTAATATCACACCACCTTCGTTTTACGACTTAAGCGTAAAGCTTAGTGTGGTAGGGTGTTACAGGTTCAACTTCCGAGGTAGGGGTTTTCTTAAAATTCATTTTATCTTACAGAGTTGTTATAAATAGATATTAATGTGAGAAACATATGTCTGTGATTATGATTGTCTTATAAATGTGGTTGTTTGTTGGACTGAATGACTGATTGCTTGATTGCTTGAGTAGTTGTGATTGCTGAAAAGAAATTGGTTTGAAAGGTTATTTAGTTGATTATTATGAAAAGTGGCTTTCTTGGTTTTGAAGCTGTTTTTGAGAATGTAAACGAATCGGCTTTGAAAATGATTTGAAATATGAAAATGAATTAATTTTAGAAACGGTTTAATTTTGAGTTAGTCTGACTTTATAAATAATTTAGTATTTGAGCTGGTTTGATTTTAAAAAGAGATTTATTATTGGCATTGATTCGCTTTGAAAATAATTTGATATTGGAATTGGTTGAATTTTGGAAGATGATTAAGATTTGGAAATGGTTGAGAAATGTTTGGATGGAACCCGAAAAGGGTGGCAGAATCCGAGTTTTAGAGGAGATACTGCCGAAATTTTATAAAATTGGAAGTTGTTTGAAGTAATTGTTTAAAAAGATTTCATTCTTAAACGTTATATGTTTAAGATTGATTTATTTAGAAAAGAAAGAATTATGTTTTGGTTTGAGATTGTTGATTAACGGAAAGAAGGATGACGAGGATTGATTTGAAATATGATTTTTGAATGAATTTGGAAATGGGATATGTATTGACGAATGATGATGATATTGAGAATGGTTTAGATATTGATGAATGATGAATGAATTATTTATGTGGCTTATGAATTTGAAATATCTGAGATACGAGGTTCCCTGGATTAAGTGCCGTGGCTTGCCACCACGTGTACCAGGTTGAAAACTCGATACTCTGTTGACCCTACGACGTAAGTGTGACCGGGCACTATATAAATTCCCGGGGATGTTACCCCCATTGAGCAATATTGATTATTTGAGAAAAAGCTATGCATAGACTCTTGGGGATGCATGTCGGGGGATAGTCTAAGGACAATTCAGACCAGGGATGGCAAAATTCTCCGAGACGCGGGGATCCCTGCGGGGACTGCCCCGAATGGGGATCCGATTGTGGGGAATTTTCTCCGCGGGGATGGGGATGGGGGACAAAATTCCCCCGAAGCAGGTGCGGGGACCCGAGCAGGGATCCCCGCCCCGTCCCCGCTATTCCCCGAAATTTATGAATTCCTTGAATTATCCTTAATAGTTTATTTCTCATATATGTTTTTTAGTCATTTCTCACACACACATATATAGAGAAACCCAAAACTCCTAATCTTTATTTGCATAACCCTTTTTCAATTCAGAGATCCCTAAGGTTGTTCATACTCCATCCAACCTCTCTGCAGCTACCCCGTCGTCACCCTTCTCATCGCATCGTCACACTTCACCGTGCCATCACCCTTACCGCGTCGTAATTTCTATTTGTGGCGTTCCTTTTCGTAACTCTGCCGTCGTGTCCATTCTCCTCTATGTTGCCGCATCTCCCACCTCGTTCACTGCTTTGTCCTTTGGCTCGTCGTTGCGTCCCCCCATTGTGTTATTTCGAAAGAAGTCACCATCGTGTATAAAATCTTGCAGTTTTTGTATAAGATAGATACTTGCAGCTCTATTCATATGGAAATTAATAATTAGTTAGAACTATTATGTAGATGGGGAATGGGGTCCCCGCGGGGAATGTGGCCCCGTGGGGAATGGGGATGGGGAGCAATATTCCCCCACGACGGGGAATGGGGCGGGGATGGGGAACAAATTTGAGGGCGGGGATGGGGAGCAGGGAGGCATCCCCCGCCCCCGCCCTGCCCCATTGACATCCCTAATTCAGACTTGTCGGGTTGGCTGGATAACCGACAGATGAGCCTCATCAGCCATAGGACAGGCATGCATCATATGCATTTGTATGCTTTGCTTGGGTTTGAACTTGTTTTGGTTTGCCTAATTGCTAAACTATTCTTAACTGCTACTTGAACTATTTGCTGTAACTGCTACCTACTTGTGCTTTCCTTGTCTGTCTTGCCTGTGTTTGTCCTGGCGTGCTATATTTGAGAATAAACTTTTGTGCTGAGTTAACGATTGTATTGTTTGATTGCGTGGTTGGTTTCTGATTGAGATTTTCTTATAAGAAAGGAAATGTTTTGGATTTCTGAAAGATTGAACATTATTTCTTTGAAAAGGTTTTGAACGATTACCTATTGGTTTTTAAAAGATTCATAAGGCAATGATAATCACTGAGTTTAAAAAACAGTTTTCTTATTAAATATCTTCTTATGACAACTTTGAAACTCCGTGGTGAGACCATGTGGTTAGGTTCTCACCCACCTATAGTTTTACCTTTTCAGGAACCGGATGAAGAAGCATTAAGAAGAGTTATACTACGTTTAGTTTATATGTTGTTGTATTAATTAGATTATTTTCTTCCCTCGTCTTTGTTATTACAAGTTTGTAAGAGGGATAGGAATTGTATGTTTTATAAGTATAATATATTGAATTATTAGGTAAGGAGTCTTGTATATGAATCTATGCCTGTTTGTATTTTTCTTAAGATAAAATATTTATTTCTGGTTTTTTTCAAAGAAATCAGCGATACAGTGTCGAGTCATAGGCTCCTATTTTAATATTTAGTATGTAAAGTAGTCGTAAGACTCCTTGCTATCAGAGTGCGCTACGGCCGCTACCGGAAGCGTGACTTCTGATAGTGAAGGTGTTACATAACCAAGAGCTGGAAAGATGGAAGGAATTATACTTTGTTCTTCTAAGGTTCTTAGTAAAATATATTACTTCATACTATCGGATCGTTGAGGAGTGTTGCTAGACGCTAACCTTGATTAGTAAATTTAGTATGACTAATTTACTACCCGCTTAGTATTGAACCTATGGGGTCACACACTAACGAGTGTTCTAATCTTTGTTGTAGAATTATTTAATTATTATTTTGATTTGATCAAATAAATAATTATATTAATTCAAATGGAATATTATTATATTCTTTGCTAGCACCAAGAATATAATAATAGTATGATAATTGAGAATATTAAATGAGATTTGAGAATAATTAGTTATTCTATTTCTGAATTTGAATTATAAATTTGGATGAGATCCAAATCGATTATATTTTAAATTGTTATGATATGATTCATAAAATTTAAAGGATTCAGATTTGGAATTTAAAGATATGATTTAAATTTGAATTGAGAATCAAATTTAAAATTAGTAACAAATCTCATACTATATATATGTATGCCAAGAGTAGAGGAACATGGTGAATAAAGAGAGAATAACAAGAGTTTTATTTCTTTACCTCTACACGCATAAATGTATGTGAGCCTAATTCTTGGAGAAGAATTTTATGGCGTGCAAAAGTTGCAAAGAGGTTCTCAATTTAGATCAGATATCCATTGGTCAAAGAGATGACAGCAAAGGTTGGTCTCGGTGTGGATACGCATAGCGCCTTCGTACCATCGAAGGAGAAAGTGATTTTTACTAAAGCGTCTAAAGGTATTTAGATCTAATCTATATATTATATTTATATTATTCGAATAAAGTTTAAGCACAAAATAGATCTTTAAGGATTACTTTCTTTTTCTTCCGTTGCGTGTAATTTGGTTCGTGCCCAAACCGTGCTGAAATGGCGCGACAGCGCAGCCTGGATAGCGAGTTGTGCCAGGACCGCGCTGGTGGGGTGCTAGAGGCATAGCCCAACCCACGCGTGCGCGTCAGTGACGCGTACGCGTCGATTGCGTTTTTTACCATCCACTCATAGGCGTCGACGACGCTTGCGCGTCGACGATAAAATTTTGATGGTCTAGTACTTAAACCCAAGAGTTGTGCAGGAACTGTGTGAGTGTTGTGCGAGGAGCACAATTCACTTCCACGCGTACGCCTGACTGACGTGTACGCGTCACCTTCTAATTTCTGCTTCTCACACGTACGTGTGACCTATGCGTACGCGTCGTCTCCCCATTTTGCAACCCACGTGTGTGTGTGGATGACGCTTACGCGTCGCTTCTCTACCCCATTTCTTTCTCCTTTCTTCTCTCCTCTCTCTTTCTTTCTTCCTCCTTTCTTACTTTCTTCTTCTTCATTTCTTTAACTTCTCATCCTAATTCTCTTTTGTTCTCTTTTGTTTATTGCATTTGCATACTTGCATTCATTGCATTTTAACTTTGTTATTTGTTCCCCTTTTCTTTTCTATATTTGTTAATTTAACAGTTGGTGTTAAATGTTCTTACTCATTTGTGGAATATTTCTTCCATTGTTTTGGTGCTTAGTGACTTGTTTTCTATTGTTGGGTGATATTATTTATAGGTCAATGCTAATCTTTCATGACACTTGTATTTCTTTTGCATTGATATGAACTTATATTGTCTTTCATGACCCATTTTCTCTCCCCCATTGTTGCAATTCTTGCACTATTGATATGCCATTTGCCTGTACTGCTTTCTCACTTGCATGTTGTAGCTACCATATAGTTGAGAACCTCATTATTATTTGGCATTAGCCCACCCATATTTTATTTATTTTCATATCTTTGTTTGTAGGTTATTCTTCTTCCTTTTCCTCTTCTTTCAGGATGGCCACCAAGAAGGGAAATGGAAAACTTCTAAATGGGGCGACAAACAAGTACCGCCGCACAATCTTTTGAGAAAGCGCATCAGTTGAAGCAACCCGTCCACTTGCACATCTTTATATGCACCGAGGACGGTGCAATCTTTAAATGTGGGGAGGTTGATACCGACTTCCGTGGGTAACTACTTCCTGTCTCAACACCAATGTTTATTTTCTTTGTTAGTTAGTTGTTGCATTGCATAATAGATTGCATGTGTAGTTCGTTGCTTGCATGTATGTACTACTTGGTTGAAGTGATGAATTCTTTTCCACGAAACTATTTTATAGCATTTCACTAATTTGAACTAAAATTTTTGCTTTTGTTGAACTTGCTTGAAGAAATTTATTTTGGAACATGGTTTAGAGCTCGAACACACAAAACCAGTGAGATTTTGAACCTATTTGATTGGTTGCATCTTATCAACCAATGTTTTATTATGGTGTGTGTCGTTCTCTCTAAAATTGTGATCTTTGTCTTGCTTGATTCTATATTTTCACTGTTTGATATATGCATACACTTACGTGATTGAGGCCTTGTTTCACTATAGCTCACATACCCATATAGCCTTACCTTTTCATTATCTTTTGCAAACCAATGTTGAGCCTATTTTACCCCATTTGTTCTTTATACTTTAGCACATCATTAACTCTAAGAAAAAACAATGAATAACCTTAATTTGAATCTTTGGTTAGCTTAGACTAGTGAAAATATTCATGATTTAAGTGTAGGGAAGTTGGGTTTGGCAATATTTGGTTTGGGAATAGAGTATGTTAGACTTTTTTTGTGAAAATATAAAAAAGATAGTTGAGCACATATTCTTGCATTCAATACCTTAATCATATGCATTGAGAAAAATAAGAAAAATAAAAAGAAAAGAAAAATAAAAAAAAAGAAAAGGAAAAGAAAAATAGCAAGCAATAAAAAGGGGACAAAATGCCCCAAAGTAAGTGGTGGTAGCAATGCATGTGAGTTGTACTCAAAATTGGGATGCATGAATATGTGGTAAACATAGTTAATGGGTAGTTAGATTTTATATTCTGATTACATGGATTGTCTTAAGTTAGGTGGGAAGTTTAGGTTAATTAAGGATTCGGATTTTAGTGCACTTGACCAAATACAATCCTACCTTGACCCTAATCCCATTATAACCCTTGAAAAGACCTCTTGATATGTGTATTTGTGCATTAAATTTTTATTGATTAGTAGAAAAAGAGCAAGCCTTAGAAAGCAAGATTAGTAGAGGATTGAGAGAATTGAACCTTAAACACTTGAGTGATTAGAGTGTATACACTTCCGGTGAGGGTTCGATGCTCGATTCTTTGTTCCCGACTTTCACGAGTTTTCTTCTTGCAAGTCTATGTGTACTTTATTTTATGATTTGAATTAGTGGAATCCAGTTCATATTTATTTTTGGATAATTTGATTTACTTTTAACCAAGTAGGTAAAAGCATTTTGCATTTAGTTGCATTCATATAGATAGGTTGCATTTCATAAATTCCACCATTCCTCTTCCCCCTTTATAGCTTCCCTTGAGCTTAGCATGATGACATGCTAATGTTTAAGTGTGGGGAGACTGATAAACCACTATTTTATGATTTATTTTGTATTGAATTGAGTGGGTTTTGTCAATTATTGTCACACTTATCCATATAAATTGCGTGTTTTTAAGTTTTCTTCTTAATTTTGTGCTATGATTGAAACATGCTTCTTTGACCTTAAAATTGCCAATTTGTAATCTTCTTTTATTACCATCGATGCCGTGATACGTGCGTTAAGTGATTTTAGGTTTTTTAGGGTAGGAATGGCTTAGAGGATGGAAAGGAAGCATGCAAAAAAGGAAGGAAAACAAGAAATTGAAGTTTTGAGAAGCTGGCCTTGACGCGCACGCATGGATGATGCGTACGCGTGACTGGTGCAGCAGACAAACAACATGCACGCATGGCTGACGCGTACGCATGACCAGTGAAAAGTCCATCGACACGTACGCGTGGCTGACGAGTACGCGTGACGAGCGCCACGTGCTGCAATTAACAGAAAATGCTCGAGGCAATTTCTGGGCTGCGTTTGACCCAGTTTCAGGCCCGAAAATTCATATTAGAGGCTTCATAGTGGAGCTGGAATGGGGGGATCAATCACTTTCATACACACACTTTAGGTTTTAGATGTAGGTTTTCTAGAGAGAGGGGCTCTCTCCTCTCTCTAGGTTTTAGGGTTTTTAGTTTTATTTCTTCTCCAATTCAGATTTCCATCTTGTAGTAATTTAGTTTCTCTTCTACATTCTATTATTCTAGCATCTTAGTTTATTTTCTCTTGTTGACATCTTTACATTCCTAATTTAATTTATGAACTCTTCATGTTAGATTCAATTTCCTTTTTAATGCAATTTGAGGTATTTCATGCTTATTGCTTCCTTCTTCATTTGTTATTATTGATTCCTTGCAATTGTTGGTCTTAAATTTTACATTCTCTTATTACTTTTCTATGCTTTTATTTTGTGCCTTCCAAGTGTTTGATAAAATGTTTGGGTGGATTTTAATTTAGATTTTTATGTTCTTGACTTGGATTGATTATTTAGAGACTCTTGAGTTATCAAAAGTCTTTTGTTAAATGGTAATTGGAGATTGCCCGTTAGCTTGAATTTCACCAAAGCTAGTCTCTCACTGTGAGTTGACTAGGACTTGTGAACTCAAGTTAATTGTATGCACTTGACCTTCCTCCATTGGTTAGAGGTTAACTAAGTGAAGGCAATTCACATTTACCATCACAATTGATGATGATAATAAGGATAGGACTTCTAATTCTCAATCCTTGCTAAGAGCCTTCTTAGTTATTAGTTTATTTTTCTCGCAATCTATATTTTCTTGTTCCTCATTTCAAAAACCCAAAAATATATTTTCCCAAAACCAATAATAAACATACTTCCCTGCAATTCCTTGAGAGACGACTCGAGATTTAAATACTTCAGTTAATTTTATTGGGTTTGTATTTGTGACAAACAATCTAAACATTGATTGAAGTTTAATTGTCGGTTTAGAACTATACTTGCAACGCGATATTTTTTGTGAAAATCTATACCGACATTTTTCCTCCATCAAGTTTTTGGCGCCGTTGCTGGAGAATTGCAAATGTGTACCTTATTACTGCTTATTGTGAATATTGTGAATATGCTTACTTTTTGTTTCTTCAGAGTAGTAACTAAAGAACTAAGAACTACAACTAGAATTATACATGTAATAGCTCGATATAAATTGTTCAAGCTCAAATTGAGATAAAATGTTGTTCATTTCAAACTAAAGCAAATGCATTTATCCACACACAAAAAATCACAAATAGAATAGATTTGTAGAACAAACTCAAAACATGTGATCGAATCCCTAAGCTAGAAATTAGAAACATTTAAATAGAAAAAAGAGAATGAAAAAGGGCAAAATTTCCATCTGTTTCGAGATACCAGTATGTGAAGATGAACCTCTTTCATCATTACAACTATAACAAGTTCAATCAGTATGAACAACAATAAGAAGATAGCAACTGCGAAGAAAATTTGATAAACCTAAAATTGACGTAAAAAAATTGAGCCCTAAGCAACAGAATCACAAAATCAGAGTATACCTGAAATTCATGAAGGGAGCAGATGCGACGAGAGTGGCAGCGAAGAGAGCTCTGCGATGATGGTGATGAAGGGAACAGACGCGACGAGAGCGGCGGAGAGAGCTCTGCGACGATGGTGACGAAGGGAGCAGGCGCGACGAGATCGGTGGCGGAAGGGGCTTGTGTGACACAAGGGATGACAGAGATCGATCGTGTGACGCGAGCAATGGCGGTAGCGGTGGAAGAAGCTCGTGCTTTATTTATGTGGAGTGTGAATGGAGCTCAAGAAAGTGGGTTTAAGTTAGGTTTAACTCAATATTTTCTTACGGAATATTTTAAATTACAGACAGATTTTCTTTCTATAATAATTTAATAAAATGCAACATTTTGTTCATTTAAATACAGATGGATTTTCTGTTGGTAATTATTTTCCACAAAAAAATACTAATTTTTTTGATAGAATTATCGACAGATTCTATTTTACGTCTGTAATTCATTTTAATTCATTTTTTTTTTATTTTTGACGAAAATTTTTTTACAAAATTTGTCTCTATTTTTTTGAGATAAAATCTATCAAAAATATTCATGTCTAATAAGTAATTTTCAAATAGTGGTTGTTTATGAGACTGATAGCCTTGACGCATTCATCTTGATTTCTTCTCAGATTGCCGAGATAAGTCGGTCGAATATTGCTGATATTCTAACTCGATGGTATTCATTTGGAGTGGGTGGGTTTATTTCAATGTTGTTTCTAGGGAGATAAATTCTGTGGCTGATTGGGGGTTAATTGACTCTATGGAATGGTTTGCCCCGCTGGATGAGGTTCGAGAGCGTGTGACTATAAAAGCAGTGACCCCCGTGTGACCATCTTTTAGCTTAATTGGGTTTTTTCTGTTTCATTTTTTTCTTTCTTCCTTTGTCCTTTTCTTTTTTCTTTACTCTGTCTCTACCAAAAAAAAAAGTCTTTAGAATATTGACCTACCAAGCTTATGATGCCAAGCAAAATTGTTTAGTTGTTTAAAGCTCCCTTTAATACATGACTGAGAACTGAAAAGAAATAATTGACTTAGGATCTTGGTTTATATACTGAAAAAATTCGGATCTCTTAATTTATGGTAATTTAATTTTTGGTGAACTTTGCGGGTAGTGTAATAATAATGAGAGAACGAGAGAGAGAAACAGAGAGAATGGTTTGTGAGAGAATTGGTGATTCTCATTATGACTGAACCTGGTGCTTGATTGAACTACAAGCTAGCTATTTCTAGTAGCTTCATATATATAACACGTGAAACTATCTGCTTATAATTGCATGCAGAGACTACTACCTAACTAACAGTAACAAACCGAAACAAACTGGTGACCCACGTCACTAGCCTTCTAACTAACTTCAGCTCATTCCACATGCTTCTAGAACTTTCTTCTTCTCATTACTCGTGAAAGAGAATATGATCACACCCTCATAAGAAGAAGAGAAATCCACATACATACATATATAGCTGCGGTCTGCGGAGAGTAAAAGTTATTAGTTACAGTTAGTAAATTAGTTACAAGGAGCTGCTTAAGTTAGTTATACTTGCTGAGTCAGCTATTGTTGGTTAGTGAGTCATGTAAGCTACCTATAAAGCCTGACGTTTGACTAGGTATAAAAAAATAGGAATATATTATTTTAATTAAATAATAATTAAATAATATTAAAAACTAATCAAAAGCTAAATTTTGAAAGACAAATAACATTTTCTAAAACTGGTTCGTAATTAATTTTGATTCAAAATTAAGTTTAAGATTTTATTTTATCATTTTCTTATATAATTAGTTACAACTACCGCATCTGATATTCAAATAAAGAAAAAAATAAAAATGATACAATTTATCTGCTTTTATATATTTAGTGCACTAACAAGTAAAATAATTTATTAAATATGTAAAATAATAATAATCATAAAATTAATCAAAATGGCATATACGTTACCTTATATTTTAATTAAAAGACCTTGAATAAAAAAAATAAAAGAGGGCTACAGTACCTAATAAATACAATTATAATATGTGTATATCAAATATCAGTAATTAAATTAATCATATGTATAAAATATAAATTTATATATAAATATATAGTAACTGTTTTATAATATTTACATGATACTTTTTTATTATTTGTTAGTATATTATATAAGACAAAGGTCTGACATTAGTAAAACAGTGTATGCAATTTAAAAATTAATTATATTAAATATATATTAAAAATAAATTAAATAATATATATATATATATATATATTTATTTATACACAAATATATCAGTAGAGATTGTAATGTATGGATAATATTTTTTCCAAAATAATAGCTAAAGTAGCGAATTCACGGATTCTAACCGACATCAAAGAGTTAGACCATTTTCAATAGGGAACTCATCCAAATTCTTATTTATGGCCCACCTGTCATAAAAAATAATTTCACATCAATTTTTGTGTCATAAACAGTAAATATGAACTCAAAGCATCTCTCTTCTTCATTAAGAGGAACTAGTTTTAGTCCCTATTATGGTCCCACTTAATTAATTAATTAAAATAATTAAAATTAATATAATTATTATTTCTTCCAATAATATTTTTTAAATTTATAAATTCAAAAATAATTCACTATTAAAAAATATTAATATTAAAAATATCATATAGAAAAATAATACAAAATATATAATTCGAGATTATAATAATTTATTAACGACTAATTTTACAATGACTAACTTTAACAATGTAGTTAGCATTTTAAATTTTAAAAATAAAAATAACCAACCCAACCAAAAATTATTTTATAAGGTATAAAAATTAAATTTATTTTTTAATATAAATAAATTTAATTAATTATAATTTAATATAATAATATAAATAATATTCAATATTAATTATAACTAAAATAATTAATATAAATTATTAATTAAATAAAAATTTAATTATTTAATCTAATTAATTATTATTTAAATAATTAATATAAATTATTAATTAAATAAAAATATAATTATTTAATATAATTAATTATTATAATTATTTAATTAATTAAAATTTTATATAATTATTTATTTTTGTAATAAGTTATCAAGTAGCAAGTTATTATTGGACATTATGAATCCTTATTTAAAAAGATTCTCTGTTCTCAAAACTGCTGGAACTCTCTCTTTTCTCCAATGCTAAGTTCCTGCTTCTCTCAGGAATAGGGCCTGAACGTTTTGACCAACACAACCTCTTATTATAAAAATCCATAATAAGTTAATAACAAATTGAAGTTGTTATTATGACTCTGAAAAACCAGGTGGAGCATCGGTAGTGGAGAATTTGAAGAACAGAAGATGGTTGTAAGGCTTTCTCGGCGTGACAATCGTTGACGGAAAATTGGGATGGTTGACGGAGTCAGGGAACGCTTGAGTCTCCAAACACAACGCCGATCGCGGCTGATACACAAACCCGTCTTTCCCCTTCTCATTCTTCACGGAATTCGCAGTGTAGAATTGCAATCCCGGTTGATTCGTCGCAATCTTCATCACTCTCCCTGACCTCTTATCCGTGACAATAGCCGCAACCCTAATCTCATCCTCGTCATTGTCAAGAACATAATTTATGTCATAGCCATTGGTCTTGGATAACTGGTCAATCCTAGAGCCAACAACTTGTGGCTTACGGAAATCGTATGGGGTTCCTTGGACGGACGAGAAGTTTCCAGTGGGAATGAGGTTGTCATCGACCGGTGTGAATTTGGACCCGAAGATTTGAACAACTTGGTTAAGGATGTTGCCGCTGTTGTGGTTTCCTAGGTTCCAATATGCATGGTTAACCAGGCTCACTGGTGTTGCTTTGTTTAAGGCTTTTGCTTTCATGACTATGCTCAAACTCGATTCTTCACTTAGGATGTAGCTCACCGTTACCAATAGGTCACCGGGAAATCCTAAAACATAAATTTTCAATATTCTCATTACAAATTTTATCAACATCGGATGAAGATGTCTTAAGTCATATTTACAGAGAAAGACATATTCATATCAGTGCAACGACCATTTTTTATTATTAATTGTTTTATATATTGTAAGTGAAATTCATATAAAATTACTCATAAAAGTTTAAATATTAACCCTATTGTATAATGATTCAAGTGAAAAACATTCGGTTTATTACCTTCTTCACCATCAAAACTGTGGTAGCTGAATTTGATTTCGGGTCTATCACCATCTCTTTGATACTTTATCACTTTCCAAAGCACATCACTAAATCCTCTAGGTCCACCTAAGTAAGTTGAGGACAAGCACAATTATGAGACAATCTTTATATGTGACATGTTTAATTTCTTCATCAGATCTTGTTATTAGCAGTAATAGAAATTAATTAAATTAGAATTATATGTTTTCAAATTAGGGAAATAAAGTAGACGTATATAGTACTAGCACTAGTATATATGTACCATGAAGTGTATTGTTTCCTTCATTAGCAATTAATTTGTAATGGATTCCATTTAATGTAAACTGAGCTCCTCCAATTCTGTTAGCAACCCTGCCAATGGTAGCTCCAAAATATGTTGTATCGTTCTGCAAATTAAACATATAGTTATTGATTTTGTACATAGAAATGCTTTAATGATATATATTGAATTATTTATTCAATCATGTAGTGGTGAATCTTACTTTACAAATGAGAGCAACGTTGCTTATATATACTGTAAAAAAAATAATTTTAAACGTTGATTTTAATTAATATATTATATTCTATCTCCTTTTACTGTTTTTGGAACAAAATAGTACATTGCATGCAATTATTGTACCACATGAAAGTATCTGCCAGTAATCATTTTCCGGTACAGGCACAGCTGTGAAAATGTCTGTTTTTTTTTATTGTCAGATTTTTTTATGAATTTTTCTTTTGGCTTCCTTCCTTTAATATAAGAGAAATTTTAGTTGAACATAGTGAAAGTAATTTTATGAATCAACTTTAATTTAGCCAATTTTCTATTTTTTTTCATTAAAAGTATTCATCTTCTATCATTTTTTTTAACTAAAACTATTCATCAATCATCATATATTTTTAAGATTTAATTCTAAGATATCTTGATGACCTAAATCCAATAATTTTTTAGTTAGAATATAAGATGTTTATTATTCTAATAACTAATTTATCATTTTTATTATGCACGTTTAACTAATAAATAAAAAAATTAATATGCTAGTTATATATATAATGCAACTATACATGCACATTTTTATTTTTAATATTGGGTTAACAATAGTATTTTTTTAAATTGTAATTTATTGTGGTATTTTTTGAAGATGTGAGATGATTTAATTTACGGAGTACAAATCGGACCGTCCAATTTTTAACAAATATAGAAATCAGACCTTTCAATTTATGTACCCCAAATTTTTAAAATTTTTTAAACACAAATCAAATCTTTTGATTTGTGTACCTTCCATAATTTTAAAAAACATAAAAAAATTACCATATTAAAATATAACAATAGTCCTATTTTCATATCTAAATTTTTTAGCCACTATACATGGGGTTGGTTGTCAACTAATTATTTTATGGAAAAGTAAGCTGGCGACAAAGCTAATAAGTGTGACAAGTGGTAAACTATACAGTACAAATGTTAGCTATCACATGTTTGTGTTTGTGTTTTGTC
The DNA here is from genome assembly GCF_059453495.1 of Arachis ipaensis. NCBI lineage: Eukaryota > Viridiplantae > Streptophyta > Magnoliopsida > Fabales > Fabaceae > Arachis > Arachis ipaensis. The sequence continues at coordinate 139,402,393 of NC_142435.1, read as the reverse complement.
ACAGTCCAAATTATTTTGCTGCCAATAGATGAATATAATACAGTTCGATTCATCATTGGGCTTCTCCAATTTAGAGGAAAAAAATACAACATTGAATTATCAATTAAAAAATCAACGATTTAAATATTTTATAATAATTGAATACTTATAATTAGTATATGTGGTAACTCCTTTAAAAATAATTATGCATGTTGTGTTTATAGTTCATTAACTCTAAATTTAATCATTCTTTTCCATCAAGAGAATAGTTTAGATATTTTAGTTTATTAAAAGCAAAACAATCTCAAACTTCTATTGAGAATGGTTAGAGATATAATTTTTTATTTTATCTTTTTTTATAAATTTAAATTTTTAGAAGAAATAAGATCATGACATGATATTAGAATTTTATGTTTAAAAAATCTAGAGTTTGATTTTTGTATTGATGAATTTCAAAAAAAAAAAAACATAAAATAAATAAAAAAGATCCTAAATAAGATATCAAACAAACTCAAATTTTTCTTTTTAAGAGAATATTTAAACAAACAAGCATAATATATATAATTAACTACTAAATTAATTATTTGTATAAATACATATTAAAATAATATAAAAATATTAAAAATATGCGTGGTAATATATATATATATATATATATATATAAGTTAGTAGTTAAATTTTTACGTAAAGATAATATTTTTGTTGATAATTAAAGAAATAATTTATTAATCGTATATTAAAAAAACAATAGGCTTACAGTGTATGCCTCGGGAGAATCATATCCAAGAACAATGTCTCCCAACTTTCCTAAAACAAACAACATTGCAGGAAAAGAAAAATGAAGTTAGTGAAAGGCTTTTGAAAAAATAACGAAGCAACATATAGAAACCTGGAAGATTTAATTATAGTTCTTTTGAAGATGAAATGTGAAAACTAACACACACGCACACACTGAAGAGAGATTGAAGCATATGTACCATATTTGTCGGGAAGTACCAAGGAAACAAGTGTGGCACCCCAGTTAGTGACCTTCAAAGTAAGGTCACCCTTCTTTAATTCAAAGACCCTAATTTGGTCTTTCTCCTTCTTGATGATAGATCCATTAACAAACCCAGAAGCAGCTAACCATACGACATATAATAATATCACTAAGAACTTGCTCATTTTTCTATTAATGTTATATTCAGACTGATAATAATTACAATAATAATAATGGGCTATAGAGAAGGATATAACTAGCAAAAGAAGAACATTGAAGTAAAGAAGAAGGACAAATTGGTCAATGTAAAATGTGCGTGGCTTTCAGACTTATTCATCAGTTGTAATAGGCCGTGGCCTTTTTATATACCTATGTCTGGATTCCAAGTATATTTTTGAGTTATATTACGGGTAAATTGAATTTAGGTCGAAATTATATTTTATAATAGTAATATTTTTATATTATATACTTTTATTTTTGTTTTAAAATAATTCAGTTTGATATGAATATTATATTTTATTAATTTATTACATAAAATTTATAAAATTATATATCGAATTGACTCAATTTATTAATAACCTAATTTATTTCAGATTATTTTATGATTGAATTTAACATTTTAAAATGCATCTAATAAAATATTATAATCAAATTTAAATCTTAACAAAATTCGACCTGGCTTAGCCCTTATAAATACCACTACACAATTGTATCTACATTTTAATACTAGTATATTAATAATTACAGTAATTTATTATTTTATTTATTAAATGCGTAAAAAATAATAATTGTAATATTAATCAAAATAATAAAAGCTTATATTTGAACCAAAAAAACTTGAAAAAAATAGAAATAAAGGGAGATACTAAGTTATGTATAGTTAGTTAGTTAAAGTGGAGGGGAAGACTCACATAAAGATGTCCAAAACAACTTTTTTCAAAATTGCTGATGTGTCATTCTGCGATTGGTTGTTTATTAAGAATCGGTTAATGAAATCGTCTTTAAATCAGGTACTTTAATCTCCGGTTCGATCTGTCCGGTTTAAATAAACTGATCCAAGTCATTTTTTCCCATTAAATCAATCTATGACACTACGTCGTTTCACCATCCTCTTCTCCTCCCTTAACATTATTGTCACAGCAGCTCTCTCATCTCTCACTGTGTGTCTGTGCCACATTGCTCTCGAACTCAAGTTTTCTCCCTCTCTCGGCATCGGTCTCTCTCACTGTCTCCGATAAACTCGTCGTTGCTCTCCTACGGTCTCCGGTCTCGCGCTCCTTCCCTGTCCTCGTCGTCGCCGGCGACAGTAGCAGCAACAGCTCCCGGGACTGGACATCGTCGTCGCTCCCTGTCTTGTCACCGCCTCGCAGTCAGTCTCGCGCCATCGTTGCGCCCATCGTCGCCGAAGACAGAAACAGCAGGTCCCGGGATTTCCTCCTCGTCTTTAGTAACTCTCGCCGTCAGCTTCCTCCCCGTCGTCGGCTTCTTTCGCACAACCTGGTCCCAATTTGGTGAGTTCCAACAAATTTCTCTGTTCTTCCATTTTCTGTTTTGTTGCTGTCTTTGATTTTTTTTGCTGAAAATATCAATGAATTAGTCTCTTTGTTGCTGAAAATAATCACATTGATTATGAACCTTGAATACTTTATTGATGAAAATTCACTGAGCTAATTTTTTTGTTGACGAAAAATCATTGAGATAAATTTGTTATTGATCTGAATTTTGAATTTGTTGTTGTTCTACTCAAATAATTACTTAGCTACATCTTTTCGTCGCTAAAAATAATCGAATTTGTTAAATAATTTGTTGATGAAAATTCACTGAGCAAGTTTTTTTTGTTGCTGAAAAATCATTTTGTATGAATTTGGTATTGATAACATTCACTGAATTTTGAATTTGTTGCTGTTCTACTCAAATAATTACTTAGCTAAATCCTTTTGTTGCTGAGTTGAATTTTGGGAAAGCGATCTTGCACTGGACAATCTAGCACAAAAAGTTCAAGAATCCCTCTCCCTTGAAAGAAGATATAAATTTTGGGAAACCCAACATGTCGGACAGTTCAAGGATGTAGGGGACACCAGTTTGCCTGAAGGCCCTATTGAAGCTCCAACTCCCTTGTCAAAGGTCAAACAAGACCCCCTTGCTTCAACTGATGAATGATGCTCTCATTGTAGCAAAACAGAAGGACTACAGTGTCACCAATGCATTGGATGTCATGCAGAATGAAACCTTCTTGAAAGAACTGAAATTTGGACTAGGTGATGGGAAGCTTCATTATTATCTTTACAACTACCGGATAAGGAATGGGTTGAAGCCATCAGAACTTGGCCTTGTGCTTCTGTAATTTAAAGTTTTCAGAAAATTTATTGCAATTTATGGATTTTGAATTACAATGGTTTTGCTGATAGACTTTGTATCGTGGTTGCACATGATGCTAGACTTTAAATTTTACCTGACCATCTGAAGAAAACAAACCTGTTAGACATTGAATTTTCATGGTTATGAATTTCATACTAAGTTATGTCTTTGTGAGCGACAAGGACCTATCTGCTTCAGTTCATGCCTCTCATCTCCATCTATATTTGTTTCCCTGCCTTTGCTCAACTGATTTATTTTCTTTAACTTTCTAATTGTCATGACAGGTTTATTGTCTTAGTTGACTATGAATATTTTCATAACAGATTAAATATGCTTTAGGTGTATGCAAATATTTCTTGTGTTTTACATCAAGTCTCATTAATTTGATAATAAAAGAAAAGTAAGGCCGATGACTAAGTACCAAAAGAAAAGGATTTATTTTACTTAAGGAAAAGAAAGTGTTAAAGTAAAGTAATCCTACCCAAACAACCAGGATGTACCTTTCCCTTACTACTTCTTCAATGCCTAGTGCATTTTCTGATCACTTTCAATTTTAAGCAACTAACATAGTAAAAGTCATTTTGTGTCAGTCAACTTCAAGTAAATAAAGCAATTATAAATAAACTTATTTTTCAAGGCCATTTTACTTGAATACTCTAGAGCTTTTTATTTAGAACACAGTTATCTATGGTTAGTTCAATAATCACTCTTGCTTTCATCTTGTGCGTGTAAAGGTGCAAAGCTTCTTTCCTGCAAACAAAAGAACAGACAAAGGGGCTAAGATGAAGTCCAATACAGTGATTGAAGTAATATTTAGCTCATTCACCAGATAAATGGATTGAAAATGATGAAGCACTAATTGACAAATAAATTTTGTTACATAATTCAGATTGTGAGACTATTCCTGTTACACTCGTGAATCATTTTTTTTTTTGCTTTAATACTTCAAAACCAAAATATCATAACATGTCACAAATTAAGCACAAAAAAATTGATGATCGAATAAATTAGAGGTACAAGTTTAGAAATACAAACTAGAAACAAAGTGCTACTCGATGCTTTCCTATAGTTAAGGAATATAGGAACTGCAACCTACCTTCTTCATGCACTACATCATGATAGACACAAGTTTAGAACAACAAGGGGCACCATCTTCCATCTTACACCAACTTGATGGTAAAATATTAACTTTTTTCCCACTAACCACCAATGCCTGCCGTGGTTCCATTTCCTCTGTTCTTACCACCACTAAGGCCTACTCTGTTTCCATTTTCTCAGCTCTTGCCACCACAATAGCCGGTGATTTTTTTTTCTTTTTCTTTTCCTACTTGGTTCAATTATAATAACAACATTAGTAATGGTCTTTTTTAAAAGAACCAACTAAAAAAATAAAATATAACATAATTAAAATAAAGATATTAAAATGAGTCAATGCAACACCAAATCATATGAATTGCTGCAAGTTCTTCTTTAATATCTATATTGCATATACAAAACTTCAAGATACAAATATGCATGACAACAATAAATTCAAATTCAACAATGGCATAAGATTAGTTGTTTACACAACAGCTCACTAATTTTGTAATTCAAATTCAATGGCATAAGAGGTACACACACTGAGCCATTTTGTTTAATCATTCTTAACTCTATTTGAAAACAACATAAATAATAGTACTTTTTCAGCAACAACACCCACAATCATCTCATCATCATCATTAATCAATAAAACTAATCAGCACCCTCAATAACATTCTTGCTATAATAATGATTCCATCTTCTTTATCAGCATTCCTTGGTCTTTAATTACCACACTCCATTAAGGTCAGAAGACACGCCCACTAAATAAAATCACAGAAGACTACCAAAAGGAAGAGTCGCAAAGAGGCTGACGAATGAGCTGCAACTAAGACCAGCGAAAATGGTTCTGCAGCGGCGATGAAGACCGAGCTGGAGGTGGCGTCGTTCAGGCTACAACGAGGGAAGGCAACGATTCTACTTCATCCTTCAGATGCGGGAAGACGATGATTTTGCAGTGAAATTGTGAGAGTGAGAGACGATGGCACAGTAAGAGCGGAGGAGCGTGGCGGTGAGGGAAAAAACCATGAAAAAACTGGTTATAACCAAATAAAAAGAACCATTAAAGGTGGACAGTATTTTAATTTGACCAATGCTACATGTCAAAAATTAATTGATAGAATTAATATGTCTTTAAAAAAAGTTGTTTATTGTGTCTTTATGTGAGTGGCGCCCTAAAATGGAACACCTTTATTACAGATAGTAGAGTACTTATAAGTTATAACTATAAACACTTAACATCAAATACACTTTACATCTCACTATGCTCATCATTTGTGGTCAAGAATGCCAAGATCACTTGGTGAAAGAGAAGGTTCCAATTAGATTCGCCACTATCACCGGTGAATTCATGGGAATTGAGACAAAGCAATCAATGTCAATTCTTGACTTTTTGCATCAATGGATGCCTCATTCAAACACAGAGTCATTGGCTATCAATTTGCATACCAAGTGTGGGACAGAATTCACATCTACTTTGCTTCACAAACAAAAGTACGAACTTCAATTGAAAACCATCAAGAAAGTTTGTTTTGCATCAGAGTATCTTCTCAAGATCAAGAAGCTCGTTGATCACTAGCAGCTATAGGCGCACCTCCGAACGCACCAATGCGATTCTTGATGGGTTGAGTGAAGAATATCATTCTTTTATCATAATAATGATCACTGCAAATAAATGACCCACCATACATCATTTTTAACCTTTTAATGGCTCAAGAAGAAATAGTTGAGAGATTCAAGAAGCCATATGCATCTGTGGTACAAGTTTACCTCTCACAAGCTTCATTATTCTTTTGCAAATGGAAACTTTCTTGGAAGAGGACAAGCTAAGGGATGAATAGACCATAATATTAAATTTATGGCAAACTTAACCATGTCGCAAGCTATTGTTATTTTAGGTTTAATTAAGCATACAATCATGCACAGAAAAACACCATACCCCTGCCACTTTCATGCATAATGCTCTCTCACCACCACCTTCCTTTCACAATCCACGTGCTATGGTTGCCACCCTGTCATCAGTAGCTGATCAATCCTGATAGTGTAGACAAAAGAGCCACTCATCACTATACACTAAACCCAAATAATCTTCAACAATCCTATGACTACACTAGACATGAACATGTATATGTTGGTAATGCCTTAGGTATGCATATTCAACGTGTTGGTAATTCTCTATTACATTGTTCTTGCATTCCTAGAAAATATGAATTGTGTGGTTTGTGCGTGTTGTTTCCCTTAATTACTTAGAATTTAGTAAGTGTATCTCATTTGCAAAGGACAATCATGTATACTTCTCATTTTGGCTTGATTTTTTCTTCGTAAAAATATAGGATACCAAGACGATGTTTCTCCGAGGAAAAGCTGAAAAGCGCATGTATAAATTTAAGAAAGTTAATATTTCCAAAATTGTATCTACCCATACTAGGCTTGTTGTGATAAGTGTGTCATGGGATATGTATTATAGAAAATTTGGACATTCCTCCTTACAAATTACAAAATCCATTCTTAATAAAGTGGCTTACCTACTAATTCTATTTTTAAAGATTCTAATTGTTCTCAATATTGTCAATTTTGCTGCATGACCAAATCACATAGATTACCATATACTCTACCTTATTTCATTGTGCTCCTAATAAGTTTGTTTAACATCTTTAGTTGTTTGTGTTTCCTAAAAATCAGACCTTATAATCAATATAAATTAGAATTGAGATCTCAACCGTGCATTTTCTTAGGTTAATGTAATGAACAAAATGTTTATAAATGCTTGCGTGCTTCTGGAAAACTGACTATATCCATAGACGTGATGTTTCATGAAGATAATTATGCATATCTTTCATTTTTATAATCAAAATACCTCATAATATTTAGCTTCTTATAATGATGTTACTAACAGGTTGCCTATAAATTCAGCTGTTCCACCTTCTCATCTTAACCATCAAACTCATCTTGAACTACCTAATACCACTAGTGATGTCAATACTCATGCAACCCAATCTAAACCTCAATAATATTTTTGTACATGATCATGATTCTTCATCTATTAATACAGAAGCACCTCTTTCTATCTCAGCTATAGAAACTAGTCTTCTCTTTGATCCTTCAACCTTACCAACTGCTCCTCTAACTACAGAGAACCAACACCATATATATGAGAACTCATTCTAAAATAGGTTTCTTGAAGCCTAAGGCTTTTCAAGCTATCACAAACTTTTTCAGTTGGATAATTCTCACCAATTGCCAAAATATTCCAACTTACACTAAAAATTCCTCATTGAAAAGAGGCAATTGGAAGAATACAATGCACTTCTCTATCATAAAACTTGGATATTGGTGGAATTTCCTCCAAATGAGAAAGTTGTGAGCTGCAAATGGATTTTTACAGTAAAAAAAATGCTCAAAGACAAGTTGTTAGCATAAAGCTAGACTTATTGCTCGTGGTTTCACTCAAACAGTTAGAGTGGACTTCGACCAAGTCTTTTCTCCAATGATTAAACTTGTTACCATCAGGATTATACTCCAATTGGCATTTCTTAATGTAAATTTGCATGAAATTATGATAGGACCAGCAATAGCAAACCGGCTGATCTTTATTGATACACAGGGATGGCCAATTAGCACTCTTTAGAAGGTTCTACACAGTTGGAACTACCAACTTAGGAGGAGAGATTCTCTCCAACTTCTAACAGAATTCATAACAGAAAATACACTCCCCTAAACTAACTATAACTTAGCTATTTATAGGCAGTGGTAGAATCTAACAACCTATCAACCAGTTGGACATGCCAACAATTCCTAAAACTAATTGTTAGTTAACCGCTACTTACCTCTCCTTTTGTAACACAACCCAAACCTATTAGTAATAGGCACCTCTCTATCAATACTTCCCCCTTGGGCAATCTTGTCCTCAAGGTGGAACTCCGAAAAGGTGGTCCGCAATGTCGCCACTCGCTCCCAGCTGTTCTCACAAGGAGAGAGACCCACCTAACACACCAAATACTCCAAAGCCCCATCATCTGCAGTTCGCGATGGCACGATCTGAGACGGATGCATCACCAGCTCACCATCCTCAGCCAGCCCCGGTGGAAGCGTCTGTACCTACTGCTGCGGCAGAATGCCCTTTTTCAACTTGCTAACATGGAAGACCGGGTGGCCGAAGTATGCACCCTTGAGGTAATGCTAACCTGTATGCCACTACCCCTATCTTCTCAACCACTTCAAATGGTCCATAGTGACAAGGGCTTAGCATCCGATAAGGTTGCATTTTCAAATAAACCCAATACCCCAGGCTTGAACTCCACATCCCTTTTATGCCCATCTGCAGCTTGTTTCATCCGCTGCTGAGTCTGCACCAAGTACGTCTTCAACTCTGCCAACACCGCATCCCTGGCTATGGTCAATGTTGCCACCTCCTCAACATGCGATGGAAACGTCTCTCCATGGAAAAGAACAGGTGCTAGCACACCATAAAGTGCCTGAAATGAAGTTGTTTGGAATGAGGTATTGTAGGAGGTATTAAACCAAAACTCCACCCACGGTAGTCACTCCAACCATTTCTTCGGGTAGCCCCCCACAAAGCACCGCAAATAAGTCTCCAAACAGCGATTCACCACTTCGGTTTGGCCATTGGTTTGAGAATGAAATGTCGTGCTATACTTCAACTTTGTCCCTGCGGCTTGGAATAGTTTGGACTAAAACTTACTCATGAACACCTTATCCCTATCCGATATGATTGACTTGGGAAACTCGTATAGTTTAACCACCTCCTTAATAAAGGCTAGGGCCACCTCCTTGGCTAAAAATGGATGAGCTAGGGGGATGAAGTGAGTGTATTTAGTTAACTGATCGACTACTACTAGGATAGTGTCCATGCCTTTGGATTTTGGCAATGCCGCCACTAAATCCATGGTAACGTGCTCCCAAACTCTCTCCGGAACTAGTAGGGGTTGCAACAGCACTGCCGGTTTTATTGCGGCATGCTTGTTTTGCTGGAACATGTGGTAGCCCGCAACATAATCTTTGATCTGCTGTCTCATGCCACACTAATGAATCGCTGCTGCCAGCCACTTATAGGTTGGAAAGAAGCCTGAATGTCCTCCTGCCCCACTATCATGGGACTCAGCCGGCAAAAGTGAGATCTGAAAAGAATTTGCAGGCAACACTGCTTTCCCTTGATAAAACAGCCGACTCTTGTGTAGGGAACACTCGGAATAGTCATCCAGCCCCTACTGCAGGGTGACCACGATATTTTGTAGCTCTTGGTTGCGAGCCACCTCCTCTTCGACCATTTTCCAGAGGTTCATATGTACTACCGAGATTGCCCTTACCATCATTTGTCGTGACAACGCATCTGCTGCCTTATTCTCAAGGCCTGGCCGGTATCGGATCTCAAAATCCAAGCCTAACAATTTAGTGGTCCACTTCAAGTAAGCTGGGTCCATGAGTTGCTGGTTCGTGAGGAATTTCAGACTCCGCTGATTTGTGAAAACAATAAAATGGCGACCCAACAAGTAATGCCGCCACTTTTGGACAGCAAAGACAATGGCCATCAATATGCAGATTTTTGCCGAGCCCTTGGAGATAGTGCTTGGCTTAGGAATGCTATCGGTCTGCCTTGCTGGGACAGCACCACACCCAATACAAAGTCTCGATTGAAATTTGGGACTACTAGAGTCGGTAGGTCTGCCATCATCCTCTTCAATCTCTCAAAAGCCTCCTGGGCCTTGTCATTCCATTCAAATGCATTACGCTTTGTCAACTCCATCAACGGCTTGGCAATCACCCCATATCCTTTCATAAAATGCCTATAATAGCTGGTAAGGCCCAAGAACCCCCATAAATCCCGTTGGTCCGTAGGCGCCGGCTACTCTAGCATCGCTGTGGTTTTGTTAGGATCAATCAAGACCCCTTTTGCCGACACAATGTGACCTAAGTATTCCACCGAGCTCACTGCAAATGTGCCTTTCTTCTCATTCAACACCAACTGGTTCTCCATTAAAATCTAGAAGACTTGTTAGAGGTGAAGGGCATGGCTCGCCATATCCTGACTATAGATGAGAATATCATCGAAAAAGACCAAGCAAAATTTCCACAATAGAGGCTTAAGAGAATGTCATTCATCAAGGTTTGGAAGGAGCTAGGGGCGTTGGTAAAGCCGAAGGGCATGATTAGGAACTCATAATGGCCCTCATGAGTGCGGAAGGTAGTCTTGTGGATGTCTTTATCCATCATCCGAATTTGGTGGTATCCCGATTTTAAGTCCAGTTTAGAGAAAAGTGCAACTCCTACCAGTTCATCAAGTAGCTCATCAATAACGAGGATAGGAAATTTTTTCGGCACCATAATACCATTTAACTCCCTATAATCGACACAAAATATCCATCTGCCATCATTTTTCTTCACCAAAAATATCGGGCTAGCATAGGGGCTAGAGCTTGGCCGAATTATCCCTGAGGCCAGCATTTCTCACACAATTTGTTCAATCACTGATTTCTGATGGTGCGGGTAACAATAAGGTCTTATATTTGAGGTTGCAGCTCCTTATCTCAGTGGAATGGCATGATCATGGCAACGGTGTGGTGGCAACCCTGGTAATGTCTGAAACACCTTAGCATGAGAAGTTAACACCGATTGTATCACCTGTGGCACCTGCAAAACAGCGGCCACTTGCAAAGTCATGGACCACAGCTGGACCATAAATCCCTCACCCCCTTCTTGAATGGCCAAAACTGCAGATTGAAGGTGCATGCCTCCATAGCACAGCTCTGGGTCTCCCTGCAAAGTAACCATGTTGTCCCCATTCCGAAATCGAAGGCATGATTTTTGAAGTTTGTGATGACGTCTCCCAACTTATCTAGCCACGCGAACCCCAGGACAAACTCCGCTTCGTCAGTTGGGAAGATGAAGAAGTCTTCCTTGATCGCCAATTCCTTGAATTGGAGAGTGACACCCATACACCTTCCTTGTCCCTCTTTATTGCTACTGTCCGCTACCCTGACCTGGAACTTAAGGGTGTTGTCAATCCTTAGGCCCAACTCGATGACGACTTTTAGTGTCGCAAAGTTGTCCGAAGCTCCACAATCTAGAGAACGCATACACGACGGCCATTTATCTCTAACCAGGATTTGATTGACTTGTGATGTCCACTCAAGGTCATAAATTTGAGTTCCGATTGTCCCTGTTCCCCTGTTTCTGGAACCGCCTCATGATGTAACCAATCCGCTTCAAAGTCTGGCTCCATGATTAAAAGCTTGAACTCCCTATTCTTACAAATGTGATCTGTGGTGTAGGGTTCATCACAGAGGAAGCATTCCCCCTGGTGCGCTTTGCCCTATACTCCTCGTTACTGAGATGTCTCAATCCGCGCCATCGCAAAGGATCCGTCGTCAACTCCACGTCGTTGCTTGCCCAGAGTTGGACGCTGTAGCAGAGTGCACTGCTTTGGTGGCAGTTGAATTGGCAATGACGAAGTTGGAGCCAGTGGTTTACTGCGTCCCAATACCCCTCGCAAGGCAACATTTCGATTTTCTACCTTTTGTGCCAGTTCCATTAACTCGTTCACTGACTGGTATGGGAACAGTTTACATTCTTCCCCCACTTCCGGTTTCAGCCCATTCAAGAAGAGTCCATTAGCAATTCCAGCGCAATTCCGTGAAGGGGCCACGCGTGAAGCATGAACTAATAATCAACATAGTCCTATACCGAGTTTGTCTGTTTCAGCTTCAGCAGCGCTTGACTGGACTCTGCAGCCGTTCCGGTTGAAAATGCCGTAGCAGCGCTGCACTGAGGAACCGCCACTGTAGCACCGGTGCTGTCGCCTCCCACCACCTGAACACATGAACGCCCTTCCTTCCATTGCGAAGGTGGCAACCGTGAGCCATTCCTCCTTTGGCACTGAGCGCAGCAAGAAGAATTGCTCCGTGCGTTTAATCCAAACCACTGCGTCATCTCCGTGGAAGATCGGAAGTTCCAGCTTTTGCCATTGCTCCAGTGCACCGCGGCTTCTGGCTGACGAGCCTGCGGCCTGGTGCAATCCCGGTGAACCACACTTGCTCCGATTAGGCGCGCGATTTTCGAACGAATCCATTCGGGAATCAAAGCGCTGCAGCGTCTCCTACATCAATCGGAACATCTCCTCCATGCGCGACTCAATTGTGTCAAATCGTGTCTTCATTTTCCTCGACTCGATTGCACCATTCAGCGTCGGGATCCTCAAGCTCTGATACCAGTTCATAGGACCAGCAATAGCAGAATGGTTGAGCTTTATTGATGCACAGGGATAGCCAATTAGGACTCCCTAGAAGGTTCTACACAGTTGGAACTACTAACTCAGGAAGGGAAATTCTCTCCAACTTCTAACAGAATTCATAACAGAAAAAAATACTCCCCTAAACTAACTATAACCTAGCTATTTAACCGCTACTTACCTCTCCTTTTGTAACAGCCCAAACTTATTAGTAGTAGGCGCCTCTCTATCAAATTATGTATATGTCTCAACCACTAGTTTCACTCAATGTCAATTCTCAGTTAGTTTGTAAATTTAATAAAGCTATATATGGCTCTAAACAAGGCCCAAGGACATGGTAACTAACTATTACTGCAGCACTAAAAGAATTTGATTTTAATTGCACAAAGTAGACCCATCTTTGTTTACAAGATTCACTCTTAATTCTGTTATGTACATTTTAATCTATGTTGATGATATGCTAATTACAGGTGATAATAAGAATGAAATTGATAGCATTCTGAAGAAATTACACTCTACCTTTCTTCTCAAAGAATTAGATTATTTGAATTTTTTTTCTTAGAATAGAAGCCATAACATACTCTGACACTTTAATTTCCTTAAATCAAAATAAGTATATTAAAGAAATATTAATTAAAGTTGGAATACAGAAAGCTATGCATGTAATTACTCCAATGGTTAGTTCTTCTAGATGAATTGCTAATGCAGGTGCTCCATTTGAAGACCCGAGACTATTTCACTCAATAGTGGAGGGAGTATGCGACTAGGGGTGGCAAACGGGCCTAAACCCGCCGGGTCGGCCCGCGTAACCCGCCAAAAAAGGCGGGCTGGGCTGGGAAATTAAGACCGCCAAATAGCAAAAGCCCGCCTAACCCGCACCGCTTAAACCGCGGGCTTTGGCGGGGCGGGGCGGGGCGGGCTTCCCCGTCGGGCTTAGTATTTTTTTATCAAGGGGTATTTTTATAATTTTTTTTTCCAAAATCCAACTTCCCCCAACCCGACTTACAAGAGAATGAAGATGAAAATTGAGTGTTTTGGATTATGTTTATTTTGTTTTAGAGACTATTTATAATTATGTTTTGGATTATGTTTATTTTGCTTTGGGAACAATATTTATGATTATGTTTTGGATGAAAACTTGGTTTATAATTATGTTTATTAGATATTTATAATTACAAAGACTTTAATGTTTGTGAATATAAAAATTATAATTTGTTTATACTTTAGAAATTATAATAGTTAAAAGTAAAAAAAAAAGATATTTGGCGGGCTGGGATTTTGGGACCGCCTCACTAGGCGGGGCGGGGCGGGTCAGCCCGCCAAAAAGCGGGCTTCTGGCGGGGCGGGGCGGGCTTCCCCGCTTGCCACCCCTATATGCGACCATCACTTGTACATATTTCTCTTTTTGAGTGAACAATCTAAGCCAATTCATGGTGAACCCAAGACTATTATTGGATAGCAGCCAAGAGAGTCTTGAGATATCTGGCAGGAACTAATAATCTTACATTTGCAATTCTATAAATCTAATGATCTACATTTAACTACCTTTTCATATTCGAATTGGACTACAGACTTAAATGATCGGTGACAAGTCTACTTTGGTTCAAATTTAATTGTGTCTTGAAAATGTGTCAAACAACCAACTGTAAGCAGAAGCTTGATAAAATTAATATGGATTAAAATATTTTTATATAAACTGTATCAGCCTTACAAGATTCTACCTATTGTGTTCTGTGATAATATCTCAACTGTTCCTTTTGCATATAATCCCATTTTCTATGACAGGATTGGTGGCAGTAACTCATGTCCCAGGTTCGGAGCAGATGGTGGACATTCACACTGAGTCCTTTTCAAAACGGCCGCTAAATGGCAAACGAATAGCAATGCTATACCTAGTTGCTGCATCAACCACTGTTATTTTGCAAATTGCGACGGATATTTACAACTGTCGTAAAACTACCGTCGCTATTTGTCGCTTCTGTTGTAGTGTGTAAGAACCTTTATTATAATAGCAAAATATAATATTTATAACTCTAAACAGTTAGTATAAAATACAGTACACTTTATATTCGGTTTTACTTCCATTCTCTCTTTCTCTCCTTTTCCCTGAAAAGTTCATAGGCGACTCTAGTGTTTATTGAACACGAGAATATATCATACAAGACCGTAGTGTATCCTATGCTCCAATAATAGCATACCGAAAAAGTCTTAACATTAGTGAACCATATATAGCGTACTGCGTATCCATTTTCTTATGGCATAATCATGTAATTATACATGAAACATAATGAAAGTGAATTATAATCTAATTAATTTTAGTTACTACAATGTTTTAGAGAATAATATATACCTAAAGTGGCCGGCAGATTCATGGATGCTAGTAGTAAAATTAACGGAAATGTTTGAAAAATACTAAACATTTATAATTTTATATACGTAATATTCATAATTACATATTTATTATTTTTAATATTACTCAATTATTTCAGCAATAATTAATAAAATATAAAATGAAATAATTTATTTTAGATTAATTTTTTATTATCTTGTAAATATTTTTGAATAAACAGATGCATATGCATGCTAATACACTCATAATAACCAAATTGAAGTACTTATTAGTTATTATGACCGTTAAATTAAAAACCATGTGGAGCATTGGTGGAGAATTTGAAGAACAGAAGATGGTTGTAAGGCTTTTCCGGCGTGACAATGGTTGACGGAAAATTGGGATGGTTGACGGAGTCAGGGAACGCTTGAGTCTCCAAACACAACGCCGATCGTGGCTGATACACAAACCCGTCTTTCCCCTTCTCATTCTTCACATAATTCGCAGTGTAGAATTGCAATCCTGGTTGATTCGTCGCAATCTTCATCACTCTCCCTGACCTCTTATCCGTGACAATAGCCGCAACCTTAACCTCGTTGTCGTCATTCTTATTCTTATCAAGAACATAATTTACGTTATAGCCATTGGTGTTGGTTAATTGGTCGATCCTAGAGCCAACAACTTGTGGTTTAAGGAAATCATATGGGGTTCCTTTGACGGACGAGAAGTTTCCGAAGGGAATGAGCTGGTCGTTGAGCGGTGTGAATTTGGACCCGAAGATTTGAACAACTTGATTAAGGATGTTGCCGCTGTTGTGGTTTCCTAGGTTCCAATATGCATGGTTAACCAGGTTCACTGGTGTTGCTTTGTTTAAGGCTTTTGCTTTCATGACTATGCTCAAACTCGATTCTTCACTTAGGATGTAGCTCACTGTTACCAATAGGTCACCCGGAAATCCTGAAACACAAACTTTCATTATTCTAATTTGAAATTTTATTAAGGCAGTTTATTCATAGCTAATAAAATATTTTAATATAAAACTTTGTTAGGTACACAATAGTTTTTGTAAATAATGTGAACAAAGGACTCTAAAATTAGTCTAATAAAGTAAAAACATACTCCTAAATCTTAATATTAAGATAACCATCTGCACAGCTAATGAATTGAACATCCGATATATTCATTATTAATATTATTTAGTATTTTTATTATCTACCTATACTTTTTCTCTGACATATTATGTTAAATAATTTAGTTAAGAAAAAGTATAGATGAACAATAATACTAGTGAACAATATGAACAATGGGGTTATAAAAGTAAATTAATCATAAATTTAAGGAAAAGTATAGGTAGACAAGGAAAATCTAAACAATATGAACAATAGATATATCGGATGTTCATTTTACTAGGTGTGCAGATGATTATTTTAATATTAAGACTTATGTGTGTAATTTGGAGGTATAATGTGTTTTGATTTGATTGGTGGTTGTTCATGTTGTTCAAAAAAGTTATTAGTTACCAAGTAGGGGTGTACATGGGCCGGGCCACACCGGATTTGGCTTAATCCAGACCCGACCCGAAATATAGACCGGGCCTAATTTTTAGACCCTAACTCGATCCTAGACCCAATGAAACATACGCACCTTCGGGCCGGGTAAAAACCGGGTGAAAACCGGGTCTTTAGCATGTAAAAATCACCTAATTTCCAACTATTATTTCACAATTCACATAGTAAAATTCACTTAAAAAAATATAACAAGAACCAACCATTCTCTAAAATTAAAGCATAACCATAATCAATACTAATATTGTCTAATAACACCAAATATATTTAAATCAATACAAATAACACAATATTATGTATTAGTCTAAAGTCTTATCCATTTTAAACATAAAACATTAACTTATAATCTTATAATGACTAATAACACAAAATATTAAGGTTTACAATATTTAAATTCTACATAAGAATAGCCATTATCCATCACTAATAACACAAAATATTAATTGTGTATGATGACTGGGACACCGGACTGAGTTCGGGTGACCCGAACTATGACCCAGACCCGACCCGAAATAATGACCGGGTCTATTTTTGAGACTCATACCCGACCCTAAATCCAATGAAATCACACTAAATTAGCCCTTAAAATTTTCGGGACCGAGTCGAGTCTTTGAATTGGGCCGGATCATATACACCCTGTTACCAAGCATAACCCTATTCAGTTTATTTTTTATAAGCAATTATCAATTAGTTTTTTTTCTTAATTATATCTTGGTTTAATTGAACCATTATACTTTTTAATTATTGAGCCAATTATATGACACGTTTCGATATTTAAATTTATATTCTTGCATGAAGACGACTTTAACTATTTTCATGGAAGATTTGTTATTACCGTGTTAAGCTCTCTTAATTAAATTAATTTGACTCTACACTGAGATAAAAACTGAGAAAAACCGAGTTAAGTCCTATTTTTGGTTTCTAAAATTTGCGAGTTGCACTGATTTGGTTCCTAACTTCTTAATTGTTACACTTTGGTCTTTCAGATTAAAAAAAGTGCACCAATGTAGTCCCTCTTCAACGCTGTTAGTGAGATAACTCAAGTCTTACCATGTTAGACATATTAAAACAACGTTGTACACGTTTTGACGCTAAAAAAGCACTAAATGATGTCATTTCAGAGTTTGAACAATATCAAAAAGGAGGGATATAACGTTTTAACATTGTTCAAACCCTCAAACGACGTCATTTAGTACTTTCTTTAGTGCCAAAACGCATACCACGTCGTTTTAATATATCTAGCGTGACAAGACTTGAGCTACGCCACTAACAGTGTTGAATTCCAGCGACGAAAGATACACGAGAGATTATATGGGTGCACTTTTTTGAATCTCGAAGATCAAATTGTAGCAATTGAAAAGTCAGGGACCAAATTAGTACAACCTGTCAATTTCAGGGACCAAAATGGGTTTAACTCGAAAAAAACCTTTTGAGGTTTGTATATACTCTTTTTGCCTTCCCGAACAAAATGTTCTGCATTAGTCACCGATTAAATGGGACAAAAACTATTAAACATGTATAATAAAAAATAACATAATTTAAATTTTATATCAGCTTAGCGTGGGATCAAATTAATTAAAATATGGGAACAGTGTGTATATATAGTTCATGAAATTCACCAATTAGAAATCATGCAACGTCTCAAACTTTACCTTCTTCACCATCAAAACTGTGGTAGCTGAATTTGATTTTGGGTCTGTCACCATCTCTTTGATACTTTACCACTTTCCAAAGCACATCACTAAATCCTCTAGGTCCACCTAAGTTGAGGACAAGCAAAATTATGAGATAATCTTTCTATGTGACATGTTTCTTCATCAGATCTTTGTTTGCACCCATCACGGAAATTAATTAAATTAGAAGTATATGTGTTTATTAAGGAAAATTAATTAGACACATATAGTACTAGTATTAGTATATATGTACCATGAAGTGTATTGTTTCCTTCATTAGCAATTAACTTGTAATGGATTCCATTTAATGTAAACTGAGCTCCTCCAATTCTGTTAGCGACCCTGCCAACGGTAGCTCCAAAATATTGTGTATCATTCTGCAAATTAAAATAGCTAACAATTTTTGCATTAATATTATCGATCCGGATAATTAATCACCACAGACAATGTTGTCCTTATAAAAATGAGACCAAATTCTTCAAGTTGACATTGTTTATGGTTTGGTTCCTCAAATTGTCTTCACTTAATATGCACACTCATTGAGACCAAATATATACATAGAGTTTCGATCTTGAGTCTATATGTAACACACCCACACTAGAATTTTTTTTGTTAACACACCCACACTCACGGTGAAAATACAATGTTGAAGAAACAATACATTTAAACGTTTTATAACCAAGACTTTCTTTTAAAATTTAAAAAAAAAAAATTCACAATCTGCAAAATATCAAACTAAAATAAAATAAAATACACTTTTCGCGACATATGAAATGGGTCGAAAAAATGGTGGTTGCTTTTTGCAATTGCAAAATTGCAGTTCCGCCCAGAAAAAGGTTGCCTGAGAAAAAGGTCTGGGCGGGTACGGGTTCCGGGTTCCGGGTTCTGGTCCGGGTCAGTCTTCTGGCCCATGGCCAAGTCCAAAAAAAAAATCCCTTTTCTTCGATCATCCTATATTTTTAAAACTTAATTTTAAAGATATATTGATGGCATAAATCCAAGATCTTTTAGTTAGAATATAAGATGTTATTATTTTAATTAATTAATTAATTAATTAATTAATTTATTATTATTATTATTATACACGTTTAACTAATAAATAAAAAAATAAATTAATATACTAGTTATATATAATGCAACTATGCAATTACCAAAAAAATAATGCAACTATGCCGTAAGGGATTGGTTCTCAACTAACTATTTTATAGAGTAACTGGGACTTTTTAATTTAAATTATTTAAATATTTTATTTATTAAAATATGTAACGTATAAAATATTTATATTGTTATTTTTATACTATTATTACACATATTGAGTATACATGGTACAAGACAAAAACATAAAAATTAAATATTATACATCTGAGATATGTAATACCTTTAAAAAAAATATATTCTAAGTGCATCTGAAATATATATATTTTAAGCGTTACACATCTCGAGAATATAATAATAACAATAATAATAAAAAGTGTAAACACTAAATACAGTCAGTAATAATACTGTAAAAATATAAATACAGTTAATAATACACATATTAATAAATAAAATATTTATTTTATTTATAAATTAAAATAATCCAGAGTAACAGAACATGTGAGAAGAAAAGTAAGCTGGCGACAAAGCTAAGTGACAAAATAATAGTAAACTACAGTCCAGATCTTATTATTAGCTATCACATGCTTGTCACAGTCCAAATTGGGCTTCTCATACTTAGAGAGTAAAATACAACATTGAATTATCAATTAAAAAATCAATGATTTTCATATTTTATAATAATTGAATTTGTGGTTACTCCTTAAAAAAAATATGCATGTTGTGTTTATTTTATTAAATCTAATTTTTTTTCCATTATTCGAATAGTTTAGATCTTTTAGTTTATTAAAAGCAAAAATCTCAAATTTTTATTGAGAACTTTCCTCCCTCCTAGCTTGATAATTTTCCCAGAAAATGAAAGGAAGAAGGCAGAGAAATCTTTAGGCATGTTCTTTTTGTGAAAACTGAAACATACTTTCGTTGTTACTTATATTCATTATGAAATAATAGTAAACAAATAAAATTTTATTTATACTGTTTTTGGTTTTTATATAAAATTCTAATAAAATAAAAATATTAAAAAAATAGAATATCTTTTCAGAAATCAAACAACAGACATTATAACCGAAGAAACAATTTAATCATATATTTAAAAAAAAAAATAGACTTGTATTAATAGACTTACAGTGTATGCCTTGGGAGAGTCATATCCAAGAACAATGTCTCCCAACTTTCCTGAAACAAACAACATTACAGGAAAAGAAAAATGAAGTGTTAGTGAAAAGCATTTGAAAGAATAATGAAGCACAATACATATAGAAACCCAGAAGATTTAATTATTTTGGTTGCCCACGGACTCTTCAGTCCAATAGATCAAAAACTAATTAATTGCGAATCTGAACTCAATTTAAAGATTTGTTATTGGTCAATAAATTACTACTTACACAAAATAAGATTCAAACCCTCGATACTTACTTCAACGGACGAATTGACCACTCGACCAACTCAAATTGGTTCCAAAAGGTTTAATTATAATAGTTCTTTTGAAGATTAAAACTAAGACACACAAAAGTACACAAATATAGAAGCATACCGTATTTGTCAGGAAGTAGTAAGGAAATAAGTGTGGCACCCCAGTTGGTGACCTTCAAAGTAAGGTCACCCTTCTTTAATTCAAAGACCCTAATTTGGTCTTTCTCCTTCTTGATGATAGATCCATTAACAAACCCAGAAGCAGCTAAACATACAACATATAATATCACTATGAACTTGCTCATTTTCCTACTAATGTTATATTCAGAGCGATAATTATAGTAATGGGCTATATAGAGGGATATAGCTAGCAAAAGAAGAACATTGAAGTAAAGAAGGATAAAGTCAATGGAAAGTGTAGTGTCCCTTTCAGACTTTATCATCGGTCGTAATAGGCTGCCGATTTGATGTAGTATTAACTATTAAGAGAATTATTATATTTTATTGAAAATATAAATAATTAAAGGAGGAGTTTAATTTTGATGCACTGATAGTGTAACATATTTTATATAATCGTATAATTACAACTGTTCTCTTGGATAATTATTTAAAAGGTAATTATTTCTACTAATATAGCGTTATGTAATTAGATGTAAGTGTAAAACGATTTTACAATGACATTACATCAAAATTAAATTTCTAATAGATAACTAATTGTATATTATTGTTTATTACATAAACAAAATTAAATAATTTTAAAATTTATAACTTAAAAAAATATTTAACTACATTAATTTGATTAAATAATTAATTGTGTAAAATTTTATAAGTTTTTAAGTAGCAAGAGTGGTAAAACACATTTGGTTCAAGAGTGTTGGTAGTGGGATTTTGATCGATTTTAAAAGAAAAATCAATTCAAAAAGTATATAATTTGTTGCCATCCGGTTGAATTGATTTGATTTTATGTTTAAATTCGATCAATCCAATCCAAAGTGTTGCGATTTGGATTGGTTCAATTTTTAAAAAACAAAATTTTAGGATTTTATTATTAAAAATAGAAGTTGGTAAAGCAAATAAATAAACAAATCTCATTTTATATTCACATAATAATAATAAGAACATGTATCAAATTATGCATATTATATATAAACTTTAAATTTAATAATAAAATAACAATATCATATCACATTTTGTAATTTGGATTAGGTCGGTTTAATTTTGAGAAGTAGATTTGAAATTTGATCGGATCTGATTCATGTGGTTTTATTGAAAATAGAATCCGATCTAATATAAATTAATGTGAGTTTGATTGATTTTCAGTTTAGATTAGATTGTATGAGCAATTTTATTTGGATTGTTTTAAATTTGAACACTCCTAATTTACAGCAAACAATAAAATTTTAGCTGTTTGTTTGGAGTTAATTCACGTAGACATATTTTATCCCCGAAAGTTATAGATATTTTTTAACATTTGTAGATAATAAATCAAAGTACACTTAGGTTCACTTCAAGAAGGCTAAATCAAAGGCATCAAACCTGACCGTTTCATACAATTCGGCCGAAACACTCCCTATAAATTGGCACACAAAGCACGTGCACATTTTAGTTACAGAAAGATACCGCGTTTTCAGTAAAACCTTACGAGAATCATCTAAAAAATAGGCCAGTAACATAACGGCATTATAGCACATTCAAATTAAAAATCTATAAAGGAAGAAACCCTAAGGATATCCAGGTATGCGATTCACTCTGAATTGCAATATACTTATCTCATTCTCTTTTTAACTTGAGCGTTGGAGTGCCTTTGTAGGTGTCCACCGCCACAGTTCTTAAGAAGCCGACGTATAGCTCATCCTATCCAACAAAAAGCGAGTTTAAGTACTAAGCAGGATGAGCTATACCTTGAAGCTGGCTGTCTATGTAGGAACATTTGGCAGCCACCGTGAGGCCGAAGTTTTAAATTAACCCCACCATCATCTCTTCTACCCTACTCTCACCTCTTTTTTGCAGGTTACAACTTATGGAAGAAGAGCGGAGTAACCCTCCTCCTCCCCTAACTCAAGCCAAGCTAATGGCCATCAACAAATCTCTAAGAGCAAAGAACTAGCAGATGGCCGACTTATTGAATCAGCGACAAAATAGCCGAGGCAAGACAAAAGAGCAAAAAAATCCTGAAAACAAAGACGACGAGGACGAGCACCCGTTGGAGGCTAAACCTGTGGTGACAACCACCCCGAAGCCAATAGTAAAGAGGACTAATCCATTTTCAAAAGACATTATGAACTTTCAAATGCCAAAAAATTTTATCCTGCTAACAACGCTAAAACCTTATGACGGAATCGGCGACCCTAATATACATGTCACCAAGTTTCATACAATGATGTTCATGAACGGTGCATCCGATCCAATACTTTGTCGTACATTTCCTACCTTTTTAGATGATGCTGCCTTGATCTAGTTTTCTAACTTGCCTGCAGGATCTATATCACGTTTTGATGAGCTGGCCAACCGATCTGTCAACAACTTTGCCGCATCAAAAATCTATATGCACGACTCAGACTACCCCAGCACCATAAAGCAAGGACAACATGAAAGCCTTAATGACTACATGATGAGATTCGCAAAGGCAACCATGGAGATACCTAACCTCAAACGAGAAGTCCACCTACATGCACTAAAAAGCGGGCTCCGCCCTGAGAAGTTCCAAAAAACTATCATTGTTACAAAATCGAAGACATTGGCTGAGTTTCGAGAAAAGTCAAATAGCCAAATTGAAATAGAAGAACTCCAATAAATTCGAAAAGCAAAAGACCTAACCCTAGCAGAGAGGAAGACAAAAGAAACAAATACCCTAACAATAAGATAGACCAAAAATCCTTCAAACTCACACCAAAATTCTACACATATACCCCTTTCAACACCAAACGGGAGGACATCATTAAAGACACCCTACACTCCAAATTGATCAAACCACCAAATAAAGTTGGAACCTATCAAGACCAACGATATGTAGACAAATCCAAATATTGCACTTTTCATCAGAAATATGGGCACAATACAGATGACTGCGTTATAGCAAAGGACCTTCTTGAAAAACTAGCTCGCCAAGGTCTGCTAGACAAGTACATTGACAGTCAAGGACAAAGACAAAATACGGAAGACCTCGGCCAACACTCTAAATCAAATAACAATAATAGAAACAAAGGAAAAAAGGTAAACGAAAACCCTAACCATCCTCACAGTGTTATTAATTGTATTTCTGGTGGCTTTGCAGGTGGAGGGTGTAGCAACTCGGCCAGAAAGAGGTCCTATAGGATCATGATGTCAGTGACTGGTTCCGAGCCGACCTCAACCACCAACATGAACGTCCTAGACATCACATTCAATCCTTCAAATTGCAAAGCGATGGACAAAATCCTAGACAACCCTGTGGTTATATCACTTCAAGTCGGTGAGCTATTGGTAAAAAAAGTCCTTATGGACCCAAGCAGCAGCGCAGATGTACTGTTTTATTCCACATACCAAATAATGAAGCTAAGTGACAAAGACCTACAACCATCTATTGGAGAATTGGTAGGTTTCTCAGGTGAGCGCGTTCCAATCCGATATTATATATGGTTACAAATGATACTAGGCAATTACCCTAATTATAAAACTCTAGATATTTAATATTTAGTTGTGGACTACAAAAGCTCGTACAATATCATTTTAGGCAGACCCTCTCTAGATGATTTTGGTGCTATTGTCTCCATTATACATTTGTGTGTTAAGTTTTCTTCACAGGATAATAGAATTCTCACCATTCGCACTGACCATAAAAAGGCCAGACAATGCTATAACGCGAGCCTTAAGGTGAATCCTCCAAAACAAGCTAACCAACAGTACATACAAGCAGTCTATAACTCGGAGAGTCTACCTGTTCTAGCATACCTGGATCCTCGGATAGACCTACAAGACCCACTGACGAGAGGAACGTTTGCCAGTAAAGAATTTTATAAAAACAGTCGCGTTATAGATATAGTCTCTAAACCAACAGAAATCCCTTCGTACAAATGTTTTGGTTGTCACAAGTAACAAACCCCTTAAATAAATTGATAACCAAAGTATTCAAACCTCGGGTCGTCTTCTCAAGGAACTGCAGGAAAGTATGTTCTTATTATTGGCTATAAAGGTTGTAAATCGGGGTTGAGAGTGAGGAATAAGTATGACAAATAATTTAAATGGCAATTAAAAATAAATAAATAACTGTAAAATAAACTTTTGGCAAGGTATGAGAATTTGGAAGTCCAGACTTAGTTATCCTTATCAAAAACAATGAAAGTTGAATCTTAATTCCACTTAGTTAACCTTTACTAAAGCAAAGGAAAGTCAAGGGACTAATTAGTTTGATCTTCGAATCCTATTTATTTCCTAAGAAAAGGTTGGGATTATTGAAGTTCAGTTCAATTAGCAAAGATAACAGTTATCAATTATGTTGAGATAAGATAACTCCTGAGTTACTGCTTTCTTAACCAAGACCAAAAGAGGAAAAAGTAAAATTGCTGGAATAAAAATGTCTTCAGATTGAAAGCAATGGTGACATAAATAAAAGAAAGCAATCATAAACTGAAATACCTCAAATAGCATTAATAAGATAAATTATGATCTAACATGAAGAGTTCATAAGCCAAATTGGCGACATAAAGTATAGATACGAATAAAAGCAGTAGAATAAAAATAAAAAAGGAATATTAAACCTGGGATTGAGAGTCACTCCTAAAACTAAGAGAAATCCTAAATCCTAAGAGAGAGAGAGGGGAGAACCTCTCTCAAAACTAATCTAAATCATGAGAAGTAACTAAATTGGCGAGCTCTCTCTGAATGGATGCATTCCCACACTTTATAACCTCTGGTCTATGCCTTCTGGACTTGGATTTGGGCCAAAAAGGGCTTCAGAAATCGCTAAGAGCGTTTTCTGCAATTTCTGGTGCGTGGCCTCTATCACGCGTCCGCGTAGGTCATGCGGTCGCGTCATTCGGAGCTTTTCTTGTCACGCGGTCGCGTCAGCCATACGGCCGCGTCATCTGTGTTTTGCTTAAGGCGCGCGGTCGCGTCAGTCATGCGGCCGCGTCACTGTTGATTCGCGCTTGGCATGCGGTCACGTCGTCCATGCGATCGCGTGGATACGAGTTTCTTTAGAAACTCCGTTTTGTGCTTTCCTTCCATTTTTGTATGTTTCCTTTCCATCCTTTGAGTCATTTCTGCCTTAGAAGATCTGAAACTACTCAACACACTAATCACGACATCGAATGGAAATAAAGGTAATTAAAATAATTAATTTTAAAGCATAGGAAACATGTTTTTCACATACATCACATAATAAAGAAGGGAAACTAAAACCATGTAATTAATATGAATAAGTGGGTGAAGGATTGAATAAATCACTCAAATTAAGCACAAAATACATCATAAAATATGGGTTTATCAACCTCCCCACACTTAAACAATAGCATGTCCTCATGCTAAATCCAAGGTAAAAAGTAAGGTTAAAGTGGTGAAATGTCATGCAATGCAATCTAATCTAAATGCAACTACCTAGATGAATGATGCATCATGCAATTCTAATTTTTATTCACTTGAATATAAAGCTTGCATGTAGTTAAATTAATTCACATTCTCAAGGAGTCATGTATATATATATATATATATATAGCCAAACCTTAGATAGTGATAAAGTGCCTTTACAATTGAGATGGGAGAGAAAAACATTTTAAAAACTTGCAAGACAACTAACAATTTAAACAGAGATAAATGTTAATGAGCTATTGAACCCTCACTGGATTTTGTGTTTACTCTCTAATCACTCAGTGTTTATTGGGTTAATCACTCTATTCTTCTTTTTATTCTCTCTTTCTATAACTTTGTTCTTCATCTAACCAATCAACAATTGTAGAATATAGACATACCAAAAATCATGAGGTCTTTAATTAAGGTTGTAATGGGGCCAAGGTAAAGGTAAGGGTATATGTATAAGGCTAAGTGAGCTAATAAGTGAATCCTTAATTAGTCTAAGATCTCACCTAACATACATACTTTCTAAAGCAAAGCTGCCTTACCTATTTTCCCATATTTTCTCACTTTTGATGTTACATGCTCACATCTCAATATTTATTTATTTTTTATCCCATGTGCATTGCTTTATTTCATAATTGGGGAATTCTTTTTGTATCCCCTTTATTCATAACACATTTTTTTTAATGCACATGGTAATTCAATTATTTTGATTTTACATGAGCATACTTCCCAAAACTTTTTATTTGAGTTATTTTATTCCTTTCAACTTTTCTACCTTTTGTTTTTATTATCCATGTTCCCAATAGGTTTTCCCACATTTAAACTATACATAATTTTCTATCTTAAGCTAACCAAGGACTCAACTTGGGGTTTTATTTTTGTTTTTCTGCTTAAGGCTAGTAATGTGGCTAATAGAATAAAAGGGGATTTAAAGGCTCAAGGGGGCTAACAAGGGTGATGTAAAAGGTAGGCTATTTTGGGATTAAGTGAGCTAAAATCAAATAATGGCCTCAATCACTCTCTTGGTATGTATCTACATTCTACAATCGGATATATAGATTAAAACAAAGTAAAGAACACCAGAATATAAAAGAAGGGCGGAACACACAGGAATAAAAATTATGGTTTGAATGTAACCATACAATTAAGCTCAAAACTCACAGGCTATGTGTTCTCTAACTCAAAAATCATTTATCACTTATGTATGTCATGCAGGTTTAGTTAAAAATTCCCATTATTCTCAATGTAAAACTTATATTGAATGGCTTTAAAGTTCTAGTGTTTCTCCTTGATGAAGTGTTGTTAACTAACATGTAATGCTATATATACAAGGTGTGGGTTGTTTTGATTCTGTTAAAGTCTCTAGTTTACTTCCTTTTTCTTTTCAATCTATTCTGAGTTATCTTATGCTGAAAAGGGTAAACTATACTAATCAATCCACAATTTCTATAACTAATAAGTTAGAATTGCAACTAAACTAAGTGCCTAAAATATGAACTAAAAATGCAAAATACAGAAATAGAGTAAAAATACATGAAAGTAGCAATGTATAAGTACTTAGAAAATAAAAATAAAAATAAAGAAAAAAATACAGAAAAATATCCAAAATAAAAGAAAGAGAGTCTGTAGTGGTTCACCAAAATAATACGCCAGAGATGGCGACCTCCCCACACTTAAAATGTAGCATCGTCCCCGATGCTCACTCAAGCAGGGTGTGAAGGAGTGTCATCACTGGAAGGGTGGGTAGCTGGGATCTCTGTGGTGGTGATCTGAGGGTCTGACTGCTGTGGAAGAGGTGCTGACTGAAGGGGGATCTCAGGGTCTACAGCCTGAATCTGGGATGGAGCCTCCTAATGGTGTGCTGCCTACCAGGTGCCTGCCTGCTCTGCCTCCTGCTGTGGGTGGGTATCTACCTCGGGCGCATTCGCCTCCTCCTCAGATGCCTCGGATGGTGTGTCAGGCTCGGAGGGGATGTCGCCAGATCGTATCATCAGCTTCAGGTGCTCATAGCGTCGCTTGTTGCGACGCTCCATCTGGTCAAGCCGTCGAAACAGGCGGTGCACTAGATGATAGATTGGCTCTGGGGCAGGTGGAGGTGCAGTGGTGGTGGCAGGTGTAGCTGTGGAGGAAGAGGGGCCGGCAGATGGTGTGGCAGTGTCACCGGGAGCAGTGAGGACTGGAGGTCTGTAGCCCAAGGCCAGAAAGTTCCTGCTGTGCGGGATAATCTTCTTGCATTCTGCAGCAGGTGGCCTCTCGTCAGCATCCTCCCAAGGCACGTCAGCTCGACGGCCCAGCTGTGTAACCAAATAGGGAAAGGGAAGAGTGCCTCGGACGTGGACCCTGGCCATGTAGAACCGGATAAAGCATGGCAGGTACAGGTCCTTACCCTCCATCACACACCATAGGAGGGTGATCATAGCGGCAGGTATATCGGTCTCGTGAGTACTCGGCATAATGAAGTTGCTTAGTATCTGATGCCACAGCCGAACCTCATCATTCAAGTATGCTCGCTGGATTCCCTTGGGCATGGTGGTGTTCTGACCCATAATCCAAGGAACGGTCGGGTCAAGGGCTATCCGGGCCTTGACTGCATCCCAATCAAACTTTAGAAAGCGCATGTCTTCCTCAGCTTTCTGATAACCATCTGGCTGATCAGATTTAGGCAGAAGCTTCAGAACCTCTTCTATTGCCTCTTCAGTAACCAGAATCTGCTTTCCTCTGAGGTTCACGGCATCTAGGGAGGTCTTGAAGTAATTGCAGTATAATTCTCTAACCCAAGATGCATTGACCTCAGTCAGGGATCTCTCCAGGAAGAACCAGCCTCTTTGTTTGATCTGATCAGAGGTGTATTGCTGGAGTTCTCCTAGGATCTTCAAGGTCCTTTCCAGGTATAGGTTCCTGGAGTTTGCAAATACCGGATACTTCAGCTCACAGTATCGGTTTGCAAACTTTACTGGGTCATTAGCAGGGAGCAGCTGGTCGGCCTTCTCCTGCGGGGTGAAGTTTTTCTCCCGCCAGGAGGCATCATGCATGAGATCTATGATAGACATAGATGATTCTCCTCTTTTACGTTTGCCAGTGGTAGCCTTTCCTTTTCCCTTTCTCTGAGAATCTGACATCCTGAAAAATAGAGAACCAGGATATAATAAAAATAGAAAAACAAATAGGCAAATAGTCAAAAGAATCACAAAGTGGCAAAGGAGAATGAGAATGAGGTAAATGAGTTAAGTAAATGTGCATTAAGGATTGTATAGGAGTTAAAGGTTCTAAAGGAAAAATTTACAATCTAAAATGTGATAGAAGGCATGTTAAGTAGAAAAAATTATCAGTATGCCATGGTTAGAGGGTTAAAAGAAAGGGAAAAACCAGAAAAAAGATTTTAAAAGGTTAGTTTGGTTAGAATTAAAAAAGAGTTCAGGAAATTAGAATTATTGAGTTAATGAAAAATGGGTTAAGGTAAGTGGCATAAGGATAAGTTTCTAAGTAACAAGCATTCATAATTAGAAGCGATAGGTAACTCATAACTAAACCAGGAAAACAGGTTGATGAGGATTCAAATAGATATAGAAATAGCAAAAATTGGAATCAAACATCAAAAATGCAATATATGAACCATGAAATCAAAGAGAATAAGAATGCGTGCCTTGCATTCATGAATGGGTTTGGGTAAAGTAGAGGAAAGCAGATTTCAAAATGCCAAAACCAAAACATGAATGAAAATAGTTTACAGAAATTTGGGCAGCATTCCGGCTAAAATTGGATTATCCCGGAAAATAAACAATAATAAAATAGTTCATATGAATTAAAATTAAAGCTTGCAATTACATATAAGGAATATAAACATGAGAATTCAGTGTAAAGAGCAGCATGAAATAAGAAATCACAGCATATGAACATTACAAACATCACAGCAACAGCAGAATTGCAAATTGGATAAAACAGAAACATGAACAGTGCAAGTAAACAGGCCTAAATCCACTAACCACATTCTAGGCTACCTAACAACCTAAAATCCACTACAATATGCATATCTAACTAGCCTAAACATGAACATAAACAGAAAATAATGAAATAACGACTAAGGATAGAAGGGTGGCGTTCGTCGGAACCTGGTAGGCCGAATAAGGAGAATGGACAGAAAGAGGGGCTGGGGGTGGTGGTGACGGCGTCTGGTGCGGCGGCTGGCGGTGGTGGCACGGCTGTTCGGGGCAGGGGGGAAAGGAGGGATGGGAATGGGGTAGGGGGTAAGAGGGGAAGGGAGGGGTAGTGTGTGTGTGGCGGATGGGGGTGGCGTGGCTGGGACGGGCGGCGGCGGTGGGTGGTGGTTGCGAAAGGGGCAGTGGCGAAGAGGGGGGGAAGAAGAAGAAAGAAGAAGAAAGAAGGGGGGAGGAAGGGGGGTAGGTGGCGGCGGCGTCTGGGAGGCCGGCGGCGTCTGGGGGTGGTGGTTGGATTGGAGGGGAATAGAGGGAGGAGAGGGTTTCAGGGGGGCGCGACTGATAGGGTTCGCGTGGTTGGGGGGTTATAAATTTGAATCGACGCGGCCGCGTGGGGCACGCGGTCGCGTGGCTGGAGCGAAATGGGGGGTGATGCGATCGCGTGGGTGACGCGATCGCATGGAGAGCAAAAAGATTGAATGACGCGATCGCCTGGGGCATGCAATCGCGTCGCTGGAATTTGTGCTAAACACACGAATCCAGCATCGTTTCAGCGCAACTCTCTATCTCCTTTGGGGCATTCTGCAATCCATGCGAAGCGATCGCGTCGCTCACGCGGTCGCGTGGGATTGGTTGTGTGCAAGGGACGCGATGGCATGGGACATGCGATCGCGTGGGCATTTTGTGCAAAACGGTCTATGGCCGCACGATTCCAGCCCAACTTTCTGGACGTTGGATGTTTACGCCGATCTCCAGATCACGCGGCCACATGGATGACGCGGTCGCGTGGGTAGTGTTTTTCGCAATATGACGCGATCGCATGGGTGATGCGGTCGCGTCGCGCACCCTTTTTATTTATGCAGTATGCAGAATGCAATGATTAATATGAATGCGATGCAAAATTCCAGGTTTAATAGAATAAAATAAAACTCAAAAACAAACAAAACTAAATAAAGTTAAAAGTGCAAAAGGAACGATCATACCATGGTGGGTTGTCTCCCACCTATCACTTTTAGTTAAAGTCCTTAAGTTGGACATTGGAAGAGCTTCCTGTTATGGCGGCTTATGTTTAAATTCATCCAAAAATCTCCACCAATGCTTGGAATGCCAATAGCCTCCGGGGTCCTAAACTAGGCATGTAAAACTCCTGAGCAGCTTCAAACAAATTTTTAGGCTCCCAGAATGACGAATGTCGGAATAGATTCCAGGATCCCAAACTTTGCTTTTAAATCCACCTCCATCTTGATCTATATTTTTCCATCCGGGCGGTTTAGAAAGTAGATTCTCACCATGGTGACCAAACATTTTCCAAGATCCATTCAATTGAGCATGATACCAATCCGTGCACTTCAAGTTGAAGCGTGGAACCGTATTAAACCTTGTGCACCAGCTCTGAGCACGAGCCATTTCTCTCTTACTCTTAAAGCCGTAGAGAGCTCTAAGCTGGCCATCTGTTTCAAGCAAACAGTATTCAAGTGAAAAAATAAAGTTAAAGGTTAATGATTGTACCCACTTGAAGCTTGTATTGGGTGGTAATGGCCTTGGAGAAGGTGTTTTCGGTGGTTCTGTAAGTTCCACTCCCTTGTGCTCTTCTGTGAATTCCTCCACTTCCTTGCAAGGTTCTTCAAATGCATCTGTGTCCTGGTCAAAGTCTTCTGTGTCTTCCTCATCACTCGAGTCATAGATTGGAGGTTGAGAGAAATCTACCTCTGTATCATCTTCGTATTCATTTGGGAAAGATTCTTCGATCTCAGAGAATTCACTTGCGGATGCAAGTTCATTACTAAGAGAGCTTGACTTGTGACTATCATCATCAAGGGAATTTGTGTCCTGGGTTATTCCGTCTAGTTCTTCATAAACGACTTGCCTTGGGGATTGTGTACTGTCCTCCTTAGCATCAACTGTAACGTCCTTGACGAAGTTCTCCTCAGCTCTGAATTTCCATGGAGGTTCAGCGTCTCCTAGATCTTCAACCAACTCTTCTTCTTACGTAATGACAGCTTCTTCTACTTGTTCTAGTACGAATTTATTCTCTGTCTTATCCACTGGAGTTTCTAGTAATTCCTTCATGCTACGCTCTTCGTTAGATTGTCCACATGGGACTGTGGTTGGTCCTTGAATGTTCGAACGTCTAGAAGCTAATTGAATTACTGCTTGCTCCAGTTGTCGAATGGTTGTTTGAAGCTTATTTACTGTTTTCTTGAGGCGAACCTCTGATTCTCAGGATGATGGATTTGGACATGAAACATAGGAAAGTGGTGGTGCTTGGGAGTGATTGGATTGGTACTGGGGTAAATAGGGATCATGTGGTGGCGAATGGTGAAGAGAAGCTTGTGAGTGTGGTGGTTCGAGGTTATGTTGAGAGGATGGTCTATAGGCACGGGGTGGGGCTTGTTGGTAGTTACAAGGTTGTCCACCATATCTATCAGCTGGGTATGCATTGTAGAAAGGTCGTTGTCCATGATATCTTGGAGGGTGTTGCTGCCTAAAGGGTTGATTAGATCCTCTTGGCTCCATCCATCCTTGTTTGGTCTGACCTTGATGCATATTCCTGCTGTAACTTCTATTTCC
This sequence comes from Arachis ipaensis, assembly GCF_059453495.1. Lineage (NCBI taxonomy): Eukaryota > Viridiplantae > Streptophyta > Magnoliopsida > Fabales > Fabaceae > Arachis > Arachis ipaensis. Next base: position 139,369,402 of record NC_142435.1, on the reverse strand, counting down.
TTCAACAAAGTTAGAACCAAACTCAAAGTGAGAATGGTGAGAGTTCATAGTAACAAATAAAATTAAAAAGGAAAAACAGAAATAAATAAACAAGTAAAAGAAAAATATTTACAATAACCAATAATAAGGCACACGTTAGCAGTTCCCCGGCAACGGCGCCATTTTGACGAGAGGAACTTTTGCCAGTAAAGAATTTTATAAAAACAGTCGCGTTGTAGATATAGTCTCTAAACCAACAGAAATCCCTTCGTACAAACATTTTGGTTGTCACAAGTAACAAACCCCTTAAATAAATTGATAACCGAAGTATTCAAACCTCGGGTCGTCTTCTCAAGGAACTGCAGGAAAGTATGTTCTTATTATTGGCTATAAAGGTTGTAAATCGGGGTTGAGAGTGAGGAATAAGTATGACAAATAATTTAAATGGCAATTAAAAATAAATAAATAACTATAAAATAAACTTTTTGCAAGGTATGAGAATTTGGAAGTCCAGACTTAGTTATCCTTATCAAAAACAATGAAAGTTGAATTTTAATTCCACTTAGTTAACCTTTACTAAAGCAAAGGAAAGTCAAGGGACTAATTAGTTTGATCTTCGAATCCTATTTATTTTCTAAGAAAAGGTTGGGATTATTGAAATTCAGTTCAATTAGCAAAGATAACAATTATCAATTATGTTGAGATAAGATAACTCCTGAGTTACTGCTTTCTTAACCAAGACCAAAAGAGGAAAAAGTAAAATTGCTGGAATAAAAATGTCTTCAGATTGAAAGCAATGGTGACATAAATAAAAGAAAGCAATCATAAACTGAAATACCTCAAATAGCATTAATAAGATAAATTATGATCTAACATGAAGAGTTCATAAGCCAAATTGGCGACATAAAGTATAGATACGAATAAAAGCAGTAGAATAAAAATAAAAAAGGAATATTAAACCTGGGATTGAGAGTCACTCCTAAAACTAAGAGAAATCCTAAATCCTAAGAGAGAGAGAGGGGAGAACCTCTCTCAAAACTAATCTAAATCATGAGAAGTAACTAAATTGGCGAGCTCTCTCTGAATGGATGCATTCCCATACTTTATAACCTCTGGTCTATGCCTTCTGGACTTGGATTTGGGCCAAAAAGGGCTTCAAAAATCGCTGGGAGCGTTTTCTGCAATTTCTGGTGCGTGGCCTCTGTCACGCGTCCGCGTGGGTCATGCGATCGCGTCATTCGGAGCTTTTCTTGTCACGCGGTCGCGTCAGTCATGCGGCCGCGTCATCTGTGTTTTGCTTAAGGCGCACGGTCGCGTCAGTCATGCGGCCGCGTCGCTGTTGATTCGCGCTTGGCATGCGATCGCATCGTCCATGCGATCGCGTGGATACGAGTTTCTTTAGAAACTCCGTTTTGTGCTTTCCTTCCATTTTTGTATGTTTCCTTTCCATCCTTTGAGTCATTCCTGTCTTAGAAGATATGAAACTACTCAACACAGTAATCACGGCATCGAATGGAAATAAAGGTAATTAAAATAATTAATTTTAAAACTTAGGAAACACGTTTTTCACATACATCACATAATAAGGAAGGGAAAGTAAAACCATGCAATTAATATGAATAAGTGGGTGAAGGATTGAATAAATCACTCAAATTAAGCATAAAATACATCATAAAATATGGGTTTATCACCCACCTATGTCTATAGACACCTTAACCAAAATAAAACTAGTAGACAACGAAGACAAGCATACCTACATCAGAGATGCATTGCAAGGAAAAAAAAAGATCAACTTATCATATTACTATAACAAAATACTAATCTATTCGCCTGGACTTAGTAGACATACCAGGAATTGATTCGAACATCATCTGTCACAGGCTTGCAATCAATCTAGCAATCCGACCTATAGCCTAAAAGAAGCGACACATCGGCATAGACAAAAGGAAAGCATCCTTAGAAGAAACCCAAAAACTACTAAATGCTTGATTTATAAAGGAAATCAGATTCACAAGCTGGTTAGCAAACGTGGTTATGGTTAGAAAACACAACGGTAAGTGGAGGATGTGCGTGGACTAAACCAACATCAACAAGGCATGTCCAAAGGACGCATATCCTCTACCTTGTATTGACAAATTAGTTGATAGCTCATCTGGTTTTCAATATTTAAGTTTTATGGATGCTTATTCCGCCTATAACCAAATACTTATGTATTCGGCTGACTAGGATAAGACCGTCTTTATTACTGACTATGGTAACTTTTGTTATAAGGTTATGCCATTTGGACTCAAAAATGCAGGTGTCACTTACCAAAGGCTAATGGATAAAATTTTTGCTAACCAAATCATACAAAATATAGAGGTATATGTCAATGATATGGTAGCAAAAATCACGTCTGGAAGCAATCATACAAACAACCTACAAGAAATATTTCAACAACTGAAACTATACAACATGAAGCTGAACCCAGACAAATGTGCTTTCGGAGTACATGGTGAAAAATTGTTAGGTTTTATGTTAACATGCCAAGGTATAGAAGTCAATCCAGAGAAATGTCAAGCCATAATGGAAATGAGGATCCCTAAATCAATCAAAGAGATCCAACAACTCACACCGTTTAGCAATGTTGTCACAGTTATTGATCACACCATTTTTTCAAAACACTAAGAAAGAAAAAAGAATTCATATGGTCAGAAGCATGCGAACAAGCCTTCACCGAGCTTAAAGTTATACTATCATCACCACAAATACTTTAGAAACCAGAGCATGGTAAACCTCTGTATTTATATTTATCTGTTACTAATCATGCTATTAGTTCTATTTTGGTGACAAAAATAGGTAAGCAGCAACAACCAGTATATTTCGTCAGCAAATCTCTTCAGAATGCTGAATTAAGACACTCAAAGTTAGGAAAACTAGCTCTAGCTCTTATAACAACATCAAGGCGTTTGAGACACTACTTCCAAAGCCACACTATCATAGTACGAACAGAGCACCCTCTAAAACAAAATCCTGAGACGATCCGAACTAGTTGGAAGATTAATCAAATGGTCTATAGAGCTCTCAGAATACGGCATCCAATACCAAGCATGAGGGGCCATCAAGTCTCAGATCCTGGCCGACTTCATAGCAGAACATATACTCGACGACTCCACCTCAAGTAATGAGATATAGACATTATATGTTGATGGAAATCCAAACATGCAAGACTCTGGAGCTGGCATATTGCTCAAAAATAGCAAAGGAACAACTACAGAACAATCTTTACAATTTACTTTCTACGTCACCAATAACCAAGCAGAATACGAACCACTTATAGCAGGGCTAAGATTAGCTCACACCCTCGGAATGACACATATCAATGTCAAATGTGTCTCTCTACTGGTAGTACAACAAGTAACAGGTAATTTCCAGGTAAGAGATACACTATTAGAAAAATATAATTCCATTGTCAACAATCTCATCTCTTACTTTTTGAAATTTGAAATATCCCATATACCTTGGAAACAAAACTGCCGAGCTGATATTCTATCAAAACTTGCCACTACTAGAAATCCAACCCATCAGCCGAGTTTATCACAACTAACACTGGACAAGCCCAGTGTCACACTAACGGCTATTTTGAGTATTTCACAGGAAGATTGGCGAGATCCATTCATCCAATACCTACAAACAGGAACAATACCCGAAAATGTCCAGGGCAAAATAAAATTCAAAAGGCAATCAAACTTCTTCACAATGGTCGGAGCCGAGCTATATAAATGGGGGTTTACAAGACCTTTGTTAAAATGCTTAAACAACATAGACGCTAAGCTCACCATAGATGAAGTCCACGAAGGAGTATGTGACACACACATAGGGGGCAGGAGCTTAGCATCCAAAATACTTAGAGCAGGGTACTACTGGTCTACAGTACAAAGAGATTGCATAAACAAGGTTAAATTGCAACCAGTGCCAACGTCATGCCCCAACCATTCACAACCTAGTCGAGCAATTACATACATCAGAAGTAAGCTGACCATTTAGTAAGTAGGGGCTAGATATCCTCGGACCTTTCTCACAAGCACCAGGTCAGGTTAAATTTTTAATCACTGCTATAGATTATTTCACAAAATGGATAGAGGCAATACCTTTAGCAAAAATTAATTCTGAAAAATGATATATTTTCTCTGAAAAAATATAATATGTAGATTCGGTATATATCATTCCATTATTACTGATAACGGAAGACAATTCATTGATAAGAATTTCACAAACTTTAAAAAAAAACTAAAATAACACATCAATTTTCATCTGTAGAACACCCTCAAACTAACGGGCTAGCTAAGGCAGCCAATAAGGTCATATTGCAGGCACTCAAAAAAAATTAGACGTCCAAGGGCCGATGGACAGAGCTTATTCTAGAAATTTTGTGGAGCTATAATACAACAGAACATTCATCAAGAAAAGAGACCCCTTTTAGACTAGTATATGGTTTCAATGTCATGATACCAGTTGAAAAAAGGCAAAAGATGAACAATAGCCTTCAATGAAGAGGCAAACATTGAACTCAGAACCACCGAGCTGGACTCAATCGAAGAAATAAGAGAACAAGCACTAACCCAACAACGCGCAACACAACTTGCTATAGCCCGAAAATACAACAAAAGATCAAGTTGAGGTATTTTCATGAAGGAGACCTCGTCCTCCGGAAAACAGAAGAAGCACGGAAACCGCAAGGCCATGGCAAACTTGATGTAAATTAGGAAAGACCATTCTGAATATCCAAAGTTATCAGATGAGGAGCATACAAATTACAAACATTACAAGGCAATGATGTACCAAGCACATGGAACATCTCTTCACTAAAAATATACTATAGTTAAGTGTATAAGTCAAGACAAGGTGATGTACTTTTTTTCCTACTACCTGGATTTTATCCCTAAGTTGGATTTTGCCAAGAGAGGTTTTAACGAGGCATACCCCCTATCCTTCAGACATGAAGGATGCAATTCAATAAAATACTCTTTTGGCACTATATCTTATTCAGTAAATTCAAACCAATCTATATGACATTCTTGCATACTCAAAAACAATATATCAATATGATACAAATCATGTAATTCAAAAGCCAAAATATACTTCGATATAAAATGCACATTTTAAACAAACCCTCCGCAACAATCTCATTGAGCTATAACTCGAAATCTATCAAGACGAGGGACAACAACAAACACTCTCTCAACTCGACCATTATATCTTCAAACCATTCGCAAATATATTTCTAAATTAACATCTACATACTAATTTATCTTATCTACAACCAAACATCAAAAGGCAAATTATACTAACATAACACATTTTTCAAGTTCATCCAAACCGTACTCACAAAATGGAGTTCATCATCAGTTTCCACAAAATAAACATTGATTAATAAAAAACTACAAAAGACAATCCCAACGACTTAAACTAACAAACACAATCATGGCGCACCCACGTTTTCATCCTCACCCTCCTGATCATCATTAGCAAGCTCCCCGTTAATAATCACTTTGCAGGGATCCATAGCAAAAACCCACTTTTGATGCAATAAATTTGATCTGCTCCACTGCCTTGTCAAAACCAACCGAAAACATTTCTAAACCATGATTGCCTTTACTTTCTTCAGCATTTTTCTTTTTAATGCTAAGCCTTACAATCCTGGTTCCCAAGTCAACCTTGTTAGCTTCAAGCTTCTTCTCTTTCTCCTCCAGTAGCCCAACCTTTTCCTTACTTCTCTCCAACTCTTTTCTTATTATAGCAAGCCGTTTCAAGAGCCTCTTTCAACTCTTTCTCCATCACAACTTTCTCTTCAACAATCTTGCTCAACTTATCCTCATCCACTGTAATGCTTTTATGTCTCAATTCTTGACTCCGCCTTATACACATTAGCCGGGCACCTATAACCTGCATAATGAAATCATAGAGTTTAACAAATAGATCCATATACACCATTTTACAAATTCTTTATACACACTTTACCTGCAAATACTGATCTAAAGCAACATCACTAGCATCATTCACAAGTTTAACATCAGGGGGATATTAGGCACATTCTTTAGAAAGCAAAGCAAAGGGACATTGCTCACTCCACAACGACATTGTGTCACCCCTCCTCGGAAACCATGCAACTCTCTCTGATTCATGGTAAAGGCCTCCACTTCCTCCAATCATCTTTCCTTTGCATAGTTAAGTCTATTACCTTATCCTTCAAGCATCAACCTTAAGCCTCCTCTTCTTCATGCTGACCTTTTTTCTTTTTACTGATGAACCTCAGCCCCACCCTCAACTTTAATAACTGTTGTAGATTCTTCCTTCTCCACGTTCTTCGCCCTAAAAAATGCCTATAAACTAGTCGTTGACACCTTAGGTGCTTTTTTTCCTGTACAAATAGTAAGACAACTATGTTAACAATATATCATAATATGCTATACTCTACTACATATTCATTACTATATTACCTATATACTCAACAACAGCCTCCATATCTGTCTCACACGGAATCAACTCAGAAACAGCAAGTAATCTTGCAGAAAAAATATTATTAACCAAAAATTCAACTATCATCTCATTCCTATACACCATCCTATCCATGCCCAGAATGTGCCTTGGCTGAGGGTTCCAGTATAGAGGAAACCTCTCCATCTGAAACTTATCAAGATAAAATAGATACTGATCCTCAACCGACCTTACTTTCACATACATCTCTTTAAACCCTATAAAGGAAAATTTATACAAGCTGAAAATAGCCCGATTTAGAATATTACTAAGATGAATCCAAATGACTTTCTGGACATCTTTGGCTTGAAACAGTGCAAGAAACACTTCCAGAGAAGGTTCCAACTCAAGATATTTCATCAAAATTTCAAATCCTCTAACAAATATCCAAGCATTAGGATGAAGTTACATTGGAGCACACTTCAACTGAGTCAGCACACCACATCGAAAAGAGGTAAATGGAAACTTTACATTTAGTTCAACCAACAAACATGCATACATATAAAAAAATTCGAACCCCTCTGCCCTCTGACATACATGATCAAAGGCAAAAACTCCACCTTTATACCTTTACCCTCTCTAACCCATTCTGGAGAAACTAGCTGCGCAATACTATTCTCACCATTAAATAAAGACACCCGTTCTTTAACAACCCTCGAAACCCATGAATAAGGATCACTCTCGTCCCACACAAACTCCTCCTCAATAATAATATCACCTGAATCGCCTTCCTTTTTCTTTCTCTTATCTTTCACATCCTTTTCCTCTTTCCCCGTCCTTTTTCTTTTCTCATCATTTTTTTCCTTTATTGTCCCTTTCCCTTTCACATCCTTCTTCACCATACCCTCTTCACCAAATTACCAAACTTGTTTCTAAACAGCAAAAGCAAAAGCACATCAAAACAACTGAGAACAGATACATTGACTAACCTTTTCTACTCATCTTCAAACAAGAGTAATAGATTTTCCTTCGGCCGAAAATGATTTTTCACACGGTCATTGAATCTTACCCACTTCAAACTTATTTTTCACCCAAATAACACACCCTAGCCATTCATGTAGCACGGATCAAAATACGACACCAACTCCCCATGATAAACGGTCACGATAGCCTAGATCAAAGGAAAAATAACTGTTCAATTATCTTTTTCAATAAATATACTATCTTTTCATTACCTCCAATTGATTACATTTAACATTTCGTATATCAAATTAACGTTACCCGCCTTTTTTTTACTTATTTTCTTTCATACCAAATAATGTTATTTGCCAAAAAAAGAAATAATAATATAAAAATAATAATCAATATATCTATATATATAAATATACGTATATACACATATCCATATGATAAGCCAATTTTTAACAATATATTTTGCAACTAATTTTCAAAACTATGATCTTCCAATTCCAACACGTTAAGTTTAGGGGGCTACACCTTCCATCACAAACATGCCGATTTATAACTCGGAACTTTCGAAGGAAGCTCAACCTATTTTCGCAGAAGAGTCCACAGGTTAAGCTTGGGAGCTATGATTTGTTCCATACAATTCGGTCGCAACACTCCCTATAAATTGGCACACAAAGCATGTACACATTTTAGTTACAGAAAGATACCGCATTTCCAGTAAAACCTTATGAGAATCATCTAAAAAATAGGCCAGTAACATAATGGCATTATAGCACGTTCAAACTAAAAATCTATAAAGGAAGAAACCCTAAGAATAGCTAGGTACGTTATTCACTCTGAATTGCAATATACTAATCTCACTCTCTTTCTAATTTGAGCATTGGAGTGCCTTTGCAGGTGCTCACCGCCGCCATTCTTAAGAAGCTAACGTATACCTCATCCAGCCTAAGGAAAAGTGAGTTTAAGTACTGAGCAGGATGAGCTATACCTTAATGCCCGCTATCTACACAGGAACAAAACCTAATAATTTCTTTTGTCAACTTTGGAAAGAATTAATTTGGCCTAAACATTAAGACAATTCGAAGTGATAATGGACTTAAATTTCTCATGCCAACTTTTTGCAATTCTACTAGCATTGTTTACCAAAGGACATGTGTAAAAACTGCTCAACGAAATGAAATTATTGAGAAGAAACACCAACATATCCTTGTAGTGACAAGAGCACTCATTTTTCACTTAAACTGACCAAAATGATATTGAAATTATGCGACTACTCATGTCATTTATTTAATAAATAAACTACCTCATGCTCTTTTATAAAATTAGTCACCTCATCAAATTTTACATCAACACTTGCCTCTAATTTCACTCCTACGAGTATTTGGATGTTTAGCATATGCCAACACCCTCACTGTTGGAAGAAAGAAATTATATCTAGAAAAGAGGTCACATTTCTAACTTTTAGGGAGGGAACTAAAAGTTTCATTTTTTAGCCATTTCCAAAAAAAAAAAATCTTTCAAAAAATGTAAAGTTTTATGAAGATCTTTTTCCCTTCCATGCATATAGTAACCAAAGTCAGACACTTAACTCCAACAACAATTAGTAAGACCTGCTCCAATACATACACTTTTTGCATGATCCAGTCATTTTTGATATGCATAATTAAGAAGTCCCTCATTTGCATCCACGCACACCCACTGGCATTGCATCAAGGTCAGTACGACATGCATCATCTAATCATCAAGACATTATTGAGCCTCTACCACAAGTTACTCTACTCAGAAGATCAACAAGAGAAAGAAGGCCCTTAACCTATCTTCGAGATTTTCAGTGTATGAGTCTTTCTACAACCTTACCTAATAAGTATCTCATCCCACAATTTTTGTCATACGATATATTTTTAGCATCTCATCGCACCTTCTCCATAGTTATCTCCACTGATAAAGAGCCAACGTACTATGAAGAAGCAACAAGTCATGTGGAATGGAGGAATGCTATTAAAGAAGAATTAACTAATCTTCTACCTGGAAAAAGGGCGATAGACTACAAGTGGGTTTTCAAACTCAAGCACAACCCTGATGATAGCATTGATAGGTACAAAGCCCAAATCTTAGCGAAAAACTTTACTCAGGTTCCAATAATTGACTATCTCAACCTTTTCAATCCACTTTTTAAACTTAGCACGTTGCAAATTGTGTTAGTGCTTGCTGCCACGAAGGGATGTTTTTGAAATACACTGATGTCAACATAGCTTTTCTGAGGAGAAGAAGGTGTATATGTGTGTTCTGCTAAATTCTGTTTCCAAGCTGCAAAAGTCGCTCTATGGGATCAAATAAGCAAGTTGCCAATGGAACAACAAGCTCAAATTTGTCTTGCTCTAGGATGTTTATGTACAATTTAAATTTGATCACAGTTTATTCACAGAGTCACAGAAAAATGGCATCACTACCTTGTCAATTACATAAATGATGTGATATTGGCAAGGAACTATATGAAAACAATTGAATATATCAAAGCTTTACTGCATGCACAGTTCAGAATTAAGGATATTAGTGACCTTAAATTCTTTCTCAAAATGGAGGTTGCTAGGAGCAAGAAGGGAGTTGCCTTGTATCCATGAAAGTACGTCTTAGATTTGCTTAAGGAATCAAGGATGGAAGATTGCAAACTGGCTTCTACTCTAATTGATTATGGTGCCAAGTTGACAAAAGATACGATGTTTTTTTCCTAACAATGTCAGGGTATAGAAAGCTAGTTGGCAAACTCTATATATTGCTAATACAAGACTAGATATTAGTTATACCATTGGAAAACTTAGTCAATTTCTTAAGGAACTAACTTCCTTGCACCTTAAGGCAGCACAAAGAATTCTAAAGTACATTAAGTTAGCACCCGCAACTAGCTTTTTCCTGCATATTATGATTTACTAGTTATTGTGTTCAATGACTCGGATTGGGCTACTTGTTCAGATTCGAGAAGATATTGCTTCTACATTAGGAGTGCTATTATGTCATCGAAAATTAAGAAATAAACCACTATGGCATCCTCATCAGCCGAAACTAAGTATAGGGTACTAGCATCTGCTACCGAGAGGCTATTTGGATAAAGAAGATTCTCAAGGATTTGAGAATTGAGTTAGATCAACCCATTAATCTTTACTATAATAGCCAAGATGCTATTCAGATAGCCACCAATCTAATGTTCCACAAACAGACCAAGCATATCAAGGTGGATTATCACGTTGTAAGAGATAAGATTTTGGAGAAGCTCATCCATCTTATGCCCATTTCGACACATAAGCAGATTGCAAACTTACTAATTAAGCCTTCAGCTCCTAGAATTTTTTCGACACTATTTGGCAAGTTAGGGTTGCAAGATGTTTTCACTCCGAACTTGAGTAAAAGTGTGTACCTGAGTAATATGATGAGAATGAGATTCCTTCTTTAGTATAGTTGAATTAGTTAGTGATGAATCATTTAGTTAGTTAAAATATTTATTAGAGTAGTTATCGTGTGTCTGCATGTACATGGACACTTGTGTTATATTACCCTCTCTATCTTTGTCCATGCACATGCAGACACAAATGTACAAAAAGCATTTTCACAATTGTGCTTCAGTGAAGCTCGATGAAGAAATCCCCTCTTTGTAAGCACAGAAGTGGAAAACTAAAGAAATAAAAATGATGAAGCTCTGCTGTGAATTAACGCTCAAGAATCTGACTTGGAGTCAAAGCAAGAATACACGATTCAGATTCAAGAGGCAAAATGAAAAAGGTTGAAAGAGAAGATTAAAGGTATGGTTGCATGTTTGATTCAGTCACTGCTTCTACCCTCTCTCTCTTCTATCACGCTGCTGCTACGTCTGATTTTTGGGAGAAGAAGACCAACAAGTGCTGAAGCAAGGTTTCAAATCCTAGAAGCTTCACTCCTCTATTAAAGGGGTGAAAGGCCAAGGATTGAGGCAAGGAGTGAGAGCACACCGTTTGGGTTTCCATAGATCACTGAGCTGTTTATTCTTCTCCTTCATGGTTTTCATTGAGTATCTCATTTTCTCAGTTTAGTCTTTCTGTATTTCAATGGTAAAAGACAAAATGATGAGGTTTGTATGAAAAAGCCATTGAATAGTAAAAGGCAGGGAGTTAAACTTGGAGAAAAAAAAGCCATAGTTATTTCAGAAATTATTTGTAAGTTTTTCTGTTTTGTTGTCATGATCCTAAGGGAATTTCCTTGCAAGTTGGATTAGCACTTTACTGTTGAAAAGTTAGGGTGAGTTCCTAGTCAAGTCTTGTTTGAGTTAGAAATTGGACTTGTCCCAGATAGGATTAGGTAGAATCCTAGGGAGAATTGGTGAATATAATTCTATTGAAAGATAGTAAAATTTTGTCACTGATGTGATGGAGACTGGATGTAGGCTATATTGCACTGAGTAGCTGAAATAGGATACATCTGTGCGTCATTATTCTTTTTCTTCTCTATTTCTGGTTCTGCATTATAGGAGATAAAACTGAAGTATCTCCTGATTCTTCTATTCAGCAACACTTCTTCATAATACACCTTGCATGTAACTCTATTTTGGTTCTTACCACATCAAGAAACAAAACCATAATCTTTCCTGTTTTCTACTCAAAGTATCTCAACTGAATTCAAGATTTAAAGCAAAATAAAGGAAAGGCAAAGATTCAATCTCCCCTCTTTTAACCACTAATAATCATCAAAGGTAAAGACGAAGAGGTGAAAATGATGGAATTCAAAATGAGGTTGTTTTAAAAATGTAACATGATTTATCTATTTTACTAATCGTAAATATTTAACTATTATAAGTGTGAATTAATTTCTAGTGGAGTATTTAATGTTATTGAATAACAAAAATAAATGTTAAGAATAAAATTATGTATTAAAGTTAGTGGGTGACTAAAGTAAGTTTTGAAAGATTCGCGGACTAATTTGGTAATTACAAAGGAAAATCAGTCTCAATCACATTATTATTAATTTTTATTAAGATGTACATGGCCTGGTCCGATTTGAAGGCACGGCCCGATCCAAAATATTTTAGGGGTTAATTTAGTGTGATTTCACCAGGTCTAGGATCGCATAAGAATCTCAAAAATAGATTCGGTTATTATTTTGAGTCGGGTCCAAATCAAGGCGAACCAAACTTCACCTGATTTATGTGCATCTTAAGAGAACTAAAAAAGATATATATATTTTAAATTAATTTCAATTTTATGTTATATTAATTATACGTTTATTATTTTATTTTAATCACATTTGTTGAATTAGAAAATAGATCAAAGAAGCATCAAATTAAAATTTATAGACAAATTTAAGTTTAAATATAAATATGCCAATGAGCTATCACTTAAATGGAAAAATAGATCCTTTCAATTTTTTTAACAATTGAAGGAATAAAGTGTGATCTTTTACCATTAATTTTATAAGTAGGAGTAAAAATAAATATGAAAAAAAACAATGAAGAATGAGATTAAACAATTGACACCATAGTTACAAAAAAAAAAGTCAAAAAAAAAATATTTGACACCATCCAATTTTTTTTTTTCATTAAAAATGATCTACTCCCCTCAAATGATATAGACTCCTCATATTCTACGTGGCGAGTTGGAGTCTGTATAACCCCCAATTTCCATTTATAATGAAAGTCAGTTTCACACTTTCACTTGTGTGTTAGTATTATTTCAATCCTTTTGTTGCACCGAGATGACGCGTCCTTCTCCTTAGTACCGCCACCGTCACCATCACCAATACTGAAATCGAAATAGAGCGACAAGGATAACAATGGCGGCTTGCTTGACCTTCACGGTGTCGCAAGATGGAAGCGGCGACTTCTTAACGGTGCAGGACGCCATCGACGCCGTCCCTCTCAGCAACACTCGCCGGACCGTCATTCGCGTGTCGCCGGGAATCTATCTTCAGCCGCTTTATGTCCCTAAGACAAAGAATTTCATCACTCTTGCTGGCCTCACTCCCGAGGATACTCTTCTTACCTGGAACAACACTGCTTCCAAAATCGATCACCATCAAGTAAGTAATGCCACTCCTCTTCATAGATCTTTTCCTCATTTACTGTATTGTGTATCTGTCAAATCAAAATTCAATTTTTTAATGGCTATGTCTCAAAATCTTACAATTTTATTTTTCATTCTTCAATGGTGGATTTTGTTGCAGCCTGCTAGGGTGATAGGGACAGGGACATTTGGTTGTGGAACTGCAATTGTAGAAGGGGAGGACTTCATTGCTGAGAATATTACTTTTGAGAATTCTTCCCCTCAGGTAATGCACTAATGCTCTTGTTGAGTTGAATCTCACTGTTTATTTGAGGTTCTTTCTTGTGCTACTTTCTTTAATTTGGCATCAAATTCCTGAAAACCATTGGTTTGGTAAATGAGCACAAGTGCATGTAGTTGATACAAATTTGATTAATAGGAATATTTTGTTTCTTCATAAGGATGAATTGACATATTTTGCTACTGGGAAAATATACTGTAAATTCATTAGATACAAAAGCAGTAGCGATTGATGTTTGTTCCACTAGGTACAGTCTGATCTACATATAGATCAGGTGACACCATAAGGTGTTAATATTCAACTTAAACCCTGAATCGTGAATTCATTATATTATTATCTCATTAGCATCTTCTTGAGCTTTTTTGGCTAGTATATAGTGCTTATGGATTTTCCTTCTTCTGGTAGGGTTCAGGGCAAGCAGTGGCAATTAGGGTAACAGCAGATCGATGCGCCTTCTACAATTGCAGGTTCCTTGGATGGCAGGTAGCTCCATGTCTTGATGCATTTGTTTGTATAGGTTAGAAGCTTCATGAAGTTGTTTATGAAATATACTTTAGTTAAATTACATTAAAACTTTGAGAGTTTACTTCTGATTCAAGAATGGATTGATCAATGTCTATTATCTTGATGGATGAGTTCTTTGTGTAAGTTATGATCGTCATTAAATGATATCTTGATGCGATGATTAGCAGATTGGTTGGTCTTATCATCGGTTCATGCATTCATTGCATTCATTAAATTGGTGCAGGACACACTGTACTTACACTATGGAAAACAATATTTGAAAGATTGCTATATTGAAGGTAGTGTCGACTTTATCTTTGGCAATAGCACTGCTCTCTTGGAACACTGTCATATTCACTGCAAGTCTGAAGGGTTCATTACTGCACAGAGCCGAAAGTCTTCACAGGAAACAACTGGCTATGTATTCTTGAGGTTTGTAACTGACCACTGTCTAGTGTTAACAATCTCTTTGTCGCACCTAGTACCGTGTTTTTAGTGTATAATAACTCATAAGAAGCTCCCAACTAGTTCAATCCAGTAAAGAATCAGCAGTCTGGAAGCAATAAGGGCAGTTTTTTTTGGCAGTCGTCATTCTTGTTATGGGCAGAGAAGTGTACAATAACTGAGATTCTTAGTTTAGGAGCATGCTACTAGAGTTTAATGAAGATCACCCTTATAAGGATGGCAGTTTGAGTTTTGGTTTCCCTCCCATTGCTCTAGCCATAAGCTATGGCAGCTCCAGCTCGAAACCACGGGGGACCGCCTGCGAGGCCAGAGTGGGCTCAGCGGTCAGCCCCCATTCGAATTACGTTAGGGGGTCTTTTGCTTTTGCCTGATCTAGAGAGATACTACGAGTCCTCCGTCCCAGCCACCTTTTCCTAAGGCCTAAGGCCATGCTTGATTTCAGACTTGACCACTTCCTTCAAACTTACTGCCTCCCCTACCGGTACCGGGTTTTTAAAAGAGCTAGAAATAAATAGTAAATCAATCAAATTCAAATTATTCAAAAGTCAAGAAAAGAATAAAGAATAGATACTAGATCTCGTGCAATAGAAGGCGGATCTAGGGTTGGTTGGAGTATCCAACCTAACAGTTTTATAGCCTCTACCTATTGAGTTCCCTCTCCTGGGGTTCAAGAGTTGCTTTCAGAGCCCTTGATTGAGATCTCCGTCTCATCACGAACTCATAAAGACAGCGATCAACCTCTCTTTTCTATTCTTTGGCAGATTACTTGCTCCAGGAATGCTTGCTATCAGCAGTTATTGCATTCCAGATATCACAAACATTTTTTGCATGATTTTGAAAATTTTCAGGTGTGAGGCAAATTGTGAATACATGAACATACTCATGTCCTTTATGCTAATAAGGGTTTATATATTAGGTGATATTGAATAGTAATTAGTAAATAAGCATATAATTAAGATGTGAATAGTTTAGGCAATTTAGAAAATTAAGTTATAAGTAATTAGTGGAGATTGTGAGTGGACAATTAAGATTGCCAATAACCTGAATTATGTATTAGAATCTCATACTACTTCCTTGTAATTAGATACTGCCTCATTTGTTTTTTGGATACAACATAGCTGCACCCTGTTCAATTTCATGTTCCTCAGCTTTGTATCACGTTTGCTTTACCTGTGTCAATGGTACTGTAACTACTTCCAAGTCATTTATCTATGGATGCTTATCATCTATTATGCAATTATGGATAAATTTGATCTCTCCTTTTTTTCCCCCTCAAATTGATTTTGCTATAAAATCACGTCTGGCAAAAACTTTTTATAAATTATAAATTTTATGAGTAATGTCTCTTGTGCCTTCGCAGATGTGTTATCACAGGTAATGGAGAAAAATCGTATGCATATCTTGGACGGCCGTGGGGCCCTTTTGGAAGGGTGGTCTTTGCATACACTTACATGGATCATTGTATAAAGCATGTTGGTTGGGATAACTGGGGAAAAGTTGAGAACGAGAGAAGTGCTTGCTTTTATGAATACAGGTATCTCTTGCAGATTACATTTTGCACTGGTTTATACTTTGCAAGATTATTATCTTAAGAGTATGGTTAATTTCGGTACTTGACTGCTTCAGTATCACCAAAAAATACAGTTAAGATGTTTGATCTGAATCAAGAATGGATAGTTTTCAATTATTGTCTCTCTCCTAAGTCAAGTCTTACTTTCGTGATTACAAATAGTAATGTTGATGGTTTCTTGCAAGGTTCCCCGCACCCTATTAAAATAATTAGTCATTTTGTCAACCGAAGCTTTGCTTCTTGTGGGAGTACATCTAGAGGGTAGTTTATAATCCCCTATTTGGCCTTTCTTTGAGGAAATATTCATGTTAGTGGCTGAATCAATTGTTGTTCCTTTATTTGGTGATCCCTAGGTGGCATTCATGAAAAATAAGTTCAATCTAGTCTTCTAAGGTGACATTCTGTTACTATCACACTTAATTCAATGGTCTTTGGACACATTTTCGGAAACTCTAGAAACTAAATTTGAACATGTTCATCATTCAATGATATAATATAAGGCAACAAATCAATGAGGACACAATAAACATGAATCATAAATGAAGTCAAGGACCAATCTGAATCGCATTTTGCAGCATTAGCAACCAAAAGTCGAACTTTAAAATACAGGGACTAAAATGACTCACGTGTATACTGCAGGTGTTTTGGACCTGGTTGCAGTCAATCGAGACGAGTAACATGGTGTAGAGAATTGTTGGATGAAGAAGCAGAGCAGTTCCTCATGCATCCTTTCATAGACCCGGATCCCGAAAGGCCTTGGCTTGCTCAAAGAATGGCCTTGAAGGTTCCATATACAGCATAGGACAATGCTCCAAACAGTTGTTGATCATGCATACTCCATGCTCACTGTCTTGTATGTTTAAAAAGAAAAATGTGTCAAATGCTTTATTGGAAGTAAGTCATTGTATTTTTATTCCTATAAGAGATTGCTTAGGAGATTAATATTTCCTTCATCGGTGTGTATATTATATGGTCCATATCTTTGTTACTATGTATTAGTATATTGGCCACATTGTTAATCTATAGAAAGCACAAGGATTTTAAGTGAATAATTTTCATAGTTTTGCACATCGTTTTTTGTTTGAGTGATGACCCTGGTTATGAATCATTAGAAGTTAAGTTGACGAATTAATTAAAGGTAATTTTCTAAAATAAAAATTGTAATCTGTGTTTTTCAATCATTTTTAAAAAAATTTACATGAAATTGCACATAACAACACTGGTTTTTTATTTTTGAGAATAGATACATTAAATTGGATATACTAAAACGTGATTGATACTTCAACGATAAACATTGTTCCAAACTATATACCAACTATACTAAAAATTAATTCTAAAATAATTTAAGAACAATATACATTTTGGTGTCTAACCAATCATCCTATAAATAAGGAGTTAGTTACCCTCTGACACATTTTTTTTTGGTGACTTACCCTGTGACACATTTGATTGTTATTAGAGGAATTAAATTGAGTTAGAAAAACCAAATGATTTAACTATGATAAAACAGTAAAACTATTTCAGAAACTTACAAGAATTTTCAAAAAACTCATTTTACAATTTGTTCTGTTTTTCCAAACCACCAAATTCTTGAATTCGTTCAAGCAAAGAAAATAAAAAATTGAGAACAAAAGATAAAAAAAATTAAAAAAGAGACGTGATATGATCATATAAGAAGGAAATTGTATCAGTAAGAAATTAAATATTTTGGTTCAAGCATCTTTTCTTTTTGTCTTTCTTCTCCAATAATATGTATATCCAAACTAAGAAAGTTGAACATAGTCATTAATTTCCCACATTTCATATGAAGTCACGACGACCAGAGATTAAAAATTTTTTTTTTCACTTTTGATTTTTTTTTTTGGGTTTTTTTTTTTCAACTTTTACTTTTGTTTGTGGGCAATAACAGATTTAGCAATGGGGTGGTTTGGAAAAATGAAAAAAATTGCAAACTAAAATTGTTTTTAAAAAGTTTAATTATTCTGCAGGTCTCTAAAATTTCATTGAATTTTCAATTAGATCTTTATACTTTTTTTCTTTTTAATTGGGTCCCTATTAATGAAATCTGTTTTGAGCTGCAGATTTTTTGGTGAAAAATAAAGATTCTGCTCTATGCAAACTAAAGAAAAGAAAAATGTGTCTATTGTGTTCGCGGAGAAATCACACCTTTACAGAGACAAAAGGTACAGCTACATATAGCCAACAAAAAAGAAGAAAGAAAAAAAAAATTATACTAGCTACCTCTTCATATTCTATTATACAGCTATCATCTACTAGTGTCACACAATACCCAATAAATAGAGAATACTGGGAGTACTAGTAGTATTCATACATTAATAGCCTTCCTTAATATTCATACATTAATAAATGTACAAATTATACATTCCAAACTTACTACATATCTCTTCAAAAGGACCTGGTAGAAGTGCCTTTATAAGGATATTAGCAAGTTGTTTTCTTGATGGAATTGGCACGAGCTTTAAAGAACTGTCTTGAACTTTCTCTCTAACTTTGTGACAATCAATCTTAATGTGTTTCGTCCTTTGATGAAACACTAGGTTAGCCGCAATATATCTAGCAGATTGGTTGTCACAAAATAATGTCATAGCTAGGGCCTGGTAACTTAATTTTGAAGTCATTCAAGATGTGCATAAACCAAATTCCTTCACAAGTTGCAAGAGCCATTGCTCGATACTCTGCCTCCGAAGATGACCGAGCAACTATTTGCTATTTTTACTTTTTCAGGACACCAAAAATCTTCTAAGAAAGAAGCAAGTATCCGGACATGTTGATAGGAATAAAACACACAATTTCCTACTTGCAAGAATCAGAGGAGCAACAATATCCACTCACAACAAGTATTAACACCAGCACAATAATACCCAATAGCAGCGGAAAAATCACATAAACCAGAAATTAGAAACAAGCTAACACACCAAGACTTTTAACGTGGAAAACCTCCTCAATGAGAGAAGTAAAAACCACGAGTCACCAAGACCAAGATATAGCTTCACTATGATGAAAAATAGGGTACAAGAGAGTCACAAATTACTGCACAAAACGTGCATACAACAAGCCAAACAACCCAAGCTTCAAAGCTTTCAAAACAAGAACAATAAGATGAAAACACCACAAAAACAGAGCTACTGTGCGTGGCCAATATCTCTAGCTACAGATATTGAATTAAAGATCCGAACGGTGAAATCGAAGAACAAGATGTGTAGAATACACTGTCCAAATTTGAGCTCGATCCAACGGTTAACGAATCTGCAGCGACCAATTTACAGAGACAGCTTTGTGTATGTGCGAAAATAACTTTCTCTCTTCCTTTCTCTCTAGTGTTTGGTGTTCACCTCTCAAGAATGACCTCTCTCACTCAACCCTAACTCATCTCAGCCACTTCACTATTCATGGGTTTGGATACTAGAATTTGGGCTTTTTCTCCACATAGGAATGGAGCCCAAAAACCTAACAAATCTCCCCCTCACGACTATGTGGAGGTAACTGCCAATTCAGCGATTAAGCAACAAACTTCAAACTTCCATCTTGGTAATACCTTGGTCATCATATCAGAACCATTCTCATCAGTATGAACCTTTTCAAGTTTCAACAACTCAGCATCCAAAACATCACGTATCCAATGATACCTCACATCAATATGTTTGGATCGAGAATGAAAAGTAGAATTTTTACCAAGATGTATAATACTTTGACTATCACAAAACAACACATACCTCTCTTGAGTAGACCCGAGTTCCTTCAAGAATTTCTTCATCCAAAGCATCTCCTTGCACGCTTCGGTAATGGCAATAAACTCGGCCTCAGTAGTAGACAAAGCAACACATTTTTGTAATCTTGATTGACAAGACACAGCTCCACCCGCAAAGTTGATCAAGAAGCCTGAAATGGACCTTCTAGAGTCAATATCTCCTGTCATGTCTGAATCAGTGTAACCAACTAGAATAGGCTTATCACTTCCATAACACAACTTCATGTTAGAAGTACCACGAAGATATCTCATTATCCATTTTACAACATTCCAATGCTCTCTTCCTGGGTTTGAAACAAAACGGCTAACACAACCAACAGCATGAGCTATATTCGGTCTTGTGCACACCATAGCATACATTAAACTACCCACGGCTGATGCATATGGAATTTTTTCCATGTCTTTCTTCTCTTCATCACTTGATGGACTTTGCTCGCAACACAATTTGAAGTGTGTAGCAAGAGGAGTACTAACAGCCTTTGCTTTCTCCATTTGAAACCTGTGCAACATTGTCTCTATGTATTTCTCCTGTGACAACCAAAGTTTCTTCTCTTTTCTATCACGCTCGATTCTTATGCCAAGAATCTTCTTTGCTGGCTCAAGGTCCTTCATTGCAAATGACATTGCTAGTTGCTTCTTCAACATATCAATGCTAGAAGCATTCTGACCAACCATAAGCATGTCATCAACATATATCAAAATGATAATAAAATCATTACTAGCAAAATGTTTAACAAATACACAATGATCAGAAGTAGTCTTCTTGTAGCCTTGTTCTGCCATAACAGACTCGAACTTCTTGTACCATTGTCTTGGAGCTTGCTTCAAGCCATACAAGCTCTTCTTCAGTTTGCAAACATGATCCTCTTTGCCTTTTACCATGAAACTTTCAGGTTTTTCCATGTAAATTTCATCCTTAAGATCACCATGAAAGAAAGCAGTTTTCACATCCATCTGCTCTATCTCTAAATCAAGACTTGCAGCCAAACTCAAAACAGTCTTAATAGAAGATCTTCTCACAACCGGTGAAAAATTTCATTATAGTCAACTCCCTTTTTCTGCCTGTAGCCCTTGACCACCAATCTAGCCTTGTACCTTGGATACTGAGAATTTTCTTCATGCTTCAACCTATAAACCCACCTGTTCTGCAAAGCTTTCTTCCCTTTTGGCAACTTCACAAGCTCAAATGTTTGATTATCATGCAAGGATTTCATTTCATCTTGCATTGCATCAAACCATTTCTTATTGTCGTCACCTTCCATAGCTTCCGCATAACATTCAGGTTCTCCCCCATCAGTCAAGGTCACATATCCATCAGTAAATATTACATACTCACTAGAAGGATACCTCGTTGAAGGTCATCGCTCTCTAGTAGACCTCCTAGGATGGAAACCTGGTGGATCTTCAGGTAGCTCAGGTTGATTATCAGCATCATCATCAACTGGAGCATCAATTGGATCTCCCATCTCCTGGTCATCAGGAACCAAAGGCTCATTTTGCTGCATATGCTCCTGATCTTGATTCTCTGTTTGTTCTGACAAAGGAGGCGACTGAACTGGATCTACATTAGTCAAGTCACTGCTCTCTTGTGATTGACTCTTCTCTGCCTTATCAATGTCTTCAATGGTCTGGTCTTCAACAAACTCTACATCACGGATTCTTACAAGCTTCTTTTCAACTGGATCGTAAAGCCTGTAACCAAACTCATCTTGACCATATCCAATAAAAATGCACTGCCTTGTCTTCACATCCAACTTGGACCTCTCATCCTTTGGCACATGAACAAATGCTTTGCATCCAAAGACTCTCAAGTGACCATACGAGACATCTTTTTCCGACCAAACATGATCCGGAACATCATTATCCAAAGCAATTGTAGGACTCAGATTAATCACATGAGCCGCTGTAAGTAGCGCTTCACCCCAAAAGACTTTAGGTAGCTTAGCTTCAATAAGCATACACCTAACTCTTTCAATCAGTGTTCTATTCATCCTTTCTGCCAAACCATTCAACTAAGGTGTTTTAGGAGGTGTCTTTTCATGCCTAATGCCTTGCTGCTTGCAATACTCATCAAATGGTCCACAATACTCACCACCATTATCAATGCGAATACATTTAAGCTTTTTACCTGTTTGCCTCTCAACCAAAGCTTGGAATTGTTTGAACTTTTCCAAAACTTGGTTCTTTGTTTTCAAAGCATAAGTCCAAAGCTTTCTTGAATGATCATCAATAAAAGTAATAAAGTAAATAGCTCCACTAAAAGACCGTACCTTCAAAGGACCACAAATATCGGAATGCACCAATTCCAAGAAGTATAATTTTCTTGAAGGTTGATATTTCTTGAAGGATAATCTTCTTTGTTTGCCAGCCATACAATGAGAACATTTCTCCAACTCTGCATTCTTCAAACCTGAAAGAGCATCCTTTCGAGCCAAATAGCTAAGTCCTTTTCACTAATATGACCAAGTCTTCTGTGCCACAAGCTACAAACTTCTTTACTTTCAATCGCATTCACACTACCTTTTGCAATCATGGCATGCATCACATACAAACTTGAAGTACCTTTTTCTCGAGCCACCACTAAGTTGCCTTTAGTAAGCTTCCATTATCCAAAGCCGAAAGTGTTTACAAAGCCTTCATTATCAAGCCTTTTAACTGAAACCAAATTCAAGCGAACATCTGGAGCATGTCTAACATCTTTGAGTAGTAGCTTCATTCCCATATTGGTCTCAAGACAAACATCTCCTACACCAATAACCTTGGCCAAGCCATCATTACCCATCTTAAGCACTCCAAAATTACCTGGAGTATAAGAAGTGAAGAACTCCTTCTTTGGTGTAACATGTATTGAGACGCCACTATCAATTACCCAGCTGAACTCATCATCAGAAACAAGATTGACCTTGTACTCATAATCAGCAATATCAACAGTAAGAAGATCATCTGAAATAGAAGATACACGATCATTACCACTATCATCCTTCTTTTCTTGCTTACCTTTGTTTTCCTTTTTCCAAAGATAGCAATATTTTTTAACGTGACCCATTTTGTGACAGTAGTGACACTCAACATTCTTGTATCTTCCCTTGGATTTGCTCCTGCTTTTACCTCTACCCTTTTGAACTCTATTCTGATTTCTCCCCCTGGTTTCAGTGACTAACATTTCAGAGTGTGACGAAGAATTCTGCGTCTTCCTTCTCATCTCTTCATTTAAAATGCCACCTTTAACAAGTTGCATGCTCACTTTACCATTCGGAGCAGAATTAGTAAGAGAGATACGAAAAGTCTCCCAAGAATCTGGTAGAGTATTTAACAACCACAATCCTTGAACCTCATCTTCAAACTTGATTCCCATGCTTGACAACTGATCCAGAACTCCTTGAAATTCATTCAAGTGATCTAATACTTGTGACCCCTCCTTGTATCTCAAATTCATCAACATATTCAACAAGTACAATTTATTATTGCCAGACTTGGAAGCATACAAGGATTCAATTTGATTCCACAAAGTCCTAGCATGAGTCTCATTAGCAATGTGATTATAAACATTATCATCCATCCATTGCCTAATAAAACCACAAACTTGTTGGTGTTCAAACTCCCATTTTTCATCTGTTTTAGATTCTGGTTTTTGTGTAGAAAATACGGGTAAATATAGATTTTTGACAAACAAAAAATATTTCATTTTTTCCTTCCACAGATGGTAATTAGTGCCATTCAAACTTATCATCCTAGTAGAATTATTTGCCTCCATCTTTCAAGCAAGTTATAACCAAATACCCAAAACTGAGCTCTGATGCTAATTGATAGGAATAAAACACACAATTTCCTACTTGCAAGAATCAGAGGAGCAACAATATCCACTCACAACAAGTATTAACACCAGTACAATAATACCCAATAGCAGCAGAAAAATCACATAAACCAGAAATTAGAAACAAGCTAACACACCAAGACTTTTAACGTGGAAAACCTCCTCAATGAGAGAAGTAAAAACCACGAGTCACCAAGACCAGGATATAGCTTCACTATGATGAAAAATAGGGTACAAGAGAGTCACAAATTACTGCACAAAACGTGCATACAACAAGCCAAACAACCCAAGCTTCAAAGCTTTCAAAACAAGAACAAGAAGATGAAAATACCACAAAAATAGAGCTACTGTGCGTGGCCAATATCTCTAGCTACAGACATCGAATTAAAGATCCGAACGGTGAAATCGAAGAACCAGATGTGTAGAACATACTGTTTAAATTTGAGCTCGATCCAACGGTTAACGAATCTGCAGCGACCAATTTATAGAGACAGCTTTGTGTATGTGCGAAAATAACTTTCTCTCTTCCTTTCTCTCTAGTGTTTGGTGTTCACCTCTCAAGAATAACCTCTCTCACTCAACCCTAACTCACGTCAGCCACTTCAACTATTCGTGGGGCTTGGATACTAGCATTTGGACTTTTTCTCCACATAGGAAGGGAGCCCAAAAATCCAACACATGTACCCCAATTAGAACCTGAGAAACCACAGAGGGATAAGTCACAAACAGACTCAAAAAGTAATCTTTTTCCAGGAGCTCCTTTCAAGTATTTCAACACATGTAAGGCTGCTTTGAAGTGCTCATCTGTGGAACAATCTAGAAATTGACTTAACTTGCTAATAGCAAAGCTTATGTCAGGCGTGGTATTAGTGAGGTATATCAACCTTCCAATGAGTCTTCTATATGGCTTAGCATCATTCAATAATGTTCCTGATGATTTTGAGAGATGAATTGAATAATTCATAGGTATGTTGGCTAGTTTTGAATCTAATAATCCATACTCTTTTAGGAGATGAAGAGTATACTTCCTTTAATATAAAGGTATTCCCCTTTTGCTCCTTGCAACTTCCATACCCAAGAAAAATTTTAGTTCGCCTAAATCATTGATTTTGAACGAAGTATCAAATTTCATCTTCACACGTTGGATCTCTTCTATATCATCCCCCACTAGAACTAAATCATCGACATAAACAAGAATAGAAGTGAAACCTGTTGGAGAAGATTTGGTGAAAAGAGAATGATCTGCCTTTGATTATGAGTAACCTGAAGCAATCAAGACAGAGCATAACTTAGAATTCCACTGACGACTTACTTGCTTAAGGCCATATAAAGATCGTTCCATCTTGCAAACCATTCCTGGCTGCGCATTTAAACCAAGGGGCAACTTCATATAGACTTCTTCATGTAGATCACTATGAAAAAGGCAGTGGTCATATCTAATTGATGAATAAACCAGTTCTTACCAGCTGCAATTGTTAAGAGTACACGAAGGGTAGTCATTTTGATTACAGGACTAAGTGCTTGTTTGGGCGCCATTATTTTGATAAAAAAAGATCTTTTTTCAAAAAAAAAAGATTTTTTTTTATTTTTTAACGTATTTGGCAAATTTTTAGTAGTAAAAGTAAAAGCACTAGAAAAATAAAAAAAAAACATCTTTTTTGAGAAACTGTAATTTATATCTTTTTTTAAAAGATCTTTTTTCCTTAAAAAAAGATGTTTTTCATGTAATAAATAAACAAAAAAGTACTTTTATATTGTTATACCCAAACATAATTGATAAATAAAAAGATCTTTTTGCATGAGATACCCAAACATAAAATTATTTTTACTTTTTCATAAGATCTTTTAAAAAAAGATAACTCGAAAAAAGATCTTTTCTTAAAAGCTCACCCAAACAAGCCCTAAATGTATTAAAATAGTCATACCCTTGTGTTTAAGTGAAGCCCTTGGCCACAAGCCTTACTTTGTGTCTCTCTATAGTCTCAGTAGAGTTATACTTGGTTTTAAATACCCATTTATATCTGATTGCATGCTTTCCTTTCAGTAGAGTAGTAAGTTTTCAAGTCCTATTTTCCTCCATGTTTCAAGCTCAACTTTGATTGCTTTCTGCCAACAATAACTCAGAATAGTCTGCTCATAGCTCTTTCGTTCTGGATTTGTAGAAATTGTAATGGAAAGGACTTTGTGTGATTGTGATAGGAATTGTAACTCAAGTAATTGAAAATAGGATACCATTTTGTGATTGATGATTGGACCATATTATTAGAGACAATGGTTTGCATACATTCATAATCATCAAGATATCTTGGCTTGTGTCTTTCTCTAAGAGATCTTCTTAGTGAAGGAGGTAGATTAATATCAATGGATTGGGGATTAGATTAGTTTTCATCATATGATGGGGTAGTACATGATGCTGGTGCTGCTGGTAAACTAAAAGAGTTGGGTAAGGTTGGTTGTGGTTGAACATCAATTGTGTTGGAAGGAATGTTTAGCAATGTATATTAAATGGGATGTAAATCTAAGTTATGGGAAGATAATGTGCTGCTATATGATGCATGAGTATCTTTCTTATCTTTTCCTAGTGAATTTGCAATTGAATTTGTTGAATTGAATCAAGAATTAAGTGCTTTAAGCCACTATGAAAGCTACTTTGAGTTGTTTTGGAATTTAATTTATTTCAGGTAGCATTTGGACAAATTTTCCAAAATTCAGAAAGAAAAAATGGATCCAAGTACAAGCAGAAGATGGCGCCAAACTTCAACCATCCAAGTTTGGCGTCATGATCATCACAAAGCTTCATTTTGGTTCGGCCTTGTTAGCGCCAAACGCCGCAATTGATTTGGTGCCAGCTTCAGGATCTTGCGTGGTCCCACATCTTCTGAGGAAGATAGCAACGTGATATCCCTTATTTTTTATTTAAATTTTATTCTATTTACAATTAGAAAAGATATTAGTTAGTTTTTAGAAAATATATTTTACATTAATTAGGATTAGATATAAAAGGAGAAGAGATTTTGACCTAGGTCTTCTTCTCCTCTTCGGCACTTTACACTTTTTTCTGCTAGGGTTTACTTTCTCCATGAGCAACTAAACCTCCATTGTTAAGGTTAGGAGCTCTATTTATTCTATGGATCAATAGTATTGCCAGTCTACTTTTAATTAATGTATTGATTTAAATTTAATGATTACTTTTGTTTTTCATCTTATGAATTTGAGTATACTGGAAGATAGCTCTTTTTCTACATGAATTCTTGTTGATACTTGGAAAAGTTAACTCACTTGAATAACAGCTTGAAAGTAACTCCTCCTAAACCACTAATTATCTGAACTTAACGTGATACGTGACATATAATCATCTTATATTTGGGTAATTAGGGTTTATGTGGCTAATAAACTAGAATTGAACTTAACCATTTAATCTAAATTAAGTGACCAAGGAATTGGTGGTTGATTAGGTTAGAGGAGATTAAATCACAAAGGAATTAGGGTTTAATCAACTAAAGTTTGCCATGAATTAAATCTTGCATGATTAAAGTAGTTGGTAAAATTGTTAATCCAGAAAAATAAATATCTTTGAAACCTTAACTATCTCCCACATACTTTTCACACCCAAGCCATTGTTTGCTTTCTTAATTTCTAAATTATTGTTTCATGCTAATTGCACTCAAAACACTCTTTTCTGCTTGTCTGACTAAGTGAATCACTCAACTATTGTTGCTTGGTCCATCTATCCTCCTGGAATCGACCCTCACTCACCTGAGGTATTATTTGGTACGACCCGATGCACTTGCCGGTTCAATTGTGGTATTAGAAATTCTGCACCACTATCAAAGACATCTATAGGATCATGATTATATAATGTAGGCTTAGTGTCTTAATTAGAATTGGAAACATGTTCAAATTGATGAGAAAATTGATTATTCTTATATGAAAAGAAATTTTCATAAAAAATTATATTTCTAAATATAAAAATTGTTTGTTATTAATGTCCATCAAAAAATATCCTTTTGCTCCTGCTTTAAAGACAAAAAAATACCTTTTCTTCCTCTTTTATCCAATTTCTTTCTATTTGCAACTAAAGTTGAAGCAAATGCAAGACATCCAAAAATTTTGAAGTGTTGAATATTTGATATTTTACTAAAAAGAATGTGATAAAGACTTTTATTATTAATAGATGAATTAGGCACTCTATTAAGAATATATATACCATGTGATGCAGCATATCTCCAAAAAATTTTAGGAAGATGAGCTTTAAAAATGAGTGCTCTAGAAATATTCAAAATATCTTGATGTTTTCCTTCCACAACTCCATTTTGTTGAGGTGTCTCAACATATGAAGTTCGATAAATTATTCCCTGTTTTTCATAAAAGGAACTCATGATAAATTCAGCTTCATTATCAGTCCTGATATTTTTTATTTTTATTTGAAATTGGGTTTCAATTAGTTGCACAAATTGTTGGATAAGAAAAAAAGTTTTACTTTTGTTTTTCATAAAAAATAGCCAAGTGAACTTGCTTTTGTCTTCTACTATTGTTAAAAAATACTTATGGCCAGCAAAATATGGGATAGAAATAGGTCCCTTAATATCCATGTGCACTAAATCAAATAAATTAACAGATTTTGTTCGACTCAAATGAAAAGGTAATCTTTTTTGTTTTGCATAATGACATGATTCACAAGGTTCATTTTTTAATTGATATACAATAAAAGGATAACTCTTTTTTATTTCCTGTAACCTATCAATTGAGACATGTCCTAACTTATAATGCCAAGTTTCATGATTTATAATGTCTGTGATAGTAACAACACTAACTCAATTGCTGGTGTTGACTAGTTCTCTATTTTTTGCTTCTAAGTTGACATAAGTTGCATCTGTATTGAAGATATACAAGCCATCTCTTTGTCTAACATGACCAATCATCTTTAAGAAAAGGTTGTCCTGTATCTCATCTCGTAATGTGTATTGTTAAATAAGAATTGACAAGGTAAAAAATTAGTTGCTTCAGACACAGATATGAGATTAAAATTGAAAGAGGGTACATATAACACATTTGTAAGGTAAAAATCACAGGTTAAATTATAGTTCTACTAATTGTTACTGTGGTCTCAGTTTTATTTGGACATTTGATTAATACAGGATCTATTGTGTGATGAGAGTGAAAAGCATGAAGAGAAAAAGTAACATGTGCAGTGACACCAGTGTCAATTATCCAATCATGTGTGTAAAGAAATGTGAGAAATTGATAAAATATGATGTATACCTACTGAAGGAGCTATCACTGTGTTTATGGCTTGTGTTTGAAGAGAACTATGAGCAGGTGGGATCACCTTTATGTTGCTGGAATAGAGAAATCAAGGCTTGTTTTTTATCTTTGGAAAACAAGTTGTTTAGGCTCTTACTATTCTCCTCTTGAGTTGAACGCACATTAGGTATGTTGCCATCTCCACACATGTTTTCTCAGCAACATTCATATTGTTCACATTTGCTACTCCAAATCTCTTTTGCAAATGAGGAGGAAATCCATGCTTATGGTAGCAGTTCTCTATGGTGTGTGTCCAGTCTTCCCGCAATAAGAATAACTTCTCATCATTCCTCTTTCACTACTAATTCTGTCTCGGCCTCGGCCACGTTCGT
This sequence comes from Arachis ipaensis, assembly GCF_059453495.1. Taxonomy (NCBI): domain Eukaryota; kingdom Viridiplantae; phylum Streptophyta; class Magnoliopsida; order Fabales; family Fabaceae; genus Arachis; species Arachis ipaensis. The sequence goes on along the minus strand of NC_142435.1, from coordinate 139,339,937 downwards.
CTTTGCCACCTCAATTTGTGATACCAGAATTTGCATTCAAGGTCATACCAAATCCTCTATTTTTTTTATTACCAGTTCTTCCAATATTGATAGCATTAACTAGCACCCTTTTTTCCCTTTGATCTAAGTTAGTTAAATTGTCTTTCTTGTTGTAAAAGTAAAGAGTAGATAGAATTTACATTGGGTAGTGACACCATCAACATAATCTGTAGTTTCACTGTTGTATACTGCTCATTTAACCCTCTCAAAATTCTAACAGCATGTTCTTGGTCTCTATATTCTCTTATGATCTTCAGTCCACATGAGCATGATGCTACACAGGCACAGAATGGAATTGGTTTGAACTCATCAAGTTCTTCCCAAATTCCTTCAAGTTTAGTGAAGTATGCAGTGATGGGTAGATCTTCCTGTTTCATCGCAAACATCTCTTTTTGAATATCAGCTATCCGAAACAAATCACATTCATAGAATCTATGATTGAGATTATTCCAGAGATACGAGGCCATGTTACACCAAAGAATACTCTGAAGAATCTCTGTGCTTAGGGAAGAATGCAACTACGATAGTACAAAGGTGTTGCATCTGTCTCAGACTTCATAGGTTGAGTCATTTTTTTAGGTTTCAGAATGCTTCCATCAATGAATCCCAACTTATTCTTCGATTTGATGGATACCCAAACCAATCTCGCCCATGAGTGATAATTTCGAGTTGTAAGAGGAGTTTGAGTTAGTGATAAACCTGAACTTTTATTTGGATGGAGGTAGAAAGGACTTGTCTGGTCTTGAATTGGGTTCAATGTTGATCTCTCTACTTGCGTTTGAAGGCTGGCAAGTTGATTCATCGATCTTGTGCAATTTTGTAAATCACTCTCTGAAAATGTTTGCAATTGCAAATTTTCTGGATTATCCACTTCCGCTTCTCGATTTGCCATGGATGTCGCAGAAGGAAGGGGCAAAGTTCACAATTCTTACTTAACAATATTTGCAGCTCTTCCACGCTCATTGCACCATGATAAAATCTGTTCTGAGCTGCAGATTATTTCTAGGTGAAAAATAAAGATTCTGCTATGCAAGATAAAGAAGAGAGAAATGTGTCTATTGCGTTAGTGAAGAAATCACACCTTTACAGAGACAAAAGGTGCAGCTATATATAGCAAAAAAAAAAAAGAAAAAGAAGAAAGAAAAAAATTATACTAGCTACCTCTTCATATTCTATTATACAGTTGTCATCTACTAGTGTCACACAATACCCAATAAACAGGGATTACTAGTAGTATTCATACATTAATAGCCTCCCTTAGTATTCATATATTAATACCTATACCATTTAGTATTTTTTTTAATTAAGTCCTTACCATCCAAAAAAAGTCTAAGATAACAGAATATTCTTTAAAAAAAGAATATTCTAAAATTAAGGATAAAAAATCTAATCTAAAACACCTCAATATTTTTTAAATTATAAAAAATATCCTTAGCATTTTTTTCAGATTCAGAAACTCCATGCCTTCCCCCTCTGGCCCCGCTCTCACCCCCTTTGCATCTGATCAGAACCAACGAAAAAAATAAAATTTATGAAAAGCGCATGCAAGCGGTGGACCAAAGACGGTGAGTATGAAGTCGGCAATGGTTCAGTGACGAAGATGGAGGAACAGCTGTCGTGATGGCTGCTAGGTGCCCCTCTCTCTCTCTCTCTCTCTCTCTCTCTCTCTCTCTCTCTCTCTCTCTCTCTCTCTCTCTCTCTCTCTCTCTCTCTCTCTCTCTCTCTCTCTCTCTCTCTCTCTCTCCACACACACCAGCCATCCATTTTGTGCACCTTCGTCTCCACCTTTCTTTTCACATTGGTGTAGCCCTCAGCGCCGTTTCTAGTTGTGCATCGCGCGCCATCGTTGCGTTGGGTGATTCTTCCGCTATGGATGTCGTTGTCTTTCTCAATCAGTTTTGGGTGATTCGGGTAGGTTGGTTCCTAAATCAAAATCTGAAATTGTTGTTGACTTGTGATTTGAATTTGTTGTGGTTTTGAAATTTGAAATTTATATAATTGGATTCCAATTTAGTTGTTTTGTGAATTTGTCTGGCCCATACTGCCCATCATGGTCTTGAAGTCAAGTGAGTTGGATCCAAGAATTATGATTCATTATGGCATTCCATCACCGGCTTCAGTTCTTGCCTTTGATTCCATTCAGAGACTCTTGGCTATTGGAACACTATTAGGTGCTTATATTGCTTACATTAATGGCAGGGGTGAAAGACTAAAGGTGATTGGTGGTGATAATATTGAGGGAATTTTGATTTCTCCTAAGCAATTGTCTTATAAGAACTTAGAGGTACGTTTCATCTACTTTTTTTATTTTGCAGATTTGAAGTCTCAGAAAGCAGAAACTTTGTTTGTTCTTTAGAATGGGAGTCTAACATTATTACTTTCTCTGTTATTAGTGGCTCTCACTAATTAATGTGTTATTATTATTATTACTCCACTGTGAGAGAGAAGATTTTAGAAAATGGTTATTCAGAGAGAATGGTAAATAATGAAAAAATAATGAGGAGGTGAATGACAGGGGTATGCAAGTAATTTCACAATTTACTAACAGTTTTTTGACGTTTAATGTTAACAGGGACTAAATTGAAAAATAATTTTATGTATAAGGACCCAATTGAAAAGAAAAAAAGTATAAAGAACTAATTAAAAATTCGGTGAAACTATAAAGACCTGCAGAATAATTAAACCTTTTTAAAACTCTTGTAATTTGTAAAAATAATTTCAATAGTGAAATTAACTTATTTGTTTTTTCAAACTAAGGTTAAAGAATGAGTTAGAGAAAATATCGGAAACCAACTACCCCATCGCCAACTTGAATAAATTTTTAAAAAATAGGATTTTGAATTTGTAAAAAAATAGGATTACGACGTAACTATTCTTTGTGAACATGAACAAATAAAACTTCATGAACGTAACTATCATCGCGAAATCCTACGATCTCATCGTGTTGTCGGTCTGTAACCAACTAGGAATGTAGCCAATTAGAATCAACTAATTGAAAAAATGGAGGTTTGTTATTAAAAAAAATAATAACTCCTCATTATCCTAATTTTTTGAATTTCAAAACTAAAAATATAAAGGATTGACTTGAATTGGCTTATGTTATATTTAGTTCCTTAGACTTTTTCTTGTTGTTGGGGCGAATATCATAATTGATTAGAGTTGATTGATACCCTAAAAGCACCTGCAATGGTGAGTTCCTCTTTCACTTTTTTCTGACACATAGGAACTCTAACCATTGGAGGAGAGAAGGAATGAGTTCCCGCACGGGTCTCAAGGTGAGGGAGTCCCTCTAAACAGGGACTCAAGTTAACCAATAATAACTTGTCATTTGGCAAGTTATTTTAAAAAAATAATAATATAAAATCTGAAATAATTAAATAATTATATTAAATAATAAAATAATAATTAAATTAGTAATAATTATAATAAAAATTAGATTAAATAATTAAATTTTTATTTAATTAATAATTTATATTAATTATTTATATTATTATATTAAATTATAATTAATTAAATTTACTTACATTAAAAAATAAATTTAATTTTTACACCTTACAAAATAATTCTTAGTTGAGTTGGTTATTTTTATTTTTAAAATTTAAAATGCTAACGATATTATTAAAATTAGCAATTGTAAACACAAAATTATAAATTAGTGTAATCCCGAATTATATATTGTGTATTATTATTATATATAAATTTATTTAATATTAATATCTTTTAATAGTGAATTATTTTTAAATTTATAAATTTAAATAATATTATTAAAAAATCAATTACATTAATTTTAAGTATTTTAATTAATTAATTAAGTGGGACCACAACATGGACTAAAGTTAGTTCCTCCTAATGGAAAAGAGAGAGATGCTTTGAGTTCCTATTTACCGTTTATGACGTAACAGCTGATGTGAAGTTACTTTTTATGACAGGTGGACCATAAATAGGAATGGAGTAAAATTTTTTTTTTAGCTTTTACATCATTTGAGCTTTCAATAATGATCATTGCAATAAACAAATAAAAAAAATACGAAATCTCGTTACACTTGACTTAACAATAAAGCCGCACTTGTTTCTTGAAATTGAGACCGAGATTGAATATTGTATTTAGTAATAAAAAATTAAAATTAAAATTTTAATTTTGAGACATAAAATTTTAGTTCTTTTCACTATCTTCAGAAAATAAGGACATATATAGGAGATTAAAATTTTTAGGAATAGAAAGTAAAATTTCAATAACATTATTTTTTTTAAAAAATATTTTTATTTAACTTAATCTATTCTTTCATCTTTATATTTATCTTAAATTAAATATAATATTAAAATATAACTCAGTTATGTATATTTTACACTAAATATAATATAAAAAATATTTCATACGTGACAGCTACTTTATTGGTATAGCAATGTGTCAGGTACTCAAGTGCGGTTCGGTAACCCATAAAATTTTTATCGTGTTATTAGATGTGTAATGTCATTAATGTCCATGAAATAACAGTAAAAAGCAACAAAGGGCAGTTCATGTGGTGCGGCTTTGGGACAACTAAAGAACTGCTGTAGTAAAACCAGTTGGGAGCTGATGACCTATTGGAAATCCAGGCCGAAAAACATAATAGACAAGTAATAAAAATTGGATAAAAATTTGTAATTTGATGTGGCTTAAGTTATTGAATACAAATATAGTAAAAGGACTTCACCAAAATAAAAAGTTTGTAAAAAATTTATTAATTAAAAAAATAAATGATATTATTGTAATATTATAAAATTGAATAATTTTTATTAGAATAATCATTAGATTAAATTTGTTATAGTTAATTATATTTATTTTGCATTCAAATAAAATAAAATATGTGATAAAAATGTAGTTACTATATATTTGTATATATTACACATAAAAATATTTTATAAAAATAAATAATTAGCTACTATATATATTTATGTATAAATATATATATTATGTTATTTTACTCAATTTTTTAATAAAATTATTATCACTTGAATAATCAAATTTAGTGTAAAAAAAATCAAATTTGTTATTATAACAAGGTAATTAAACTTTTTCATAAATACTAAATATGTATTTTTATATAATTAGTGACTGATTTTTATATTTATGTAATATAATTAAAAATAATTTGACATATTTTTTTATATATCAAAATTAATATTAATATACAAATTTATAATTTACATGAATTTAAGCCGACATATTATAATTTTATTTGGAAGTTAAATTTTAACAAAATTTGATAGAAATAATCTTTATATTAATAGATGATGATAGTTCAATCGTGGTATGTTCATAAGTTTTATAAAAAAAAAGACAATTATGTAGAGTAATTTTATTTTAAAATAACCGAGTAAAATTATTTTTCAAATAATTTATTTATGTATATTATTCTAAATAAAAAGTAAATTTTACAAAAAAGATATATGCAGGATAATTTTGCTTAAGTTTAAACTTTATTTATCCTACTAACTCCTTTTTTAATTCAACTTTATAATTAAACTATATAATTTATATTTTTGTATATTTGTATACTTAATTTTATAAAAATATTTCTTGAAACATCATTATAATTTATTCAACTAATATTTTACATTATTTTAATTTCAAATTTTGAACCAAAAATAAATTTATGTAAACAAACATTTTTTATTTAAATAAAGTATTTTTTTCACTTCACAATATTCATTTTATCTTACTATGCATTGTCTATATTATTTTATTTTATTTTTATGTTTTAGTAAATATTATCTTAACAATGAATAATATTAATAATTTAAAATTATTGTTCATACTATTGTTATTTAAATATTCTCTTAATAATGAATACTAAAATTTAATACCACAATTTATATAAGAAAAATTAGACACAAATGTAACTAAATTTAATTTATAAAAATTATATAATTATATTTTTTTATTTTTTTTATTTAAATAAAAGAATTTATTAACCAATAACTCAAAGCCCAATTGACTTCTGCCTCTAACACTGCATTTAGGTCCAGTTTGGGTAACTAACTTAATTAAGCTCTTTTTGATAAAATAACTTAAACAATAAATGACTCTGTTAAAAGTAACTTATAAATAAGTTATTTTGTGTTTGAATTTTTAACTCTAAAAGTGCTTATTTTAAAGAAATGTAATGAAAAGTAAAAGTATTATGAGAGAAGTCATTTTTTTTAACTTCTCTATAAGCTCCAAAATAGCTTCTTAGAAAGTTACAATTTGATTTTAAAAATTGTACCTGACATTAATACTATTACTTTTCATAAATCAAAAGTTAAAAAAAGCTACTTCAAAAGTTAAAAAAAGCTACTTCTAGAGTTTCCTAAACGGACCCTTAGTTGGATTAATACTAACTTAGCTTTTAACAATACTACAATATGAGCTATTTTTTTTTTTTTTTTTTGGTTGGATGGATTAGAAAATCCCTAATCTTAGACTTCACAATATAAGCTGCTTTGAATGTGCGCCATCATTTGTACAACAAGGACGTCAGGCCACATCAACACATCAAAAGATGCCTTCGTAATCTCTACCACCAACTTATTTTATTCATTCTATCCACAGTGGAAAATTAAAGAATACCAGTATATTAGTAAAGTACAATAACATATGTAAAAATCTTCTTATAATATAAAAATTTAATTTAATTTTTATTTTTGAATCTTTTTTTTAAACGCAACCTAATTAACTAATCATTTCTGGGTTTTTAGTCCCGTTTCAATAAAGAAAAAAAAAACTAATTATTACGCCTCGCTGCTTCCAGGTTCCATTTGCTTCTCCAATCTCCGCGTTTTCTTCATCATGCATGTATTAGTTCAACATATCCAATTATCCATCATTAATTTCATATTTTAAGTATGCTATAAAATTAGGTCCTATATCAACTAACTTTCTTCGTAGTGCACTTCATTTGCTTTTTGGGCTTCAACAAACTTCATTATTTATAAATGTACTTGAATTCTATTAAACTTATATCTATATAGGATGGTATAGTATACATGAATTTTCACCACATGATTAATCATATCACAATACGAGATATATGACATTATGACATATCCCTTCGTCCCAATAACATATGTAATTAAAAAAGTATTTATTTATATATATTTTTTCGACCATAAACTTGAATTTTATACAACACTATTTTCTAGACCACAACATATTCAATTTTGTAGTAATGTTATTTGGTGAATCCCTATATCTATCTGGAAACATTTTAAGTATATCAGGAGTACTGGTGTTCCAGTTATTTTAACTGTTGATTTAAATTATAAAAAATATATAAAATATATATTAATTAAAATCAACAGTTAAAATAATTGGTGCACCGGTACTTCCAGTACACTTAAAATATTTCGTATCTAATATCTATACTATTCTTGAATTGCTAATTATTGAATTGATGGATCAAAATGAACCGTCACTGTCACTCTGGTTCACTATATAGAATGCACCATGCATGCAGCAGTATATATTATTATATACAAATAAAATCTATTCTTTATATGCTTATTTCTTCGTTGCACTAACGTTCTCCCTCTCCAATACCACTTAAAAAAACGTTCTATATATAGCATACATATATTTTTTTTTTGGGGTTAACATATTTATTTGTTGATAACAACTCATATGAGAATAATAATTAAATTTTGTTAAATAATTTAATATATTTAACTAAATTAAATGATATCAATATTTATATTATTTGAATAGTTTGGATTTTTTTTTTTCGATAACTTATAAGCTTGTAGCATATATTCATTCATTGGGATAATAATTTGGTAACAATAACATACACGTGGCTCAGAAAGGTGGTGACAGAAGACTGCGAAGTTGGATCAGAATCAGATTAAAAAGATATGGATCCTATCTTCTAGAACTATGTATGAGAAGCTGATCTTGTGTTGTGTGCTCCAGGTGTGTTCCAAAGGTGCAATAATAATTATACACACTACACCTTTTTTTTTTTTTTTCCTTTAACTTGCGATGACATGACCTATTTTCAGAGTACCTATGACAATATATAGATAAGTAGGATGATTGAGTTTGGTGTTCAATTTTTTATTATTTATTCTATTTTTTTTATCAATCTTTTACTTAATTAATCTTTTAGGTATGAAAATTTTAATTTTTTAGTTAAGTGATTATTTATGTGAAAAACTAAAAATATTTTTATGTAAAGATAATAATAAAAATGTTAATATATATTATATTAAATAGTTTAATTAAATATATTAGATTATTTAATAATTTTTAATTATTATTTTTATATAAGGATATTTTTTATGTGAATAATTTACTTTATATATAATAATTACATGAACATAACTTCAATTTTTTGAATTTTAATTTTTCTAAACCACTATTATGATACTCAAATAACTTTTATATTCCTCTAACACAATACAATTTTCTCTCTCTCTAATTACAAAATAATAAACAAAAACAAAATTTAACATAAAAATACGTTGACCTATTTTTTTAAAAATAACATTAAAATGCATTTTGCCTGGCACATTGTATATATGCAACAAAACATTAATAATTAATTAAAAAAAATTCACCAAATTAATTATTTATATTGAAATACAAATTATTTATTTAAAAACAGGTTAAACAATATATATATATATATATATTAAAAATTCTTTATATGAAGTTGATACTTAAGAATCGATAGACAATTTTTAACTTTACGTGAAGACAATTATATATGAGTTTTCACCATAATATATATAAAATACATGTGAGTCCCCTAGAGAATCAACTAGGGTAAAGCCAACTCTAACCAACTAGTTGAAAAACAAGTTTATTACAAAACAAAACAAAAAATATTTCTATTATCTTAATTTTTTGAATTTTAAAATTAAAAATAAAAAAAATTAACCTAATTAATTTATAGTATAATTAATTTCTTAGACTTTTTCAGTATACAATAATTAATTTGATATTTAATTTTTTATACCTACTTAACATTCTTATACAATTCACTGTAACAACCTTATCCACCCTATTTTGGTAACTTAAAAACCTGGTTAATGTTATTTTAATATTTATATTATTAAAAAAATTTAGATATTCTAAAAATACTGATATTTAGTGATTTTAATCATTGATTATAATCATAAACATATATATATATATATATATATATATATATTAAAATTAACAGTTAAAATAACAGAAAAATTGATACTCTAAAGACATTTAAAATTTTTCTAATATTATTAATTAAGTAGGCAATTTTATAAAAATATCATTATATAAAAATAATATTATTGTTTAACTAAATTATTATTTAATAACTTCTAACTATTAACTTCCCATATTAAAACAACTCCATTATTATTTTCGTTCGAGGACATATTCATATAAGTAACCACCAATTAATTATGTATATACGTAACAAGAGCAAAATTCAACTTTGCCATTCTGCCAATTGAAAAATCAGAGGGAGAGAGAGAGAGAGATATTTATACTACCAGCATCTGAGACAATATATATATATATATATATATATGTCAATTATACCATCATAAGAGAAGCTAATTTTACTAAATGAAATATATCAACTAACTGTATTTGTTGCTCTCGAAAGCAACTAAATTGTGATGAATGAAATAACCACGAAAACCTACAAAAAAGAGGCTAAAATTCCAGACTAACTCAAATTGCATTGCACCTTCCCCTTTATCCTTTTCTGTTCCATGGTATGTACACTAGAAAAAAAAAACTATTATATAAGACTGACAAATACAGCCCCTAATCAACAAGTGCTCATATTGTTCCATAATAATTATGAAGGAAAAAAAACTAAAAAAGTGAAAAACAACATAGAAGGTGATCAAGTTTTTTTCTCTATTGGTGGACACAAATCCTCCAAGGTTGGTATATAGAAATAAAGTTGCTTTTTTCTCGTGTGTCCATATTTGAAGCATCTCAGCAATTTTTTTCTTTTTGATCATCACAGGAAGTCAGGAATATTGGAAGAGGTTGTTGGTGGTTGCATTTTGGGGGGACAGAATGAGATATTACCCTTCCACAATCTTTGGGCCATTATACATTTTGCCAACTACTTCTAAGTCTTCAAGTTTGTCATCCCTCTCTTGTAGCCATTCATAAGCACATCTTTCCTCTTCAGGAATGGATAATCCTTCTACTGAAAACAGAAAACAAATCCAAAAATGGTTCAGTAAAGAAATGATCACTACTTGTCAAATAGACCTTTTGTATTTCTCTTTGGAGGACCTCTTCAATTCTATTTTTTATTTTCTGTTGTCATCTCTAGTATTTTTTATTCAGAGAATATTATAAGTTCCCAAAAAAAAAAAAAATCAATCATATTCTAACCATGATTCTTGTATATAATTTTATTTAATTTTTTTATTCCTTTTATACAATTATCAGAATAGAAAACATTTAAACAAAAACCAATTAGACCCTTGTTTTCAATTTTCACTCTTTCCGTCTCAAAATTCAGACTAGAAAAGAAAACATACAGAATTCGAGATTAGCTGTTCTAGCAAAACTTAAGGTTGTATGGTTTGGAGCAAAATCCAATCAAAAGTTAAATAGTATTTTCATTAATTGTGGTACAAATTAAGGGCATCATGAATTGTTTCAAGTCTGAATAAAGTTGAGTAAATAAGGCTGCGTTTGGAAAGAAGACTTTGACCGAGAGACCGAAATTGGGAGACAAAACTAAATTAAGCCTCTATATTGTTTTTGATATAAAATGTATTGGATTGGGTTTCGTCTAAGTATCATATTTGGTTTGAGATAAATATGAAAATTGAAGAGTAAATTTGGAATTTAAAAAATTACGAGAGTATTTTTGAAATGAAATGTTAAAGTTTCAGTCTCCAGTGCCAGAAATTTCAGTCAACTCTTTCCCCCCCCCCCCCCCCCAACACAATACTAAGTCCCAATCTTCCAATCTCTAGAAAGTAGAAACAAACACTACCTAAGAAGAATGGATTCTTTGTTTCTTTATTCTTTTTTTTCCCCCAAATTTAAAAATTGGAAGTTGCAAGGAAGATAGATATACCTTCAAAGTTGGAAAAAGGATAATTATGGTAGTAAGTGCAGTGCCTGCCATCAGGATCAGAATAAGGAGGACCAAGCACATCTAGAACTGCGCAAGCTGTCACCGCTGTGAAGCAATGCATGTTTCCTCCCTCTGCTGGGTACAGAATGGAAGGGTTGCATGGTGCTATGAAATCGGCGTCTACCTTCACTTTAGCCAACCGCATCTCGCTACCTCCATCTGCTTAAATTACTTAATTAGTACTCTTATGCATATACTTAAATCGCTTATTTTTTCTTTGTGGATAAGGGAACATGTGAAAAAAAAGATTCCTGGAAAATTGACCAACATCTTAGCCCTTGTTCTTCTCAATGATGTACCTTGTTTTTCTTTCTTTACACATTTTTGCACATTTAACAAGACAAGTTTTTGATAAAAGTACATATTTAATTTAGATAAAAAAAAAAAGTTTAATTATGTTGCAGTAGAAAAGATTGCTTAAACAAGTTTTTGATCCCTATAACAACTTCAGCTTTTGGTTTTAGTCTAGTAAAGTTAAAAAAAAAAAATTAATTTGAATTCCAGTCGTTTGTTTGTTGTACTGACGTAGCAAATTAAATGCTGATGTGTTATATATCTTACTACATCCATCATTTAACATTTCATATTAGTATTTATCAGAACAAACTAACAATAAGTAAAACCAAACTTTTCAAATTTTACTTAACCAAAATGAAAAGAAAAATTTTCAAGAACCAAAACCAAAAAACAGTTTTTATAAGAACCAAAAACTTATTTAGGCCAAAAGAATTTGATTGTTCTGCTATAAAATATTTTATTATTTTAATAGTTAATTTTTTATTGAAAAAATGTACAAAACAAGAAGTACACAAATATGTAATGGCTGAATTTTTGTATTTATGGAGTATTTTCGTTCATCCTTCTCTATTTCAAATTAATTATCCTTTTTATTCTTGATTTTAATCTTTTTAAGCACACTGGAAAAATTAATATATCCACTTATCCAAACACATCAATCAAAGTGAGCATCAATTTGAAACGGAGAAGTAAAAACTGATACTCAGGAAAATGTTTATATTATTATATGACTTAACACAAACTTCATAATGGGGGATTTTTGAAACTATGGAAAACTGTCTGGTCTTTGTCCAACAATTAATATGCAAGTTTTAACGGCATTCCTTGTTATGTTCCCCCCATTATAGCACAATTTCTAAAGCATAAACATGTTAGCCAGCTTAACCTTTCAATAATATCTCGAGTAAAGTACCAACCCGATCCAGGTCCTTTTTCCCGAATGACAACGCAGCTCCTGTCATTGATCTCCATGAGACAACGCAACCCTTTTGTCCAAGCCACCGTCATCTGTTAACGGAAGTTGCTGACATGTCATGTTAACATGTTGAATTGGACATTAAGTGCCAACATAGAATGGACAGGGACTTATTTGTTCTTAAACCCAAACTGGTCAGGGACTTATTTGTCCATACTCATTCAAACAAAACGACGTTGTTTTGACATCAAATTGGTCAGGAGATTATTTGTCAAAGACCTACTTGTCCTAAAAAAAAATACAATATTTTTTTAAATTAAAATTTTATTGTTATACAATTAATAAATTAGTAATATAATTTAAAAAATAGCCTTGTAATATATTACTATTATTATGGAAATATATTTAGAATTTAGAGTCTCTTGTACTCTTTTGTAATAGTTACATAATAATAATCAAGTATAATACACATAAGAATACAAAATACACATTAAAATGAGTTAAACTACACATGTATTTATTTACAAATAGTATTTTTGAATAAATAATTAATACATTATTAGACATTAAACAAGTGCATTGTTAATGTTCAAAACACAATAATTTTTTGGGTTTAGCTAACATAAGGGCACATGATAAGATTACTAGTAATAGAAGTTTTTAAATATTTTCTTGTAATAAATACAAAACAACTGTATTGAAAATTTAAACTTTTTATATTTTCAATAAAGACTTTCTTAATTTGTAATTTTAACATGTTCTCTTAGAGTACAAAATAGGTAAACGGTTAAACATTAATTCTTTTTCTATTTTTTATGTGAAAACATTCAAACCTACTCAAAAGAACTGCCAAAATTACAAGATAAGGAGCCATTAAGAGTAACATCAAGTCAACAACATTGACTAGTACATGTTGTAAAAAAGCTAGCCAATTATTAACAATATTATAATGTTTATGTATATAAATTTACATATATTTTAATCTAAATAATTATATATAGTTATACATAGAAATAAGTCTTGAAGTTCATCATAAATCATGACTTCTTAACTATTAGTTATATATGTCACATATCAAATAATGTGTTCACTAGTTTTTATTTTATTACATAAATTATCTAGATCATAATACTAATAATATATCAATGGATTATTATTTATTAGAAATTATATTACTAATTTATTAATTGTATTTCAATTTTTTTTATGTATTTAAAAATTACACTGAATTATTTACTTAGTGCCATAATAAATAACATTTTTAAATTTAAATAATTTATTAATTAGCTTATATTTATTATACCATATATTCAAGAATTTATTGAAAAAAAATATTAATATAATGAATATTATAACAATAAAAAATGAATTTCAGAAAAAAATATCGTATCAATTTTTTTAAGACAAATAAGTTCCTAACAAATAGACCCCTGATCAATTTTATGTCAAAACGACGTCATTTTGTTTGAATGGATATAGACAACTAAGTCCCTAGCCACTTTGGATTTATGGACAAATAGGTCCTTATCCATTCCATGTTGAAACTTAATGTCCAACTCAGCATGTTAACGTGACATATCAGCGACTTCCGTTAACAAAGGACTATGATACCAACAAAGGACTATGATATATAGAAGGGCAGTGTTGTCTCATGGAGATCAAGGACAGGAACCAAAGTGGATCGTTGTTTTGGTTAGGGATCACGTTGTCATTCGAAGAAAAGGATAGGTGGTCGGGTTGGTACTTTACCCGTATCTTTTCTATCTCATGACTATTCTAAATTTAAACTATTTTGCTCCTCTATCCAGAACGCATGAAATGGACAAACATGAATAAGAAAACGTAAATACTTCCCGCTGATTTCTTTATGTTATTGTCACGATAATCGACCATGTTCAAACAGAGGGAGCAATACATTAGAAAATAATAAGATTGTAGAAGAGGAATATACTCACTTTCTGGAGGTTTGAAGGTGGTGGGGGTTTCAGGAGGAAAGTCAACAACCCAATCATACGATTTAATGTGCATTGTTCCGAACAGAATCTTGCTCAGAACCGTCATTCCGGGGTGGTTATGCAGAGGAATAACCCCCGATGGTGGCAAACAAAATATTCCAATCTGTAACAAACAAACATAACAATGTTACCACTATCAACAAAACAGTTATATATATGTGTGATGAAATCAAAGCAGCAAAGGGATAAATACAAAGTGCACAAGTACCGAGAATTTTTCGCATTCATAGATGTGAAGGTATGTGATCCTTGGCCTTCTTTGAGATCCGTTTGTATGGAAATACGGCATGTCGGGTTTCAAGCCCACATCTTCTGGTTTTATTCTGTCTGCAAGAACACACAAAGAGATACAACAGTTGCATGAGAATGTGCTTTGCATGGCACACTCACCAAAAAAACTAAGGTAAGAAAACAATTAAGCTAATGACAACTGTAAACAACCATCGATTAAAATAATTCATGGCATTACTTTGGTCCACCAATAGGACTGTGCATTCCAAAAGAAACAAAGCACAAATATCATTATATAGTAGACAAATAACATTGTTGGTCATAATACTATCTCCAAATTCAAACCATGGGACACATACAAAACTAGCAAAAAAGCTATACCCTTGTGCTTAATTAACAACTCTCAACTAAACAATTCATAAGTCTTTTGTATTAAAGTCTTCAGCAACTTGCCAATATCTTTTACCCCCTAATCATTGAAGTCATCACCATAAAAAAAAATATTTTTAACAAAAGCATCTCGCTATATCTATCAATTCAAAGCCCACAGATTGAAGATTTCCCACAGAAATTGTACGGATTTAAAAGAGCCTCAAATCAAGGCATACTATATATGAACGTCTAAACATCACATCATACTCCATGCCAACATGCACTCTGCTACCTTCAAATTCTGATGCGGCTCTCACTCCAACACTCACAAACTCTTAATTTTTACCCTAGGTCCAATTTTAGATTTTCAAATATTACTAATTTGCATACAAAGATTATTATCCATACAAGAAGAGAAGAGAGAAGCAAAGCAAGGGTAAGGGTGTCAATTTTACTTTCAAGACAATATTTGATTAAGCATGGCACACTATACTACTACGCTATATGTAAAAGATGATGGATGTCTCATTCACAATATATATAACATGGGCTTGACACATCACATTGTATGAACCGAAAACTTCAATGTCTCTCTCTCTCTCGTGGGGAACAACAAGCACATGATAAAAATGCATTTTTTTAAATTAGAAAGCCAAAAACCTTGGAACATACACATATATTTAGACATAATATAATATACATGCATGCTAACACACAACAACAACAAATTTAGCATATAAAAGAGGATAATTGATGGAGTTTTTTTTTTCTTTGTGAAATTCGGAACTCAACAGCCAACACCAATAATTTATAATAATTAAAAAACATATTATTTAATTACACCGAGACTTAAGTTCAATTTTTCTAAAAATAAAAAATAAAAATAGAAAGCATCTGGTGTTGGATTGATAATTCCAATGAAAATGGAATAGGCCGAACCCAATTCACACGTATCTCACTAGACTCGCAAAAAATTATTTATGCACTTTTGGGGATGACAGCATAATTAAACACCCCAAACTAATTTCAAGAATATATAATATAATATTATATGATATAATATAATAATAAAACCATATATCAAACCTTAGGAATTAAAATATTCACAACAAATAAATTCAATTCTCTTATCAGATCATCGAGGTATTTACAACCTAGCAACGGATTAGTCATCGGAATCACGAACCTAAAATAATTCATAACTTACACTCAATTTCAACTTAATTGTAACCTTCTGAGTTGAAGTCATTTCAATAATTATCGAAAATAACAAATAAAAAAAAATTGTACCAAGAACAGATTGGAGACTCTGAATATCTTGTGGCGGAGGAACAACGGCGGGTGCGGCGGAGACGAAGACATCTTTGCAAGTGTCGAAGAGAGTCTGAACCGGCGGCACCGGCGCCTTCTTGTGGCGCCGCCGGTTCTTCTTCGACTTGCTGCTGTTGGTAATGGTTTCCTTCGGCAATTCACAGAAGTCTCTTCCCTTTCTATCCGCCAAGGTTCTCTCTATCCCCATTCAATTCACCAAAATGCAACACCAATCATGCATCACGAAACCGAAACCCTCAATTAGCAGAGAAAACAGACGGTTATAATAATAATAACAAGATATTTTCGTCTTTGCAGTTTCAGATATTTTCGGCGAGGCTGATGGATGATGTGGAAATTTGAGATATGACGGTGGTGTACGCGAGGAAGAAGAAGAAGAGGAGATTAGTATCCTGGTTGGTGAGGGTTTTTCTTTTTTCTTTTATTTTTCTTTTTTCTGCTTTTTTGGGGTGCAGATTGGTGTTGGTGTTTTGATATAAAAGAGGGAGCAGTGGGAGTAGTAGCTGAGAGAGAGAGATAGAGAGAGAGAGGGTTGGTTTTTTGGTGTGATAATAGAAAACCAGGGGCCATGCTAGCTATTCCAGTGGGCTGTTTCAACAGCGGGTTTTTATTTTAATCTTGGTTTCACATTAATTAATTCATTTAGCAGTCTACTATTGTTTATTATTTTATTATTAATTATTACGATTTTTAATATTTTATTTAATTAGTTGTTTATACTGTTTGCTACTAATATGTAAAATAGTCATTAACACGAGATTTGATATTATTTAACATTGTAATAGCTACTAAAGTATTAAAAATATAAATTTAGTTAATTTGTGTCCTAGAATATATAGTAAAAATATAATAATAAAAGATTTTAAAATTTTTAATATATTCGCAATTTACATAAATAAATTGTTACAAATTCAAATTTTAGAATTTTCTCTCTCTAAACAACCTCAAAATCACTCCAAATGAGTAATCCGCGGCTGCCTTCCACAGTCTATATAGGTAGCCACTCTCTACGTAAACCGCTATAGCCTCTAGCGGTTTACGCATGAAACCCTATGCACATAAACCGCTACTGGCAGTAGCGGTTTATGACCAACCCCAAACAAAGAGAAATTGCGACAAGCTCTAGCGGTTTATGTGCTGCCACATTTGCATGTAATCCGCGACTGGCAGCAGCGAATTCTGTGTTTACATAAACCGCTACTGCCAGTAGCGATTTCTATAGATATATGAAATAATGTATTTACGTCTTCATTTTGAAAACAATTACTGGAGGTCGGCACTCAAATACCTCCAGCGTGATATCATGGCAGACGAAAGGAGCTTGAATCAACTGAACGGTGTTGCGCATATTACCGGTGCCGGTCCACGTAAACCACTATAGCTCTAGCGGTTTATGCATGAAACCCTATGCACATAAACCGCTACTGGCAGTAGCGGTTTATAACCAACCCCAAACAAACAGAAACCGTGACAGGCTCTAGCGGTTCCTGTGCTGCCACATTTGCATGTAATCCGCGGTTGGCAGCAGCGGATTCCGTGTTTACCTAAACCGCTGCTGCCAGTAGCGGTTTCTATAGATATATGAAACAATGTATTTGCGTCTTCATTTTGGAAACAATGCAATTGCATAATTTTAAAGGTACAACAATTTATTTATGTAAATTGCCCTATATTCAAAATATTAAAAATATAAAAAATAACTTTTTAATAATTTTTAATTAAAATATATTTTTATGGTGTTTTTAAAATATATTCTTAAAACTTAGTAAAACCCTAAAATCATAAATAAGAGACCTGGAAAAAAAAACTTTTTTATTAGTGCTGAAATTTTATCTAACGAAATCGAAAAGAGGTCATCGAACGAGGAAGATTTGGTGACCAAAAACACTAAAAAAATCAAGATGAATCGTACAAAAAACAAAGATTAACAAGAAGAAGTGATGGAAGATGCCTTTAGCGCCATAGTGGTTGGTGAAGTGAGTCCAATGCATGAATAGACCAAAATTCAGGAGGAGAACGCTGGGAAGATTATCAACTCCTCAAATAAAAAATCTCCTACTTCTATGTGATGGTTGATAATGATTTTGATAACCTTAACCCAAAAGAAATAGTAGATATGGTTGCCAAGAAATATATGCCCAACTAAGAGATCATGGAAACGAGAGAAGATTTGGAGACTTCCTTCAATCCTAAACCTAATATTGCAGTGACTTTAGAAAAATATAAAAATTAGTGCAGGTCATGAAAACTATCTCTGATCTTCAAATTGCTTGGAAAGAACCTCAAACTCTAAGTTATGGAGAGATGAGTCCAAAAGAAATGGGCTAGAAAAGATATAATTAGAGTGATAGATTTAAAAAAAAAATTTCTTAGTCCACTTCTTTAATTAAAAGGATTATTCCTATACACTTTTGAGGAGTCATGGATGATTGTGGATTATTACCTATTGATGGTGCAATATTGGAGGCCTCTTTTCATGTTTCAAGAACTAGATATAAAAAAAAAGTGGTTGTCTGGATTAGAATTCCAAATCTTCAGGCAGAATTATATAATAAATATTTTCTTTAGAAGGTTGGTAAAGTCTTGGGAACAATGCTCAAGGTTGATGAGCTGACCTCTATTCACTCTAGAGAAAAATTTGCTCACATAGTGTGAAAATTGATTTAAGAAAATTGATTGTCCCATCTTTTTTTACTTTGGGTAAAGAATTCAAACTAGAATATGAAGGCCTCCATCAAATACCTTTTAAATGTGGGCATCATAGTCATAAGTTAAAAAGTTGTCCAAATTTTATTAGAAATATGTTGTAACAAGTTATGCAAGCAGCTATAGACAGTGGTTAGAAATTTAGAATACATAACACGGTGAAAGGGAAGGAGGCAATAGAAACCAGAAGGAGCCGTTAGGAAAGAAATGTCAAATGTAAAAGATTCTATGATAGAGCAGAATCAGGAATTTAATGCAGAAAAATAAAATCCAAGGAGAGAATCAGGGAGTCATAAACAATTTTGATGCGGAAGAGAAAGGAAAGGATCACAACATTAATGAGGAGAACCTTTTTGGGCCTTGGATGCTTGTCAGAAGAAATCCTAGGAAGGTCAAAAGCAGAATGGAAGAAATTACGAAGGAAAAAAAAGAAAAATTTCTTTCTATGCTTCAAGATTCCAAGTCCTATCCCAAGAAAACACTAAAAAAAGTAACAGTGAAAGGCAAGGGAATGTCCCAAATGGGAAAACCAGCTACTCTATTACGAATAAGACAAGACCTTATGATAAAAAAAATATTTAATCGTGTACACAAATATAATAACAAGCCACATCATAAAAAAATTAGCCTAAAACAAAGAACCCATACCAAATGCGAAACAAAAAATACTAAATATTCATAAGAAAAAAAAAACATCAAATGCAAACTAGATGAAAACAAGTAACAACAACATATCTGACAAGAGTATTCAACAGAACCAAGTACAAGTCATGGAGAACAAAAATAGAAATGAAGTACGACAAAAATAGAGTCATGAAGATTACTAGAGAAGCTTCAATATCTCATAGAAGGAGTTAGCAAAGGAACACGATAATGGCAGGTACTTTTCAGTTGCGAATTATACAGACCAGACAACTATGACTCTCATCTCAAAGTATATGGGAGCGAGTGGTATGGATCAAAAAAACAACAGTAAAGCGAATGAATTTATCGATCTTGGAGATGCAAATAATGATACAAAAGTATCAGACATTGTCATAATCGACCAAAACACGGAAAGGGGGACATCTCCCTCAAGCCTAAGCCCTATGGAGGCATGATTTCCTGTCTTATCATAGGATTCTAAACTATATACTTTTTTAAGTTTATCCATGAATTTTATAGTTTAGAATTATAGAGAAACTACTACTAAAGGGTTCCCTATTGCGTTTAAAGATATGACGCACAGATATAATGTTAATTTTTGTGTTTTATTAGAAATTCATGTGTCAGGTAAAAAAGTAGAAAATATTATTAGAATGTTGGGTTTTGATTCATGGTGCATTAGCGAGGTTGTAGGTTTCGCTAGAGGCATCTAGTGCTTATGAAATAAGAACAACTGGAATGTGAAACCTATAGTTATCTAAGACCAATTCATTCACATGAAAATTAGGGATTCTTCTAACAATTTATGGTGGTTCACGGCTGTTTATGGAAGTCTAAATCTTGCAAAAAGAAAAAGGTTATAGAGTCAACTTGAGGAGCTGGCAGTTTGTATACATGAACCATAGTGCATAGATGGAGACTTTAATTCGATCCTTGACATGGGCCATATGTCGGTTTAGAAATTTCTCAAAAAGAATCTCGTTGCAAGTATAGTTCCAAACCAACAAATGACCCCGTATCAGAGTTTAATTTGTTTGTCACGAATGCAAACTAATAAAAATTGAGAGTATTAGATCTTGGGTCGTCTCTCAAAATGAATTTCAGCGAGGTGTGTGTATTATCGGTTATGAGAATAAATGACAAGAAAGTAAAGCTAACAACTAGAGTGATATAAATGCTAAAAGACACCCCTGGCAAGGATTGAGAGTCAAGGCTTCCTATCCAAGTCATTGACCACAAACATGGCAACTACCTAGAGTTAATCCTATTTTGTCACATTGGGAGAAAGTCAAATAGGCATAGTCAGTCTTAATCCATAGGTCTTACTCGTTAATGAAAACAAGATTAATTAAAATCTTTAAATTATCAATCAATTCGGACATTAACGACTCAAGCTCACCTAAATCCTCAATTTCAAGCCAAGAGTGCTAACATTCTACTCTAAAACTACACCAAGTATTTTGTCAAACACTTGGTGTGCATAAAAGAAAAGTATAGTAAATTGCAATAATAATAAAATCTAAAGCTACCAAATGCGAGAAAACAATAACAATAACTCAAACAAGCATAAAAAAATATAAAACATCAAATTACATTAAAAAGAAATAAAATCAACAAGAGAGTTCATAAATTAAAATTAACCAAAATTAGATAAACTAACAAGCAATACTAGAAAAATTCAGACAATGAAAACAAGGAAATATAAGCAAATCTATCCTAAAATAATAATTGAAACCTAAATTAGGAGAAAAACTAAACTTAAAATCCTAAATTTTAGAGAGAAAAGAGAGCTTCTCTCTCTAGAATTTTATCTTAAAACATGGCCTAAAACTATATTAATGGCTCCCCTATGATCCTTCTAGAGAATAGTTTCAAATACTTCAGAAATGAGTTGGATTGGGTCCAAGAAAGCCTTGAAATCGCAATCCATGTGTTCACTTAAGTAAATCACGTGCCACCAATCATGCGTACGCATCTACCATGCGTACGCGCAACTTGAGATTTATGCGTATGCATAAGGCATGCGTATGCATGGCCATGAGGAACTCCAATCTCCATTTCTTCATGGATTCTCCACTTTTGCATGCTTTTTTTCCACTTCTTCAAGCCATCTTTGCCTTCTAAGTCTAAAATCACTCAACAAACATATCAAGATATCGAATAGAATTGAAGTGAATTAAATTTGATAATTTTTAAGCATAAAAAGCAAGTTTTTCATCACTAAGTACAATTAGGAGAAATTCACAAAACGATGTTATTTCAGTGAATAAATGCAAGATAAGTTGATAAAATCCACTCATTTCAACCTAAAATTTATCATAAAATAGTGGTTTATCAATTCTCTCTCTCAATGATATGGATGGAAGTTTCCAACTCTCTCAAGACCATGATAAGTTTAATTCGTGCATTAACATGTGTGGAGTTAACGATTTGGGTTTTATGGAACCACCATTTACTTGGCAAAGAGGGAACACTAAACGAAGACTTGACCGCTACTTATGTAATATGGATTTCACAAACTATTTTCCTAATGCTGGAGTTAAACACCTACCTAAATTGAAGTTGGATCATCTTTCTATCATTTTCGATCTTCAATTGACAAATTTAGCCAAGAAGAAAAGACATTTCAGGCTCCTTGCTCCTTGCCTATTGCACAAGGATTATGGTAACCTCATAAAGAACAACTGGTTTAAAGAAGGAGATCTTCTCAGCACTGCTTCTTTCATTGAGAAAGCCAAAATTTAGAATAAGGATGTTTTTGGTCACATTTTAAGGAAAAAGAATCGCATAATAATTCACGTGAAAGGAATAAATCGCAGGATCACTTTTTGTTTTAACCCATTTTTAGAGAAATTACAAAAGGACTTTTGGAAGAAGTATGATTAGATACTTTCACCAAAAAACCAATGGACGGAGAGGAAGAAATAAAGCTATGGCTCTTAAAGATAATGATGACGATTGGATTGATAACCCTACCATTCTAAAAAAATGGGTGTATCTTTTTTAAAAAAGTTATATACTTTTGATGATAATTATTCTCCTTTTTCGATTATAGGTTCTTTCTCAAAATTTTCAGAGCATGATAAATACAGAATTAGAATAAGACCTACAATCGATGAAGTCAGAAATGCGGTCTTTAGTATGGGAGGGTGGAAAGTTCTGGGAAAAGATGGCCTACCAGCTAAGTTCTTTCAATTTTTTTGGGATACCATTAAAAAATCTCTTTTTGTTTGGGTTTAGAAAATTTTTAAGGATCCTGAACACATTAAGGACGTTAATCAAACTTTAATCTCTATAATTCCTAAATTTCAAGCTCTTGAAAATTTTGCTAATTTTATACCTATTAGCCTTTGTAATGTTTATTATAAAATTATTACAAAGGTTATTGCTGAAAGATTAAAGCATCATATGCCTACTCTTATTGCCAACAATCAAGCTAGCTTTGTTCCAAGTAGAGTGAGTCCTGACAATATTCTTATTGCCCAAAAGGTTATTCATACGATGAGAAATAAGTGAATTGGAATAGGCCTCACGACTATCAAGATAGATTTGGGAAGGCATATGACAGATTGAATTGGAACTCTGTAATCGACACCCTCAAAGACTACAACATTTTAGATAATGTGATCAAGATCATTTTCTACTACGTGACGACCCCTGTGATGAATCTTCTCTGGAATGGCTCGCCATCGGAGAAGTTCAATCCCACGAGAGGAATTAGATAGGAGATCTCCTTTTTCCTTACCTTTTTTGTTTTATGTATTGAAAAGACTGTTACATCTCATTTTTCCCTTGTTAATAGTAAAAAATGAAAGCTTAGTACCCTATCTAAAGGAGGACCTCAGTTATCTCATCTTTATTTTGCATATAATCTGGTGTTATTTGGCCAAACTAGTAGAGAGCAAGCGCAAATTATCAAAAAATCCTTGAGGATTTTCTATGGAAGCTCAGGTCAAAGAGTAAATTTTCAGAAATCGTGTGTTTTCTTTTTGAATAATGTCAACATCTCAGTCAAGCAGGATCTCATCTCTCACTTAGGTATTAACCTCATAAATAACTTGAAAAAATATCTAGGTGTGCCGCTCATTCATGAAAGATGTACGAAGCAGCATTTTCAGATTATTCTAGACAAAATGCACAACAAGCTCAACTCATGAAATATGAAGACTCTATCCCAAGTATGTGATGCAGACCATGAAAGTCTCTAAAGCATTTGCAACCAAGTTGATAAGATTTATAGGAATTTTCTTTGGGGTTCTAATACAGAAAGGAACAAAATCCACCTCCTAAATTGGGATGCTGTGTGCAAACCAAAAAAATAGAGACGAGTTGGGTTTGAGAATAGCACAAGAATCAAATACTATATACCTCATAAAGTTTGCTTGAGGTCTAGTTACAATGGAGGATACTCTTTGGGTCAAGATTATGAAATCAAAGTATAGTTGCAGGAAAGGTACTATTTCTAAAGTTCATCTGATGTCTAAGTGTTCAAATGTTTAGAAAGACAGTTAAAATTTGGAGCCAATTCAAAACAAACATCATTTGGAGAATAGAAAATGGTGAATCCATCAAATTCTGGGATGATCATTGTATCCTGGGCATTAAAATTCTAAGACCGTTTGCTACAAGAAGCCTTGAAGAAAACATTTCGATAGATAAAGTTAGCGAATTTTCATATCAGAATGGAAACTGGATTTGAGAGATTTTAAATCAGGCTATTCCATAAGACATTATGGATATTATCAAAACAATGAAGGCCCCTCACAAAGACTTCGGTTCTGATGCTAGCTTGGCTACCTGAATCTAATGGAGACTTTCCCATGAAATCAACATATAAGGAATTTTTTGTCAATGATGAGCTACTAGAAAACTATTTAAACGATATATGAAAGTTGAAGCTACTGCAGGTTAAACAATTTTACTTTGCTTATCATGTACGAGACTCTACTAACAAATTCTATAAGAAAAAAAGGACTTACCAATGATGACAGTTGCCCTGGTTAGGAAGAGACACTACTCCATATGCTTTACGATTGTCCCTTTATCCATAGCACTTGGAATAGTAGTGTCGACATCACTCTACAACCAGATTTTTTCAACCAAAATTAAACCTCCTAACCTGATTGTATAGGAACATGTGTCTGAGTGTTCAAACGCAAAGTGGAACCTCGTGGCCCATCTTTTTTTGTCACAATCTGCAATGTAGCATAGAAAAGCAAAAAGGAGTTGATTTTTAATCAAGATAGAACAACTAGTTGATTTTTAACCAAAAAAACAAAAATTATTTTTAATAATTTCATAAAAATGTACCTCAAATCTCTTTTAGTTATAAGTGTGAAATACAAAAATATTAAAAAATTTGGTATTTTATATAAATGTAGGACCGATCTACAAATATACAATACGATAGAAATAAATTACAAATATTTTTTTAATTCAAAATATATTATTAGAAGAAGCCGAATTACAAATAAATCTATTTTAAAATTTGAAAAACATAATTTAAGGATACCAATGTTAGAAACAAGAGAGAGATCTGAGAAAAGTGTTTTGTGTATTATTCAAGTTGATTCCAAAGTACAATGTACAAGAGGTATATATAGGTGCCAGAAGAATCAAAGTAACAAAAGCATAGAATCCTACAATTAATATACAGATATGCTATATAAATATAAACGATACTAAATGATCTAAAATGATTCTAATGATTCTCTAACATCCCCCCTCAAACTCAAGTGGGAGCTAAGGATACCATCTTGAGTTTGGATAACAAAGTCCGGAAACGAGTCGGGTGATGAGCTTTTGTGAAGATATCAGCGGTCTGATCCAGTGTTCCAACAGCAATGAGACGAATAGCATCAATAAGGATACATTGTCGAACAAAATGACAATCAATGTCAATGTGTTTGGTGCGTTCATGAAAGACATCATTATGGGCAACTTGAATAGCACTGCGGTTATCACAAAAAATATCAGTAGGGGACGACTGAGGAGCACCCAAATCTTCGAGAAGCCAACGAATCGAGATAACTTCAGCAGTGGTGTCAGCGAGGGCACGATACTCAGCCTCTATGCTTGATCAAGCAGTGAACGTTTGCTTCTTAACACGCCAAGAGATAAGAGCATCTCCAAGAAACAAACAGTAACCAGTAGTAGAACGACGATCAGTGGGATCACCAGCCCAATCAGCATTTGAGTATGCCTGAAGGGACAAAGAGGAATGGGCAGAAAAATAAAGGCCATGAAATAGAGTTCCTTTGATGTAGCGAAGAATGCGAAGAACTGTCGCATAGTGAGTAGTACGAGGGACTGACAAGAACTGGCTAAGTACATGAACTGGATAGGCAATGTCTGGTCGGGTGACAGTTAAGTAGACGAGTCCTCCAACTAGCTGTCGATAGAGAGTAGGATTATCCAAAATAGTGCCATCCATAGGAGTAAATCGAACATTAGGCTCAAGAGGAGTAGACTCAATGCGACTATCTGTAATTCCGGCTCGAGCAAGAAGATCTGAAGCATATTTAGCTTGAGAGAGATAGATGCCATCATCGGTGGATATGACTTCTAGACCAAGAAAATAGCTGAGAGAACCAAGATCTTTCATCTCAAAAGTACGCTGAAGGGACGCCTTGAGATCAGGGATACCATCAGCATCATCTCCAGTAATGATCATGTCATCAACATACAGAAGTAGAAGAACAACTCCACGTTCACTTTTACGAATAAAGAGAGCATTCTCATGAGGACTGCAAGTGAAACCAAGACTGCATATGGTGGTGCTGAACTTGTCAAACCATTCACGAGGAGCTTGCTTAAGCCCATAGAGTGCCTTGCGAAGGAGACAAACTTTTCCAGAAGGACAAGAATAACCTGGAGGGGGTTTTATATAGACCTTCTGTTTCAAATCTCCATTAAGAAATGCATTCTTCACATCCATCTGACTGAGAGACCATTTTCTGACCGCAGCAATGGCAAGAAGAGCTCGAACAGATGTGAGACGAGCAACAGGAGCAAAAGTCTCTTCATAGTTAATACCATACTCTTACATACAACCATGAGCAACCAATCGTGCCTTATAATGGTCAATAGAACCATCAGAGCGAGTTTTAATCTTGTATACCCATCTGCTTCCCACAACTTCTTGATTAGAAGGAGAATCAACCAAGTCTCAAGTGTGTGCTTTTTCAAGTGCCTGTATTTCTTCCTACATTGCTTGTTGCCAATTTGGATTTGTGGAGGCTTCTCTGAATGACTTAGGTTCATGTTGATGAAGAATAGTAGAAAAGCAATGATAATCAAGAAGATAAGGAGGCAGATTTCTCACCCGGGAACAGCGAGTGGAAGTAGGAGGCATGACGGTAGGAGTAGGAGCGTCGTCTGGTCCGGAATCATCGGGAGATGGAGAAGGCGGAAGAACAGGAGGCTGTGGAGGGTGACCTGTAGAATCATCACTAGGAAAATGATCAATATTGGGGTTAGTGAAAAAAGGCAACTAAGTAGGAGGAATAGACTCAAAGGAGGAGAACCGAGAAAACATGTGATGCTCCCAGAAGACAACATGACGAGATATATAAATACGTTTAGAGAGAGGATCCCAACAACGATAACCCTTGTGTTCAGTGCCATAACCAAGAAAACAACACATACGAGTCCGATGTTCAAGTTTACTATGTTCATGAGGCTGAAGAAGAACAAAACAGACAACCAAAAACTCGAAGAGAACTATAATCTGAAAAGGTACGATAAAGACGCTCAAAGGGAGTAACATTACCAAGAACAGAATAAGGGAGTCTATTGATAATATGAACAGCAGTAAGAATAGCTTCACCCCAAGTACGCTCAGGACATGAAGAAGAAAGAAGCATTGCATGAACAAAGTCAAGAATGTGACGGTGTTTGCGTTCAGCTCGGTCATTTTGTTGAGACGTACCAGGGCAAGAAAACTCAGACAAGGTACCCTATTCTGCAAGAAAGGTTAAGAGTTTGGAATCACGGTTTTCCATAGCATTATCACGGCGAAAAACCTTAATGACCTTGGAAAACTAAGTTTTAATCATAGTGGCAAAGTTGATATAAATCTGAGGTAACTCATGGCAATTGGTCATCAAATAAACCCAAGTAAAGCGTGAATAATCATCAATGAAAACAACAAAGTATTGAGCTCCTCCCATAGAAGTGGTGGGAGCGGGACCCCAAACATCAGAGTGAATGAGATCAAAGGGAGAGCAAGCAAGAGAGAAATTATTGTGAAAAGATAAAGCAGGTTGTTTGGCAGTTTGACAAGAAATGCAATCAAAAGATTCATTAGCAACCTGACCTAAAACACCTTGAGACACAAGAGGACGCAATTTTCCTAAGGAGCTGTGGGCAAGACGTTGATGCCATAAGTGAAGGGTAGGTATTGAAGAAGCAGCACAGAGATTTTGTACAGGAGGAATATGGAGATTCTCGACTTCAAACAACCTTCCAACCTTACATCCAGTCTCGATGACTTGTCCCGTTCGACGATCCTGTACACGACAGCCAGAGATAGAAAAAGTGACATCAAAATCCAAATCAACAAGTTGACCAACAGAAATAAGATTAAAGTTTAAGTTGGGAATAAAATAAGTATCAGAAAGATGAAGAGTCGACTGGGAGATAGAACCCTTGTGTGTTGCGTGCAAGAGGAAACCATTAGCAGTATTGACAGAAGGGCCATTTGTAGTGGTCGACAAAGACGAGAAGAGATTACGCAATGGAGACATGTGATTAAAGCATCTCGAGTCAAAATACCATTTAGAATTACCTGGAGGAGTCGAAAGAGCAGCAGGTGTATTACCAGAAAGGGAGATAAGATGTTGAAGAAGAGACGTAATATCAGATAGAGAGACAGGAGATGAGTTGAGAGGGGCAGAGGTGGTAGATTCAGGAGTAGCATCAACAACAGAAGCAGGCGCAGGACGTGGTGGCGAGTAGGACATGTAGTAATCAAATTTCCTGAGAGCTTGCAATAATGGCAGAACAGTTGTGAATAATGGTAGCTAATATGACCTTTCTGGTGGCATGTGCGACATTCAACAGAGGGACAGACGGTGAAAAAGTACCCAAAACGTTTACAATTTTGACAGAATTTATCATTTCTGTGTGTGGTAGCAAAAACAGCTGACTTTTCCATAATAGCAGATACAAAGATCACAGAGAGGAGAGAAAAACTGTAACTTGGGAGCCAAAAACGAGAAAATAGAGGGCAAAATCGAAAAGAGCTCATCAAAAAACCTTAGGGAGGGTCCCACTAGTGCCACATCAGCTGCCACATCGGATGACACGTCAGCTGCCACGTCAGCAAGAGGGAACACATGGCGCTACGGGATTGGAGGAGCAGGACACGTCAGGGCTGACGGGGCGGGGTGCCACGCGGGTAGAGGAACGGATCGGGTCGGCACGCGGGTCAATCTCGGGTCGAGAAAGCAACGCTGTGACATGTGGCAGAAGCGGAGCCGTTGATCTGGGGCGCTGATCCAACGGCGCTGGAGGCGTCTAGAAGGAGAACTGCTGAACGCGGACAGGCAACTTTGAGCGACGCGTCTGGCGGCTTCCGGCGATGATTCCGGTGGCGTTGGAAAGCCTGCAACGAGAAGAAGACGAGGGTGGCGGCGGTGACGAACCAAAGCATCGGGAAGGAGCCGAAAACGGAGGACAAAGTACTGCCGGTGAAACAAGATAAAAGAGCTAGAAACCAATTGTTTCTGAAAAAAAAAAAAAAACAACCTAAACTCTTGATACCATGTTAGAAACAAGAGAGAATCTGAGAAAAGTGTTTTGTGTATTATTCAGGTTGATTCCAAAGTACATTGTAAAAGAAGTATATATAAGTGCTAGAAGAATCAAAGTAATAAAATCATAGAATTCTATAATTAATATACAGATATGCTATATAAATTATAAACGATACTAACTGATCTAAAATGATTCTAATGATTCTCTAACAACCAAATTGTACCAAATTCACATCATGATATTTTACTCTTGTAATTTCATTTTCCTGTGATTCAATAATATAGAGCCCATATTTTAATTAATTTCCGACTTATTCTATACAACAAGAAAATTTGATTTTGTGGTGTTCTTATAGTTTTTTTTATTTATTTTATTCTATTTAATTTCAATTCTGATTCATTTTATAATATATATAACTAGATATTATTATATAATTAGTCTAATTATATGATTTATATCTTCTTGGATACTTAGATATTAAATTATTATTTAAAAGATTTATATAGAGAATGCATGAATATAAAACAGAATTAAAGATAATGTATCAAAATTAATTAATATAAAATACAACATACGTAATGCTGTTTTTTTTTTCCCTTCCCTTGCTGATTCATGGCATGCCATATGTTTTTTCACGTACCATAGAGAGATTGTCCCAGAAAATATGAGATCGTTCAAAAATCCTCTTTAAGAAGTGGGACACCTCAAACATTATTAAATTAGTAGCTGCAACTTGCAATTAGCCAACTATTTTTGCTTTCCGTTCTAATTATATATTATGCTTAGTCAAAAGACGTGTATGGAAGTTTATTAGGTCCATTTATATACGTAACGTAAAATTTAATTTTGATATACAGTAATTTTTTATAGGTATATTTAATTATATATAATATTATATGGTTAAAAATAATTATTTTTTATACAAATCGTATAAATAATCATATAAAAATAGATGTAATTAGATAATTATATAAAATATTTTATATTTTAATTGCATCAAAATCAACCCTATGTAATGTATTGGACTGAGAACGTCAATTATTTTTACGTAGAAAAAACTAAAATTGGAGGGAAGAAGAAGTGAAAAACTATGGCCATTATCACCAACTAGCGGCTCAACATGTCACCTGCATTTTTATTATTTGTAAGAGATTAATTTTTATATTTTTATTTTTAAAATTATAAATTTAATAAAATAATTTAAAATTTAAAATAAATACTATTTAAAAATAAATATAAAAATTTTTAAGTTATTTAAATTTTAAAACATATAAAATTTACAAATTTAAATTAAATAAAATATTAAAAAAATTTTATTATATTATTATTATCTGTAACAAAATAATGATAAACATTTATAAAATAATTATTTATAAATATTATATAAGTTTATTTATTTATTTTTTTAAGGATTGAGACTCGAATTCAAAATTTCTAGATTAGAATGGGAAATTATGTCATTTGAACTTTGAAGCAAAGATAAAATATTATATTCAAAGCATTCTTTATCTTCATGAATAATTCTAAATTGACCGATTCAATTTATTAAATTATCTTTAATTTTATTATTTTTTTCAAATTATTAATTTATACTTTTATTATATTTTTTCATTGTATCACACAATATTATTTCTCTTATTATTATTCTATACATATATCTGTTATTGTCTCAGCGCAACTATTATATTCCCTTGTTCTCCCTTTTTTTTCTTCTCCTCCTACCTTTTCTTCACCCGATTGTAATTAATTATCACCAAATACAATTATCACAATTTTCAATCCGATCTATTACTTTGACTATAACCATCCATTATATTAACTTTTATGAGTTGTTAAGTGTTATTAAAGAATTTATTTTTGTCTCTTTTAAATATCTCGATGTATAAAAATAATAGTTTTTTATTGACGTGCATGATAAGTAATTTTATTGTTTTATTAATAAAAAATTTAAGATATAAAGCATTAAAAAATTTTGTTCAAATTATCAAAATTTAATGTTAGTAATCCTAAAAACTAATATTAAAATATATTAATTTTAATTAATATAATAAAAATAGTATATTATTGTAAGTTTTTAACTAATAATTATAAATTTAAGTTACAATTTAATATGATACCTTAAAACAGATGGTTGTCATTACTTTTCATATTTGACTGCTATTATATAAGTTTTACGTTTGCTCTATTGTGCACATTAATTAAACTATACTTTATTATTTTATTTTATATGTTTTGAAATAATGCGATCGTACTATAAGGATGACATTAATTTTTATAACTAATGCGAATCTTTTTACTATTTTATTTGTCATTTAATTACTATTCATAAAAAAAATTACTTAAAGCAAAATACTATATAAAGAAAGATAGAAAACTTTTGAATTTATCATTTAAGTTTGTTTTTTAATTCTCACTTGATATTACTCAAATTTAATAGGTGGATGGTAATGATTCTTTTTATTAGTTAAAAAATTTTAACACCCTCTTTGTCTCTCTTTTGCTTTCTCAATTTTATTAAAATATCACATCTTTTCATTTTATCTTAAAAGTTTCATGTTTTCTTTTATATTAAAGCATTACGGTTTATTATATTATTATATATTATTTTTGTACCACAAAACAAAAGATGAAATTTTATATCTTTTTTTTATTATTTTATTTTATTTTGGCTATTTAAATTAGTATGTATATGATCAACATATTTTTTTATTAGTTATGCAATATTTTTACAATATTTTTTTTAGTTCCAATTAATATGCATTTAAAAAATTATCTTTAAATCCTAATCCATGTAATTCAAAGATCATTGCATTTATATTTTCTAAAATTTAAAAAAAATAAAAAAATTTTGTATTATTATAATTAGTTGAATGGAGAAATAATAATGATCGCATTATAATTTTAATTAATAAAATAAAATAATTTATCAATTTATATTAAATTATTAATTTTAGTTACACTTAAAAGTGAATAATACTTTAAAATTAACTAAAAAAAATTTTAAAAATCTTACGTGAATCAACATATATATAAAATATTATGTGAAGATAAGTATAAACATCAGGATAGTCAATAAGTAATTACGAAAGAATAAAAAAGAATAAAAAATACTTGTAAATTCTAAGAGTTGAAATAGTAAAAAAAATGAGAAAGAAAAAGTTAGATATTTATTGGGTTATTCCTCTTGATTCTTGAATAGGATAGAATTGAAAAAATGTAAAGACAGAATTAGAACATAATTTGAATACTAAATTGATAATTTTGGAAGAGAATTCTCGAATAAATAAATAAATAATATTAAAAATAATTAAATAAAAAATTAAAGAGATGAAATATTAGACTTAATTACTCATTTAAAAAATTTAAATTATATTTTCACAGTTTTTAATTATTATTTATGCAAGAAAAAAAAAGACATATTAAAAAAAATAAAATTTTGATTGAAATTACAACTTAATCCTTGATATTAGATTTTTTTACTACAATTCTTTCTCTCCTTCTCCTCGCTATATTTTTATTTTCAAACATTAGTGCTATAATTCTAGCTACCACAAAAATCAACTACATATAAAAATTTTTAAAAATATAATAACAATACTTTAGAATAAATAAATAAATAAATCATATTTGATTAAAAATAAACTAAACAAAAATTACAAATTAAAATAGAATTAATAAAATTCTAAACTAAGATTTAAAACAAAACTAAAAAATGACTAATTTGTGGCAAATAATAGAATCAATAATCATGTAAAATAAAATGTGACCTAACAAAATGAAAGATGTTATGAATAAAAAATATTAACTAATTAATATTATACGGAACACTTTTAACTTATTTTTAAATATATGATATATGAAAATCAGCAATAAAACTAATATATATTTATCTAAAAAGTTACAAAACAAATGATTAATGATTATATCAATTAAATAATAATATTATAAATAAAAATTTTAATTTATTATTTTATAATATTATTTTTTAAAAATGCATGTATGCATATAATGAATTTTCTATTTATATTTGTTAAAAGTTGAGACCGAATCACAAAGTACGTAATGAGTACTGAACCATATAAATTTATACTATTTTTTTCTTGTCTTCATTCCTTCTAAAGTATACTTTTTTTTTTCAAATTAAAAATCACTTTGTTCTTAATTTTTTACGTAAACCATATTAATGCAAAAAATATATACTTCATCTACTCTCAATCTTTCTTTGGCTATGCCTTAATCCAGTATAAATAAACATCTTTCGTACTATCACAAATTATTAAAAGATTATAACCACTTTTCTTATAGTTATCATAAAAATGGAAGAATTTTTGGTATGGTTAATTATGAGTCGATTTTTTTTAAACAAAAAAATAAAAATATTATATAATTAATTTAATAAATAGAAAAAGATACAAAGAGATAAAAAAAGTTGACAAAGACATGAAAGAAGAGAATGGAATAAGAAAGAAGACGAAGTGATTAAAAAAAGTTATGCGTGAAATAGAAAAGTAACCGCGATAGAAATAAAGAAAAGTTAATTGATAATTTACTTTTTTGATTTTTTTTAAATAAAAGGTTATATCAGTTACTTTTTGTTAATAGGTTTAAAATGGAAAAGCGAAAATTAAACACTAAAATCTCCTATGTAATGTATTGTACTGAGAACATCAATTATTTTAAGGTTAAATTACACAGTTAGTCCCTACACTTTTAGTGAAATTGTAAATTGGTCCCCATAGTTTAAAAGTTTGTAATTGGGTCCCTGAAAAAAATAAAATTTGTAATTGGGTCCCTACCGTTCAAACACCGTTTGATTTAACGAAATATTCCTCAGTATATTCGCTATTTTAAGCATGTGAGTTGCACGTGTTTAACAGTAAGGACTAATTTACAATTTTAGTAAAATTATAGGGACCAACACTATAATTCAACTATTTAAAAATGACAAAAAAATCCCTAACCCATCCCACCCCCTCCTCAGTCCTCTCACTGTCACTTCTCCACTTTCCAAAACAGAGAAAAAATCCCTAACCCATCCCACCCCCTCCCCAGCGTCATGAATTGAAGGAACACGTTGCTCCTCAACACTCTCCTCTTTCTCTTCATCTTCAACTCCATTTCTCTCTTCCTTTACTTCCTCACATACTCTTCCAATTTTTTACGCTCCAATGCCAACCTTCACAATCAAATTTCTCTCTTAAGATCACAGCAACAACAACAATCGCACCATCACTCTTCAAAGCCATGGCCAATTCTCCCTTCTTACCCGCTCCTGTGAAGGCTACTTCGGGAACGGCTTCGGTGGGGACTCATTGGCGGTGAACACACGGCAAATAACGTTGCTGCGGGGAGCGGCGCCACCGTGGTAGGGGAACTCCTCCCAGCTGAAGGCTTCTACGACGTTGTTGAAGTCAGAAGGGTTTTGGATCGGGAAACCTAACTCCATCGTAAACCTCATTTTGTTGAAATCTGGATCTCCAAGAAGAAGGAGAAGTAGAAGGAGGAGAGTGCTGTAGATGCATTGGCAAAGTGTGCATGGTTGATGTTGTTTGCTTCCTTTCTAGGGAAGACAACCTCTTGTCTCCCTCTCAAGCTCTCAAAGCTTCTCTTTCTGTTATTCTCACTCAACCTTTCTCTCTGCTTCTTCTTGAAATGTTAGACCTCATATTTTTCTTCAATTTTCTGAATCTGAAATTTTAACTCATAGTAGATAAAGTGAATTTAGATTTTAATTACTGAGACTTGTTTACTAGAAGCAATTAATCTAATTCTCCAAGGAGCACAGATTATAGCAGCAACAAGAAAGAGTAGGGTGGGGGAAAGGAAACGCGTTTTGGGGGTTGGGGGAGGGGGAACCGAAAGGAAACATGAAGGGGGAGGGGAGGGAGAGGGGAAAGGGGAAAGGAAGAGGGGGAAGGGGGGAGGGGGAAGGGGGACGGCGCCGGCTAAGCTTGGAGGGGGACCCCGTCGGCGCTGCTTCTTCCTCTATGACTGTCTCTGCTTCTTCTTCTGCTTGAGCCTCTGCTTCTTCTTCTATTACTGCCTCTACTTCTATTTCTGTGACTGCTTCAGTTTCTGATTTTGATTTGTTTTTTGATTTTATTGTTGTTGTGTGTTGATTTGGTTGTTGAGTTGAATTTCTGGTTGTTTGATTTGTTGAAATGTTATCTTTCTGGGATTGTTGTTGTTGAAGCCCTATTGTTGTTGTTAAAAAAGAAGAACAGAAAAATTCTAAAGAGAGGAGGAAGAAAAGAAAAAGGAGAAAAGAGGAAGAAGAGGACATTATGGTAAATGTGCATTTTTTTACGGTAAATGTTATTGAGGATCTAATTACAAAATTTAATTTTATTTAGGGACTCAATTACAAACTTTTAAAATGTAGGGACCAATTTGTAATTTCAGTGAAAATATAGGGACTAACGGTATAATTTAACCTTATTTTAAAGTAGAAAAATCTAAGATTGGGGGGAAGAAAAAGTGAAAAACCATGGCCATTATCACCAATAAGACAACCAAGATATAATTATATAAACTAGGTTGGTAAAATACTTGTAAAATATATAGACTTCTCTCAAACTTCCAACGGTTTTAATACATAAAACAAAAGTGTTAATATATTTATTTCATTTAATTTTATTAAATACATTCATATTTTACAATTGAGGTCAATTATAACAAAAATTTAGGTTTTTATGTATATTTTTGATATATATAAATCAACTCGACAGATCATCAAAAGATTAATTCGTTGTAGATCTGATTTATTCAAAAGTCTACTAATTAATAAATTGCTATCGATACAAAATTTTATTTAAACAAACGAGTTCATCAAGTTAATTTTAGTAGGGAAAGAGTTAGATGAAATATTAGAAGTAAAAAATATACAATAAATAAAATTAAAATAAAATTTAAAGGGACTAAACTGAAAATTAAATATAATTTATATGTAAAAATAAAAAAATGTCGCCTTTTTATATAAATAAATAAAATAAAATAATTATTTTCTTAAATTCGCATAAAAAATTTCTATCACCAAAATGCGACCATTGGCACCTGCGAAATAAAATTGCATATCACTTAGTCATGGCGCCCGCAAATTAAAAAGTAGAATCAGCTTTTTGGACCTGGCCGTTGACACCGGCAAAATGGGACGCTTGGAAAATGGAGCCAATGATCATTTTTCTGCTGTCGCACGCATGGGCCACATCTGTCGTGGCCCCTACAAATTGGATCATATTTGTGGTGGCGCATGCAAAATGTCGTTC
Source organism: Arachis ipaensis (assembly GCF_059453495.1). Taxonomy (NCBI): domain Eukaryota; kingdom Viridiplantae; phylum Streptophyta; class Magnoliopsida; order Fabales; family Fabaceae; genus Arachis; species Arachis ipaensis. The sequence continues at coordinate 139,303,240 of NC_142435.1, read as the reverse complement.
CCGGTTGGCTTCTGATAATAACCAACAATTTTCCTGAAGTATTTATTCCCTTTGTCATGCAATGCTGATTTTTTCGGCTCATTTATTTAGTTATGAATTTAGAATATGTGTTATACTTGGATATGAAAAGTTGGTGGGTTTTTGAAAGATATGGAGTTGATTTTTTTTTAAATTAAAAAATACAAATCAGAGACTCAGTTTTATAGGGGTTAGAAAACTTAGGGTCAGATTTTAGTAATGTAAAATTTAAATTAGAGAGGGGATATATCGGTGCCTCCAATTTGTGTGGAGTCAAAAAATTTTTTTAGAAGGAGCAAATTGGAGGGTAAGTTTGGATTTAAAAATATTTTATAAAATACAAAATTAAAATCTGTGGGTCAGTTTTCCAAATTTAAAAAAATTTTAATTCATTAAAATTGTAAACTGAGGGTCAGATTTGTAATATATAATACACTCCGCATCCCGCTTGCGTAAATTTCGTCTTCTTCAATTCATCTTCTTCTTTGTTCTAAGACCGTGTTCATTTTGTTTATTTTTTATTTTTGCAACTTTGAAGTAATGCTGAGAGGAGAGACATTGTTTTAAAAAAATGGAGGATAGAGTTATATTAAAATTATATTATCATGGTGAGATATTATTACAAACACCCGAGGGAGTAAGATTTGTATGTGAGAATCCATGTGATGTTATTGTTCCTTTTACAATACCATTTGAAGAACTAAAAGGTGTTATTTGTGAAAGAATAGATCCGCATATACCGAAGATGATATCGAGTATTTTATACCAGTATCCTGTATCAGTGTTTGGTGGGTTCGTTTATTACCAAACGAAGTATGTCATGGATGAAGGGAGCATGCAAGAGATGTTTCAGTCTACTACGAAATAAAGTCGATCACGAGTGTCATTTATCGAGCTGTACATTGAGTTCCAACAATTTGAAGCCGATCAAAATATCGAATGGAGATATTACAACAGTGACAGCGAGGATGAGTTTGAAAGCAACTATGAGATTGTTGAGCCAAACGAAAATGATGATGAAGCTGATGACACCATGGAGAAGATGTGGCGGAAGTGACAAATGCACTAACAAACTAGCAACCGTTCGAAAAGCCATCTTTTATGCACGCATTGGATCTGGAGGCTATGCATGCACTAGAATATCCTGAACACTTTAATGCAGGTATGTAATTTAGATAATTATATATTAACTTTATGATATAAATAATTAAATTTGACGTTAAATAGTATCATTATTGTTAAGTTCTGTATGCAATTAATGATGTGTAACTGTATTTGTAGAGTTAAAATATAAATTGCACTATTATATATTATTATTGAAGACAATTAGTATGATTATTATTATCCTGATGTGAATAAATTGTTTGTATTTAAATTATATATATATATATATATATATATATATATTAAAGTTAAATTGTATTTAAGAATTATATGTTTATATAATTTATATTATGAATATTTATATATTTATTTTTGTATGTCTAAATTTAAAATCTATGTATATATTTATTTAAATTTAGATAATATATTGATATTATTATATAACCGTATATAACATTCTTACATTATATTATACGATTATCGAATAATATAATTTATATTCTTTTGTTAACATAAAAATGATATATTTACGTGGATGGATGGATATATTAATGTATTTTTATATTAATATCTTATTATAAATTTATATATGTATAATTTGTTTAATGATATTTTATGTATTTATATATACTTGTATATGTACTTTTGTGAACTTATGTCATGATATTGTTGTAGCAGAGCCTCCGGTTGTAACAGATGGTGAATTTGTGATGGGATGGAATTTAGTTCTCGTGAATCTGTGATTGCGGCAATTAAAGATTATGCTATCCGTAGAGGCATAGATTACCGGGTGTATGAATCAGAACCCCAAACATTCTATGCCAAATGTACACAGTACAGAATAAGTTGTGATTGGTTGATTAGGGTTAGCATGATTTAGAGGAAGTATTGTTGGGAGATTAAGAGATATAATGGTAGTCACACTTGCCCTAGATCTAGTATTTCTCAAGACCATTTCAAGTTGGATTCAATCACAATTGCAGAAGCCATTAAACCATTGGTAGAGGCTGACCCATCCATAAAGGTAAAATCTGTCATCGCTGAAGTTCAATCAAAGTTTAATTACACTATAAGTTATCGCAAAGTATGGTTGGCAAAGCAAAAGTCTATTGAAAAAATATTTGGAGGTTGGGAGGCTTCCTATGAAGCTCTGCCTATATGGTTTGAAGCCATGTATGCTAAGGAGCCATCAGCAGCCGTCCACTTTGAGACCATGTCTTGTTATCAGGGAGATAATTTGGTTCCTAATATTCGGGTGCTACATCGGATTTTCTAGAGTTATTACCCTTGCATTAGAGCATTCAGGTACTGCAAACCAGTTGTACAGGTAGACGGGACTCATTTATATGGAAAATATAAGGGTTGTCTGTTGGTGGCGGTTTCACAGGATGAAAACAACAATATCATGCCCATTGCATTTGCTATTGTCGAGGGTGAGACTTCTGATGCGTGGTATTTTTTTCTTAGTAATTTGTGACGACATGTGGTGACACGGGATGGTGTGGGCCTTATCTCTGATCGACACGATTCTATAAGTTCGGCTGTGGCTCGCAGTAATGGAGCTTGGTCACCTCCGAGAGCTTTCCACATGTTCTGCATCAGGCATATAGAGTCTAATTTTTTGAGAAAATTTAAGGCACCATATCTCCAAAAGCTTATCGTCAACATAGGTAAATAAAATAAATACATAGTTTACATGTTACAGTTACCGTCATTGTAATATATGTCTTATTTTTCGATGTCGCAGGGTACTCTAGGACAGTGCGTGAATACCAGTTGCGTCACGGACGTTTATGCGAGCGGGGTGAGGCATACTCAAGGTGGCTGGACAAAATTCGTCGTGAACAGTATGCTTTGGCATTCGATGGTGGATATCGATGGGGTCATATGACTACAAATTTAGTGGAGTGCATTAATTCGGTATTGAAAGGGGCACGTAATATCCCAATTACTGCACTTGTAAAGGCAACATTTTACAGACTAAATGAGTTATTCACCAGGAAAAAGGTTGAAGCTGAGGCTCGAATTAATGCTGGTTATGTGTTCTCTGAGATCGTGACCTCCAAATTGCATGCAAATCAACGCACAGCCAGAAACATTCAGGTTAATTGCTTTGAGAGTCAAAATGAAGTATTTGAGGTGCGTGAGATGTCCAGCGACCTCGAGTTTGCAGTTGATCTACGTCAGCGTCGTTGTGACTGTAGTAAAGTCCAAGTGGACCACATGCCATGTCGCCATGTCTTTGCTTGCTGTGCAAATCAACAATTGGATTGGCAGGTATACGTTCATGATGTTTATAGGATAGACCAGGTCCGAAAGGTTTATAGAGCTAGGTTTAGACCACTTGGGAATCCCACCACATGGCCTATGTATGATGGACCTCGGTTTGTACCAAATTCTTTTTTGAAGCGAGTGACAAAGGGTCGGCCAAAGATAACCCGATTCTTGAATGAGATGGACAGAAAAATGTTACGCGGTCCAAGGTGCTGTAAGCAATGTAGGGTCGAGGGCCACAGTCATAGTAGATACCGACAAGTTGGTGGTTCTAGTGCAGGCAGTGCTGCTCAGAATGCCTGAATGTCATTATGGTGGCATTTTGAATTTGTAAAATTTATATATTTTATGTCCTATCAAATACATTATGTTGCCACTTTGTCAATTTATATTAAACTAACAAACACTATGTCCTTCAAAACATTCTAATCATGCTACTTATAAAAGTCCAAATATTTCCTACACAAAGTCCATATCTTTTTTACACAAAGTCCATATATTTCTTATACAAAATCTAAATATTTCTTACACAAAGTCTAACATTCTACTTTCTCATTGCCCACTTGACATCTTTGCAAAACTTCTTGCAATTTTTTGCGACATTCGTAAATGCAAACGGTGTGAATCTATTTGTACTCCGCTGTGGAGGATCAGCTCTTAGGTTATATCCTTTGCCTCCAACATATGGAGATGCGGTCCCACTTGCTCATGTACTTGCCCCACCTAAAGAAAAATTTAAGATAACATATATATCAACCTACTAGCAATATACAATCACAATAAAGTATTCTGTTAAGATAACATATATATCAACCTACAAGTAATATTCAGCACTAATAAAGTATACTGTAAAGATATCAACCTATTAAGGGTTACGTTACCTGTACTAGGTCCAGGGTCATCACCCCAGTCATTGTCTTTACCATGTCCACCATCATCGACCTCATTGTCCTTTTCCTCCTCATCGTCGTCATCATCATCCTCGTCATCACCCTCGGGGGAGTCTTCCAAATAGTCAACATCATCAATGTCATTATCCCTCATACTCTCCTCGATAAGACCCATTTGGATGCAACGGGAGTTTCCGCTATTAATAATACCTCGACCGCCATCACTCCTACTTGAGTCAACAGACAATCTGCCTCCAGAATTTTCTGAAGGTGAACGAAACCGAATTCGGGTATCCAATGACCTCTGACCTTGGGTTAGGACATTCAGGTACGTCGATTTGGGTGGGGGTACTTCACTCAAATTACACGACTGTGATTGACCCGCTTCTGTAGCCATGAAGCCAAGCAGCTGGTTAAATGATGCTTGGTCCCCAGTTTCAAAGTGCGATACATATGAAACATATGGATTTGAATTCGATTAGAATGACGGTGTAAAAGGCGATGAGCAATAAGTCTGAGGAATATACGGATTTGAAGACGGCTGAGGTTGCTCCTGTAGTGGTGTTGACTGTGGAGGTTGTTGCCTTTGTAATGATGGCTGTGACTCGGGCTGGTGTGGCTGATTTGGGTTAGTACACCCTCTTGATTTTCTTGTAAGACCAGATCAGACAAGTGCAAATGAGTCCCATATTTTCCTCGATACCAAGACATGTAAAGATCTAACGGATGATGCAAAGGCACAGGCTCATGAATTAGGACAAGATTATATCGGTTGGTCCACTGCATTATCCAAAATCTGTATGTGACGGACCAATCCAAGTTTTTAGGTCCGGTTAAAATCTCACCACGTTGGCCATCTAGAGACCTCTCCTGATGTGGGACACCCTGTACGAACCCGAATTGTCTCCTACACCTATCGGTTGCATGCTACTCAAGAGTCTTAAATGATATCAACGGTATGGTTGCACTCCAAATTTCTGATTGACTACGATATCTTCTAGAATGACATCTGCCTCTATCCGATCAACACTGTAAGGTTCCCACACAAACTGGATTGGATAAAAAAATATTATTATCCAGTGCATAATACAAACGCATCAACAAACATGTATATTCAAATGTTTCTATATCAATAAATGAGAACACACCTGGACTTCCTGAACCTCATCTAACAATCCCCTAAAATAAGCAACAGTATGATATCTATATGGCCAATTATGATGCTCCCAGTTACGCCATCTGTTAACATTTTTTTCATTACTAAACTTTCAAACTAGATATTGCAATACAAAGTAACAAATTACTCAATATCATTTGACAATTGATATTACCAGTTAGCCAGTGGAAAGAACTGCGGAGTTCCAGGAATCGGGGCAAGCAACGGCATACGAATCCAAGCCCAGATATGCAACAATGTCAGTGGACCATCTATCTCTTTACAATCAAATCGAGATGCTCTACATAATGCTTTGTACAAGTGTGCTAGGGATGCCGATCCCCAGCTAATTTCGCGTATCCGTGAGAAGTCACAAAGCAATGGAAGAAATTTCTGTGAACTACTGACCCAGACTTATCAGCAAATAAGATTGACCCAAACAACAACAATATATGGCATTTTACGTACTTTTCCATGGCAAATCGATCATTTAAAATTAATCCTTCTTTCACATTTCTAATCCAGGTCATCTTGATGAAACTTCCTCTGGAATCACTGGTTGTCGGTGCAACTCCAAATTGATGTAAGCATTCGGCTTCCATGGCCTCCTGACTAGTCATGGTTGTTCCTGTCATGGGAAGACGATTTATCGGAATACCTAGGATTAGAGCTATATCCTCCAACGTAACGGCGCACTCACCAGTCGGGAGATGGAATGTATGAGGATCTGGATGCCATCTCTCTACTAGAGTTGTTACCAAAGCTGACTGATGTAACACTCTACTACACAAAGTTTTACGCTTAAGTCGTAGAATAGAGGTAGTATGGTGTTACAAAGCTCCAAACAGTAAACTGTATACATAATAGTGGGAAAAAGATAATATAATAGGAGCCTTGAAAACGGGTAAAACAAAATCGCGAAAGAAAAAGCGCAACATTCAAGGAATAGGATTACTTGTGTGCTAAGAAACCTAATAGGAAATGATAAAGATAATCAAGAGAGTAAAGGAAAGCCAAGAAAATAGCATAACTAACTCCTGTCTCAGCCTGCGAAGCCAAGGCTGGTCAGAGAATATATATACATACATATACAGATATCCCAAAATACTCAAAACTCAAAATAAGGTCCTAGCTCTCCCTTAACCTCTATGAGGAAAAAAATAAACAAGTTTTTTAGAGAGCAAACTAGATACATATTTACATATATACAAGCAAAAACCCAAAATACACCCAGGAATTACTTCGCTTCAAAGATCCAGACGCCTAGCGAGGAGCCTCTCGACCTGCATCTGAAAAATAACAACACAGTATGGGGTGAGAACCAGAGGTTCTCAGCATGGTAAAGGTGCCACGCGGATAATAAATAAGGTCCTAGGAATGCCAGAGGCAATCCTAGAACTCCGTCATACAATTGTAAAACTTAATTGCTAAATAGAAGCTATAAATATGTGTAGGTAATCTAAACCTGCCTAAACTTACTCAATTTTAAACCTAACATAACACCAAACCATTTCACCCTATCCTCCATCCCCCCGTCATCCATAATTCAGCAGAGACAAGCAATCAAATAAGTTCACGCACAAGTAATAAGCAGGTAGTGCAAATAGCAAGTATAACAGATAGCAGGAGGTATATATTCAATTAGACAAACCCAGGAAATGCATAGCAATCAAAACAAACAAATGCACATGATGCATGCCTGTCCTATGGCTGATGAGGCTCATCAGTCAGTTATCCAGCCAACCCGACAAGTCCGAAAACCTTAGATTGTCCCCCGTCACGCATCCCATGAGTCTATGCATAGGTTTTACATTCATATATCATTCAAATCACTCACTAGGGGCTATCCATACCAGGGAATTCATACGTACCCGGTCACCCTTACGATGTAGGGTCAACAGAGTATTGAGATTCTACCTGGAACACATGGTGGCAAGCCACGGTTCTTACCCAGGGAAACTCGTATCTCAGATATCATTATTCATAAGCCATTTCATAATCATAATCATTATTTAATCATTCATCAAAGCCATTGCATATTAACTTCATTCAATAACAACTTCCCTTTCACACTTCTCTTCATATTTACCTTTTTTTTTCACTCCTAAGTTACCTCAAACTCCTAACTTCTGCTATTTACTAAACTTACTAGTAGGATCTAGGATTAACAGGGCAAAAATAGGAGGTTTAGGGTTTAAAATTATGTTTAGAACAGAAATATAAAGGTGCTGGAAAATAGGGCGTGTGCGTACGCACACACCTGTGCGTGCGCACAACCCAAAAAGAAAGCAGGATGTGTGCGTACGCATGTATGTGTGTGTGCGCACATATCACTTTGTGTGCAAGCGCCTGATCTGTGCTAGCCCCACCAACAGAAGCTCTAACTTGGTGTGTGCGTGCGGACAGGGGCGTGCGTACGCACACTTTACAAAAAAATACCAAGTGTGCATGCGCACAGAGGCGTGCGTACGCACAAGTAAAATTTTGCTTCTGTTGGGTGCGTGCGCATAGACCTGTGCGTGGGCACACACACCAGAAAACCTGGTTCTGCTGCAATATTCAAAAATCCAGTTTTTTGCACCAAATTTCCGGCATCCATAACTTTCTCTACAAAATTCGGTTTTCCGCAAACTTTATATTAATCTCAAGCTTGTTAAACACTCTTTAATTTAAAATAAACCTCATCTTTATTCAAAATTTGTAGAGCAAGATATAGACTGCCAAAGTTCATCAAAATTCATATTTTACCAAAATATCCCAAATCCCATTTTTCACTAATTTCTCATTTCTTACCCAATAAACCTATACACTTACCATATATCAAGTCCTATTTCATCAATACTAACTTCTTCCACCTTAACACTCATACCAATTCATAAAACACATATATTATTCCAAGATCCACCCTTTTCAACCACAAATTACCATGATTAGAATTTATTAACTCATCTCCTCCATTCATCAATAACTACTTATAAATCACTTTTAATGAATCAACAAGTCATAATCATAGAAATTCATTAACTTATATCAACAACATCACCAACCCATCATACTAATGTCAAAAGCACATATTCAACAATACCAACAACTCATGCTCATTAATCTCAACACAAATTCAATCATCAAATTATCCAACATCACCACAAAGCTAAACATTTAATACAGTTATCCATTCTAACTTATCCTATAATGCTCTAGCCTAAGTTTTCACAAAACCTTATATATTAAACGCGCGAAACCTAAACCATACCTTGGCCGATCACTTTATTCAATCCAAGGCAGCCTCACAAGCTAGAACACAGCCCCCCAAGCTCAAAGAAACCCGCCACAAACCGAGCTTTAATCACCAATAAGCCTCCAAATACTCACTTTTCAATTCCAATGCATATATATGAACTCAATTCACGCCTAATTCACATATATACTCCAAATTCAGCTTCTTCATAATAAAATCAAAATTGATTAGGGTTTAGGTTACTCTTACCGTACCCACATGCATAGTGACTCAAGCCCAATATGCTTCAGAAGCTAAATCAAACCTAGAACATCAAAATTGGCAAAAATCTCACTATAGGGTTTCAATTTCACCATAAGAAAGGGGGTAGAGATTCTGGAACAAAAATGGATCTTACCGATGAAATTGATCCGACAAAAATATAGAGCTTGACGTGCTGGACGCGTGGCCGCAAACGGTGCGGCGATCGGAGCTCAAACGGAGAAGTTATGGTGGTTGGAGTGTTTGATGAGGATTAGGGAATTCTCTTCCTCCCCTCTTCTGTTTGGTGTCACTGGAGCTAAATGGAGAAGAAGAGGCTGCTGCTTCTTTTAAGTTATGGGTCCGGTTGGACCCATGGGCCCGGTTTGGTCCCCGGTTCAACCGGTTCGGTCCTTCCGGTCCAATTTTGGGCCAAATTTTCTGAAATTGGTATCAAAATTCTCGTTTTGACGAGATCTATCCTATTTTTATATTAGTTTTGTATTTTCAATTTTCTTAATTAAAATCCAATTTATTGACTAATTATTTACCAATTTTAGGGGGGTTTACATCCTACCCACCTAATTAAGAATTTTGTCCTCAAAATTCAAAATGAGTTACCTGAAAGGAAGTGTGGGTAGTCCTTTCGCATCTCTGACTCAAGCTCCCGAGTATGTTCTTCAATACCAGCCTGACTCCAAGCTACTTTCACCAAAGAAACCTCATTTCTGTGTAAACGCTTGATGCTGGTATCATCAATCCTAACCAGAGTTACCGAAAGTGTCAGGTCTCCTCTCACTTAGACTGGTTCCGGTTCTAGGACATGACTAGGATCGAAAGTATATTTACGGAGCTGCGATATGTGAAACACGTCATGCAGGTTTGAAAGATGTGGTGGTAAAGCGATTCTATATGCCAGTGGTCCAATTCTCTTCAAGATTTCAAACGGCCCAATGTAACGGGGTTTAACTTTTTAGTTTTTGATCGCTCATCCGATTCTAGTTCGTTGAAGTGATCTTTAGAAATCAGTATCCTCTTCCTTCCAACTTGAGAAGTCTTCCTCTTAGATCTGTCTAACCTTTTTGTCGGCTTTCATAGTGAGAATTCTCACTCAGATTTGCGTAACTTTTCCTCTGTTGTCTTGGCTGTCAAGTTCAGAAACTAAGACGTTCGATATTCCAATTTTCGATTAATTCAAAGGTGTTTAGTGTACTGTGGAGTCTCACCATCTCCATGTTGTATAGTCTCATTGATATCTCCAATAAGCAATTTGCTCTGATAGGCAAAACAGACTTGATCACTTTATCCAAGATTCCCTAATAGTATCATCTTTTGTCCTAGTCCTCGGCAACCTATTATGAAATCGATGGATATTCTCTATTATCTTTAATGTAGAACCTTCGATGGTTGTAGTATTTCGCACGGCTTCTGGTGGTCTCTCTTTTCCTTCTTATGCGTCGAACATGTAATCACATAGATTGTCACTTCGTTCTTCACTGTTGGCTGCTCAACATATCTTCTTGGATTCGCGATAAGTCTTAGAAACCTCAAGGTAATTTCGAAAATTCTCTCTTGTAGCTTCGAACAACAGTTTCTCATTCCAACTCCCGATTTTGACATATAACCCTCTCTTGGTGTCTTCTTGATTCAACCGGCTTCGGTACTCTTAGTAGCTCCTTATTACCAGTATTGCACTTTCTAAGTCCTTGACTCTATGATCTCTATTTTGGCGTTTGCATTAGGCATATAGATCTCTTTTTAATTCTCCTTTATTTACCAAACTTCGATATCTTTGGTGGCTCCTTATTGTCTCATTACGCGTCCCGTATCTCATCGTTACCATGTTGTAAACTAGCAATGGTTTTAGTTTGGCACATCCAACCACACTCTCACTCTCCAACTTAGAACTTTGACTTATCTAACATTTTCTCCTTTGGAATTATCGTCCAAGAATCCCTTCGAAACTTTTTGCCTAGGGCGTCTACTACAACTTCACGGTGTTGTATCAGCACGCATCTTAAGTCCTCCAATAACACATCGTAGTCACTTCCTAAATGGTTCATTAGGCTTAAGCGATACAAGTATTGGCAGAAAGATCAATCTTCTTTTCATGCCTCGAAGGCTTCCATCGTATCCTGGTATTTCAATCACATGGTGCACCTCATTGCATCTATTTAGTCACGAGCTATACGATCGACGAGGATAAAGGTCCTAAATTCCCTAGGAATGTCACTGGTTCATTTTCATGTTCAATAGTCTTACCTTAAAGAATTGACACTCTAATAATTGTATCTATAAATTATGCGCGACGCAACATCCAATATGAGTTGATTTTCTCCAAGAAATGTTATGTTCAAAGGGACAAACGAGTAACACGAACGGTGTTCACGAGAATTCAAAAAAAAAGTCTTACATACAGTTAACTAGAGTTGAATGGAACTAATAGAGTGCACAAGAAAGGAAACCTAGTGGCATCTCAGGGGAGAAATTCGAGTCAAAGCTTGAATAGAAAGAATAAGGCATGTCAAATTAAATAGGTTCTAGTTGGCTTTAAAGGAATGTGAGTTTTCACAAGAGAGCAACTTCACGTACCACAGGTCTCCAGGATTCAAAAATTATATGATTGTATTAGGATGAGTTCAGGCTTATTCCAAAAGAGTTAAGCTTCATACGAGTAAGGAACAAAATCGGAAAAACGATGAGTTGGGCTTTTACAGGAGAAGATTCAAGATAGTGCTATCAATGTAAGCTATAAGAGAAAAGTTAGATTAAGTCATGATGATTAGTTGGCATGCTCTCACAAAGAAACACTTAGTTGGACGATTCTCTCTTCCAGTACTCCCTCCAACTCGGTCCTGAGTTTTACTGATTACATTGATGTCTTCACTTGTGGTGCAATCAACACTGATCCGGCTTTCGGTACTAAGTCTATCACAAACTCATGTTCTCTCTATGATGGAAATTCTGGTACATCTTCAAGAATGGTCTCGAGAACTCTCTCGTATAGGGATTTGGTCTTACCTTGGCTCGTCTCTTAATTAATTAGCAACTAAAGGTTGAATCCGCTCTATTCCTCTTCCTCAAAGTCTTAACGCCACTGGACTTTAAACGGTAGCTCTGAATAGCTCTCGACAGTTCCAGTTTCTTAGGTATAATCCACCCTGCTTCCACTGCGTTATTCTGATTCTTATCCTTCAAGAGCTTAGCCCATCCTCTAAGTTAGCTAAGTATCCCTCCATCTCGACAACTAATAGTCTTCGATTAACCATTGGCTCGAACTCCACGATCATCAAAACTTGTCATTTTTCACAAATGGATAATACATATTAATGATATGCAAGGTAGCTAAAAATTCAACTACTATTTCATGGTTACCTCGGGTCTAAGAATCAGATTCTGCTGCATCCCGGCGTTTCCTATATGGAGCTGTCTCTCCATAGCCTTCTTGTAGCATTGCCCACTTCATGGAGTAATCTTCTGCGAATTGACTTTTCTTAACCAATTCAGTGAAATTCGTTAACCTTTGTGGATACACGTAGTTGAAGATGTCTCTCCTAAGTCCTTTCTCATACTGCGCACACTTCCACACCTCATAGTCGGCTGGATTTCCTTGACAGACTTTTGAGAGATGACACAGGTTGTCGAATTCACGAGTATAGTCTGCAACAAACATATTATCTTGCTTCAATTGCATTAACTCCAACTCCTTTGCAATGCGAAGTGCATGTAAGAAATATTTCCCGTAAAAACTTGTCTTGAATCTATTCCAAGGGATATCTGTTAACTCCATCTGCAAGGTATGATATAACTCCTGCCACCATTTCTGAGCATCTCCCTCCAACATGTAAGTCACTATTTTCACCGACAGTGCTTCCAGTATGTGCTGAGTGTATAAAAATCTCTCCACGTCCACCGATCAGCCTCTAACGCATTGGCATTTCCATTAAACCGAGGAGGACCACTCTTGAGGAAATCAGTAAGGGTCATAGACCTATATTATTGACCTATGTTGCTCGTACCAGCACCCGAGCTTCCATCTCGGGTTCCTTGCATCGGTTCGGTCCTAGGATTTTCCCTCCAGTTACCTCGCTCAGATCCGCGAGTCGACATTCGGTCCCTGTTCACACCAAATAATTGATATTAAGGTGATCAGTCTAAATATCTCAAGTTTAGAGCTTAAGAGTCCCAAATGCATGCTCATGGACATGTATGCTACTTATATCAGTTAGATATCCTAATAGCACATAGACACATACACAGAGAATGCACAGAAGCATAATCAGTTCGTCCTCAAGCTCTATAGGAATGAACTGCTATGATATCATAATGTAACACCCTACTACACAGAGTTTTACGCTTAAGTCAAAGAACAGAGGTAGTGTGGTGTTACGGACCTCTAAACAGTAAAATGTATACATAATAGTGGGAAAAAGATAATATACTAGGAGCTTTGAAAAACAGGTGAAACAAAATCACGAAATAAAAAGTGCAACGCTCAAGGAATAGGATTACTTGCGCGCTAAGAAACCTAATAGGAAATGATAAAGATAATCAAGAGAGTAAAGGAAAGCCAAGGAAACAGCATAACTAGCTCCTGACTCAGCCTGCGAAGTCAAGGCTGGCCGGAGAATATATATACATACATATACAGATATCCCAAAATACTCAAAACTCAAAATAAGGTCCTAGCTCTCCCTTAACCTCTATGAGGAACAAAATAAACAAGTTTCTTAGAGAGCAAACTAGATACATATATACATATATACAAGCATAAACCCAAAATACACCCAGGAATTACTTCGCTTCAAAGATCCAGACGCCTAGCGAGGAGCCTCTTGACCTGCATCTGAAAAATAACAACACAGTATGGGGTGAGAACCGGAGGTTCTCAGCATGGTAAAGGTTCCACGCAGATAATAAATAAGGTCCTGGGAATGTCAGAGGCAATCCTAGAACTCCATCATACAATCGTAAAACTTAATTGCTAAACAGAAGCCATAAATAGGGATAGGTAATCTAAACCTGCCTAAACTTACTCAATTTTAAACCTAACATAACACCAAACCATTTCACCCTTATCCTCCATCCCTCTATCATCCATAATTCAGCAGAGACAAGCAACCAAACAAGTTCACGTACAAGTAATAAGCAGGTAGTGCAAATAGCAAGTATAACAGATAGCAGGAGGTATATATTCAATTAGACAAACCCAGGAAATGCATAGCAATCAAAACAAACAAATGCACATGATGCATGCCTGTCCTATGGCTGATAAGGCTCATCTGTTGGTTATCCAGCCAACCCGACAAGTCCGAAAACCTTTGACTGTCCCCCGTCGCGCATCCCCATGAGTCTATGCATAGGTTTCACATTCATATATCATTCAAATCACTCACTGGGGGCTATCCATACCCGGAAATTTATACGTGCCCGGTCACCCTTACGACGTAGGGTCAACAGAGTATCGAGATTCTACCTGGAACACGTGGTGGCAAGCCACGGTTCTTACCCAGGGAAACTCGTATGTCAGATATTATTATTCATAAGCCATTTCATAATCATAATCATTATTTAATCATTATTTAATCATTCATCAAAGCCATTGCATATTAACTTCATTCAATAACAACTTCCCTTTCACACTTCTCTTCATATTTACCTTTTTCTTTACTCCCAAGTTACCTCAAACTCCTACCTTCTGCTATTTACTAAACTTACTAGTAGGATCTAGGATTAATAGGGCAAAAATAGGGGGTTTAGGGTTTAAAATCATATTTAGAACAAAAAAATAAAGGTACAGGAAAATTGGGCGTGTGCGTACGCACACACCTGTGCGTGCGCACAACCCAAAAAGAAAGCAGGATGTGTGCGTACGCACATATGTATGGTGCGCACATATCACTAAGTGTGCAAGCGCCTCATCTGTGCTAACGCCACCAACAGAAGCCCTACCTTGGTGTGTGCGTACGCACAGGAGCGTGCGTATGCACACTTTACAAAAAAATGCCAGGTGTGCGTGCGCACAGAGGCGTGCGTATGCACAAGTAAAATTTTGCTTCTGTTGGGTGCATGCGCACAAACCTGTGCATGGGCACACACCAGAAAACCTGGTTCTGCTGTAATGTTCAAAAATCCAGTTTTTCGCACCAAATTTTCGGTATCCATAACTTTCTCTACAAAATTCAATTTTCCGCAAACTTTATATCAATCTCAAGCTTGTTAAACACTCTTTAATTTAAAACAAACCTCATCTTTATTCAAAATTTGTAGAGCAAGATATGGACTGCCAAAGTTCATCAAAATTCATATTTTACCAAAATATCCCAAACCCCATTTTTCATCAATTTCTCATTTCTTACCCAATAAACCTATACACTTACCATATATCAAGCCCGATTTCATCAATACTAACTACTTCCACCTTAACACTCATACCAATTCATAAAACACATATATTATTCCAAGATCCACCCTTTTCAACCACAAATTACCATTATTAGAATTTATTAACTCATCTACTCCATTCATCAATAACTACTCATAAATCACTTTTAATGAATCAATAAGTCAGAATAATAGAAATTCATTAACTTATATCAACAACATCACCAACCCATCATTACTAATGTCAAAAGCACATATTCAACAATACCAACAACTCATGCTCATTAATCTCAACACAAACTCAATCATCAAATTATCCAACATGACCACAAAGCTAAACATTTAATGCATTTATCCATTCCAACTTATCCTATAATGCTCTAGCCTAAGTTTTCACAAAACCTTATATATTAAACGCGCGAAACCTAAACCATACCTTGGCCGATCACTTTATTCAATCCAAGGCAGCCTCACAAGCTAGAACACAGCCCCCCAAGCTCAAAGAAACCCGCCACAAATCGAGCTTTAATCACTAATAAGC
Organism: Arachis ipaensis; assembly: GCF_059453495.1. Lineage (NCBI taxonomy): Eukaryota > Viridiplantae > Streptophyta > Magnoliopsida > Fabales > Fabaceae > Arachis > Arachis ipaensis. Next base: position 139,287,395 of record NC_142435.1, on the reverse strand, counting down.
CTCCAAATACTCACTTTTCAATTCCAATGCATATATATGAACTCAATTCACGCCTAATTCACATATATACTCCAAATTCAGCTTCTTCGTAATAAAATCAAAATTGATTAGGGTTTAGGTTACTCTTACTGTACCCACACGCATAGTGACTCAAGCCCAATATGTTCCGGAAGCTAAATCGAACCTAGAACATCAAAATTGGCAAAAATCTCACTATAGGGTTTCAATTTCACCATAAGAAAGGGGGTTAGAGATTCTGGAACAAAAATGGATCTTACCAATGAAATTGATCCGACAGAAATGTAGAGCTTGACGCGCTGGACGTGTGGCCGCGAACAATGCGGCGATCGGAGCTCAAACGGAGAAGTTATGGTGGTTGGAGTGTTTGATGAGGGTTAGGGAATTCTCTTCCTCCCCTCTTCTGTTTGGTGTCGTTGGAGCTAAATGGAGAAGAAGAAGCTGCTACTTCTTTTAAGTTATGGGTCCGGTTGGACCCACGGGTCCGGTTTAGCCCCAGTTCAACCGGTTCAGATCTTCCGGTCTAATTTTGGGCCAAATTTTTCGAAATTGGTATTAAAATTCTCGTTTTGACGAGCTCTATCCTATTTTGATATTAATTTTGTATTTTCAATTTTCCTAATTAAAATTCAATTTATTGACTAATTTTTTACCGATTTTAGCGGGGTTTACAACTAACCTTGGATCACTCCAACTTGAGATACATGATAAAATCCAATGGCTCACACAAGAGGCTCAACAATCGGATTGTATAATCCCGGTGGATTCATGTGGACACACCTCAAAATTTTTGTGCCCTACAAAATATAGACGAATAATTAATTCAAGTTATCTTATGGTAGTTAATCATACATGAGTACAAAGGCTTATAATTAACATTAAATATACACCCGAACAAAAAATAAATTAACCTCCCTACTTAGTTGTCATTATCACTAAACTTCTTATCAACAAAATAACCATCATTACTTATATTTTAATTACCATTCTACTAACAAATATAATTACTAAATCTATAAAATAAATTTAAGAATTCTAATTTATATTCTCCTACAATCTAAAATAATTAATATAATTATGCGAAAATTAAACTCTATTAACTTTGATTATTAATAGTGCTTAATTAAATTATTATGTCACTAACACTAAAAAAACCTACCAAAAATTCCAGCAACTATTGTCATCAATAAAATTACCCACTAAACTAAATTCTAATTACCATTTTACTCTAACAAATACAATTAATAAACCAATAAAATAAATCTAATCATATAATAACAAATATTCTACTAATTTTTCTTCTTCACCTACAGAAGATTATTATTATTATTATTATTATTATTATTATTATTATTATTATTATTATTATTATAACATAAACAAACAAACTAATTAACATTAATATATATATATATATATATATATGTGTGTGTGTGTGTAAGACTAAACTAATAATTATCAATGGACAATATATGTTAATAAGTATAATTTATTTACTATAAATTACATTAAATTTACAATATAATTATTTTTCTATTTATATTGAAAAAAATTTAACAAAAATACTTACATAATGAGGTTAGTTAAGATAGTTAATAATGTGAAGTTCAGGACGATCTATTTTTTTAATTTTTTTCTTAGGCATTGTGGTTTTTATTTATTGTAAGTGTATGAATTTAGAGGTATGAAAGGGGAAGGATGAAGAATGGTTGCTGAAACTGAACCAAATGGGACTCAAACTTGAAAGGGATGAATGAGGAGAGAAGAAAGAGACAGGCTCGTGCAATTGCTATCAAGCCCCACCTTCCCATGTGCATGGAAAACACGTGGTTATTGACCACAATACTGAGGCTCAGAATTGTAGAGCTCTCCTTCATTCACCATTGATCATCGTTGATATAACCCTGCCCGTTAGATTGATAAAGAGTGAAATCTGAGCCTCAGATTTTAGGCATCATTGCATTCACCGTTCGATCCCCATTGATTTGTTTTTGGCCATCCGATTGACACAGAAGTGTGTCTCAGTTACATTCAAATCTGAGAGTCCGATTTGAGAAAAACTTACCCTCCGATTTATGGTACTGAAAATCTGAGCCTCATATTTATCTTAGGCCATCGTCCATAACCGAGGATTACACACAAAGTTCCAATAACGATAAAAAGTACTATCTCAGCCCCAATATATAAATTAAAAATGTGGATTTTTTCCCGCACCTTTTTATTCTTTCAGAAAAAACAAAAATAACTTCCACTATAGGATTAATATGGATAGAGAAGAATCATATTGAATCCGAAAATACAAATTTTATACAATTTGATATATTAAGTTTTAGATTAAGAATATAGAATTTATTTGATTTATATTTATGTTTTTTATTTTTTTCTTCTAAGAGTTTATTTAGAAAAATAAAAATGATAACTACAATGATTAATTAAATAGCATGTCTATTATCTATTATTTTTAATTGATCAATTAAATAACTTGACTATGATTTATTATTTTTAATTGATCATTGTAATTAGCATGCTCACCATTTACCTACCACTCATTTAAAATTATAGATAAAGAAAATCAATAATTAATTAAATTTGTATTTTTGATAATGTCATTCTTTACATAATTTTTTGCATTATATTTTGTATAAATTTGTAAAAAAAATGGATGACATTATTAAAATAGGAATGATATTATTATCTCATATAAATAAATTATTATTTTTTTTCTTTCCAAACCAAAGCCGTTTCACCCCTTGATATACATTGTAGCGATTTTCTCTTCGTTTTTTTCTTTATTGTAATCCGCTAAAACTTATAACCGTTTACATAGTTAAAAAAAGTACCTGTAAAAGAATGTCAATTGTTATATTTATATAATTTATATCGTCGAATTGAATTTGACGGTATAAATGACGCCAAAAATTGTCTGCCAACGAATTATTTCATCCAACGTTAATTTATACAAAAGAAACAAGACGATCCATTTGAAAAATAGCAAAAGGCACCAATGTTAAATAAATAAGAAGTCGCCCTAGGTATTCGATAGTAGCAAAAAATATTTTTAATTAGTGAATGGTTACAACATGTTCACCATAGTCATCAATAGAGTCGCAAAGATGAACTTTGCAAGCCCTGCCACTTGAAGCTTCACAGTCAATAATGACTCTCTGATCGATTCATTATCCTTAGCGCGAGAGCTTCTTCGTCACTAACATCTCTTACTTTATATGTGATCTTTGAATTTAACTTTAAGTAAAAAAAATGGAAAAATTAGTCACAGTAAATAATAATAAAGGTAACTTAATAAAAACTAAGGCAACTGATTTGGAGATTTTTCACTCTGTATCATTGTTAAATTAATTATAAAATCCAACTTAATATTTAGTTTAATAATATGCCATATCGTTAAAATATGGTGGTCACTTTAATATCGTTCTCATTGAAAATGTACTCTCACAAAACTAAGAATACATTTGTTAATTTTTAAAATTTTTGAAGACCATTTTATTGATAATATTATTCGGTAGGTATTTTTAATGCTAAAATTTTTCGAGAATTTTATCTCATATATATATATATATATATATATATATATATATATAAAGGGTTGAGGTTTACTTGCTCTATGTATAAGGCTTATTATATTTATATCACTGAATATATAAAGTAAGATTTTTAAATTAGGATATTTGTCATACGGATTAATTATATAAAATTTCATGGCACATTTGTTAGTTGTTTGTGTGGCTATACAATGAAATTAAAGCACTTTTGTTTTTACTTTACCTGACACGTTTGTTATTACTAAATAATATATTCAGGTTAGAATACTAATAATTAAAACAAAACTATAATATTAACTACCTATTACAGACAGTTCATACGTCAGTAACTAATTCTACAAATTAAACAATTTGACTATGAATAAAAGTCTATCGATCATTTATTGGTAAACTTCTCCTAATTTTACCAACACTTTGTGGTTGTCAGCAATATCAATTAATATTAATTACGGCTAGGATAATTATGTATTGATGGCCTTGTCGTAAGTAATATTAATAAATGCTCATTTTCTATTTTCATCTGCAAATGCCTATCGTTTTTAACAATTGAAAATATATATTATTTTAAGAGTATAGATGGTCTAGCTGTCAGTAATATTTAATTTATTTTTTCACTTAATCAATATTTTAAAAATATAAGCATGAATAAAATTATATTTATTTATCACTAACAAAATATAATATAACAAATAAAGTTAATACAAACATATATAATAAAATGATAGTGCATATAATTACTAACTAATAAATATTATGAGTGAGTAATTTAGAGAGAATAAGGAGCCCAAGATAAATACTTAGGACTGTTCTCGTTTTCGATTATCCAACGTTCTAAAAAAATAATCTTCAGTTCCATTAAAGAGAAAGTAAAAAAGAGAGTTCATGGATAAAAAAAAAGACTCCTTTCATTAGTTGACAGACACGTTTTGATAAAAATAGTGGAAGATATAATTCCTATTTATTCTTTATCTTGCTTAAACTCTCGGACTCCCTAATCAGAGAAATTTATGGTATTTTATCTCAATTTTAGTGAGATAAAAAAGGTTCAGAAAGAAAAATGGCTTAGGTGAGTTGGGATCTTATGTCAAGGTAAAAAAAAAAAGACAATCACGAATTTAAAGACCTACGAGCCTAAAATCTGGCTTTTCTTGCTAAACAATGCTGGAAACTAGCTACCCAACTAGATTCTCTTATATCCAAGGTCTATAAAAGAAAATACTATAGATACAGTTCTTTCATGAAAGCAGAGACGGATAACTTACCTTCTTGGAGATGGCGGAGTGTTCTAGAAGGTCGTTCAGTGCTAAAAAAGTAGCTTACTTGGCGGGTTGGCAATGGCAACAGCATCCAAATTCTCGCTGACCCTTGGCTTCCTCCCAATCATCCATTCCTAATCCTTCTTTCAGCTGTCACAGAAATTCAGAGACATAATATTGTGGGTAAAAGATTTAATGCTACCCAATAAAAACTAGAATCAGAATCTAATTAATCAACTCTTCTTACCTGAAATTAGTCAGCAAATTCTATCAATTACAATCTCAGAAAGTGAAGACAGACTTCATTGGAATGCAACTCGAAGCAGAAAATATGAGGCAAGCTATGGCTACCAAGTGGCGTATCATTTCAAGCACTCTCCAATAAAATTTTGTCTAGAAATTCTCCAACGTAAAGAAATCTGGTGTCAAATGTGGAGGCTCTCTCTTCCTCCAAAATTGAAGATTTTCCTCTGGAAAAGCATGCACGAGAAGCTCCATGTCCTTAATCTGCTCAACCAACGCCTCCCTTTAATTTCCCTATTATGTCGCCGTTACCAATAAGATGCAGAATCGATCAATCATTGTCTATTCTTATGCGAGAAAGCAAAAGAGGTATGGAATAAAAGTCCCATTACCATAAATTTTGTCAACAACAACTCACCTTCCTTTTGGTCAGTCTGGTCAGAGAGATCTGAACACTTCAGAGTTCGACATGGTGGGTCATCGCAGTTGGTGTTGTTAGCAACGTTGTGTAGGAAAATTTGGAAATCCAGGAACATTATGAACTTTGAACAAGAATTGATCCCTCCAGAAGCAACAGTGGAGTCATGGTTGAAGCTTGTGAATGAGTTGTCTTCCAATCCCTAGTTCTGCATTCACTTTCCTTTTTCTAATCTATTTTCTCTCTCATTCATGTTTTGTTGCTGTAATCACGCTTTAGTGAACTTTGAAAATTTTCTCTTTCTTTTGCTATGTGTCATAACATGGACCCCGTTGTACTTTGCTTCAATCAATGAATAAAATACATCTATCTTTGGAAAAAAATATTATAAGTGAGTATAAAATGAAAAGTTGTTATAAAATCAAACTAACCCTCAATTCCCTTAATTCTATTATTTTTCTTTTTCTGTTTTCTTGAATTGGTACTTATTGTATCAGTAGTACTTATATCCTCTCTATATAAATAGTGTTGTATTTCAATCCAATAATGTGAATAATACTCTAACTCAATGAATGAAGTTCTGCTCTGTTTTTTCTCTGGGTATAGTTTCTGCATCAATGCATGAACTAATCTTCATGCAATTTGTTCTTGCTTCAAGTTCAATTGTTAACAAATACAAATACATCATACATAGTTCTCGTCAAGAAACTCTTCATCATTATCATTAGTATTGTGTTCGAGTCTGTAGCATCATCGTCTTTGAAGAGGGTCGATTGGGTCATCGGCTCGAGGCCTATACTTGCTACCATTATCAGTGGTCAATATGAAGTAAGGTGGAGGAGATGTTGAAAAATTTTGGTTCTTAATTCCAAGCTAAGACCATCCATATTAAATTATTAAGAAAGAGAGATGAGAGTGCGGAAGCGTACCTGAATTTATGAGTATAATTGAAAAAAATTGATTCTTTGATCTTCCTCAACCAAAACCTTATATATTTTTGATAGGGTGAAATCGCAACTCCTCTAATGGAAAAAGAGCTACGGAGGCGGCCTTAATATGTTGAGGACCAAAACCCTAAAGTCACTATTTATATTTAAGTGTGATGGTGCGGTATTTGTAACCCACTAACTTACCGGCAAGTGCACCAGGTCGTACCAAGTAATACCTTACGTGAGTAAGGGTCGATCCCACGAGGATTGATGGATTAAGCAACAATAGTATTTGATAGGCTTAGTTAGACAAACAGAAAAGAGTAATTGAGAGTTCAAAAGTATTAAACAATAAAGAAGAGTTTGAAGACGGGCAGGTGAATAGGTGAGGAATAAAATATTGAGAAAGCAGTTAAGACTTCAGAGTTATCTATTTTCTGGATTGATTTTTCTTATTAACTAATTTTAATCATGTAAGATTTAATTCATGGCAAACTATTTGTGACTAGACCCTAATTCCTTAGACCTTCCTAGTCTCCTCTAAAATTCATCAACTGCCAATTCCTTGGTCAATTAATTCCAATTAGAGGGTGATGATCAAATTCTAGTTTATATGCCACAAGAATCCTAATTATCCAAAAATAAAGGGATTATATGTCACGTATCCTGTTAAATACAAACAATTAGAAATTCAGGATAATATGTTTTCAAGCTATTGTTCAAGTAAAGAGCTTTTCCAAGTTATACAAGAACTCAAATAGAACATGGGTCATACTTTCGTTCCACCCAAATTCATAAACTAAAGAACGAAAGCAATTATTGAAATATAAATCAAAACATGAATTAAAATAGAAAAATAATATTATCAATCCATACAATAGACAGAGCTCCTAACCTTAACAATGGAGGATTAGTTGCTCATGGAATATGGAATGTAAATTTGTATGGAATAATGTTGTGGAATGTTGTGGAATGTTGTTCTGGAACCACCCTATTGGGATCCCTTTTATAACTAATCCTAATAATTTAAAAATCAAATTTCTAAAATTAAAATTAAAATAATATCTTTTCCTAAAATAAGATTTGAGTTTAAATTCGAATTAATTAACAAGTCTTCAGCTGATGGGTGGGGACCACTTGATTTGTCCCTTCTGCAACTTCTAATCTGTGATTTCTGGACTAAGAACTGGGTCAAAACAGCCCAGAAATCGCCCTCAGCGTTTTTTTGCGTTTTCTGCACGTGGCGCATGTCACGCGTATGCGTCGGTCACGCGTTCGCGTCATTTGTGCAGATTCCAGTCCACGCGTTCGCGTCAGGCACGCGATCGCGTCATTGCGATTTCCTCCATTCCGCGCGGTCGCGTGAGCCATGCGTCCGCATCGGTATTCGCTGGTCATCTCCTTGGTTTCTTCTCTTCTTCTGCAGAAACTTCATCAAATCCATCCGAATGCTACCTAGGATGAATAAAATTGCACAAAACTCAAAATAGCATCCATAGTGGCTAAAATATAATTAATTCTTAATTAAACTCAACAAGTTAGATGCAAATTCACTAGGAAAAGATAGGAAAGATGCTCATGCATCACAACACCAAACTTAAACTGTTGCTTGTCCTCAAGCAACCAAAAACTAATATAAGCTTAGGATGTGAATTTGCATGAGAATGAGAGTTCGATTAAGCTCATGTCTCTTCTTATAGTGGGGTTTACAACTGCAATCCTGAATAGTTTTGGCATCTCACTTTATCCTTTGAAGTTCAGAATGATTGGCATCCATAGGAACTCAATCCAGATAGTGTTATTGATTCTCCTAGTTCAGTATGTTGATTCTTGAACACAGCTACTTATTGAGTCTTGGCCATGACCCTAAGCATTTTGTTTTCCAGTATTACCACCGGATACATAAATGCCACAGACACATAACTGGGTGAACCTTTTCAGATTGTGACTCAGCTTTGCTAGAGTCCCCAGTTAGAGGTGCCCAGAGTTCTTAAGCACACTCTTTTTGCTTTGGATCACGACTTTAAACGCTCAGTCTCAAGCTTTTCACTTGACACCTTCACGCCACAAGCACATGGTTAGGGACAGCTTGATTTAGCCGCTTAGGCCAGGATTTTATTCCTTTGGGCCCTCCTATCCATTAATGCTCAAAGTCTTGGATCCTTTTTACCCTTTGCCTTTTAGTTTAAAGGGTTATTGGCTTTTTCTGCTTGCTTTTTCTTTTTCTCTCTTTGTAATTTTTTTAATATATATATATATATATATATATATATATATATATATATATATATATATATATATATATATTCCGCAAGCTTTGTGTTTTTCACTGCTTTTTCTTGCTTCAAGAATCAATTTTTTGATTTTTCAGATTATCAATAACAATTTTCTTTTTTTTTCATTATTCTTTCAAAAGCCAACAATTTTAACATTCATAAACTTCACTATAAAAAATATGCACTGTTCAAGCATTCATTCAGAATCACAGAAAATACCACCACATCTAAGTAAATGAGACTACTCTAAAAATTAAACTCAAATTCTCATGCACTACATCTGTTCTTCTTTCTTTTTGATTTCAAGCTTAGTTGGCAATACATGAGACATCTTTCAGAATTAAAGCACTTAACAGAAAAATTAAGCTAGAACCTAAGAATCTACTAATAAAGGATCATGCAATAAACAAAACAAAGTAGCAGGAAATCGGAACATACATAATAAAAACGGGATGGAATAAAAAATGAAAGAAACTCAACCACCTGGGTTATCTTAGCAGTTGTTTTATTCTTCAGGTTGCGCTCCTTTGTGAAGATGATTCGCCTCCCTTTTTGTGTCATAGAAATAAACAGAAAACCCTTAAGCGAAGCGTCAACACCAAACTTAAAGGTTTGCTTGTCCTCAAGCAAACAAGAACTGAAAATAGAAGAGACAAATATTAAGATCAAAGAAAAATAAAAGGATAAGGGAATAAGAGAGAATTAGGAGTGGGGGAGAGAGAGAAAGAAAACTGGGCGGCGCAAACGACGCGTTCGCGTCATGCATGCAATCGCGTACGGCGCGCATTCTTCATAATGACGCGTTAGCGTCAGGCACGCGTCCGCGTGCCCTGGATTTTATGCGATTTGCGTGAAGCCAGCCGTGCGCCCGTGTGACTTTCTGTTCGCATGGCTTGGGAGCCAAATTCTCATACGACGCATTCGCGTCGTGCATGCGCACGCGTGGATGGCCATATGTGCAACTGACGCGAACGCGTTAGTCACGCGTCCGCGTGACCAAATTTGTGCTTTTAGCACACTTCTTGCCCCAAGCTAGCATAACTCTCTGTCCAGACACCTTTTACGTTAATTTTTCGGGTCACGCGTCTGCGTGGGTGACGCGCCCGCGTGAATGGCGAAAATAAAAAACGACGCGAACGCGTGGGGTACGCGTTCGCGTGGGATCGTCTTTGCTAAAGGCATGAGTCCAGCACCACTCCCGCGCAACTCTCTGTCAATTTTCATTTTTCACGCACACATGATTGACGCGTCCGCGTCAATGACGCTTGCGCGTCATGTGCCTCCTCCGCCCCTTTTTTTTTTTGAAATATAGCTTGAGGTGTTCGGTTCCTGGAAGAACATAGCTTCATGATCATAAAATTAGTAAGAACTCAATAAAAATAAAATAAAATAACTAAGAAAACTACTACTACGAAAAATAGCTAAGGATACGAAATTATCGGGTTGCCTCCCGACATGCGCTTCTTTATCGTCACTAGCTTGACGGTCAGCTCCTCTAAGGAGGAGGATCATAGGGGCTCAGCTCTTCACCCCTTACTTTGAACTTCTTTCCTGTGTCTCCATAACGTAGCTCAATATGCTCCAGAGAGAGGATTCTGATTACTGTATAAACCCATGCTGGATTGCTGGTCAACACCACCTTCATTCCTGGGGAGAAACCTTCAGTGGGGATCTTTTTGTTTCTCCATCCTCTGGGTATTTTTTTCTTTTTGGGGACCTCCTCCTTGGTGGATGATGTTGTTCCAACACCAAACTTAGGTTTGATGTCAGGCAGAATTTTATCGGTTGTCACCACAGGTGGTTTGAGTTACAGATTCTGCTGGGCATCATCAGGGGGTTCTTGAAGGTTAGGATCAATAAGCTCAGCTTGCATGCACCTCTCTTTTTCACCTGTTGAATGTACATCTTTGAAGACATGAAAGACCAGTTGCTCATTATGCACTCTAAGCACTAATTCACCCACTTCTACATCAATCAGAGCTCTTCCAGTGGCTAGGAATGGTCTTCCTAGAATTATAGAGGCATTCTCATCCTCCCCTGTATCAAAAATCACAAAATCTGCTGGGAAGAAGAACTTACCCACTTTGACCAAGATATTCTCCACTAATCCGTATGCAGGCTTCATAGATTTGTCCGACATCTGTAATGCTATCTTTGTGGGTTGTGCCTCTTGGATCTGCAGCTTTTTCATCACAGACAAGGGCATTAAATTGATGCTTGCTCCCAGATCACATAACGCTTTCTCAAAGGTTGTACTCCTGATGGTGCATGGAATTTGAAAGCTCCCTGGATCTGGCATCTTCTTTGGTAAGTTATTCTGAATGATGGCACTGCATTCTTTAGTCAGGACCACTGTCTCATCTCCCTTTAAAGGCTTCTTCTTTGACAACAGCTCCTTCATGAACTTGGCATAGAGGGGCATTTGTTCCAAAACCTCAGCAAAAGGAATATTGATTTGCAACTTCCTAAAGACTTCCAAGAACTTTGAAAACTGTTTGTCCTTGGTCTCCTTTTGAAGTCTCTGAGGATATGGCATTTTAGGCTTGTACTCAGGAGCCTTTGGCAATGTAGGATAAGTGTCAAGAGAGTCTGGGAATGGGTTGTCTGCACGCTTTGGAGGGGTGTGCTCCACTTCTCCCTCCTTCTCCTCTGGAGCTTCCTTTTCAACTAGCTCTTCATTGGCCTTGGTCTCAGAGCCAGCTACTTTACCACTTCTCAATTGAATAGCCTTGCAATCTTCTCCTGGGTTCACCACTGTATCCTCTTGAAATGTACTTGCAGACCTCTCAAGTATTTGCTTGCTCAGTTGGCCCACTAGCACCTCTAAGTTTCTAATAGAGGCTCTGGTTTCCTGTATAACTTGTGCTTCCGTACTTGCCACTTGTTCACTTATTACGGTGATAGCCTTGCATTCCTCTCTTGGATTTGGAATTGTGTTACTAGGAAGGCTATTAGTGGTCCTCTGATCAATTTCATTAACCTTTGTGGCTAATTGACCCATTTGAATCTCTAGGTTCTTGATGGATGCTTTGGTTTCCTGTCTAAAACCTGTCAATATTGCTTTCAAATCATTGTTCTGCTGGAAACCGTCCTGAGAACTATTGTTGAAGTTCTGAGGTCTCTGAGGTTGGTCCCTCCACCCAAAGTTTGGGTGATTCCTCCATCCCTGGTTGTATGTCTTAGAATATGGATCATTGTTGGGATTTCTAGGACCACTCCCCATGTAATTCACCTGTTCAGAAGAAGGTTGAGCATAATCATAATTATCATTTTGCATAAAGTTACCTGCCATGTCATAGAAGACTTCCTATGGTGGATTTTGGGTGTTGATAGCTGAGACTTGCATGCCACCCATCTGTTGAGTAAGTAGATTTATTTGCTGAGACATCAGCTTGTTCTGAGCAAGAAGAGCATTAACAGCTTCTACTTCCAACACGCATCTCTTCTGAGGGGTCTCAGAGTTCACATGATTCCTGTTAGATGAGTATAAATTTTGGTTGTTTGCAACCAATTCAATCAGCTCAATAGTCTCCTCTGGTGTCTTCTTCTTGTGCAGTGAACCGCCTGCAGAAGTGTCTAGGCTCATCTTGGACATCTCACCCAAGCCTTCATAAAAGATATCCAGTTGGGTCCATTTGGAGAACATGTCCGGAGGGCATTGCCTAGTCAATAGCTTGTATCTCTCCCAAGATTCATAAAGTGTTTCTCCCTCCTTCTGTCTGAAGGTCTGAACCTCTAACCTAAGCTTAGTCAGCTTCTTTGGTGGGAAAAATTTAGTGAGAAACTCTGTAACAACCTTGTCCCAAGTATTCAGACTCTCCTTTGGTTGTGAATCTAGCCATAGCTTTGCTTTATCCCTCAGAGCAAACGGGAAAAGCATGAGTTTGTATACCTCTGGGTTCACTCCATTTGTCTTCACAGTATCACATATCTGTAGAAAATCAGATATAAATTGATTCGGATCTTCGTGAGGAAGACCATGATACTGACAATTTTGTTGCACCAGGGTGACCAATTGTGGCTTCAACTCAAAGTTGTTTGCAGTTATAGGAGGTACCACCATGCTTTTTCCATAAAGATCCGCAGTAGGGGCAGAATAAGAGCCTAGCACTCTCCTCTGTTGATCATCCCCATTCGGATTTACCACATTGGCATTAGCGTTATTATTTGTCATAGTGGATTCTGCAGTCTTACAAAGTCTTGCTTGTTGTAAACGTCGCCTGAAAGTTCTTTCAGGTTCAGGATCAAAGTCTAAGAGACGTTCTTTGTCTCTATTCCTACGCATACACAAGCAGAAAACAAGAAAAAAATGGGACTCTCTACGTCAGAGTGCAGAGAAGTCCCTGTGAGATAACCTGTGTAAAATAATAAAATAAAAATACTAAATAAATAAATAAATAAATTCAAAATTAAAAAGGAAAAATAAATAGGAAAATTAAAATAAAATTAACCACCAAACTCAAATTCAGAAATTAAAAAAATAAATTTTTAGTGCTATTTTATTTATTTATATATATTTTTTATTTTTTTATTTATTATTATTATTATTTTTTTAATAAAAGTAAAAAAAAAAAAGAAGTACGGTGTAAAGGGGAGGGGGAATGTAGACGAAAAGGAAAAGAGAAAAGAAATAAAAAAAGAAAAAAAATTAACGTAAAGAAAAGAAAAAAGAAAAAATAACGTAAAAAAATGCAAAATAAAAATTAATAATAATAGAAAAAAATAAAAAAAATTATCTAATCTAAGTAATCAAACAACGAATAGTTGTTAATCACAGTCAATTCCCGACAATGGCGCTAAAAATTTGGTGCGGTATTTGTAACCCACTAACTTACCGGCAAGTGCACCGGGTCGTACTAAGTAATACCTTACATGAGTAAGGGTCGATCCCATGAGGATTGATGGATTAAGCAACAATAGTATTTGATAGGCTTAGTTAAACAAACAAAAAAGAGTAATTGAGAGTTCAAAAGTATTAAACAATAAAGAAGAGTTTGAAGACGGGCAGGTGAATAGGTGAAGAATAAAATATTGAGAAAGCAGTTAACGCTTTAGAGTTATCTATTTTCTGGATTGACTTTTCTTATTAACTAATTTTAATCATGTAAGATTTAATTCATGGCAAACTATTTGTGACTAGACCCTAATTTCTTAGACCTTTCTAGTCTCCTCTAAAATTCATCAACTGCCAATTCATTGGTCAATTAATTCCAATTAGAGGGTGATGATCAAATTCTAGTTTATATGCCACAAGAATCCTAATTATCCAAAAATAAAGGGATTATATGTCACGTATCCCGTTAAATACAAACAATTATAAATTCAGATAATATGTTTTCAAGCTATTGTTTAAGTAAAGAGCTTTTCCAAGTTATACAAGAACTCAAATAGAACATGGGTCATACTTCCGTTCCACCCAAATTCATAAAATAAAGAACGAAAGCAATTATTGAAATATAAATCAAAACATGAATTAAAATAGAAAAATAATATTATCAATCCATACAATAGACAAAGCTCCTAACCTTAACAATGGAGGATTAGTTGCTCATGGAATATGAAATGTAAATTTGTATGGAATAATGTTGTAGAATGTTATTCTGGAACCACCCTATTGGGATCCCTTTTATAACTAATCCTAATAATTTAAAAATCAAATTTCTAAAATTAAAATTAAAATAATATCTTTTCCTAAAATAAGATTTGAGTTTAAATTCGAATTAATTAACAAGTCTTCAGCTAATGGGTGGGGACCACTTGATTTATCCCTTCTGCAGCTTCTAATCTGTAATTTCTGGGCTAAGAACTGGGTCAAAACAGCCCAGAAATCGCCCCCAGCATTTTTCTGCGTTTTCTGCACGTGGCGCATGTCACGCGTACGCGTTGGTCACGCGTTCGCGTTATTTGTGCAGATTCCAGTCCACGCGTTCGCGTCAGGCACGCGATCGCGTCATTGCAATTTCCTCCATTCCGCGCGGTCGCGTGAGCCATGCGTCCGCGTCGGTATTCGCTAGTCATCTCCTTGGTTTCTTCTCTTCTTCTGCAGAAACTTCATCAAATCCATCCGAATGCTACCTAGGATGAATAAAATTGCACAAAACTCAAAATAGCATCTATAGTGGCTAAAATATAATTAATTTTTAATTAAACTCAACAAGTTAGATGCAAATTCACTAGGAAAAGATAGGAAAGATGTTCACGCATCATGTGACACCCATTAAACTTTAAAATCTAAATAAAATAGTGTCTCTAGTTTTATTCTCATTTAATTCTAAATCAAAAGTAATAATGACTTATTCAATTTAGTATTTATAACAATAAATGAGATCACCATTATATAAGTCATTTGATGTGAAATAACTTAATTTGTGATTATAATTGATATATGTATTGCTTATTAATAGATTAGAAAATTAATAATTTCCTAATAGGAGAAGCTACACACTGTTAAAACGAAGAGTTGTCTTGCATGGATTGCATGAAGGTGTATAGATGACTAACCTTAGTAATCTCAGCATTCTGGGTCTCAAAGCTTGCTAGCTAGAGATAGGTGATCTCCACCTACTGAAGGTATTTACAAATTTTATTAATTAATATTATTAATATTATTGATATTATTATTAATATTATTAATATTAATAAATAGTTACTAACCGTTTAGTACCATTTGGTTGAAGGGATACAACTTTTTAAGGATTGTGTATGTTTAAAACATTGTGCCTATTGACTAAAGGGACACTACTCTTTAAGGATTGTGTATGTTCAAAACATTGTATCTATTGGCTAAAGGGATACAACTCTTTAAGAGTTGTGTATATTCAAAACATTGTATCTATTGGCAATAGAAAAGACACAACCATTTGTATACGTAACTAATCATAATTGCTACGTGCAATATGTATAAATAAGTCCTTATCCACTATTTCAGATTAGTAGTACTAAGTGTACAATTTACTCAACCATTAAGAGATTTTCTTTGTTCAAGAGAGTTGAGAATTTCTTACTATTGCTAATTAAGAAATTCTTAGGTTTCATTGTATCTTGGGAGAGTATTGTCATCAACCCTATAGCAACTAAGTGTGGGGACAAATATCTCTCTAAAGAAAGCGATCTAATCGTGCCTTGAAATCATTACACAAATATAAGATTTTGTCATCTTACCATCTTCATATACCCAACAATTTTAGAGAGATATTACTTGAAGATGGCACAAGATCAAAACACCACGTTCAAGGTCATGAATCAAGAGTTTGTCAAGTTAGATCGCTTAGATGGAACGAACTTCAATCGTTGGAAGGACAAAATGATGTTTCTTCTTTCAGTTCTCAATTTTACATATGTGATTGACCCAAAGACTACACCAATTGCCAATGCTGCTGAAAAATTCCACACTAGAAGAGGAAGAAGAGATTGTTCAATTGAAGAAGAAATGTGATGAAGATACTTTTGCATGTTGAGGTCATATGTTAATTCAATCACTATTAGAGATTTGGAAATCTTTGGAAGAAAAGTACAATACTAAACGACAAGGAACAGATAAGTTTATTATGATAAAATATTTCGAATTTATTATGAATGATACTATGTCTGTTATGGATCAAATTCATGAATTACAAATCCTTGTAAGTAGATTTCGTGATCTATAAGTGGTGATCCCTGAATCACTGCAAGGTGAAGAATATTTTTTTTCTTCTAATGAATTTGATGACTTTTGTGAATTACATAGTATTGTGCATCAATCTTTCGCTCCATATACTCTGCAACAAAATTGTTTGGCGGAAAGGAAAAACCGTACCTTAGTGGATATGGTTAATTCAATGTTACTAAATGCAAAATTGCCTTACAATTTGTGGGGTGAAGCATTATTGACATCATGTCATATCCATAATAGGATACCATCAAGACATAGAAAGGTTTCTCCTTATGAAATTTTGGAAAGGAAGGAAACCTAATTTAAATTATCTTAAAGTGTGGAGGTGTTTAGCCTTTTATCGAGTTCCTTATCAAAAGAGAACCAAATTGAGGCCAAGAGGCATAAAAGACACTTTTATAGGATATGCTCAAAATTCTAAAGCATATAAATATTAGACTTAGTGTCTAATATAGTTGTTGAATCAAGAGAGGTAGAATTTATTGAAAATAAGTTTATCAATTATTCAACTTCTAATTTAGAATATCCCCAAAATGATATTAATGTTTTACAAGAAATATCTATGGAGCAACCGAAAAGCTATGTGCTACCCGGAAATGAAAAGAAAGTTTTCAAATTAATTAAGTCTTTGTATGGGCTAAAACAAGCGCCTAAACAATGGCATGAGAAGTTTGATTCAGTGGTGTTATCAAATGGCTTCTCACATAATAGTCCGGATAAATGTATTTACTCAAAATTTACTAAAGATTATGGAGTAATCATTTGCTTATATGTTGATGATATGTTAATCATCGGAACAAATTTAGAAGGAATTCGTATAACAAAGGAGTATCTAACTTCTAAATTCAAGATGAAGGATTTGAATGAAGTTGATACAATATTAGGCATAAAGGTGCATAAGAATGAAGTTGGCTTTACTTTAAGTCAATCTCATTATATCAAAAAGATATTGGAAAAGTTTGATCATCTCACAATTAAAGAATCCAATATGCCGTATGATCCTAATCTTAAATTAGAAGGAAACATGGGACGACCTATAGCATAATTAGAATATGCTAGTGCTATAGAAAGTTTAATGTATGCAATGCATTGTATTAGACCTGATATAGCATTTGCTGTGTGCAAATTATCAAGGTTTACAGGAAAGCCTAACAATCAACATTGGAAAGCTATAACAAGAGTTCTTGGTTATCTCAAGAAAACCATAAACTTGAGATTACATTATAGTGATTATCCCGCAGTTTTAGAAGGTTATTCCGACGCAAGTTGGATTACAAATCTTAGTGACAACAAATCCACTTCAGGATGGATTTTCACCATAGGTGGTGGAGCAATAAGTTGGGCCTCAAAGAAACAAATATGTATTACACATTCTACTATGGAGGCTGAGTTTGTAGCTTTATCAGTCGCAGGTAAAGAAGCAGAATGGTTAAGAAATCTGTTATATGATATAAAGCTGTGGTCACAGCAAACGACAGCCATTTCAATCTTCTGTGATAGTGAATCAACCATGTCTCGAGCATATAATAAGGTTTATAATGGAAAGTCTAGACATATAAGTTTGAGACATGAGTTTGTGAGGCAACTAATAGATGATGGTGTAATTACCATCACTTATGTAAGATCTCAAGGAAATTTAGCAGACCCTTTGACTAAAGGTTTGTCAAGGGATAAAATCAAAGAGACTACTGCTAAAATGAGATTAAAATCTATTATTGCTAAATGATGGGAACCCAACCTTATTCTAGTAGACTACTAGTTTCAAGGTTTAATGGGTAATAACAAGTTATTTAGCAATTGGAGCACTAAGGTATATGATTTAGTGCTATTTACAATAAATTAGGAGGGTGAGTTTAAACTCTTAATAGAATGATAATATTATCTATCAAAAGATTCCACCTATATGAATATAAGAGTGGTGCCGCTCTAATCGAGAATTTTAGAGGTTTTATTATCGTAAATATTCATGAAACCAGGATGAGCACAAGGCCATATAAGTGCTTAAAATTGTAAACTCTTAAACTTGGAGGGTATAAGTAATGTGTGTGATTTTTGGTACTAGCATATGGAGTATAGGTTTAATCGATTAGACACCTATTACTTCGTTAAAACTTTAAAATTTACACTAAAAGAATGTTTAATCTTAGTGACACATTCTTTATGCATATACTTGTATGACATTTAAATTTTGTAAATAGTGGGGGATTGAAGGGTATTTACAAATTTTATTAATTAATATTATTAATATTATTGATATTATTATTAATATTATTAATATTAATAAACAGTTACTAACCGTTTAGTACCATTTGGTTGAAAGGACACAACCTTTTAAGGATTGTGTATGTTCAAAACATTGTGCCTATTGGCTAAAGGGACACTACTCTTTAAGGATTGTGTATGTTCAAAACATTGTATCTATTGGCTAAAGGGATACAACTCTTTAAGAGTTGTGTATGTTCAAAACATTGTATCTATTGGCAATAGAAAAGACACAACCATTTGTATACGTAACTAATCATAATTACTACGTGCAATATGTATAAATAAGTCCTTATTCACTATTTCAGATTAGTAGTACTAAGTGTACAATTTACTCAACCATTAAGAGATTTTCTTTGTTCAGGAGAGTTGAGAATTTCTTACTATTGCTAATTAAGAAATTCTTAGGTTTCATTGTATCCTGGGAGAGTATTGTCATCAACCCTATAGCAACTAAGTGTGGGGACAAATATCTCTCTAGAGAAAGCGATCTAATCGTGCCTTAAAATCACTACACAAATATAAGATTTTGTCATCTTACCATCTTCATATACCCAACACCTACTACCTCTAGTTTATCTACTTCAACTCATCTCGTTCCTGATAGCAGCTGGCTTCTAACTCTACATACCTCATTCTGCTACTTCATTTGTTCGGGTGAATTACTCTGTTAAGCAAAATGATTTGCTCTTGCAAGTCTGGACCACATGTAGTCGAGTGGTTCTCTTGTCGTCTGTAGTTTTAAAGACGATCAATCGTCGTCATAATTATTGACGCCAAGCATCGTAGATGACTTGGTTGTGCGTTTTTTTATAATTTATCGATCACAAAAAACTGTTGATAAAATCGTTAACAACAGGAACATGTTCATTCTTACAAAATTTTCAGAGCCACCATTCTTACAAAATTCCAAAGTCGATTTAAAAATATTCATTCCCACTATGCATAATTCTCTCATAAGTCATCACTAAGAGAACTAAACTTTTATATATATATATATATATATATATATAGTGAGAATGGATTGTTTATATGAGAAGATGAGAAATGAGAAAAAAAGAGGGAGTAGTAATTTTAATTTTAGCTTTTAAAACAAGTTTAATTTTAGCCATTAAAAATTTAATCTAATGATAATAATGTCATGAATAATAGATGATATGTTTTTTGTGGATGTTTCAACAATATTACTAAATCAGATAAGCTTTAATACTATCATATTTTAGAGATTCTTACATGAAAAAAATGTTAAATATATAATCACATTCGTATGACTTTTTTTTATCAATTTAAACTTTTTATAATGATAAGTAATTTTGTAGCAGAAATAAAAGTTATTATTTCACATTTATAAATATTATATAGATTATAATTTTGACCCATGTGTAACTTGGTTAAATTAAAAAACAGTAAAAACGTCACTATAATTATCATTATTCGCCAGACAAATTAATTGTCAAAGATTCTGGAGTTCCCCTATAAGATACCACTTGTATTTCTTTGAGTAAATAATTAATATGATCAAGCTATAAGCATATTGACCATTTTTATATATTTTCTTTCGTTTGGACCACTACTATATACCTAGCTGCCTCTATGAAGTGCATAAAAATCATCTTTGCCAACTTGTTAACGAAATTAAAGTTGGAGAAAAGGGGTTGCTAGGGTTGGCATGATTAACTTTTATTATTGTTATCACGTAAATGATGCTAAAACGAGGCCTAAAATAATACAGTTGTCTCATAGTAGTAGTCGTTTTGTTGCATTGTATTATATATTATTATTAACTAAAGGGTTTTATTATCAAGTATTTTAAGGATACTAGTTAATAATATATTAAAAAAAAAGATTTTTATATAGATAAAACAAAATTAAAATTTGTATACATTTATTATGATTGGAAATTCCAATTTTTTTTTCAATACAAACTTTTACTTTTATACTATTAACAAGTGTCTTTAGATTATTAATTAAAAAATAAAAACCTCTTAAATAAATGAGAGAAAACCAACTTAACAACGAATGGGAATATTATGAACACACAGATTTGGTTCAAATCCATGGTCTAGGTATTGTCCTTTTACGAACACACCAAAAGAAATAAATGGGATAAAAGATAAAATTATAATTATTTGCTAGCCCTTGTTTATGTTAATTTATGTAGTTATTAATATGCTCGGTTTTGAATAACCTGCAAATCTATCTATATATGGATCTAGTCTAGTTTAGACATGATTGTCGTTAAATTTATCAATAATTTAGATTACCTCCTAGATAAGCAATATCTCACAACGACTTGTTCAAATTAGATCATCTTTTAAAATTATTCCTCTTAATTATTACTCTCTCTCCTCCGGCCTTTTCATATATAATAAGTGTTTTTATTAGGTTTGTTTTCATATCAAATTTACTACTGTGATTTTTAAACTCATTAATTAATTACTTTATATCTATAGTATACTCTTTAACTATTTATTGTAAAATAGTATTAGTGGATATCTCAATCATGGAAAAAAATATTTTAATTAATATAAAATACATTACCTTTTTTTCTTTTTTTTTTTTGTTATAAAAAATGCTATTTATCCTTTAATGGTTCAGCCTCTTTTTTTTTTTTGGTGTCTTAATGGTTCAGCCTTTGTATCTTTTAATTTGATTTTAATAATTTTTTAATCACATATCTTCTTACTTTTAAGAAAACTATATCTAGTTAAATCTAATTTAAATTTAATAAAAAAATTATAACTTTTATGACTTTCTTCGTACTTTCTCAGTCTGTTACATTTTTTTTCTCACTGGATACCTTATTTGTGTGCTATTGTCATTTTCAATTGAACTACTTTGTTTGTGTCGTCATTTTGCTGCTCATTATTATTGTTCTCATTTTCCTGGTAAAAGGATACTCCTTTGTTATTTTTTTTTTAGTTAAGAGCTATGATGCTCATTAAAATCTTATATGATACGAGGATATGCATACATATAAAATATAAAGTATTTTTTAAGTAAATTGTAATGATATTTTGATATTTTATCGATATTAAAATATAAATTAAATTTTTTAATTATTTTTAATGTCTTATTTTAATTATATCAAGTATTTAAAATATTTTTTATTTTAATAAATAATAATATATACTATATCTAAATTTATTTTAAAAATATATGTTAAGAATAAGACTGGATACGATGACACGTGATGGTATTTAGGTGTGTCTAGGCGTATTCGGAGAAGAATTTTTTATTTTTTATTAAGACACGGTTGGATACAGCAGACACGCGTGTCGGACGAGTATCGGTGAGTGTCGTGTCCGAAATGTGTCTGACACGCGGACACGGCAACTCAGCAAAGTGTCCGTGCTTCATAACTTAAGAGATTATATCAGATTTTAGGGTTTAGAGTTTAGATTTTAAGATTTTAGAATTTAGGATTAGAATTTTAGGATTTAAGATTTAATATTTAAGACTTAAAATTTTAGAATTTAAATATTTTAAATTTGATTCTGATGTTATTTTTGTAATTTGGAATTTGTTTGAATTTAATTTTAAAAAAACAAAAGTGAATTTTAAGATTTTTAATTTGAATTTGTATATAAATATTAGAAAGATAATTTATTTATGTGTTTGTTGCAATTATATTTTTTGAATATGAAAAAAGGTTGATTTTAATTATTAGATACCTACTAATTGATTTGTAAATTTATACATGTTTGATAAGATTTAGAAAAAAGGTTGGAACCAACTTTTTTTCCCTTAATTTTTTTCCTTTAAATTGTTCTTCCTCTCTATTTTTACAATAATAATGCAAATTCTTAACTTATATTCAATTTGTTAGATCAGTAATTACCATTGTTGGGCTTAAAATAATACATTGCTCTCTTAAGCTTGCAAACTAACTCCTTATTAGCATTTGAAATACATCTTTCGAGTTATCTCATATATATAGACCTCTTCTTCTAAATCTCCATTAAAAAAAGTCGTTTTCACATCCATTTAATACAATTTTATGTCAAAGTATGCTACCAATACCATAATAATGTGAAAAGAGTCTTTCTTTAAAACAGAAAAAAAAAAGTTTTTCTGTAGTCAATTCCTTCCCTTTGAGTAAATTTTTTGGCAACAAGTCGAGCCTTGTAGTGCTCAATATTGCCTGATGAATCCTTCTTGGTCTTAAAGACCCATTTATAGCCAAAGGCCGTTTCCCCATCAGGTAATTCTATAAGATTCCAAACTTGGCTATCCGTCATAGAATTCATTTAATCCTTCATAGCATCTAGCCATAAATTGGAATTACGACTTTCCATTGCTTGTGAAAACGTCGTTGGATCCTTTTCATCACAAATATTACAGTCAAACTCAACAAGATACACTACATAGTCACTAGAAATTGTAGACTTTCTTATTCTTGTTGATCTTCTTAATATTGCATCATCAACCTCTTGTAAAGGTAGTGGCATAACAGATTTTCCTTCTTCTTGAAGTTACTCTTGAACAATATGTTCTTGAACAACATTTTTATTATGAAGAGTTTGATCCTCCACCATATGATCTACTTGAACATTATCTTCATGATGTGGAACATCAGTAATAGGTTGTTCTACATTGACCCTATCTGTATGGGCATTGTATTGAACAATCACTCTTGTACATGAAGAGGTTTGACAAATATTATCGTTCTTAACAACTTTAAGAGGATGATTTCTCCCACTTTTCACATCATGCTCTAAAAACCTTGCATTTCTAGATTCATCTATTTTATTTGAATGGGAAGGACAATAAAATCTATAACATTTAGACTTTTCTGCATAGCCAATAAAATAGACACTTATCGTCCTTGGGTCTAACTTCCTTTCTTGTAGATTATAAACCCGAACTTCAACAGGACAACCCCAAATGCGTATATGATTAAAACTAGGCTTCCAACCTTTCCATAGCTCAAATGGCGTTTTAGAAACTGTCTTTGTTGGAATTCTATTTAATATATATGCGGCTATCTTAAGCGCTTCACTCCACAAGGATAAAGGAAGATTGGAGTTGCTAAGCATATTCCTCACCATATCCAGCAAAGTGCTATTTCTTCTTTCAACTACACCATTTTGATCTGGTGTGCCAGACATGGTGTATTGTGCCACAATACCATACCCTTGAAGATACTTTACAAATGGACCAGGTGCTTGTCCACTTCCAGTATATCTCCCGTAGAATTCTCCACCTCTATCTGATCTCACGATCTTAATTTGCTTTCCGCATTATTTCTCTACTTCAGCTTTATAAAATTTAAAGGCGTCCAATGTCTCATATTTATTATGAAGCATATAGAGATACATATATCGTAAATAATCATCAATAAAGGAGATGAAGTATTTCTGACCACTTAAGGACATATTAGGACAACATATGTCAGTGTTAATTATTTCTAATATGTCAGAACTCTTCTTAGCACCTTTTTAAGACTTTTTGGTTTGCTTTCCCTTAATGCAATCCACACAAATATCAAAATCAGTAAAGTCTAGAGGTTTAGGAACTCCATCACTTACTAATTTCTTCAGTCTCTAAATGGAGATGTGTCCCAACCTTCGCTGCCACAACATAGAGGATTTTTCATTCATACCATTACCATGCATAACCATAAAACTAGATGGAATATTATTTGCTAAATGGACTTTAAATAAATCACCAATTAAAGTACCACGTCCAATAATATTAGAATTTTTAACAATGTCAACAGAATCATCATAAAAATTTATACATAATCTTTGATTTACAAGCTTAGATAAAGAAATCAAATTTTTTGAAAAATCTGGAATATAAATTTTTTTTTTAAATCTAAAATACAACCAGTATTTAATACAAGCCTAAATGTTCCAACGGCATCCACACATGAACGCATCCGATTGTCCATATAGATGCTTAGTTCACTTTCTATCGGTTTTCTTTTCCTTATAAAATCTGCAAGGTATTTGAAATATGAATTTCAGCACCAGAATCAATCCACCAAGTGTCATGACATATTTCAACAAAATTAGATTCAAAACACATTGAAAGAATAAAATCACAAAGGTTAGTACCTTTCTTTTCAAGCCAAACTTTAAATTTTGGGCACTCCTTCTTCATGTGTCCTTTCTTTTTACAAAAGAAACACCGTTCACCTTCTTTTTTCATAGGATGGGATGCCATACCCTTTCCTTTCTTCTTATGAGCTTGCATTTTACCACCCTCATTTGTCACTAATAGTGCACTTTCATCAAGTTCCTAAATTAGCCTTCCTTCCTCTTGCACACACATCACCAGTAATTCGTTAATGGACCATTTTTCTTTATGTCTGTTATAAGAAATCTTAAATGGTCCGTATTGGGTAGGAAGAGAATTTAGAATAAGATGCACCAAAAATGAGTTAGAGATCTCAAACTCTAAAGCTTTCAGTTGTGCTGTAATGTCTCTCAACCTCATGATGTGTTCATGCACATCTCTTGAGCCGGTAAGCCTCATGGATGACAATTATGTTATTAGGGTGCTTGCACCCGGTTAGTTAACGACTAATTAGCCCATAAATGAGAATTTATTCTAGAAAGTCAAAAATGTTATTTTTATAGCTTAATATGATAGAAGAAATCAAAACGAGAATTTCGATACCAATCTTATATAAATCGGCCCAAGATTGGACCGAACGAGCCAAACCGAGCCAACTAGACCCATATTGCGCCCTTGACCCAACCAAACTAAACCTAAAACCCTAAAAACAGCACTCTCTCTCCTCTCTTAAGCCTCCAAAACGCTGAAATGAAATGAGGAAGGGGAAGAACATTCTTCCAAAGTTCTAATTCTCATTTGATCTCCAAACCACCATAACTTTTGATCCCGAGCTCCGATTGCCGCACCGTTTGTGGCCACACGTTCACCGCGATGAGTTCTACAAAATTCACTACTTTGTTCTTGAGGTAAGCCACGATTTTAGTCCAGTTTTCTCTGCCTTAAATTCAAATTTTATGGAGAAAAAGTGTTGAAATTTTGGGCTCTTTGATGTTATAGGATCTAACTAGCTTGAAGGAGAGGCTTAATCTTGTCTCCTTGATTCTTGGGTATGGTAAGATTCTCAACCCTAGTGAAATTTGTGGGTTTATGATGTTTGGGTATTGAGTTGTTATGTTTGGATGTGATAATTGTGGTTAGAAAGTATATATATGTGTGTTGGAGCTTGATTGAGGTTTTGGAAAGCTTGAAAAATGGCTTTGGTGTGCTAAAAATCTGTTCTTGGAGGTGTTGAAGTTTTGAGAGCTTGTGGAAAGGTGATTTGGAAGTGCTCTGGGTTGAGCGGGAAAATCGGCTAAGGTATGGTCTCGGTTTCCTGTATCTAAAATGTAATGTGGTGTGAAAACTTATGCTAGAGGCCCTAAGATAGAATTTGAATGGTTGATGTTGTGGAATAGTTGAGATAAATTAAGTGGTTATGTATATGATTAATGAATATTGATATTTTGATGGGGTAATACATGAGAGATATGCATGTTTTGATATATGCTTAATGATTGATTGAGGTTGAATTGTGGGTGAAGCCATGTTGATGGTGAGGATGATATTAATTGTGTGTATTGATAGTTTATTAGGAATGATATTGTTGAAAATTGGGATGAGAAAATATGTCTAATATGTTATTGTGTTTAAAGTCGAGTTACTTGGTTGAGATAGGCTAAAATGATGGATTGGTGGGTTATGAATTTGATAAAAATGTGAATGTATGAGTTGAGGAGGCTTGAGGTTGATTTTTGGTATGTTTTGGTTGATTTTAAAAAAGGTTGGAATTAGGTTGTTTTGAAAATGGCACTTTGTGGTTTTGTATGAAAATATGGTTTTGGGGCAAACTTTGACGGAGCATAACTTGGACTCCGGATTCCCGATTTGTCTCAAACTTGTTTAGAAATGAAATTGGACCCGGGATGTTTATGCCGTTCGAAGAACGGGTGAAAAATGATTTGAAACGGAGAAGTTATACCCGTCGGAAGATTGGGGTTTGAAATTGTGAATTCTGCAGCTTTTTAACTTAGTAAAATCTTTGGCAGAACGCACACCCACGCATATGCGTAGCCGACGCGCACGCGTCGTTTTCATATATTCACTAACCACACATGCGCCTGGCCTACGCGTACGCATCGATGAGCTAAATCAGTTGTCCAGCCAAAATTCCTGAGAGTTGTGCGGGAGTTGTGCTGGTTTTGTGCGTGGGGCACAAAACGCACCCACGCGTACGCGTGGCTGACGCGCAGGCGTCACTTGGCTTTTCTCCCATCCACGTGTGCGACGCATACTCGTCACTATGACTTTTGGCTTTCAACACGTGCGCGTGGGCGACGCGCACGCGTGATCCTGTTTTCATCCCAAAGTTGATTTTTTAGTTTTTAAAGCTAAATTTCAGACTTCTAAACCTCCAATCTCACCCCTTATGTCTTAAAACTTTATGATATGCCTAGCAATGAGAAGGGCTAGCGAATGTGGTAACTTATGAATCAAGAAATGGGAGAATTAATGATCAATGATGATCAAAGAGAATGGTATGAGATACCGAGGATGGTGGTAGAAGTGCTTTATATGCCATGAGCCGAAGGGCTGTATTTGTTAATACATTGGCTGGTTATGGATTGAATTATAAGCCGGATGGCTGAGTTATTGCCAAATTATAGCTGAGCTATTATTGAATTATGACTGAGTATGATTGCATATATGCGTATTGAATGAAATGTGAATGTTGCACTTCCACTATCTGAGATACGAGTTTCCCTGGGAGAAAGTAGTGGCTAGCCACCATGTGCTCCAGCTGGAGACTCGATACTCTACTGACCCTATGTCGTAAGTGTGGCTGGATACTGTGAAGTTCCAGATGAGCTTGCCCCCGTGAATATACACCAGCGAGGGTGTTGGATATGAATTATGATTTATGATTGAGTATAACTCGAGTTGGGGATGCACGACAGAAGGAAAGTCCAATGGTTAGCTACCAGGACCTGTCGGGTTGGCGTTATAACCGACAGATGAGACTCATCAGCCATTAGGACAGTCATTCATCATATGCATATTTTGTGAATTGTTTGGAATTGCCTGATTGACTGCATATTACCTGCTAATTGTCTAAATGTCGTATCTGCTTCCTATTTGTATATCTCCTTGTCTGATATAATTGTGAACAATAATGGCAATGGCGAGGTGGAGCTCAAGGCCCGATGACACTAGCAACCTTCTTAAAGGTTAATCCACCTAAGTTCAAGGGAACCACCAACCTGACTGAGGCCGATACCTGGTTTCAGGCTATGGAGCGAGCACTCCAAGCACAGTTGGTACCTGAAGAGCAGTGTGTTGAGTTTGCTACCTATCTGCTCACCGGGGAAGCATCGCATTGGTGGCAGAGAACCCGACGTCTTCTGCAGCAGGGTGATGATCCTATCACTTGGGATGTCTTTCAGGTAGAATTCTATAAGAAGTACTTTTTGAATTCTGCTAGGACGGCCAAGGAACTGGAGTTACTGCAGCTGAAGCAGGGTGCTATGTCCGTATCTGAGTATACAGACAAGTTTGAGGAGCTATTAAGGTTTTCTTACATGTGTCAGGGAGCTCCAGGAGACTTCGAGGAATGGAAGTGCATTAAGTATGAAGGAGGGCTCCGGAGCGATATCTTTAGCTCAGTGGGACCAATGGAGATCAGAACCTTTTCAGAATTGGTGAATAAGAGTAAGGTTGCTGAGGAGTGTGTGAAAAAGGCAGCTGCAGAGAGAGGAAGCCATAGGGGACCATTCCCACAGAACCGAGGGAAGAGCTTTGCTCCTAGGGGTCCGCCTTTCAAGCAGGGAGGCTCTTTCAGGAGGCCCAACAACAACAACTCACAAGGGAAAAGGTTTGGGAAGCAACCTCAGAATGAGCAAGCTTGTGCTAGATGCGGGAGTCATCATTCGAGAGTCCCGTGCAAGGCCGGATGGGGCTTGTGTTATTCTTGTGGTAAGGCGGGGCATAGAGCCTCAAACTGTCTGGAGAAGCAGAAGCGAGGTGCAGGAAGAGCACAGCAGCCTGGTCGGGTGTTCACCACCTCAGCTATGGGTGCCGAGGGATCTGAGGCACTTATCCGAGGTAACTGTGAGATGGCTGATCAAGTTTTAAATGCTTTATTTGATTCGAGAGCAACACATTCATTCATTTCATTTGAAAAAGATAGTGAGTTAGGATTGAAGATTGTAGTCTTAGGTTATGACCTAAGGGTCTATAATGCTACCCATGAAGTCATGATAACTAGGCTAGGATGCCTGCAAGTTTCATTTAGGGTCAAGCAACGTGATTTTTTTGTCCTTGATTTAATCTTCTTGCCGATAACCGGTCTTGATCTTATCTTGGGTTTGGACTGGTTATCTAAGAACCATGTTCTGCTCGACCGTTCTGCAAAATCGGTGTACTTTATGCCAGAAGATACAGAAAGGGCCGGTTGTGTTGAATAGTTATTACCTGAACTCTATGATGGTGTATTGTTCTGGGACCAAATGTCAGGGTATTTTGTTGTTAACTGCGGGTGTTTCGGGTGATGATCAAAGCTTGGAGCAAATTCTGGTTGTGTGTGAGTTTCTAGAGGTGTTTCCCGACTATATTGATGAATTTCCACCTAACCGAGAGGTGGAGTTTACTATTGAGTTGGTGCCTGGGGCTAGACCAATCTCGAGTGCTCCTTATAGGATGTCACCGCTAGAAATTTCCGAGCTAAAGTCTCAGCTAGAGGATCTGTTGGGTAAGAACTTTATCTGACCAAGTGTTTCTCTGTGGGGCGCGCCAGTGTTACTGGTAAAGAAGAAAGATGGGAGCATGCGACTCTGTGTGGATTACAGATAGTTGAACAAGGTCACAATAAAGAATAATTACCTATTGCCGAGGATTGACGATCTCGTGGATCAGTTACAAGGAGCCGGGGTTTTCTCCAAGATCGATTTGCGATCCGGTTATCACCAGATAAGGGTGAGAGGTGATGACATCCCTAAGCTTTCAAGACTCGTTATTGTCATTACGAGTACACTGTAATGGCTTTTGGGTTGACAAACGCTCCTGCAGTGTTTATGGATTATATGAACAGAGTTTTCTGTCCGTTTCTGGATAAATTCGTTGTTGTCTTCATTGACGACATACTGATTTATTCCAAGACTAAAGAGGAGCATGCGGAACACTTGAGGACCGTGTTGCAGATACTGAAGGAAAAGAAACTATATGCGAAACTATCTAAATGTGAATTCTGGAAGAGTGAGGTGAAGTTTCTGGGTCACGTGGTGAGTAAACAGGGGATAGCTGTCGACCTTCTAAGGTGGAAGCAGTGATGGAGTGGAGGCAACCAAAGGAGTTTTCTGGGCTTAGCTGGCTACTACCAAAGATTCATCAAGGGCTTCTCGCAAATAGCTTTGCCATTGACAAAGTTAACCCACAAGGATGCGCCGTTTGTTTGGACTCCTGAGTGTGAGGAGAGCTTTCAAGCGTTGAAGCGAAAGTTGACCACCGCGCCTGTGTTGGTGTTACCTGAGCCGAACGAACTATTTGAGGTGTACTGTGATGCCTCACTAAAGGGTCTAGGGTGCGTGCTGATGCAGCATCGTAATGTGGTAGCGTATGCCTCGCGGCAGTTGAGACCTCATGAAGTTAACTACCCACCCTACGCACGATTTGGAACTTGCTGTGGTCGTGTTTGCGTTAAAGGTGTGGAGGCATTACCTCTATGGGGTTAAGTTCTGAGTTTTCTCTGATCACAAGAGCTTGAAATATCTCTTTGATCAGAAAGAGCTTAATATGCGACAGAGGAGGTGGATGGAGTTACTGAAGGACTACGACTTTGAGTTGAATTACCATCTGGGAAAAGCGAATGTAGTAGCGGATGCGTTAAGTTAGAAGTCGTTGTATGCTGCTTGGATGATGCTTTGGGAAGAAGAGTTTCTCAAGGCATTCGAGGGTCTAAAGATTGGTGTTCAAGAAGTGTCTGGAACCCCGTGTTTGAGTCGATTACAGATCTCAAGTGACTTTAAATTCGAACTCCTAAAGGCTCATGAAAACGATGCCGTGTTACCGAAGGTTTTGCCAGCTACTGAGCAAGGAATGCGGTGGAGAGTGTCGGAGGATCATGATGGGATATGGAGATTCAAGGATAGGATCATAGTGCCGGACGTTGGCACTTTGCGGCAAGATATCTTAAAGGAAGCACACAAAAGCGGATTTTCTATTCACCCGGGGAGTACTAAAATGTACCATGATTTGAAAGCGATGTTTTGGTGGCCGGGTATGAAGAATGATGTGGCGGAATACGTCTCAAAGTGCTTAACTTGTCAGAAGGTGAAGATTGAACATCAGAGACCTTCCGGGACGTTGCAACCTTTAGAAGTTCCGCAATAGAAATGGGAGAGCATTGCGATGGACTTTGTGTCGGGACTGCCAAGGACTAGGGCCGGTTTTGATGCTGTTCGGGTGATTGTGGACCAACTGACGAAGTCGACTCACTTTCTACCCATTCGGATGAATTACACCCTTGAGGAACTAGCACCGTTGTACATAAAGGAGATTTTGAGACTTTATGGTGTGCCTACCACTATAATTTCTGATAGAGATCCTTGTTTCACTTCAAGATTCTGGGGTGCATTTCAGAAAGCTTTCGGAACCCGATTAAGCTTGAGTACGGCTTACTATCCTCAAACAGATGGTCAATCCGAGAGGATGATCCAAACCTTAGAAGATATGTTGAGAGCTTGTGTTCTGGATCAGCCGGCGAGCTGGAATCGATATATGCCGCTAGTGGAGTTTGCGTACAATAATAGCTACCATGCGAGCATCGGAATGGCTCCGTATGAGGCTCTGTATGGGAAGAAATGCCAATCTCCGCTATGATGGTATGAAGCTGGGGAGAAAAGCTTGTTGGGGCCGGAGATGATAGCTGAAACTACCGAACAAGTCAAGAAAATCCGAGATAGGATACTCACTGCGCAGAGTCGTCAGAAAAGTTACACCGATCAGAGGCGGAAGCCCTTGGAATTTGAGGGAGGAGACCACGTTTTCCTTAAAGTTACTCCAACCACAGGAGTAGGTAGGGCAATTAAAGCGCAGAAGTTGAATCCTCGATACATCGGTCCGTTTCAGATCCTAGAAAGGGTTGGACCAGTGGCGTATCGAATGGCTCTACCACCCCACCTTTCGAACTTGCACGACGTATTTCATGTGTCACAGCTTCGAAAGTATACTCCTGATGCTAGCCATGTGTTAGAACGGGAATCGGTTCAGTTAAAAGAAGATTTGACGCTTCCAATGACTCCGGTCAGAATTGACGATACAAGTATCAAACATTTACGTGAAAAAGAAGTTTCGTTAGTCAAAGTGGCATGGAGTCGAGCCGGTGTTGAGGAGCACACTTGCGAACTTGAGTCGGAGATGTGAACTGACTATCCGCACTTATTCTCAGGTAATTGAATTCGAATTTTGTGGGCCAAATTCCCAATTAGGTGGGTAGAATGTAAAACCCGTTTAATTAACGACTAATTAGCCTATAAATGAGAATTTATTCTAGAAAGCCAAAAATGTGATTTTTATGGCTTAATATGATAGAGGAGATCAAAACGAGAATTTCGATACCAATTTTATAGAAATCGGCCCAAGATTGGACCGAACGGGCCAAACCGGGCCAACCGGACCCATATTGGGCCCTTCGCCCAACCAAACTAAACCTAAAACCCTAAAAACAACACTCTCTCTCCTCTCTTAAGCCTCCAAAACGCTGAAATGAAATGAGGAAGGGGAAGAACACTCTTCCAAAGTTCTAATCCTCATTTGATCTTCAAACCACCATAACTTTTGATCCGGAGCTCCGATTGTCACACCGTTTGCGGCCACGTATTCACCGCGATGAGCTCTACAAAATCCAATACTTTGTTCTTGAGGTAAGCCACGATTTTAGTCCAGTTTTTTCAGCCTTAAATTTGAATTTTATAGAGAAAAAGTGTTAAAATTTTGGGCTCTTTGATGTTATAGGATCCAACTAGCTTGAAGGAGAGGCTTAATTTTATCTCCTTGATTCTTGGGTGTGGTAAGATTCTCAACTCTAGTGGAATTTGTAGATTTATGATGTTTGGGTATTGAGTTGTTGTGTTTGGATGTGATAATTGTGGTTAGGAAGTGTATATATGTGTGTTGGAGCTTGATTGAGGTTTTGAAAAGATTGGAAAAAGGGCTTTGGTGTGCTAAAAATCTGTTCTTGGAGGTGTTGAAGTTTTGAGAGCTTGTGGAAAGGTGATTTGGAAGTGCTCCGAGTTGAGCGGAGAAATTGGCTAAGGTATGTTCTCGGTTTCCTGTATCTAAAATATAATATGGTGTGAAAACTTAGGCTAGAGGCCCTAAGATAGGATTTGAATGGTTGATGTTGTGGAATGGTTGAGATAAATTATGTGGTTATGTATATGATTGATGAATATTAATGTTTTGATGGGGTAATGCATGAGAGATATGCATGTTTTGATATATTCTTAATGATTGATTGAGGTTGAATTGTGGGTGAAGCCATGTTGATGGTGAGAATGATATTAATTGTGTGTATTCATGGTTGATTGGAAATGGTATTGTTGGAAATTGGGATGAGAAAATATGTCTAATATGTTATTGTGTTTGAAGTCGAGTTACTTGGTTGAGATTGGTTAAAATGATGGATTGGTGGGTTATGAATTTGATAAAAATGTAAATGTATGAGTTGAGGAGGCTTGAGGTTGATTTTTGGTATGTTTTGGTTGATTTTAAAAAGGGTTGGAATTGGATTGTTTTGAAAATGGCACTTTGTGGTTTTGTATGAAAATGTGGTTTTTGGCCATAGTTTGACGGAGCATAACTTGGGCTCTGGATCCCTGATTTATGCCAAACTTATTTAGAAATGAAATTAGATCCGGGATGTTTATGCCGTTTAAAGAACAGGTGAAAAATGATTTGAAACGGAGAAGTTATGCCCGTCGGAAGATTGGGGTTTGAAATTGTGAATTTTGCAGCTTTTTAACTTAGTAAAATCTTTGGCAGAACGCACACCCACGCGTATACGTGGCCGACGCACACGCGTCGTTTTCAAATGTTAACTACCCATGCGTGCGCCTGGCCTACGCGTACACGTCGATGAGCTAAATCAGTTGCCCAGCCAAAATTTCCGAGAGTTGTGCGGGAGTTGTGCTGGTTTTGTGCGTGGGGCACAAAACGCACCCACGCGTACGCATGGCTGACGCGCAAGCATCACATACGTGTCACTATGACTTTTGGCTTTCCACGCGTGCGCGTGGGCGATGCACACGCGTGACCCTGTTTTCATCCCAAAGTTGATTTTTGAGTTTTCAAAGTCAAATTTCAGACTTCTAAGCCTCCGATCTCACCCCTTTTGTCTTAAAACTTTATGATATGCCTAGAAATGGGAAGGGCTAGCGAATGTGGTAACTTGTGAATGAAGAAATGGGAGAATTAATGATCGATGATGATCAAAGAGAATGGTATGAGACACGGAGGATGGTGGTGGAAGTGCTTTATATGCCATGAGCCGAAGGGCTGTATTTGTTAATAAATTGGCTGGTTATGGATTGAATTATGAGCCAGATGGCTGAGTTATTGCCAAATTATGGCTGAGCCATTATTGAATTGTGGCTGAGTATGATTGCATATATGCGTATTGAATGAAATATGAATGTTGCACTTTCACTATCTGAGATACGAGTTTCCCTGGGAGAAAGCAGTGGCTAGCCACCATGTTCTATTGGTGGAGACTCGATACTCTGCTGATCCTATGTCATAAGTGTGGCCGGACACTGTGAAAGTTCCGGATGAGCTCGCTCCCGTGAATATACACCAGTGAGGGTGTTGGATATGAATTATGATTCATGATTGAGTATAACTCGAGTTGGGGATGCACGACAGAGGAACAGTCCAATGGTTAGCTACCAGGACTTGTCGGGTTGGCTTTATAACCGACAGATGAAACTCATCAGCCATTAGTTTAGTTTTAGCTTAGTTTAGTAGTGAGAGTTAGTTTCTAGAGAGAGAAGCTCTCTCTTCTCTCTAGAATTAGGATTAGGATTAGGTTTAGTTCTTAGATCTAGGTTTTAATCTTTGCTTTCTTCCACTTCTATCTCTCAATTCTTTGTTGCTACATTCATCTTCTTCTATTCTTTTGTTATAATTTCCTTTATGTTGTTCTTATATTTTGTTGTAGCTCTAGTATTGTTCCTTCTACATTCTTCCAATTCAATAAGAGGTAATTCATAATAATTGTTCTTCTTTGATTTTCTATTGTTGATCTCTTGTTTTTGTAGTTGTAGATTCCTTTAATTCTTGCATTTAATAATGTTTACTTCTATTGCACTTTATGTGTTTGTTGAAATGTCTCTTTTAGTTTTAGTGTAGATTTTGTTCCTCTTGGCCTAGGTAGAGTAATTAGTGACACTTGAGTTATCTAATTCCTTTGTTGATTGATAATTGGAGAGATTGCTAATTGGTTTGGAGTGCACTAAAGCTAGTCTTTCCTTGGGAGTTGGCTAGAACTTGTGGCTCAAGTCAATTCATCCACTTGACTTTCCTTTATTTAGTAAGGGTTAACTAAGTGGTAGCAATGAACAATTTTCATCACAATTGAGAAGGATAACTAGGATAGGACTTCTAGTTCTCACACCTTACCAAGAGCCTTTTGTAGTTGTTAGTTTATTTTCATTGCCATTTACTTTTCATGCTTCTTATCCAAAACCCCAAAATAACTCATAACCAATAACAAGACACTTTATTGTAATTCCTAGGGAGAACGACCCGAGGTTTGAATACTTCGGTTATTAATTTTAGGGGTTTGTTTTAGTGACAAACAACTTTTTGTATGAAAGGATTAGTGATTGGTTTAGAAACTATACTTGCAACGAGAATTCATTTGTGAAAATTCTATACCATCAAAAATCCGTTCATCAAACTGGCACCGTTGCCGGAGATTTTGCAATGGTGTTATGTTATTGGTTATTGTATATATGTGAATAGTGTGAATATGTTTGCTTTTGTTATCTCTTGCTAGTTTTAGGATTTAATTTTCTTGCTTCTTATTTGATTTTGTTTCCATTTTCTTCTTGCTATCATGAATTCTCACCTTGGCTATGAGTTTGGTTATCAACATGTTGTAGGAAATGAGGACTATAATGAATATGTATATCAAGAATGGGATGACCAAAGGTGGAAGGAGCCATATGCTTATGATCAATTCTCATGGCAACAACCCCCACCAATGCATTATGAAGAAGAGCCATTCTATGATGCATATCAATCCAATGGTTATGGTGAATCACCTTGTGACTTTCAAGAACCACCACCATATGCCTATGATCCATACCCTCAACATAACTTCCAACCATACTCACAAGCCCCTTCTTACCAACCACCTTCATATGACCCTAATCCATATCCATCTTACCAACAACCATATGAGCAATATGAACCACATATAGAGCCACCACCATTCCAACATCAATATTTTCAAGAGCCACCACCTCCTCCACATTATTACCAAGATGAACCACCTCTAATATATGAAAATTTTCAACCACAAGATGAATACTACTTTCCACCACAACCTTCCATGGAAGAATACTCATATCCATTGATCCAAGAGTCACATGATCCTAATCATATTATCCAAGAGGAACAAGAGTCAAGGGATCGTCTCAAGGAAGCATTGGATCAATTTCAAGCAACCATGGAGTGTGTTGTGCAACAAGTGGAAAGAGTGGAAAACATAGAACCACCACAACTCTACCAAGAAGAACCACCTTCCTACTATGAACCCTCCCCCCAATTTAATGAACCCTTCCACCCACCCCAATCTCTAATGGATGAAACCTTTGGTGTTCTTGTTCAAGGGCAAGAAGAGATGAAAAGGGATGTGCAAAATTTCATGGCCGCCTTGGATGCGGTAACAAATCAATTAGCCTCCCAATGCTTGAACACTCAAGGAACTACCATGGCTACATGTGGAGAATCAAATGAAGAACATAGCATGAAGGAGAGATTGGAAACTCCGGTGGAAAATGAGGGAAGTTGCTTTGTATTGGAACAATTGGAGGAAGCTTTAATTGTTGGAGACAAGGAAGAAGTGGTAGAAGACTTAGGAGATGCGGAGCCTCCATGGGAACATAGAATTGAAGAAAATCCCTCCAAGATGATTGAAATTGATGCTAGGGAGGAAAGTGCACACCTTCCAAGGCATATTCCATATGAAGACTTGGATGGGATAGAGCAAGAATTGAGTTCCCATGGCAATGAAGAGCAAGCATCAAGTCCTAGTGGTGGAGAATCCTTTGAACTTGAAGAACCTTCTCCCGGTGCATTTGAAAAGGTTGCGGAGGTAAACTTCTTTCACCCTCCCAATTATAGTTTGATTAAGGGAAAAGGCTTAGATAGTATTAATGAACAAAGGATTGAATTAGAGAGATCTTGTGAAGAGGTGGAAGTCCCTAGAAATAGAAGAACGAGGGTTGGTTATGCTTTGTCAAGATCTTTAGAAGCATCCTTGCCTATGTTGTCATCTACTCCTTCACTTGAGTGGGTAAAATTCATTTCTATTAGCTTTATTGTCCCACTTGAGTATGGCTTGCTTGAAACGGATGGTCAACTTAGGATGCTTTGTGGGATGAAGCGTAAGCAAAAGATGTTTCGTGGTTGGCATTGCAAATCAAGGCTCATTTTGGTTGATACTTCAAGAGTTGAATACAAAGGTGGGAATAGTGCTCAAATAGATGGGTCTAGGAGGATTGTTGGGCATTTCAAAGAGAATTCATCTTGTTCACCACCCGGACGGATTAATAATGATGATCAACTTCAAGACAGGTGTGAAAATAAAGTGTGGGATCCCGGATTACAAGAAGAGGATCAACTTTGGGAGCCCCAAGCTTGTGAAGAACTCCATCAAGACTTGGCTCAATCCATGAAGAATCTTGGGGCACAATGGAGAACCAAGCATTGGTGGGAGTTCCAAGATGAATAAAAGCACAAGCCACCTTGATGAGGAGCTCCCCATAAGTCCAACTTAAGGACAATAAACAAAAGTGCTAGGTGGGAGACAACCCACCATGGTAAAATCCTTTCATTTTCTCTTTTGTATATATTGGTAGAATTAGTTTAATTTCATGTTTTGTTTAGTTAGTTGAGTATGTTTGGTAGTTTAAGTATGTTAAATAAGGTTTTATGGTGTTTTGGTAGCTGTTTGGAGGTTTGGAATGCTTGGATTGGTGCAAAAACATAGAAAAAATTTTTTGAAAAATAGAGCACCATCCACGCGTACGCGTACATGGCGCGTACGCGCACTTCCAACATTTTCGACCATCCACGCGCGCGCGCCATGCGTGCGTACGCGCAGATTGAGAAGTTCCAACCTCCATACATTTTCCAGAGAGTTGTGCCTGCGCCGCGCCAACGTTGTGCCTCTGGCACAAACCCCACTTGCGCACACGCGCACACGACGCGTACGCGCCACTGTCGAAATAAGCCAACGACGCGCGCGCGCCATGTGTGCGTACGCGCGGATTTCTTTCTCCCATCCACTTTTCTTTTCTTCTCCTCTTTCCAATTCTTTCCTTCTCCTTTCTTCTCCCCTTCTCCTACCCCTCATCCAACACTTCTAAACTCCATGGATAACCATTTATTTTAGTTAGTTAATTAGTTAGTTGGTTAGTTAATTAGTTAGTTTTAGTTTAGCTTTCATTTTATTTTCTCTCTTTTCATTATACGTGTTCGATTATTGACTTTGTTTATTATACGTTGCTGCCCTTGTTGCCTAAATGCTAATTTAGCATTAATGTTTTTAGATAATCTTTGTTGGATTCTATGATTGAGGTTATATTTTGCTACTTGGTTTTGAGTTTTTCATGCTTACCTTTTGAAAAATACCAAGTGATGAGAATTGTCTTCGAACTTATAACTCTTTTGAATTGCATGTTGTAGCTAGCCACCATGTGATTTGAACCGTATTCTTCGATTAGGCAATCTCTTGATGGATGATGTTGAGCATTTACCTTAATGCATTATATTTCATGATTATATCCATCCATATGTTTGACTTGAATGCTTTCATGCTTCTCTAATGCTTGTCTTACCTTACAAGCTTACTTAAAGCATCTCAAGCACACTAGGATAAGTGACGTGCATGCTTCTTTTGTGACATAGCTCTTTATGCCAATGTGTATTCTAAACCGCGCAATTTAGAATTCACACACCTAATATTTCTTAATGTCACACTAATTCACTCACTCAATTCTAGTGATTTACCTCATTCCAACAATGTATGCTTCCTTGCTTTTATATCTTCTCATCTTATGGTGTTGTATTTTTGTTTTTCATGATAAATGCACCACAAGCAAACATGGAAGCAAGACTAAGACCACGCAGCAATCCAGAGACTCGCCGTACCCCCTTGCTCATCTTTGAGTGCACCGAGGACGGTGCAAACTTTTAAGTGTGGGAAGGTCGTCCGACCGGTCGGCGATTTTGGGAGACAAATTTCTAATCCCAACACTTTTACATTTCATTTTAGGTTTTTTGGATTTTTGTTGCATTTTCTTATTTCTGCATATATATACACAATAAACTTAGTCAAAATAATGAAATTTTTCAAAATTTCTATCTATAGGGCACCAATTGATTTGAGTGAAAACTTTTCATAAAACTTGCTTCAATTATATATATTGTGGATCATGTTTTTGAGCTAACAACACAAGCAAGTGAGAGTCTTGAGCCTAATGGTGTGGTTACATCTTATAACCACTTATTTTTCCTTCTTGTGTGCATTATTCTCTTTCTATGATTGTAATCTTTGATTTGTTTGATTCTTTATGTCCATTATTTTGTGTATTTATGCATTTATATGATTGAGGCCATCATTTCATTAGCTCACTTACCCAAATGGCCTTACCTTTTATCTTCCTTTGTTAGCCAATTTACGCCTACGATTAACCCACTTGTTCTTAATTTAGCACATTACAAGCCTAAAGCGGAAAACAATAAATGTCCTTATTTGGATCTTTGATTAGCTTAGGCTAGTGTGTGTGAGTATCATTCAAGTGTGGGAACCTTGGGATATTGGGTGAATAAAAGGGTGTATTTTGTATTGCTATTAAAAATATTGAAAATTGGGTACATACAAATGTATTGCTCAAGTGTAAAACCTTATGCATTGATGTTCTTGTATATAGAAAGAAAAAAAATGAGAAAAACAAAAGAAAAAGAAATAAAAGTGAAAAATAAAAACAATATGGAAAAGAAAAGAAAAAAATAGAAAAAGAAAAAAAGAAGAAAAATAATAAAAAGGGGACAAAATGCCCCAAAGTGAAGCTCAATAAGATCAATGCATAAGTGCTGTGAAATGAAAAGAAAATGCATGAGTATGTGAAAAAGTGAGTAGAATGGGTAGTTAGAGTAGAATTTAATTGTATAGGTTATTATATGGGTTAAGTGGAAAGTTTAAGCTTATCAAAGATTCAAATTCCAAGCTCACTTAACCAAATATGCATCCTACCTTGACCCTAACCCCATTACAACCTATGAAAAGACCTCATGATATATATATGCATGCATGAAATATTTGTTGATTGTTAGAAGAAAAATAAATCTTATAAAGCATGATTAGGAGAGAATTGAGAGAATCAACCCTAGACACTTGAGTGAATAGAGTGCAAACACTACCGGTGAGGGTTTGATGCTCAATTACATGTTTTCACCTATGATCATAATTTTCATGCAAGTTTGTAAAAATATTTAATAACTCAATTCAATTGTGGATTAGACTTGCTAGTCCTTAGCCCTTGTGCATATATGTTTCTTGGGAATTGATTTATTTTGACCAAGCACTTGCATTCATTTAGATAGTTGCATATAGGTAGATTGCATTTAGTTAGTTTCCATTGAATAAATGCCATACCCTTACTTCATTCTTGGTTTAAGCATGAGGACATGCTTGGTTTAAGTGTGGGGAGGTTGATA
This sequence comes from Arachis ipaensis, assembly GCF_059453495.1. Lineage (NCBI taxonomy): Eukaryota > Viridiplantae > Streptophyta > Magnoliopsida > Fabales > Fabaceae > Arachis > Arachis ipaensis. The sequence goes on along the minus strand of NC_142435.1, from coordinate 139,246,777 downwards.
AACCCCATTTTTAGGGTTTATCTTGTGCTTGATTTAGGGGATTTTATACCCTTTTACCCACATTTATCCATTGAAATAGCATGGTTTTATAACTTCTCCTTTAATTGTGCTTAAGAGTGAAAACATGCTTTTTAGGACTTAAAATAGCTAAATCTAATTCTCCTTGATTCCATGAGATGCCTTGATATGTTTGCTAAGTGATTTAGATTTAGGAGGCAAGGATTGGACCAAGGGAATGTAGGAAAAGCATGTAGAAATGGAGAACTCATGGAGAAATAAAGGAAACGCAAAAGCTGTCAACCCGACCTCTTCGCACTTAATCGGCCATAACTTGAGCTACAGAGATCCAAATGATGCGAATCCAGTTGGGTTGGAAAGCTAACATCCGGGGCTTCGAAACGATATAAGATTTGCTATGGTTGAACCGCGCATGGTAACGCGTACACGCATAGTACGCGCACGCGCCGTTGCTACCACCTGGTTCACTTAAAGCAAAACGTGGCCAGCGAATTCTAGAGCCTTGTGGGACCAATCCAACTCATTTCTGATGCTATTTAAGTCAAGGATTGAAGGGGGAATGAAGATACTTTCATACTTTAGAAATTAGTTACCATTAGTTTAGTTTTAGCTTAGTTTAGTAGTGAGAGTTAGTTTCTAGAGAGAGAAGCTCTCTCTTCTCTCTAGAATTAGGATTAGGATTAGGTTTAGTTCTTAGATCTATGTTTTAATCTTTGCTTTCTTCCACTTCTATCTCTCAATTCTTTGTTGCTACATTCATCTTCTTCTATTCTTTTGTTATAATTTCCTTTATGTTGTTCTTATATTTTGTTGTAGATCTAGTATTGTTCCTTCTACATTCTTCCAATTCAATAAGAGGTAATTCATAATAATTGTTCTTCTTTGATTTTCTATTGTTGATCTCTTGTTTTTGTAGTTGTAGATTCCTTTAATTCTTGTATTTAATAATGTTTATTTCTATTGCACTTTATGTGTTTGTTGAAATGTCTCTTTTAGTTTTAGTGTAGATTTTGTTCCTCTTGGCCTAGGTAGAGTAATTAGTGACACTTGAGTTATCTAATTCCTTTGTTGATTGATAATTGGAGAGATTGCTAATTGGTTTGGAGTGCACTAAAGCTAGTCTTTCCTTGGGAGTTGGCTAGAACTTGTGGCTCAAGTCAATTCATCCACTTGACTTTCCTTTATTTAATAAGGGTTAACTAAGTGGTAGCAATGAACAATTCTCATCACAATTGAGAAGGATAACTAGGATAGGACTTCTAGTTCTCACACCTTACCAAGAGCCTTTTGTAGTTGTTAGTTTATTTTCATTGCCATTTACTTTTCATGCTTCTTATCCAAAACCCCAAAATAACTCATAACCAATAACAAGACACTTTATTGTAATTCCTAGGAAGAACGACCCGAGGTTTGAATACTTCGGTTATTAATTTTAGGGGTTTGTTTTAGTGACAAACAACTTTTTGTATGAAAGGATTAGTGATTGGTTTAGAAACTATACTTGCAACGAGAATTCATTTGTGAAAATTCTATACCATCAAAAATCCGTTCATTATGCTAATGTGTATTCTAAATCGCGCAATTTAGAATTCACACACCTAATATTTCTTAATGTCACACTAATTCACTCACTCAATTCTAGTGATTTACCTCATTCCAACAATGTATGCTTCCTTGCTTTTATATCTTCTCATCTTATGGTGTTGTATTTTTGTTTTTCATGATAAATGCACCACAAGCAAACATGGAAGCAAGACTA